>NC_083771.1:36293587-37030254 GCF_963514075.1 Conger conger
TGTGGATTTTGTACAATACATACACAATTTGGTTCTTGTATTGATGTAAACATCTTCTTGAAACAGGTCTACAGGCAGATATTCTTTTGTTTTAGTCTAGTAGTCTTTAAACAAATATAGCTGAAAGTGGCCTGTGTGTCTTGGAACACATCCTGTGATGTGACATCATTTCTACGCTTAGTAAAGCCTTAAGAATGTGCACTTAGCCGTTCTAAAATTTTGAATAGACTAAACTGTGCATCGATTTAACATGGGTGAACCAACTTCAAATCAAAAGGCAAGAGTAAAGACATACACATATGAACTTGAGGAGGTTAGAACAAATTAAAATATACATGTTTTGTACACTTTAAAATTAAAACTGGCAACACAACTTGAATGTACATTTAGTCTTAGGAAATCTACAAGAGAAGTATGAAGGAAATCCAAGCTGAAGAATGACTTTGTGCAAAGTTATATGGATAGTAACTGTTCTGTACATCACTAAGCCATAAGAAATAGCACAAACACGACGTTACTCATAAGACCACTTACATTTAAACAATGAATTCACATTTAAATTGTCTAAGTGTTCCAGCAGAAATCCTGCTTCTTAGTCAGGACGCAAATAAACTCGGAAGTACAAAACTTATATTTGGCTTGAAAGCAAGCAACCGCAGAAATAAATAAAAGGCAATTAGCACAAGAGTACAGTATCGCGCTTGTGTCTAAACAATGTGTCTCGATTGGATCGGACATTATGAGAAAATAAATACCCACGCATCATTTCGTTTTTAACTTTTTATGCTTTTAAGCTTTTAAGTGGCGAACTGATAAGTTAACTGAAGCACGTACATTATCACCTGCATGGACTTGTTTGGACGCGGAGGATTCCCCTGCTGTGCAAATGCAGGAAGTTGAAAATCTCGTGGGGCATGGCATGGAAGCCCGGTCGGGGTTTGACGTTGTCGTAGTAGTGGTGTGTGATAAAGATTCCCGCGGGGTTCATGGGAAATGCCCAGAAGCCGTAAAGGTGGACCTCCTCACAGAGTTCCATTGCTGCTGTCACGAGCATGAGACCGCTGCTCAGTCTCTTCGCACGGACACCCTGGAGCGACCAGAAGCGCTGCACGTTTAGCAGGTACTGTGGGTGAAAAAAGTATACGCCTTTCTGTGAGTCAAAGTCGTCCACCATGTACTTGACGCGGAACGAGACGTCGGTGTTGCGCGTGTTGTAGAAGGCCGGCAGCACAACGGAAGAGTTCTCGTAATTCTGCAGCACCTCATAAAATGGCTTTCTCCATTTCTCCAGCTTCTGAAACCTATAACAAGGGAGACGAAATTTAACAAGCTTCCTGCTTGTTTTTGTTTAACCACAGTCCATGCATTTAAGAAGATTTATAGACCCCTTATATTTGGCCACATTATAATCAAATATTAGAACACCAACATTGAACTTCTCCGAACCTAAGAAAAACAAAAGTAAAATATTTTCTAGAGAACACAAGTCAACATTAGTACATATACCTCAGAGTTTATGAATACAGTGATCTCTTCTGTACATTCCATAAAAAGCACCAATCATTCAATGTATTTAAACTTGTTTAAACCACATTTGAATCTTTTATCTGGTATTTTTTTTATTGAATATTTGGCTTTGTGTTGAAAATAACTGGTGTGCTCACATGATAGGCTATAGCCCAGTAAAACCCTTCCAGTGGACGAAGGGCTTGCGGTGATCATAATTCTGCAGACATGAGGCATCTGTGCAGAGAATTAGCGCTATTTCTGTCAGTGGGAGACGGTCAACTATGATGTGTCTCACTGAGCTCAGAATCTGCAGTCAACTGTCCTCCAACAGCACTCTTTGCTTTTACTAGAGATTTATTTATTTATTTGCCACAGCAAATTATCAACCAATTATCCACTCGGTTTCTCTGTCATTAACTGACCAAGAGCCCCTCATGGAGTTCTGGAAATGTTTTAAAAAGCATGATTGAAAATTTCAGCTAATGTGCATAACTATGACAGATGAGATGAAGATAGCTGTAAAACTCCTCATACAGAAATGGATAAAGTGCAGTGAGTCATATGCAGATCTCTCACTATATACCTCCTCATTTACATAAGTAATACTAATTTTGCTAGCTGTATGATGTTTATGGATATTATATTCTAGAAAAACAAGGTGACTTGGTTCTCTCATGTTTTAAACTCTCATTTGATCACTACTGTTTGGTTCTGAAGGTTGAGAAGTACTTAAAATAGGGCAAGTGGTGATACAAATAGAATGACCTTCTGCTCAAGGGGAGACAGTGACAAGCCCACGCTCTATAAACAACCATACAAATATAGAATGCAGAAGCAGCACCCTGCCCTGTGCAGGGAAATGGCACTGGGTTCAATTGTATGGTGGTCCTTACCACCCCCCCATAAAAATGGAAAATATATATAAATGCACATTGTGAACTTTCTCTGGCCTTGAGGACTGAAATTACTTCCACAGATTAAATACTTGCATTTCGAGTGGAACCCAATTTAACCATCTACTGCACAGTTTGGTTTTTACAAAACTATGCTTTCTAGAATTTATAAAGAACAAGCCAGCTATTGTTCTCTATTAGAGATCACAGTGCCCAGATCTCTAATAGAGTACCTTTGGTATGAGGTGGAATGGAAGCTTGCAACATGAATGACTGCCCCACAAATCTGCAGTCCGTGTGGACCAAAATCCCTAAGGAATGTTTCCAGCACATTGTAGAATCCATGCCATGAAGAATTCAGGCTTTTCTGGGGCAACAGGGGTCGTACCTGGTACTAGATGCATATAGTTCATAATCAAGTTCATAATCAAGGGTGAAGTATAGCAATGAACTACCTTCAAGTTCACCTGATTTCTTTAAAAAAAAAATGTCAGTCCATTTTCTGTGAATATCAGTTCATATATTGGCAAAAAACACTGACCAAGGCTATCATCCATCCATCCATTATCTTAACCTGCTTATCCTGAACAGGGTCGCAGGGGGGCTGGAGCCTATCCCAGCATACATTGGGCGAAAGGCAGGAATACACCCTGGACAGGTCGCCAGTCCATCACAGGGCACACACACCATTCACTCACACACTCATACCTACGGGCAATTTAGACTCTCCAATCAGCCTAACCTGCATGTCTTTGGACTGTGGGAGGAAACCGGCGTACCCGGAGGAAACCCACGCAAACACAGGGAGAACATGCAAACTCCACATAGAGAGGCCCCAGCCGACGGGAATTCGAACACCTTATTGAATTGACTGCAGACATGTCATCAAACACTACCATGTTATACTCGGGGGAGATATTGGGGGCATAAATGTTTTCTGTTGCCCGAGGGCAACAAATTATGTGGTAGAGGGTTAAGTATAACATAAATGTCATTTCCTACTGAATTTTCATCGCATCTCTTCTGACACTTGAGCAGACTGCTCAGTTTCAGCTGCTCCGATTTCAGACGCGTGACGCCACAGCTGCTGGCAGACCGGCATGCCTTTGCGCGTCTGCCTTTGTTAGGATGTACAATGCAGAGTGAAGGTCACTTGTGCTTTAAACCAGCCCACTTACTGCCAGCAGGGCGAGGCATTACAAATAAGCAGAGCATTTCCATTTCTTACATGAGCCTCCAGGACAATTGGGAAAAAAAAAGCATAACAAAATATTGTGTCTGCAGTGCATAAATGATCTTCTAATGACACCACATGAGAGTTAACAGAAATAAACCACCTCTAATGTTGCACCCACTCGCTTGGAATGAATTCATGTTTAATACCTTTTGTTTTTAATTGTGCGACTGCATCCGTCTGGAGCCGTGTGATGCCAAACTTCAGAGCAGGGAGCATATGAAATGCCTCTTCAACAGTGTAAAAGGGTGACAGTGAAGCCTTGAAGTTTGTTTAGTGTGAATGGCCCTTCTGCCACAGCAGTGGTGCAGGTGGCACACACAAACACAGGGATGCTCCTTAGAGCCTGCTGCTCAGGGCCCCCTGGGGACTGTATGAGACTACTCTGAGCTATTTGCAGGTAAAACCAACCAAAACAAAACACAATGACAGATATAGGCTGTCTCTTACATGCTATTCATAGACCTATTTCTTTAGTGACCTAGAAAGAGAAAAATGCAACACAGTGCAACACCTCCATTAAGCCAAGTCCACAGTTTTCTGGAGTGATTCCAACACACAGGTGCATGCTGGGAACATATGGCACCAATATGCCACGGGAAAACATAGCTAACAATATGTACATATGTATTTTATTAATTTATATGAGAATGAATCTATCCTGACCATTTGAGTGTATATAAGATGACCAATAATGGATGCTCTCGATGCAAAACTCTTTGTGTTATTTAAAAGCTACTGTAGTAATAAAGAGGCTTCATCTTACTGCTTAGGAAAATTAATATTATTACTCCACAATAAACCAATTTTAATACTTGTCTTTAATATTTTGATATTTGTTGTCATTCACATTTAATAAAAAGAAAAACACTGCTCAAGTTAACCTTTCCATTCACTTAAATGTAAAAATGGTGGCAGTACCTTTCAGTGATGATACTGGGATTAATTGTCACAACGTCAGTCTTGTATCCTACGTCTTCAGCATATTTGTCTGAGATGGGAGGTATGTTGCATCTTTGGAATAAAGTTGGAGAAAATACAAAACAATGAATGAAGAGGAAGGCAGAAAAATGTTTATATGCACAGAATATTTAAACAAATTAAGTAATTTCATGACAGTATTATTTAAAGTCCTTTTAAATTCAAGTTATTGCATTGGCCTACATATTCAGTAACTAATAGTGCCATGTAAAGAATAAAATCTATTTGTTAAAACATTTATTAAATGGCAATATGACATGTTATAGACAGTTATCACATAGTGCATGATGATTCCGGGTATCTACACTGTGCCATGTACTGTACTGTATGCTAAAATGCACTTTTGTAAATTAAGATTTATCATCACCTAAAGACAAAGTCTGCAGAATCAATTTCTTTCCCACATTTGCTGTTCTTGATGATTCCTCCATTGCCAATCACTGCACATTTCTTGAATTGGGACTTGGTGTATGGCATGTCCTTCAAAAGAGGCAAAAGCAATGTTATTGCTGAAGGATGCATTGCAGCTTTAACCCTCTCAATGTTTGCTCATTAAAGTGCCCATATCCTCTGTTTAGTTTTCAAGGCTAAATTTTTATATAGTAGGGGAGAGTGGAGCACACACTAACTTGGGGCATGTTGAAACATTGTTTTTGCATAGTTTAATTTAAGCAAGAATGATTGGTTTGTTTTCACTGATGTATTATAGAAACCTGCTTCTCATCTGTGAGTTGCAGGATGATTTGAAAACTTAATCAAGAATTATGAACAAATCTGTGTTTTAGCACCATGAAAGTGTTTTCGATTAACTGATGATGTGAGAATGCCAAAGAGTCCAAATATACGTCTTGTGTGTTATAATAAGGCAGGATAGTTTTGGCACATAGCACATTTCTTCACTAGCAAGCAGAGACTGTGAGCCATGCAGGAGCATTCCAACATGCCCCTGCCAATTAATTATAAATGCATCAGCCACAAAAAACTTTTAATGTAACATTGTATATTCCATGTGTACCATGCACTTATTCAGTCCTATTTAGAATTCATGCTTATCCATTCCACAAAGCATCTTTCCAGTCCATTTTCTGACATTTCGGACACTGTTTCAACTTGCCCCATAGTTGGAACAGTTTCACTCCTGCTACTTTCGACTTAACTGTAATCACCAGGAATGTCCTAGAACTGTACCGTTGGTCTATAGTCATAACAAAGTGTATATTCTTTCTGGATGAAAAACATTTGCTGTAATATGTGTATACATCTTTTAATTGAGCGAAAACCTAAAAGTGTTTGGTTGTTGGTTGGTCTCCCCTACGTTATTTCTCCCTGTGATTTCTGACACATTTCTGCAGTCTGTAGCTTGTATTGTAGAGATGCATACAGTATTGTTATGCCGTTCTCTGGTCCCTTTTGACTGTTATTTTATGGATTTCACAACATGAAAACGCAGGTTATTTTTGGTAAACATCCTTGGAACAAACAAATGATATTTACAAAAAATAACAGCCTTGATGGTTAGTGATCTGTTTGGAGTTGCTAATCAGTTGCTGTAGATGAAACTGAACACTTTATGTTCAGTTAGTCAGTCTTTTTTCAGTTACCTCAGTTTGTGTCTTTCACTAATCGGCAGCGGAGCAGAGAAGTCTCTCAGTGTCCCTGAAGCATAAAAAAGTAGGCAAGCACACCTGCTCACTGCACCGCCAGCTTCCTGCTGCCCACACTACACATTCATCAGCTGACAGGGGCTAATCAGAGCCGTGAAATTAAAAACCTCAAGGCCTCCTGCCCTGCCCTGACAGTCTGGAGGTGAAAAGCCTGAGTCCCTCGTCTGATACTGACTCAGCAGAAACTCATCTCTCAGTTGTAGTATATCAGCAAGATGACCTTTGGAAATAAAATAATCTTGTGCACCTGAATGATGATATGTATTAATACAGCTAAAATCAAGAGATTCAAAAAGTAAATCCCCTTTACTTCCAAAATGTTAATAAATGTGCTTTTGGTGACAAAAAGGAGATATAAACACAGCACAGAAGTATCAATTTGAAATGAATCCAAAACAATGACTAAAATCCGGAGTTACTCACTAAGAAGCACATTACTTAAAATAAAATCTTTATGTGACTCGGTTTTTCAAGGGTCATTTTACAGAAGGGCATACTAATAAAACAGTGCAAGGAGCCAGCATTAGCAATGACTGCATGTGTAATAATACTGCTCCCACCCAGTGTCTCCCAAAGCTCTGGACTGAAGAGGGCATCGTCAGATGGATCTTCACGCAGGGCCGTGTCAGGACTTACGTCTGGGAACATCTTGAAGATCTCAGAGCTGATGTGCAGTATTCCACTGGTGTCCACCTCATACCTCAGCTTGGTCCCTGAGGGTGTGTTCCTCTTGGTGGTGAAGAGGAATGAGGGGGCATTGCAACAGTGGGACAAGGAACTCCTGGAGAAAGAAAAGAAACAAGATGGAGTGTTAGCCATGGCAGGTAGCACCCCATTCAGTGCTGCATCAGACTGGGTATTTGATGTGCATATGTCTGCTTGCTCAAAATGCTGACTATGGGAGAATAAACAGCATTGATTGTTAAGGTTTCTTCCTGTGTGAGCCACATGAGTGTCTGATCAATGCCTGAGACGGTAAGGGGCACCGTTTGAAGATACTCACTTGAAAGCGTTGGTCTCCGCCTTGCTCTGCTCCCACTTGCAGACCTGCAGGTTTCTCCATCGATCGAAAAGGTCAGCAGTCTTCACCCTGAGGACACCCATAGAGGCGTAATTTAGGGGAGCTAAGCTACATTTCTTTTACTGCAACTGTGCCTTTTGTTCGCCTTGGAGGAACAATGACATGGGCACCCAGAAATAGATCAGCTCTGAATAGGTCTCCTTGAATTGACATTTACTTCAATTAATTGGGCAATGTGATTCCCGGCAGGAAAGAGGGTTGCTGTAACGTAATGGCGCTGGTACTGCTGGCTGTGTAAAGGCTGCCAGAGGACACTCGGGCAGAGGCACTCAGCTCTCTGCCCCTCAGCAATTTCCACTCCTATCCAATTGCAGCCATCCAGTGATCTCACAAACTCAGACAGCACAAGGAAATAGGACTTCTAATTGGGTGATCATATTGCTGTAGGACAAAGGAGACATAGAATAAGCATTACCGCCAAATTCACGTAAATGAGAGGAACACAGAGAGACCTAGGAGCGACATGCTAATAACCAATGCAGGAAAGGTTGTGACTAAACAGAAAAATAAGGACAGCTCAGAACAATGAGTGATAAAACAACCAGCAGCTGTATTGCGTGAAGAACACGAGAGAAGTGATTCCATGCAAGGACAACAGGTCAGGCATGAAACTTGTGACACTACACATTGACAAAAGGAAGTAAATGTAAAAAACGACATCTAAATGTAAAGGCATTTCTGTTCCTTGGGATAGAGGGAGTGAATGGGTCTGTCATTCAGTGCCTGGAAACTGCACTGCAGCAGACAGATACTCACATCGTGAGGATCTTCACGTCCATGATTTCCTGTCTGAATTCCTTGCATGTTGTGGAGTTGAATTCATAAGAACCATACATTTCAAGATACCTGCCACGAAAATGAAATTCAGTCCAACACTGTACACTCAATGTCCCATATTCAAAACCGAATACAAGTTAATAACTTCTCATCAATGCATATAAAATATTTATCTGATGGTTAACATAGGCATTGGGCCATCTTCAAAGGACATACCAGTAATCAAGTTTTTTATATTTTTTTATATAAATTATAGTCAGAAGAAGCACAGACAATGTTCTTTACTTCTTCTAGCATGTTAAAATATTTAAAATAGTGGATAGTATTCTAAAATTACATTAATTACATTAGGGTTTATGGGATCAAAGGCTTATGAACATCACAGGTCACAAGATGTCAAATGTGACTATAAAATAAAATTCTCAATTACTCTCAAAATGTAATGCAATTAAATAATAAAATATTGTCTTAGCATTTGTATCCAATTAGCTTTATTTTTCATGCCTGCTATTCAAGTGTCCATGACTCACACATAAAAACAAATACATAAATAACAAAGACAGACTGTCAGAAACACACAAGAAAGTCTTTACAAAGACAAACACAATGAATTAAGAGATGGAAATAGACAGTGAAAAAGGCACATGGCAGAAGAGATACACCTGTATGAAAGACTTTTACAGTACACTATGTTAATCATTTAATTGTTGTTGTATTATGATATAACAGGATATATCAAAACAGTGATTAGTATATTGTATATCTGATCAAAAACATATGCTTAATAGCTGTCTCATATGCATGTGGAAAATGGCATCTTCGCATCTACAGTAAATGCATGTTTTACTCCACAGCTAATGGTTAAATTTCCTTGAATTGCATCTGTCATCAACTGATTTTATCTGTATAATGTGCAGTATGTATATATATATTGCCGATATTTTTCAGGACCAGCATTGGCATCTAAAAGCTTTTTATCATTCTGAAACAACATGCACACACGCACATGCACATGCATACACACATTCACCGGTCACACATTTAGTCTTCAACCTTCAGGGCAGTCCAAAACACATTCTAACAAATGAAATGATCATTCTTATGTTTCTACATAGAGTATCCTGTCCGGTGAGATCAATCTCAACATGCTTCAGGGCAGCAGCATCATCATATGGCTTCATGATCAAATAAATCAATAACAAACCACTTTGAAGGGATGACATAAACAAAACAAAACAAAAACACACCATCAGGGCCAGAGGTTAGGTTGTAAATGTGTCTCATGCCGGAAAATGCGTAGAATCAATTGGCAATAAAGAAAGCTTGGGAAAACATTTTTCCACATCAATTTTATAATGCTCTACTCACCTACTGGGCATTCTCAGATATACATTTAAATCAGGGGAAATCAATAAAGCTGCCTTTGCAAAAAAAACTTTACAAAAAAAAAAGAAGTGCACCACTCCACTTTGAAAATGCTCCTTTTTTACTGAACCATATAACATGGCTTTGCTTGCTCACCAAAAGCTGCAAATTCTCCAAGGACAGGAATAAAAAAACACAAATGTGCAAATGCAAAAATAGAGGGGGAGGTGGCAGGGCCTGTAGTGTTGACTTTAAATTGATTTGTATATTAATATGTACTAGCCCTGGGACACGTCTTACTGTCTGGCGCCATGACAGGTTTTTTCTGGAAATTATTTGGCGGGTGACCAGTTTCTCTTCCCCTAGCGCACCATCCAAGGGGAAAGAACTATCAGTCCTCCCACTCATCACAGATGAGGGGTCAGGCATGGGCGCAGCGGGAGATTTAACACTGCACATTGCACAATCAGTATATCAGCCTTTCTGCCTTGGACTGGTTTAAACAGCAATACATAATGTGCAAGTACATACTTTCTCCTGTTTGATTCCCATAAGCAGGCTGACTGCAAACCATACATATGGCAGGGAATGTCTATCTCTACTGTGCAATAGGCCATGAGGATTGAGTTTTTACATTAGAATTTGAACAATCCTCTACATAGACATTGCCAGAACCAATCTCTCCAGAATCAATGGCTCTGTAAAGCCATTAGCACTCAATTAAAGGGTACCTGGAAATGAGACGACTGTTCTGTTGACCTACTGCAGAGCTGAAAGCAATCTATTTTTTCAAAGATTGATTCAGGATCCATTGAAAACACAAAGCAAAGAGTATAGACCATTCTCTAAGTAAGAATGAAACTTTCGGGTGGAGTCGTTCTTTCAAAGAACAATCTTATTCAGTTGAATTTGTGGATTAAATGTGTCGTATAGCTGTGCAATCATTTTCACTTAAGCTCTAGCAGCAGTCTACTATATACTAGTAGACTACTAGTATACTACTAGTAGATGGATGGATTTTTAGAAATGTATACTTTGCAACAATCACAACCCTTGAGATCCATTTGCTGAGGGTGGTGGTCATAGCAGAGAGGGCAGCTTGCAGGTTTCTCTTACCTCAAGCAACACTGTTTCACCCGCCATACATTGCAGTGGATGAAATGATACCAGCCAGAACAGCTACTGTACATCTCAGCCAGTGCCTGCTATCAGTGAGTCCAGTACAGGCTCACAATATACAGTAACAGTGGTTGAAAACATGGTCATGAGTGAACATCACTGTCATTTAAAAAGGAAGCACGTTCAGCAGGGGACTCTGAGTTGACCTCTGGAAATCTGTTTGGAAACATTAGCAAATTACTCTACCTCTCCTGCAACTCAATTTTTGGGAATGAAGAGGAGAGTTTATAGGTGAGATCTGTGACCATCATTGTTGAAAATATGGTCCTCGTAGAATTACGGCATGGACACAAGACACAACCAACTCTGTAATGTTTGAACCTGAACCCAGTCCTCAAATAATTCTGATAATACTCCTGTCACCAGGACCCAAACCTTATTTTCAGGGGTCCAGCAATGGCAGCATTTGAGAGTAAAATGGTGATAGTAACAACCTGGTCTCTTTCATAAAATGGAGTCTCCAAGGCATGCCTTGTAGCATCTTTAGCACAGCCACTTAGGCTCTCTTCCTCCCACACATATAAGAGGTCATCATGTGACAGAAATCTAGCTCCCGGAACAACTGCAAGATTCCAAGGGGGAGGTTTTCACTCTCTGTGTTTCACAGATTATATACTTCAGTTTGAACAAAATGTTATTGGTGCAAAGGTAAATCCATCATGTATATTTACAGTTGATGGAAAATAGTCTGCAATGATTACTTGGTACATTTTTCTAATATGCTTTCCTTTCTGTGCTTATTGTTGTGGTTTCAAAAGATTGCTCAAAAGTTATAAAGATGAGAGAAGCAGGTTGCCAAATTGGATCTTTTATCCTCTTCCAAACACAAAGCAGATATTTAATTTTCTGATTAGAAACTTATTGTAGCCTGCCATAAACAGTGGTCAATGATTGGATCTGGTGTAGACCAAATCTCCAGACAGATGCACCAATGCACCAATTTCCAAAGGGATACTATTCAAATATTTTATAATCCTGAACTGGTTTGATTAATTTAATTTCAAACCATTACCATCAATTCCCTGTAACTTCTATGAAATGTACATGTATTTGCATTCAGACAACATTGTCAACAGGGAATAAAGTATTATTAGATAATTCACAGACTTTTCAATTAAAAACAAAACAGTGAGGTAAGATTAATAATAAAGTTCAGAAGAGTGGGTATGTTCATCTAAAAATGGACAATGCTGGTGTTTTGTACAGAACACACTTGCTGACATTCAGGTGAAAGCAGAATGAAGTGAAATAACAACAAATTCTACATGTGGAACAAACAAATGACACAGGAGCCTTGGAAATCAGGGACCTTTAAACAGAATGCACCCCGCAACCAATCCAACCAATCTGTATTTGGGTCTTGTCTGCAATAAACCACTTATTTTAATAGTTTTGGAAAACAGTTTTTAGTATTAGAATTTGTATTATTGGTATGACACTATTATGCTCCTTTAGAAATACATGTTAGTAGCCTTTCAATTATCGAAAGAAGAACCATATATCTGCCATTTTAGTATTTCACGTAAGACAATTCTAAAAATGTAATGGCTAATATCCAGTTTAATATCCAGTTTAATGGTTAATATTCAGATAACTCAATAATACCCTCAATCAATTTTAACCCTAAAGTATAGATTACTATTCCTCTCCCCTACTGGCCCTGTGTGTGCATGTGTGTGTGGGTTTATTTATGCATTTATTTGTGTGTATGTACTGTGTCCTGAATTCCAGTCTCCTTAGCCCTGGCAGATGCTAAACTAGTATCTGCTGGGTTGCAGGGAAGACTTCTCACGTAAGAAGCCTTTTATGAAAGAAATCGCTGCCCTCATCTTTCCGGTTCGAGTGAAACAATGCTGATGCAATAGCAGGAGGCAAGGTCACAAAGAAGACAAGGTGTTATTGGAATGTACAAATGGGTGGCTGAATGAGACACAGAGATACAGTACAAGAAAGGCAGAACAATCCACGGGAGACCTCTTTCCACCTTAGCCTCTCCAAACATGGGAAAAGAATCCAGAGATGGGAGAGGGGGGAAGAGGGAGAGGCGAGAGGAGGAGGAAATTAAAGGACATGCAAAATAATTTGTTGTGCAACGATCACTGAAATCATGAGTTGAAGGTTTTCAGACCAATGAAAAAGAAAGGCATTCCTGTTTGTGAAGACTTAAAATCCCTCCAGACTCTCCTACCTTTGATTGCGTTTTTTTTTCTTCTGAATATCGGCTAGGCAGGGAGTGATAATAACAGAGTTCTGTGACTCGCTCTGACGCTGATAAGTCTGACGGACACATCTGTCAACATGCAGACAGGTAAGTTAGCATTAAATTGATCATTTGCCTTGTGATACCATCACCCCTGTAACTTAGAAAATGTGTACAGAGCCTTGCCTTTGGAAAAAAATAAACAATAAAAACAACCTGTGATGAATGAGTGTTTTCCTGTTGCTAGTTCATTTTCTCTGAAAGAAAATGAATTTGGACAAAAATATTGTGCGTCACACAATTCTGTACACTTACTGTTCAGATGAGTTAAAAAGTACCCCAGTTCAAGCATGCATGGATTTGATACATTAGTAGGAAGACCCCCCACCCCCTTAAAAAATATATATAAATCAGTTATAGTCAATACATCTCATATCGTCCCTTTCTCTTTAACTTTGTAATGAGTTTGTACAGTCAATCACTTTGGAAATGTACCTTTTCTTCCCATTTCTGGCAGGCTTCAGTGATCCATCATCCGAGAAATTAACAGGCCCGGTCCAATTTGCTGTTTCGTCTCCTTTGAGTCGGCTAAACTGTTGCCCACTAATAAGAAAATGAGTCAGTTTATTTGGGATTGATTTACTTTAGTGTGTTAAGAACTCCACACAAACAGTGATTCAGCACATAATCGGACCCCTGTTTATTTCAAATAAATAAGGAACGTGAAAGATGAAAGAAAGATGTAAGGGCTTCGAAAATACAATACGAATGAATTGTAATTTTTGCCCATGTATCTAAGAGAACCAAGCAACAAAAAAGAGCGCAGTGTAACCGTTCCATTTAACATCTGAAAGTGGTTGCATACAAGGATTATCCATTTACCTTTCCCTCTCCAGTGACTAGTCAATAGTGAAGACAGAGGAGTAGACCATTTTCAGTCCATTGTCATCAAAGAGTGAATAGTAAGAGAGAAATTCAACCCCGTCATGCATAGACACACATTTGTTTTTAAATACACAATTATCTGAGTAAAACTTTTTGATGTTCTATAATATTGTAATACTAAGCCTTTGAACACTAAATAAGTATGCATGTCACATTTGCCACAGGTATTGAAATACCAAACATGACCAACAGATAAAATCTGTTTACAACCTGTGTAAACACTGTGTATTTAAAAGGTCACTCCATGATTAGAAATACATTTTATCAGTTTAGAGTAACTAAAGGACTAATCTACAGGGTGCCTTTGTGAACATACTGTAATACATTCATTCATTTAACATTTAATTTTGTTTAAAGCATGTACCATTACATTGTATGAGATACACAAAATAAAACCTAATTAGATGTTATATTTTCAGACAGTATCATTTACATAATGTACATTTTCAGTTTTTTTAAAAGGTCACTAAGGACATTCAGGTTGATATTATGATTGGTTATTTTTTCTGGAAATGCTTTGAATCATTTTCCACTCGCATGACTGTCATATGCCTGCAAACTACAAATTGTTCATCTGCAGAGCACTTAATACAATATGAATTATTGGGTTAAACATAACTGAGACATACTGGCATATCATCCAGGGTGAATAGCATTTGTGAGTGAAAGGCTGCATCCCCTACTAGTGAGGACAGGTTCTACATTTCTGAATTGTGGAGTCAGAAAAATATGCATTCAATTCTGCAGATCCACATTTCACAACCAGTATCTATCTCCCTAAAATTAAATTTAATAATAACCCAACATACTAGTATTCAAATTATTCACTGCTGAAATGGCGTGCTGAAAACAGACTAAATGCTGCTCGACTAAAAATGTGGAATTTATATAAAATGGAAAAAAAATGTATTTTTTTAAATATGTATGCATGTATAAACATGTTAAAACATTCTGAGATTACATTGAGAATGTGAATTTATCACAAGTCAGAGGAGGAAATCGTTAGAAGTGCACAGGATGACTTTGACAGAATGTGATTTAAGTAATAACTTACCATTCGGTTTCATTTAACAATTCAGGTAATGAATGACATGTATATAAATCAGGTCCATCTTCAACATTACTCTTATATTTGTCACACATGATAAAAAAACAGTCCTTCCATTTCCATTCTGATTGTTATGCCTAGGACACACAATATAATTTTCTGCAACCTGCACAATTGGAACTGTACCAAACACTCTACACAAGTACCCCAGTTAGCAGTGGTATAATCATGTCGGACACATACTAACTTTGAATCCAGAGATGAACTCTGAGTCACTACATGAGAAGAACAACTGCTACTAGACCGATTGAACATTTTCGTCATTTTCTTTATCCTTGCTGAGGATAATGATATATGTAGAAAGCCTACTATCCACACCATACCGCTTGTTATTTCAACCAGTTAGCTACCGGCATTTTCAGTGGATGGATAATAAATGGTTGTGTTCCTATCTACAAAATCAATCATGTAATTTTCTACTATGTATGAAAGCATGATTTTTTATTGATTTTTAAAAATACATTTTAGCCAATGTGTCTGTTTTCACACCTCCTTACCGCTGAAACTGTTGCTGAAACATCATTGTTGGGATTCAGTCAAAATTTGTCTCACAATTTAAATGCACCAAAATTTTTCTTATCCTCAAACGTTTGGCAAGTTCAGCATTAAAAATAAACTAGCCAACTTGAAAGCAAACACTTGCTTTTAACTGTTACTCAAAGGTGAGATTTAATCATTTACATTGATTGAATTCAGGTTTTCGACAGTCTATAGCCTATATTGTTTTGTGCTTATTTGAAGTGGCTGTTGGTAATCTCTCTAGCTCAATATAAATAAACTAAATTACAAGATTCTGTAGAAAACCTATAGCATGCTACAAGCTGACATTTATACTGTCGCACAAAAGCACCTGGTATGCTTCAATAGATGTGTGTATGTGTAGAATGTCAACAAGTAGCATGCAACATTCCTATAATCAGGGCTAAAATGGTACAGAAATCATAATGTGTGTTCAAGGCTTCAGAATGGTCTTCATAAAGTCTTAGAAGGTCATTTTACACTGTACCCAGCCACATACAGTATGATAAACCATTATTCATTGCTGAACATTCATTAGTGAACATTTTATTGGATATCACATAACATCCCAAATATTTTAAATGATCATTTTATTGAAATAAATAGAATTCATAATTTTATAGTAGATGGACATGTGAAAAGGAATACAGCAATTAAAATGATGAAAGCAAATACTGTATCAATATTTCTGGCAAATAGGTTCTATTCAAACAAATAGGCCAATGCTATGATGTCATAATAACATATATTGATATAGATAATGTTATGAATTGATTTATTTATGTCAATGTTGAAATGGGGACAATATGTTAAAAAAACATGCTGAAAGTGAATCATAATTACAGTTTGTAAATATGGAGGAAGTTTTTATACTGAAATTCTAGCAGTGCCGTGCTGTTGTTTGACTATCCAACATTATACACCTGGCTGATTAGATTAATTTGTATAGGCTATGTTTATTATTGTTTATAGTCCATTTATTTAAATAAAATGGGGGAAAGCATACAAATCACTCATATTAAACCATTAAACAAATGCACATCTTCCTTTGTTTAAAAAATAAAATAAAATAAATTGGGCGATTGCAATGTATTTTTTTCTCGACTGCTACAATGATAAAAACGACTCTCTTACTATTCACTCATGCTCCTATTTCTTTATTTGCCTAAACATTACATTAAAGTTAAATGGATAAAAGTGATGCCATTTGTGATTAGGGGGGTAGGAAGAATACATATATATGGATACTTTTCCTCATGTTCTGCATCTTTCAAATGTTCTGCTTTTGTTCCACCTTTGCTTTCATCATGTCACTATCAGCCACCATCTTGTTCTGGCACACATCCTGCCTCCGTTTAGAAGTAGAGGCATAGTACAGTACAGCATCTTCTTATGAGCAACCCTTATACCCTGATAACCCAAGACTCCAGGGCATGCCCATCAACACAGGAGCAAAATCCTTATCGACACAGTACATCTGTTTAGACATCCTGCGTGCTAATAAAATTCATTCAAAATAAAAGTACCCGTGTATCAATGCCCCAAACAAACACTGAAGGAGTTTACTCTACCTTGTCTTCATTCCAGACAAGGTGTATGTAAATATTTGGTCCTGACGCATTTCTCTGAGAAAAAAAAGATACATTTTCACTCTGCAGATTGAGAGCTTTGAAAAGCTGAAAACACATCTTAAATGGCAAAAATGTGCCCTTTAATATGGAAATCCAGTGCCTAATACATATTGCTCAAAACCTCAATAGCTCCTGCCAGTACTGACACCCATAGACAGCGTACTGCTTTGATTTTTCAAGTAGTTCATACCCACGCTCAAATTCTCAAATTTTATTTTTGGAAAATCACTATTCTTTCACAAAGAGACAAGTGTTCAGAAAAGATCTCCACCCTACCGTGTACATAGCTGATTTAAAAGACAATGCTTTGTGTAAAGGTCCATATACTGTATAAATGAGATGCTCTGTGGGT
The DNA here is from genome assembly GCF_963514075.1 of Conger conger. Classification (NCBI taxonomy): domain Eukaryota; kingdom Metazoa; phylum Chordata; class Actinopteri; order Anguilliformes; family Congridae; genus Conger; species Conger conger. The sequence goes on from NC_083771.1 coordinate 36,311,026, forward strand.
GATTTTGAAACATATCTTGCTTTTTTTGACTAGTTGAGATGTAGGTTGTATTATTGACATGATACATTAATAGGTAATCAAGTTAGTGATTTTGCACACTGCTGGGGTAGTGAATGTTAGTGGCAAAGGAAGAAGAAAAAAGAGAGAGGAGAAGAGAAAGAAAAGAGAAAGGTATAGAGGCAGACATTGTTGCCTGACTATCCAGTCTTTCTCAACTAATCGTATTCTGTTGCACTGTGAGTCCACTCCTAACGTCACTTAACATTCTACAGATGACATTAAGTGCTTACATAATAAGCAATAAGCCCGCCTCTGCATATCTGCAGCTGAAAATGTATTTGCACATCTGTATTTGGAATCTCAAGTGACTGTATCATATTGGAAAACATACAGTGCGGTGCAAAAATGTCTGTTAAAATGAATATGTACAGTGCATCCGGAAAGTATTCACAGCACTTCACTTTTTCCACATTTCATTTTTCCAAAATGGAATAAATTCAGTTTTCAAAATTCTACACACAACATCCCATAATGACAACATGAAAGAAGTTTTTTGAAATGTAAAAATAAAAACTAAGAAATCACATGTACATAAGTATTCACAGCCTTTGCCATGAAGCTCAAAATTGAGCTCAGGTGCATCCTGTTTCCACTGATCAACCTTGAGATGTTTCTACAGCTTAATTCCACCTGTGGTAAATTCAGTTGATTGGACATGATTTGGAAAGGCACACACCTGTCTATATAAGGTCCCACAGTTGACAGTGCATGTCGGAGCACAAACCAAGCATGAAGTCAAAGGAATTGTCTGTAGACCTCCGAGACAGGATTGTCTCGAGGCACAAATCTGGGGAAGGGTACAGAAACATATCTGCTGCTTTGAAAGACCCAATGATCACAGTGGCCTCCATCATCCGTAAATGGAAGAAGTTTGGAACCACCAGGACTCTTCCTAGAGCTGGCCGCCCGTCTAAACTGAGCAATCGGGGGAGAAGGGTCACTCTGTCAGAACTCCAGCGTTCCTCTGTGGAGAGAGGAGAACCTTCCAGAAGGACAACCATCTCTGCAGCAATCCACCAATCAGGCCTGTATGGTACAGTGGCCAGACGGAAGCTACTCCTTAGTAAAAGGCACATGGCAGCCCACCTGGAGTTTGCCAAAAGGCACCTGAAGGACTCTCAGACCATGAGAAACAAAATTCTCTGGTCTGATGAGACAAAGATTGAACTCTTTGGCGTGAATGCCAGGCGTCATGTTTGGAGGAAACCAGGCACCGCTCATCACCTGGCCAATACCATCCCTACAATGAAGCATAGTGGTGGCAGCATCATGGTGTGGGGATGTTTTTCAGCGGCAGGAACGGGGAGACTAGTCAGGATTGAGGGAAAGATGAATGCAGCAATGTACAGAGACATCCTGGATGAAAACCTGCTCCAGAGTGCTCTTGACCTCAGACTGGGGCGACGGTTCATCTTTCAGCAGGACAACGACCCTAAGCACACAGCCAAGATATCAAAGGAGTGGCTTCAGGACAACTCTGTGAATGTCCTTGAGTGGCCCAGCCAGAGCCCAGACTTGAATCCGATTGAACATCTCTGGAGAGATCTGAAAATGGCTGTGCACCGACGCTCCCCATCCAACCTGATGGAGCTTGAGAGGTGCTGCAAAGAGGAATGGGCGAAACTGCCCAAAGATAGGTGTGCCAAGCTTGTGGCATCATAGTCAAAAAGACTTGAGGCTGTAATTGCTGCCAAAGGTGCATCAACAAAGTATTGAGCATAGGCTGTGAATACTTATGTACATGTGATTTCTTGGGGGTTTTTTTTAAATACATTTGCAAAAATTTCAAAAAAACTTCTTTCATGTTGTCATTATGGGGTGTTGTGTGTAGAATTTTGAGGAGAAAAATGAATTTATTCCACTTTGGAATAAGGCTGTTACATAACAAAATGTGGGAAAAGTGAAGCGCTGTGAATACTTTCCGTATGCACTGTACATAATTGAAAGCAAACCTGAACTATAAATGAAAGAGAGTTAAACAGACCTTTCTGCAAGATTGCTTTTTGTTATAATTTTTACTGTTCATAAATCATAAAAAGGGCCCTGTGCTTAGGTTTAGGAACCCTTTTGGATTATTCTTTGTTACCTTTTAAAAAGATAATTACTAAGGCCCACACCCCGGTGATTTACTCGGTAGGGCTTCAATACGTCAGGTGAGGTAATTCCATGGCTGAACATTTTATTCTGAGGTAACTCCATGCCTTCTAAAGTATCCAACTGCACTGGCTGTTCTGTCTGGTGTTAACAGCCATTGGTTCTTCTAAAAAGTTGTCAGAATGAAGATGGTTAATTTTCACCAAGTTGGAGAAGGTGACAAAAACACCCTCAATGTTTCAAACTACCTATTTCCATTATTAGAAAATGGAAGATAAATGGTCTGAAAGACAAAAAAAGATTTCGCCCAAGACCTGATGAGAAATGCTCAGAAGAACCCACACATCACTGCAAAGGAGCTGCAAAAAAGGGTAACAGAGACAGGTCTAGCTGTTCATGTGACAACAAAACAACATACTTTTAACATACATGGCAGAGTGGCCAGAAAGAACAACCTCAACATAAAATTAAGCATCTGAAGTATTCAAAAGAAAATATTGAGAAGCCTGAACCCTTTTGGAACAATCTGTTTTAGACTGATGAAACCAAAATTTTACTTGTTGGCAACCACCAAAGAAGCTATGTTTGGAGAAAAAAGGGTGAAGCCTTTGCAGAGAAGAAGACCTTGCCAACTGTTAAGCGTGGAGATGGATCCATGATGCTTTGGGGTTGTGTGGCAGCTGGGGACACAGGAAATATTGTGCGAGTGGAAAAAAGAATGGATTCCACCAAATATCAAGAAATTCTCAAGGCTAATGTTCAAAGGTCAGTCCAGACATTGAAGTTGAAGAGAGGTTGGGTATTGCAACAAGACAATGATCCAAAGCATACCTGGAAATCAACCATGAAGTACCTCCAGAAAAGACGGATGAAGGTTTTGGAATGGCCACCACAGTCTCCAGACTTAAATATTATTTATCTGTGGAGAGATCTCAAACCTCCTTATGTACATGCAAGGAGGCCGAGGAATATTTCAAAGAATGAGGAAAATTTCCAAAAGCGAGAATTGAAAGACTTAGCTGGTTACAGGAAGCTGTTATAGTTGCCCGAGGAGGAGTTACAAAGTAGCAGGGTTCCCAAACTTTTGCACACGGCCCTTTTCCTTTTTTAATTATTTTGAAGCTGTAAAAAAATTAAAGAAAAAGTAATCTTTATATTAATAATACTATTTGTAAAAGGCTTTTTGACCAGGGGTGCACAAATACGCAAATTTACAAGCATTTTAACCTGCCACATTTATTTTATACTTTTATGCTCACACAACATTGTAATTATTAAGTATTTTCTCTCTTGCAGCTTTTATAGATGAGTTATATTGAAGGATTGAAGGATCATGCATTTTATATGATCCTTTTCTAGATAATTACTGGATGTAATAACAGTTCATAAGTGGAATGTCTACACTAAGACTCAATTCAATATGCAGGAATGCATGATTTATAAATGCATTTATCATCGTTCCTGCAGAGTTTTTCAACAGCAAGCTGAATATCCTTATGTCTAAAACAGAAGATGGAAGGGAAAAAAATCACAGAGGCACTTTGCATTCATCTCAAAGTGGAGTCCTTATTGATACCTGGCTTCAATTCTTTATACAAGGAAAAACCCTTCTGTGCATAAATAACCATGTGTTACACAGACACCATGATAACAGAAACATCAGAGGCAGGTAGGTACCACCTGTGGTTTCATAATTAAATATGATCTATCTAGTCCTTCAATGTCATCCTGTCAGACATCCTGTAGAACTATAAATATACTAAATAACCACTCTACAACTGAAGTAAAAATTACTGCAGTGCAACACAAAATGTTCAAGGGAACAACGTAATTACTTGTTTACCGTTCTTAACCACCGAATCCAAATAATTCAGGTAAACTACAGGTAGAATTATATTTCCTTTTTCCAGTTCTGTATCATTGCTCCATTTAAGATTATTCTATACACATATACAGATATACTAGCAAATATTTTATAATGGTGCACAATCCACCTGTGATTTCCTAACTGCTTTTATAATTTTCCCATTAATCCACTCAAATTCCAGCTAGCTAAACACCTCAACATGAAGGTGTTATATTGTAAGCCATTGATGTGAGAACAAATTCAGCAACAGCACTGATTAACAGAACATAGATCAACCAAATCTATACAATACCACATCAGCGAATATGGAATTCACAGACAGTGCGAAATATAAACAGACATGCTATAACAATGCATCTAATAAGCAGGTTAAAAAGTTGATTATATCCATATAAAAATATAGATTTCAGAGACTACTACCAAAATAAATGCAAACACCTGCCTCCCCCAAACATAGAATCTGAAGATACTATGTAAAAGGTCAAACTTCAAGCCCAAATTTAGACTGTATATAAAGGATGGACCATAATAAACAGCAGAGAGAATGTGAGCAGGGAGTGGCATTCAACTACTCCACCGACAGAAGATGGGGAAATAAATAATCAAATAACTAACTGAAACAAAACAAATGGCCCCTGCATCATGTTTCATCTGTTCCTTTTAGAATATTTTTAGATTCATGATACATAAGTATCCATATTCACCCAGCAATGTGTTCTACTATTTCTATTATCTTCCTTAATATCTATTGTTGAGTTTAACAGCATAAAAGCAAGCTTCCTTAATCCTATCACATCTAATATATTTTAGGCTTGGCACTGAAAGCTCTGTTACTCATTGTTACTATATACAGAAGGCCTGTTCTGTGGAATAATATATACCAACCGTCTTCACTTAGAAAGGGCAACAATAGGCAAATATATATTGAACATAGAATATGTCTACAAAAACACATGTGCATACAATAATCAGAAGTTACCCTCTTTCCAAGGTTCTCACAACTCAACTATTTTATGGAATGGCCTAATAATGGACCAGCTAACATGAATCACTGAATATATCGTCTTTACAATATGAATGCTATATCCTGGTGTTTCCTATGAAATGTCACTAATATAGAAGAAATGTATCGTTTCATGTACCCTTGAATTCAGCAAACCAAAACAGTGAGTCAAAAAATACTACTTCAAATATTACAACACAGTATGTTCCCTTGTCTCCACATAATATCCCAATGTCATTCATTACAAGCAAGGTTGAAAATTATACATGCATCTAATAGATATGCAATACCTATTAAAGGCTGTGGCGATATCACAGGAATTCAAACTTGGCTCCTTTAATAGTTACTGTAGGCTAATACTCTGAGCCCTAAAAGCTTGGGAACATTCTAGAAAAGCTTGTTCACAGGAACCTGAGTAAAAGCAGCATATCGTACACAGGGAGCTTCTTTCTCTCTGTTGCAGATTTTCTCCTCCAATACGAGATTTGGATGGGTGTGCCCAACATGTTGGTCAAGAACACGCAGACAGTGCAGCATGGTCCCGCTGTCATTTTGGGGATTGGCAGGGAGAACCGCACTGTGTACACCTCCCATTGTGACCTCATTCATGGTTCCCCTTGACAAACCTGAGGTGTGCAGACGCAGAGGGGAAAATGGCTCCTGCAAAGCACAAGCTTTCCCTGCCTGCTCAGCTGTTTTCACAATCAATTCCCCCAGCTCTTGCCTATCATGCATATCTAGAGCTAGGGGAGGGCAGCTGTGGACCTGAAATTGGACTCATGGTACCAGATTATGAAATTGGAAAAATGGCATCAGGTCCTTCTGCAAACGGACCCATTTGGTATTAGAGATAAATTTGCAACGCATAAAATGCCTGATATCAAGGAAACCATTTGCAGTCAATGCTCTCTTATAGAATATGAACTGATTCTTTGAGATAAAAATGAAATTGTTGAAATATCTCTGGGGCTCAGCATCTAAATGATTAGGGGTGGATGTGCTGCATGGAGAAATATCCACAAATGTGAAAAATGTAGCACTCAGTTATGAAAATTCCTGATGAAGGATGACAAACATTAATTTATAATAACATAAGTAGAATCGAATTTCACAGTAAATATAAATTAGATACAGTATTTGCAGAGATATGTTGCAACAGATCTGTTATAAAACAGCATATTGAATATAACATTAAAAATCATAGGAGCATAGGAGAAAAATCATATGCATTGTGCAGCCTAAACAAATAAGGCTACTAAAATTGTATATGGTAAAATAAGACTGCCAATAGTTACTTATATACAGGATGAACCTTTGTTGTACATTTTTAAGTGCTACCTTATTACACATCTACTGTTTATGTAAACCAGTTTGCCATAATATTGAAATTATACTAAACTGAGTGTTTGCACAATCATTTCTCTACACCTGTATGATGAACCAAAAATTGAGGATTTACAATTGCTTAATGCTTAATGATTTATCATATCACAATTCTATCTCAGACAAATGTTCTGCTTATAAAATGAATTTGTTTCCTCCAATGATAGACTGAAAGAATGAGTAGGTTACTAGACTATTACTACAGCTGCTGCTACTACTATTACTACTTCTACAGCTGCTACACCATAAAGACGTAATAACCCGAATAGCACTAATAATAATAATAATAATAATAATAATAATAATAATAATGCCATAAACAAGCAACAAACAGTTTGTGTTTCACTGCACGAAGGGATTAGTACGTTAAATAGCGTGTGTCCGTTGCATAAAAATTACTGAATGAAAGTCTAAATATGTAATCATTTTCAAAAGGCTTTAACTAGTGTAGTCTCTTTAAAACAACAATACACCATCGCCTACATTATTTACATTGTAAACGTGCAGAAAAATAATATAAAAACACGTACCTTTTGATGTAGTTTTTGCCATAAAGAATCTGTTGTAAAAGAGTAACTAGTCCAAAAGCACAAATAAATATAAAACAAAGAGATCTGTTTCCGAGCAAATCTCTACCCGATGGATCGGAGTAGCCCATTCTTTAGCGTAGCATCCACTGAATAAAAAGCCCCAAATCACAGCTCCTTCTTCCAGATCACGAACGCGATCGTCTCAGACTCGGTCGCACATGTTTACTGCAGTCAAAGGGTCATCATGCATCATCTCTATTCTATTTTCTTTCTGTATGACTGCAGCACTGATCCTAATAATTTCGGTCGTGCAGCATTGCCTCTCCCTCTTTTGAGGCAGCGTGGAGAAGACCGTTTAAACATGCACAGCGTTAATTATGTAATCTGTCGTGTCAAAACCCCGATGAGAGTGTGAAATTCTGTTTATAAAAACAACCAATGTGTCCCCAAATACAAAAATGACGCTTTAAAAAAGTACTTGACAGCTCACCAAAATCATGCGCTAACGTTACCGTTTCTACAGCAATCGACGGTGTCTATTCGATGACTTCGTTGTTATCGCCACCTAAAGGGACGACGCAGTCCTCACTGTTCAATTCTGTTCAGTGATCCAAAATGTGAGCCTATCAGATGGCAGACATGACTTGAATTCGGTATAGAAATTTCAAAATTGCCAGAGGCAAACACCGCTACATTTCGGTTCGCTCCACTTTGGGAATTGGGTCCAATTGAATTATGTATTCGTCTGTGAGATATTTAAAAGCGTATTGTACTATTGTGGCTGGCCCATTCAGTCACATCTACGATTCAGTGCAAAAACCAAGGTCACAACAGCATCTCCCAAGGACGGCTTTGAGTATGGAGAGAGATTAGTATCAATATTATTCACAAATGCGTGTAACATGATCCACAAATAAATGTGTGTTATATATCCACACACAAATCTCTCAACTAGTGTCTTCTGATTTTTACAAAAGCAGAGCAACAATTAGTATTACAATTCCGCGTTTTTCTTTTCTTTTTTTGCAATAACCCAGTCTCATATGTAAAATTGGTTTGTAATGTGTAGAATCTGCATTTGTGGATCAAATGACACGCGCGCATTCAGTGAGTTTGTAAGTTTGCCTTTTTATTTTTTGGATTTTGAGACGGATTTCCTTCGGCAGTTCCTGCGCAATCCACACAAAAGCCATTCACCAGGTTTTCTCCATGTTCCCTTTGCTTAGATGGCTAGTGTGCTGAAATAGGACCTTAGTGCTAGGTATCTAGCTTGCTATTTTAATATGTGTGTGTCAAGCAATGAGTGACCAGCTGGCTAGGTCTGCAAATGCTGGGAGTTAATTAGCTCAGCAATTCGATCTAAGCCTAAAGCAAAGCAGGATATGCATTTATTTTGTTCATAGCTATCCAGCTAGCTAGCTGAATATTTTAGCTGAATCTCACCAATTTCATAATTCCAGTTATGTGCTAGCCAGTTGTCCAGGGGGGTATATCATGAAGTAGGATTACTGAGTTAGCGGTGTAAAATCGGGTGTGTCGAACCCCCATCGAATCATGTTCCCCCTAGAATCGCCGGACTGGCTGCAAGGAGAATGGAATTAGACAAAACACCTGAACAGCTGTTTTACTCCAGCCCATGTTCCAGTTCCAATATTTGCAAGGTGTACAGGTCTACCTAATAAAGTGTCAGAAGCGAGGATTATACAAAATATGTTTAAAACAACTATTTATATAAATCCAGTGGTTTTACCAGTCAATACCCTCGTTTAAATGTCCAGCACTCAAGTGTGTCAACAGTTAAAACACCTCACTTAACCAACATGTAAAATATGTTGATTTGATTTAATTTGGTAATTATTATCAAATTCAGTGATAGGCAGAGCAACCTGTTGATCAACCTTTATCAAAAATGCACAGCTTGCAACCAGTTGAAAGAGATTTAATCAGTACTAAAGATACACATGTTCAATCTACAGAGGTGGTTCATCTACCTTAAAACAATGAATGTTACAAACACAGACGCATAACAGTCACAATGGAAATATAAAACACCAAACCCTAGCTTGTTTTGTCCCAAATGCTCAAGAAACCAACATTCCAAAAAGACCAGTGATGAAAAGGAGAACGACAGACCATGGTGCAGGACTTTGAGGCTGACTTCCAATTCAAACCAAAAAGTAAAAAGTCAGATCTGTTGAAAAGTTTGGGGTCTTAAAGAAGGATGTCATCATGAGGCCACCCCCATTGATACAGACACACACAACACACCATTATTTGTTTTTGCTCTGTACTCCAACTCGAACAAATCTTTACCTTAAAAGTACAACCTTTCACCTTAAATGTGAAGGTTTCTACATCCATACTGGATGAACTGTGTTGGAATTTTTATACATTTTATACGTAGTCCCCCCAATTTTAGGGGACCAAAAGTAATTTGATAAATGAACACAAGCTGAAATAAAGTAATCATATTCAATATTTTGACTATATGACTGCCTGAAGTCTACAACCCATAGACTTCACCAGAGGCTGGGTATCTTCCCTGGTGATTCTCTGCCAGGCCTGTACTGCATGCTCCTCATGCTTGTTTTTAGGGCTATTTGTTTTCAGTCTGGTCTTCAGCAAGTGCAATGTATGCTCAATTGATTGAGGTCAGCTGATTGACTTGGTAAGTCAAGAACATTCCACTATTTGGCCCGAAAAAACTCCAGCATTCACTGTATGTTTTGGATTTGTCATGGTTTGTTCTGCTGATGAAGCATTGTTCAGTCAGTTTTGATGCATTTGCTTGAATCTGAGAAGACAAGAGTTTCTATATACTTCGGCATTCATCCTGCTGCTGCCACCAGCAGTGACATCATCCAATCATTCCAATGGCAGCAATACATGCCCAACCATAAAACTATCTTCACCATGTTTCACAGATTAAGTGGTATGCTTTGAACCATGATCCTCTTTCCATCACCTTACATCATGGTACAGATTCATCTTCATCTGATCTGTCCATAACACTTTGTTCCAGAACTTTTGCAAACTGTACAAAAAAAAACCTGCCTATTTTATTCTTGAGGCTTGCCAGGGGTTTGCATCTTGTGATGAACCCTCTGAGGTTGTGCAGGCATTGTCTTCTCTTGATAGTTGTATTTGACACATTCAGGCCTACATTCTGGAGAGTGTTCTTGAATTGGGAGTAACAGCAGGAAGCAGGTTCAACATTATATGGGAGTCAATTGAGGATGACGTATTTTAAGACATTTGGGGAGAGGGAAGGTGAAATAATAAAAGAATATGCATTAAAGAATACTAGTTGTGGCATCTCATTGATGTTTTTTTTCCCTTGGATCTAATTATTAGAATTTTTTACTATACATACTATGGATACTGTGTGTATCCAATTTCCACCCCTAATTTGGAATGTCAAATTATCTCCCCAACCACATTCCTGAAATAACCCCCACCGAACAGGACACAGGAGTTTCAGACCCACAGCTTTCCTTCGAAATGCATGGCTCAGCCACATGTTTCTCCCTATGCACCATCGCTAAACTCACACTGAGCAGAATCGAAGGAAGACCACTTTTGCAGCTGCATACATGCCATGGCCTCAGCGGCATTGCCAGATGAATGTAGGCCTTTTTCCCTGGATCTTAAACTGTGCACACAGTAAGCCATTGTCTTACTTCCTGTTTTCTAGGGAGAAGCATCTGATACAGCCTCCATTATGTAACTTGGACAGGCCATTTTCCCTGACACTTGTATCAATTGCAGACTGTGGCCAAGATAGTAGGTTTCTATATGTCACAATAGGAATTTACTCAAAACAGAACCACGCTACAATGCACTTGTGTTCTCAATTTGTGTTACATCATTACCATTGTTCATAGTTAAGGTAATTCCTTTTATTTTAGTTTTATGCAAGGCTGTTATATATAGCGAGTTTTAGGCACCCAACATTCTTTAGATGAATTTGGTCTTAGATGTTTATAAGGGGCCAGATATTCAGCAGTTTGTAAACCTCTCCAAATCATTGAGTGACGCACACAAAACACACACAAATTGTAAGTTGTGAAAATGGGTATAAAGTAATGTCAATTTTAGTTTTCATAATGAATTACCCCAGAGAGAGCTACTGTAAATATCGCGCTTTAAGAACAAACAATCCATTTGGGGCAGTATAAATTCAATTTGGGAAAGTGAACTTTCATTGCTCGACTGGGCAAGAGCCCTGGAAAAAAAACTCACAATGAGATGCCACAACTAGTATTGTTCAATGCATGTTCTTTTCTTATAATTTCACCTTCCCTCCACCCAAATTTATCAAACTCAAACTCACATATACAGTACTGTGCGAAAGTCTTAGTCACCTGTATAACATTCCGTACAGATAAGATTCTATCAAAAATAATTAAATGAAAGGTCCTAAATAAACTAACTATACATTTTACATTACATGTTAGTAATTTGGCAGAATAGTTAAAAACTGAATCAAATCAGTATTTTTTGTGACCACCCTTCAGCATTAAAACTGCATCACTTCTCTGAGATATAGAACTGCAGGACAGCGTTGGTTAAGACAATCAGCAGGGAGGTTGTTCCAAGCATGTAGGAGAACTTACCACAGTTTTTCTGCAGATTTTGGTTGGCTCCTTGCTTGACAGCCTTGATCAAGTTTTATGTAAAAAGTAGTAAATTGCTTACAGCAATGTTACTTTTAAAAATTAAATGTCTCTGTAAAATTAAAACTTTTGGAAAATGAATATTTGAAAATCTCAAATGTGTTCTTTTATACTAACACACACAAAAAAATACATATATATATATAATAAAGTCTAGGGTGCCTAAGACTTCTGCACAGTACTGTATATTGCCTGCTCTATATATCTTGTTTATATTCTCCATCCAGTTGCTCCCTTATGTTTGCACTAGAAACAACAAAATCGTCCAGTCTCCATAAGGCAGAACGCAAAATAGAAGCTAGGGGGACATCTGGTGGAATGTTCAGTCAGTGAACAGTACAGCCCACAATAAAATGTAATTTAAATTAAAACACTTTAAATTGATGAAATGTGTCTCTGGATTCCTTTTCGGAGGTATGAGCCATTTTGTACCAGTAGACACTGTGTCCCTTGCCACTGTTTTCCAAGGGCGTCAGAATTTATTTACTTCTATTCAGTCTGCATTCCTTCAACTTCACCTTGTCCTCAATGCAGGCAGAATGAAACGCATTTTGTCTGAAAAACATAGGTGTCAAAATGATTGGCATCGCTAATAATAATAATAATCGCTAGAAATATTATAAATAAAGTCAAACCAAGTGAAATTAATACAATTTTACTTAATTTTGGTAACTATGAACTATGATGTGTCATTCCATTACTTCCCGTTTCACTGGAGTATAAAATTGAGGTAACAAGCATGCAAAATCCCTATGTCACCCAACAGCATGGGAAAAGCCAAAAAGCATTCAATTCCGAAGAGACAGATGGTATTTGAGTGTCACAAGTTGGGTAATGGGTACAAAAAAAGTACATAAATGGTTAAACATATCACCTAGCACAGTAGGCAACAATAAAAACAATTTAAATATATGGAAGAAAGAGGATGCGGGATAGAGGGACGTCAAATAACCAAAGCATTACAGAATAAGAATAGCTGAGATTGGGTGTATCTTGTGGTCACCAAGTCTCAAAAAGAACCATAAAATGGCACCTCCATGCCAACAAACTCTTTGGAAGAGTGGCACAAAGATAGCCCTTGCTGAGCACAATGAACAAGACCAAGCATCTGGAGTTTGCCACACATCATTGGAATTACTATCTTTAAATGTCTTTAATGTAGTGGTTACCATTACATTTTTCAATAACTGTGCATTATAAAGACAGGGCATCTGCCTCGAGTGGAAATGTGCCAGTGATGTAGTTACCCTGAGTTCATTTAAAATATCACATATGAAATCAAATAAGTAAATATACAATGTAGAAGATGAACAAAACGTGGTGTCGTACGAGTGCTGTTTTTTCAGTTTATTTTTTAACGCTATGAACTAACTTTAGATAATATTGCGCATTGCAGGACTTATTTCCCTGTTGCACCGGAAAACCCGATGTCGATTTAGCGTTGCACAAAGCTTTCTTCCGGTCTCTATCGTGTCAGCCTTAAGAGAGAGATGGTAAGTTTAAGTAAGATGTTTTAGCAAATCACAATACATCGACGTTTAGCGGTATTCATCGGCACTGCTAGTGTAACACAAGGCAAGTTTGAAGTAAGGTTTTGTAAACCTTCCCGATATTGTGCACATTTATATTTTAGTTTTTCTTTTAAACCCATTTAGCAGCAAGTACTTTGGTTAGCTATCATACCCTCCCTTGTTGGTTTGCTAAAACCAACCTGGTAAACATATGTAACTGCTTACGTGAAGCCGTTTTTATTTTACTTCAATAAACAACATAGCGCGGGATTTTGCAAGGTAGCTTATGTTCTTTGTGGCTAACCAGTAGTACGCCGTGAAATTGACTAACGTTATATACGCGACATTAACGAACTGCACTTCATTTCTGTATTATGACCCTGTGCCCTAGATCGTGGCCCGAACATGATCATTTTTTTCTAGTGGGTTCAGGTTATTTGGAATGCTTTGCCAAGTTTGCACTGCTGTCCCACAAAGATGCCACACCTCTGCCGTTATGTTATGACATGATTACATTTGTTGTAAAATGGTGGTCTTGTCAGTGATGTTATTCAAAAACAAATGTCTGAACATATGAGTTGCAGTGATTCAAGATTTTAACTGAGACAAGGCCTATACCCCCCTCACATTTCCCTAAGCGTTACTGTGTGTGTGTGATGTGTTGTCCCAATATCATTCTGGATACACAGTTTTAAGGTTTTTCGTCATTGCAGACGAAGGGAACCTCGTCATTCGGAAAGCGGCGCAACAAGACGCACACACTGTGTCGTCGCTGTGGCTCCAAGGCTTACCATCTTCAGAAGTGTACCTGTGGGAAGTGTGGATACCCTGCAAAACGCAAGAGAAAGTGTGAGTACTTCAGCAAACCACAGTACCCAGCATGTCCGAAGGGATGCTAATGGCTGCAGTTGTCTATACCTGGTCTGTCAGCAGCAGCAGGCTGTCAACATTTAGCCCTTTCAAAAATCCCAAAAGCCAAACATTTGCTGTTTTTCTGCACGTTAGATGTTAATTGACCTTTTCACCCTCCAGACAACTGGAGCGTTAAGGCCACGAGGCGCAGCACCACTGGAACAGGTCGCCTGAGGCATCTGAAGGTCGTCTACCGCAGATTCAGGTGAGCACTCAGCTGGCTGAATCAGGATTCAGGGTTTTCATCAGATCAGTGGCAAATGTCTTACAATTCCAAATGTTTCAGGTTTGCTTGTCTTAATGATGTTTATATTGTTACAGCTTCATCTGTTTCCATTGTTACCCCAAAAAAGAGTCGCAAACATTAACAGCGTTTGAAATGCTTAACCGTGGCTTATTGTATGCACATAATTAAAACTACACAGTACATTTAATTATTGTCGAGAAGTACAGTTTGAATGGAATTCTGTAAAAAAAAACTATCAGACAATTGGCAGCTACTTGGGAGTTACTTTTGAAGTGATGCATTGTTGGCTGTTAATTTTGTATGGATCATGATACGGTTTTGATAAGGTGAGGTAGGTTTTTGTGGTTTCCTCTGAATCAGAAGCTTAAGCCCTGTAGCCCTCTGATTTTAGTTTGTGATTTCAGGTGTAGAGGAAACAGGATATTGTGGAATATTTTCTGTGTTTCTTTATGAGAGTAATGTAGATTGTTAGAATATTTTTTGTGGGAGCTTCTGTTTCATTCTGACTTGTGTGCAACATCTGTAGATTGGTCTGGGAAATATTTAGCATAATTGTTGCCCTGGTGGCTTTTGTTCTTTATATATTTCTTAATGATATGTGGAGCTCAAGTTGTGGTTTGCTTATAGTTTTTCTGTATACTGAGGCCACACTAGCTCTGTTTTGCATACAATAACTGAGGAGAACTGACTTCTTGGTACCCACATGTTAGTTAATTTCACCCTGCCGAAAGACTTCTGTAACCCTAACGCATCTTAGTTTGCCGATTTGTTTTAAAAAACATTTGTTTTGTGTAAAAGGTTCTGGCCCTTGTTCAGGTATACATCTTGCAAGGGATTGGCTATTGAATATTGAATTGAATTATTGACTCATTGAATCTCATCTTTAATCAACAACCGTTCAGTTGATAGTCTGTGTATTTTACCTAATTATCATGGGCATTTGAACATGAAATTAATTCAGTTGTCTACGTACAGCACAGAATACACGTGGTATAACATTTACATGTAAAAGCGGTTGGACATTGGTAATTTATCACATAGTAATTGAATAATGCGTTGCTGCCTATTCTTGTGCATTCAATGTTGTAGATGTTATATTTTACTTATTGGGGTACATGTTTCCTTTGGTGCAGTGCACATAAAACAAGGAAGGCTATTTATCACATCAAAAAATGTTTCTTTACTTTTATTTCAATTGGGGTTAATTACAGGTTTTATTCTAATGCTATATCAAGTATAATGCTGGCGAACATGTCAGATACTCAGTTTTTTTGTTTTTGTTTTCCCTTAACCCCAGAAACGGATTCCGAGAAGGAACAACCCCCAAGCCCAAAAGAGCAGCGGTGGCAGCCTCTGGCTCATCCTAGACACTTTGTTTGAAATAAATGTGCTGTTAAAATTATTTCTGTCTTTTGTCTTTGTGCCAGCCATAATGATGTTTATTAAGATGTATAACTTCATTATGTTGGACATTAAGTAAAATGTTTTGAAACTTGTATCTTTGTATCTTTACGATTGGCACAAAGCAATAATATCCATCCATCCATCCATTATCTTAACCTGCTTATCCTGAACAGGGTCGCAGGGGGGCTGGAGCCTGTCCCAGCATACATTGGGCAAAAGGCAGGAATACACCCTGGACAGGTTGCCAGTCCATCGCAGGGTAAAGTGGATAATGGTTTTGAGACCTGGCAAGCCAGCGCTTATGGTTAAGCCTTTGCTTACATAGGATAAATACATCTGGCATCCTATGAACAACCAGTGATTTATAGAGATGAATAGATGCATTTAATTTTAAGGTTGGATTTTATCAGTGGTTAAAAAAATGTATTCATTAAAAAAAAATTCAGGAACTTGTTTTACATTCGGCATCCAGTACAGCACAGGTGTCTGTATCCAGTTCTGCAGGGCTGCTGGCTTTTGGTGGATTGAAGTAATTGACTTGACTCAAGAGTCTTTAATTGCCTGTGAACACCGAGGCCCCCCAGGACTGGATACTGACACTAGTGCTGTTCTTGATTTTTCAGTTAAATAATAGCTGCAGAATTGCCTGTATCACACGAGGAATAGTTCCCTGCATCTCCAATAAAAGCAAAAGTTGTGTTTCCTGATTAATCTGTACCTACAAATCCCAGGTAACTCGTTTGGTGTCCAATTTAGCCAAATTGCTGCATGTTATTTTACAACATTTCCTGTAATAAAATCTAAACGTATAGAGAAATGCGTTTGGTTGACGGAAAACATTTTTTGAATGCACATGGCAGTTAACGGTCGTATCCTCTCCTATTCCCGCGGAAGTGTATGGGCGATTCTTTAAGTTGCAAACAGCTGAGTAAATGGAAAAAAAAATCATTTGATTTGTCTTAAATTATAATTTGGTAACATGTTACTATTCTTCCACGAATTTGAGAACTGAATTATTTTTCATTTGAAAAATCCGCTTTTTAAAACAGACATAAAAATAATTAATGTCTGTGGTGTTACTGTCACTTAATGTCTATTTTGAAGAAAAGTAAAAGAAATGCACATTGTGATGTTCAATGTAATTTATTTCCTGTATGTTGTGTGGTAACAAATGTGTAAGAAGTAACACCACATAGTTTTCTGGTGAAACTGAAGGGTGGTAACACACAAATGCAACTGCGCACAAATATAATTTCTTCAAAGCTAACATGCAGCCATTTTAGCTTATTAGCCAAAAGACATGTGGAAACAAAGTATCCACCATTCATAATTTTAAATCCAGAAGCTAAACACCATGTTATAAACGAATAATCCATCCATTTTCGGACAATATGTATGTTTAAAATTCTCATTTTAATTTCTCGGACATGGTTTGTAGCACAAATCAAAGAATGACCCCTATGCAGTTACCCGTGTTAGTTTTTCTGGTTTTATTTTCTGTTTTGAAACTACACACCCGTGCTTTTGGCATGTAGATCAGTCAGTGAACAGGTAAAGTCACCGAGGAAGTTTGCTGCATTATCTTCTACATCACGAAGACCTCTGTGACGTCTGTGGACACCGCTAAATAAAAGATGCTGGTTGCACGCTATTCGCAAGCCACAATAGACCGTACTTCGGCTCCTGCTGATGCTAATAATGGGATGACAGAGGATTATACACAATAGAAGATGCTGGACAGAAAACATGTCAATAAGCTTATAGATCATAGCGATGCCAGCTTTGCAGAAGAGTTTTCCAGCCAGCTGGATGTTCAGTCTGGTTGGGAAGAAGCGGTGAGTAATGACAATTATAGCGACGCTTTAGTTTATTATGATCAGTATTTGTTTTTATACTCATTAGTGGCCTACTACATATTCCCCTGCATGCTACATAGTTTAATAGCGACCGTTTGAGCGGCACACGTTGCACTTGTTTTGTGTGAAGGCAAAAAGTGCCAAAAAGCCTAATAAAAATCACTTTTAAAATAATTTTGTAAAATGCAATTGGGTACATGTTGTTCTGTACAGCTTGATATATATATTTTTTTTTCCTCAACCATTAATTAACCAAGAATCTCTTTTGCAAGAGACCTGGTCAAGACAGCAAGATATTTTGACCAGGTCTCCTCCCCCTGTATATCTCTTTATATTATTATACAAGAGTAAATCCAATTGAGCTTGAAGTCGGCCTGGGCTTGTCTGTAGACAGTAAAATGTGTTTGTGTGTTTGTTAGTTTGTTACATTTCACCATTACTTAGGGAAACTGAGGATGTAATTTTCTGCATGAATCTTCCTGCACCAACTTGATGCCTTTAATTACCAGTGCAGTCATACCTCAAAGATTTTACAATCTTTTACAATGCTGTACGTTTTTAGCCTTTATCCATTGTTTATTGTATCAACAGGTCCAGGGCTGGAGTAGGTGTGCCCCAATGTCTTGCTTATTCCAGTTACAGAAGAAATGTAAAAAGACCAAGACTGGAGACAATGACTACCACTGTGTCCTCTGCACTGATGTCAAGCTTTCACAGAATCCAGAACCTGATTCCCGAGCAGGTTCTGTGTCTTCAGAAGCAAACTATTGCTTAGCAGCGGAACGTGAAGACAAAGGCTTTGCGGTCCCCACCAAGTACCAGGGGAGACCCTCCAGTTCCCCATCTGCAATCTGCACAGATCCAAGCACAGAGCTCCATTGTTACAAACACAGAAGGAAAGCAACAAATCGAGCTGAATTTGGTGACAAAATAACAAATGCATTTCAGGAAACATTGTCCAGCGTAGCCATAAAAGTGCCTGAGCCATCTCCACTGGACAAAGGAAAAGAAGTTATGGAAAATCTAATCGGATTTCCACCCGTGCAAAGATCAAGTTTTCCGTGTAGCACCATGGAAGTAACAAGGAGAAGAGTGGATGCCTGCAGTCTTCGCACAACAGACAGCTTAGCAACTGAGAATGCATCATATGGCATTCCAGTGTCAGTGGACATGTGTGATGAAAAAGAGGAAGCCACAGCGGGCCCTTGTCATTCCAGCAGAAATGTGCTCTCTGCTTCCAGTATGAGCGTCCCTCAGAGCTATGTCACTTCCTCTGATGCACTGCCACAGGCAACAAACTTGCTGTGCAGCAAAGTCAATGACAATGAGCACAAAATGTCAACAAAGAGCCATCAGGGTTACAGAACAAGGCGGACACAGCCCAGTCTACCTGTCCTAGGGACCAGGGTTCCAATATTGTCAGCGTCTCGTCGGATTTTGTAACCTCCTAATGTTTAAGGGCCAGGTAGACTCAAAATCATTGTCAGGAGTTCTCAACAGCTGTCTCAATTTATCTTTTTATACACATACCCAGGTGTGGAGGTTGCTGATCTTATCATTAATCTTGTACCCCACCAGACAGAGCATGCGGTGGTGTTTCTCTTCTGTAATGAAAAGGAATTTGTTGCTGTAAGGCATGTTTAATATTTTTTTAACACGGATACACAGATACACCTCAGGAAATTATCAAAGTAATATACACTTAGTGAGCACTTTATTAGGTGGACCTGTACACCAGCTTGTTAAAACATCCATCCATCCATCCATTATCTTAACCCGCTTATCCTGAACAGGGTCACAGGGGGGCTGGAGCCCATCCCAGCATATATTGGGCGAAAGGCAGGAATACACCCTGGACAGGTCGCCAGTCCATCACAGGGCACACACACCATTCACTCACACACTCATACCTATGGGCAATTTAGACTCTCCAATCAGCCTAACCTGCATGTCTTTGGACTGTGGGAGGAAACAGGAGTACCCGGAGGAAACCCACGCAGACACGGGGAGAACATGCAAACTCCACACAGAGAGGCCCCGGCAACGGGGATTCGAACCCAGGACCTCCTTGCTGTGAGGCGGCAGTGCTACCCACTGCACCATCCGTGCCGCCCAGCTTGTTAATGCAAATATTTAATCAGCCAATCATATGGCAGCACCTAAATGCATAGAAGCATGCAGACATGGTCAAGTGGTTCAGTTGTTGTTCATACCAAACCTCAGAATGGGGATGAAATGTGATCTAAGTGACTTGGAGTGTTTGCTGGTTTGTTTGTATGTGTATGGTCTGGTGCTGGAGGAACGGTGACTGGCTTGATTGCTCATTGGAGTTGTAAGACCTACAGTTAATTGCTGTGATACCATTTCATTTTAAGTCACATGAAGCTATTCAAGTGTGCCTATGCCTGTTCTGCAATAACATGACACACTGATTTGTATTTCATACAGTAAGGACACGTAATTATCCTCATTATGGAGGATGTAATATAAATGTTATCAAGTGGAATATTCATGCAGAATGCTTCAAAAGATCACACACTATATTGTGGAACACGCCTCAAATGGAGGTTGTGCTTTAAAAAAAATTATTGAAATGAATGAATGAATGAAATCAATGAATCACAGATGAAGGCCTACAGAGTTCTTTGTAATATTTGCATATATGAGAGTGGATGATTTTGTGATATGAACACATCACAAAAAAGAATCTCAAAGTTAATCTTAATGCTCATTCATGCTATACAGGACAGATTGCATAACACATTTAATTTTCTTGTGCCGCATGATTCTCAGAGGAGCCATGCATTATGGCTTGAGCACACAGTTAGTTATTAGTATCCAGGTTGAACATATGAGAGTAAAAAGATAATCTAAGCAATTTCAAAGTTCATGTGTAGAGCAGTGTGTGATCATAAAACTTTGAAAGTATCTTGGAAGAACATATGGAATTGTTAGTTTATAAGAGCCTAATTGTCTTGAACATTCCTCTTTTGTTTGAAACACCTAAATAACTTGAGGATTCTCTGTTGGTCAATGATTCACAGTTACTTTGACTGATCCCGTGGCCCCCCTCCCTCCTCATATCATCCCAAGACCTAGTTAAGGCACTTATAGCTTACTTGATGAGGTAATGTGTCAATGTTGACTGTGGAGGGAGGGGGCCCTCAATCTGCAGACTATCCCAAAAGTCTTTATCCTGCAGTAGCTCCTCTAGTCAGTCAGGAGCGTATAGCCTGTCTATAGCTGCTGCATCAGTTTCACAGTCATCTTGCCCGATAGCAGTTTGTTTGGTGGAATGAAAAGGCCAATGATAACTACACATTTTGAAACTGACACACGCCCCTGGAACACCTTTTTAGTGAGCAGCACAAAAGTCTGCTCTTAGAACCATTGCTGAATTTGTTATCAAAGGTTCTGTGTTACACACCAAAAAATGATCAGTGCACTGCTCCAGCAAGCAATGGCTTTATAAAGTCGAGATGACACAAATTGTGTAAAGTCTAAAGTGATTTGGGATTGGGGTGACCATCTAGTACAATCTATATTTTGGCCTGCATGGTGACTAGCCATTTTTAAATAATCTATTGGATGAATAGACCCTCAGCTTTATGTGCGGTCTCTCTTTACGCCAGAGTGATTCAGTTCAGTTCCTGAAGTGACCCACAGTAGGAAGGATCGACAAACCGTGGTTGCTGCTCATTACGACCGTATTGTTACCCATCTTCTTTTTTTTGGTCTAATCATCTGTCAACCACAGCCTAGGTACATTTATTTGCTCTGCAGCTCGCTTCCGTCGCAACAGATATTCTGCTTCCTGTTTGTGCAACATCATCTCCGTCAGCCTGCAGCTGCTGCAGGTAGGTCTCCTGCGGGAAGATGGCGACGGATAAACAGAAACATGAAGGAAGGGTGAAGATTGGACACTACATTCTCGGGGACACGCTTGGGGTAGGAACGTTTGGCAAAGTTAAAGGTAAGAGTTGAAACATTTTAGATCCGGACGTTTGTGTTTTGTGCCAGAAAAAGACAGTATAGGCGAAGCTTGTTGCAAGCTAAGTAGCTTCAGCAGATATGTCGCTTCTCGCTGTCTAGACTACACGTGTCATTATTAAATTCGACATTGCTTTCAACTCTTAGCAACACGTTAATCAGTTAAGAAGAATAGCGTTAACGGTAGCTAGCTAGCTAGCTACGGTTGCTTCGTTGCTGCACAATCATTTTCAACCGTGTGCGAGTTATAGCTACCTATCTCGTTTACTTGGTATCAAGTTGGCTTACTTTGGTAGCTTCTTAGCTAACTTAATTCATTAGATTTCCTTTGAATTGAATATGGATTAGCCAGTTCGCTTACTTGGGTCGCTGACTGTATAGCTACCTAGATAGTCAGCCAAAGAGCCGACTAACTAGTGGACCAACGGACAATACACTGACGTTACTACTAGCTACCGACTAACTAACTTTCTGTCGTTTACAATGGGCAACTTGGTTTTAGGTCAGTGAGATGCCATTTGTGTTTCCGTGTGGTAACTTTCTAACTGCTAACTAGCTACGCAGTTAATTTTAACTTTCCTGTTGTCTGTTTATGTTATCTTCTATGAGTCATAGAGAAGAACATTAGTGAAGAAGCTTGCTATTACATATAAGTTTAGGTCTAGGGAGACACATGAACGTGATTGACTGTTAATACTCACAGTATTTATCCCATTAATAATAATGAATTATTCATTCAATTCAATTGACACTGAACTCCAACGTTCTGTATGGTTGGGGACCTAAGTGTTGAGATTCAGCAACCACTGGTGGATGTATTCGCCAATATCCACACTGCAAAACATGTTGTATTATTTTTATTTATTTTTATTGATAGATCAGAATTCACTAGCTGTGCTACTTTTGAATCCCTTTGCACTTCTTAAAAGAATCAATGTAGAAACAGAAATAAAATGTATTGGTCCTATCTGTTTGCTAACACTCCCTGAATGCTTTCATCATACCTTAAAATCGTTTTCGGCAAATGATGACAGAATATTGTGCAGCCTGCTTGGAGATAAGATCCGCTGAGTGTTGACAGCATTCTTTGTGTGGCGACTTATGGCATTCACTGACAACCTCTAACTAGCAAACCTTAAATTTACACTTCTGTTATCAGGCATTGGTTTTGGCCTAAAAGATGATCAATGCTGAATCTCTCAGGCAGGTGTATTTTGCCATTATGTGGTCATTCTGAAAGCTTGAGACACACACACTGAGTGCTCTGTGAACTCATTTGGAATCCTCCTGAGCTGGAGCGTTGAGACTGCTTTGAGTCCTGCATTAGACGGCCGGACGGAAGGGAGGTATTCACAGTGTTCCACAAGGAAACGGTAAAACTTTCCATTCCATCATGTGGAGCAGCAGGTGCAGATGACTTAGGGAAAGTTGTGATAGTAGCCTATAGATGGCTCACATTCCTTTCTGTAAGAGATCCTGCTTTGTGTTAAAGGGAGATAGAACTTTTAAAGGCCTTAGGGACCAGGTCTGGACCTGTTTGTTGTTCTAAGCGCTAATTATTCCTGTCCTAAACAGTGATTAGTGTAATGTACTGTAGGCCTGAACATGCCTGGTTCTCACAGTGACTCTTCTGTGTCATCAGTGCTGCTTCTTTGGGACAGCGCACACATGTGATGTACTTCACCTACAACTTTGCTGTGGTTTTATCACCGAGCTGTAATCGTAGTTTTTATGGTACCTTGTGTTGTGTTAAACCATAAACCGTTCTGTCTGGATGGGGCGTTATTGTTTTCAGTTATTTTCGCCCTATCCCTATCCTGGAATAGGCCTGCCCTTCAGAAAACTGCTGTCACACCACCAGTATGTAGGTACTTGAACATGGAAATGAACCAGTTACCCTCAACTCCCACATAAACCGTTGCTCAAGGGGTTTTCAAAACACAGACGAGACGATGTTCTGCATGACAGATTTTTTCTGTCGGCAACGAGCTTGCTTAATGTGTTACCAGTGGAGCTGCAGACTCAGTTTTATTTATTTTGTGAACTTGTCTCTCTCCTTGACCTCCATGGAGGGTAAAGGGTCAGAAAACATGCTGCTTCATTGGGTTCTGTTCTCTGGGAAGGCCCTGCTGCTGCAGCTCCCCAAAACGTTTGGGCCATTCCCGTATCTGTAACCACTGTTCTGCTATACTGGCATGGTGTTCAGATTAGCGTTAAGACCATGCTTAGCAAAGCATTAGAGCTGATGGCTCTTAAAAACAGATAAAGTGAATGCAGCTACTGTGCAGTCTGACAGCGCCTTGTTCTGTTGGCTTGCATGTGTGTCTCTAAGGCCTGTGAACCCTCTGACCTCATCGTGTCTCTGCGCTCCCAGGCCGTGATGTGCTCTGCATTTTCAGCGATGTTCTCTGGAGATCCGATTATGGAATCGCACTTGAATGCATTCCATATGTGGTGAATTGCAACATGCATTAGGCTATAGGAAGTAAGTTAACATAGGTTTCCATCCATTTTGTCATGTCATTTCAACTCTTTATCACTGCTGTAAAGGGCATTATAGGTTTGAAATCTACTCTGACATTTTTTATACAAGCAGATAATATCTGGGTAAATTTGCAGAACACTGATCTTTGGCACGTGTCTGGCTTGATGATGTTTAGTTTTGTAAAGTGATTCAGACAGTTCTAAGATATGGCCCTTAAGGATCTAGAGAGGTGACTTAGTTTCATATGTAAGTTCGGTGGCATGCCATGTGTGTACCCATGTATCCTGTGAAACTAACAAAGGGAATGGAGGCAGGAGCTTCTTATGGCTGAGTTGTGTGTCAGAGGGTGAAGAAGCAGAGAGTCAGAAGCACACTAGAGTATAGTTTTAAGGTAAATGACTGGGACACGCAAAGGTCGGTGGTTCTAATCCCGGTGTAGCCACAATAAAATCCGCACAGCCGTTGGGCCCTTGAGCAAGGCCCTTAACCCTGCATTGCTCCAGGGGAGGATTTTCTCCTGCTTAGTCTAATCAACTGTACGTTGCTCTGGATAAGAGTGTCTGCCAAATGCCAATAATGTAATGTCATGTAATGAATGTATGGCGATGTATACTTTGGCTATTTGCTGTAGTTTTGTGTGAAATTACTTGTCTGATTTCTAACAAACATCTCCCTCCCCCCCAGTTGGACAGCATGAACTAACGAAGCACCAAGTAGCAGTGAAGATCCTGAACAGACAGAAGATCCGTAGCCTGGATGTCGTGGGAAAGATCCGCAGGGAGATTCAGAATCTCAAGCTCTTCAGGCATCCTCATATAATTAAGCTGTGAGTCCTAGATTACCACTCGGCTGCCCTTCACTTGTAAGATTAAAGGCATGCGATTATTCACAGATGCTGCTGATGATTATTTCCCTATGTGAGGTAAACAAACCCAAAACAAACCCAGAGCACTCTTAAAATATCACTGGATTTGGGGTTTTTCCTGGGAATAATTGCCAGTAAAATACCAACCGTTTCTCTTGGACTGCATGAAACTCAAATGCATGAAAAGGAGATGCAGCGACTGCATTAGGAACCAGCAGTAAACTGTCTTGTCAGATCAGTGAAATATTACTGGTCTAATTGAAATTCAGTTTCAGTGTTATCAGTCTCCTGACTTTTACCTGTCTGGTAAAAGTCATTTTGATTATTTGGTTCAAATTGGGGTGGCCTGTAGCGTAGTGGTTAAGGTAAATGACAGGGACATGCAAGGTCGATGGTTCTAATCCCGGTGTAGCCACATTAAGATCCGCACAGCTATTGGGCCCTTGAGCAAGGCCCTTAACCCTGCATTGCTCCAGGGGAGGATTCTCTCCTGCTTAGTCTAATCAATTGTACGTCCCTCTGGATAAGAGCGTCTACCAAATGCCAATAATGTAATGTAAAATGGCCACATAAAGTACTGCCTGTTAATATTCTTTTTTATTTCCTCTCTGAGTCACATCCCATTTATATACAGAATACAATTGAACAGAACCTTTAACCAATCTGTATATACTAGCCTACATAATGAGTTTGTTTTTAACTATCTCTTGATATGAACTCAGTAATGATTTTCCCCTTTGGCTGCAGGTATCAGGTGATCAGCACACCAACAGATATCTTCATGGTGATGGAATATGTGTCTGGTGGAGAGCTTTTTGACTATATCTGTAAAAATGGGAAGGTAAGACTTCAAGCATCCTCTTGGTTTCAGATGTCTCAGAATTTCACTGGTAATGGCTTTCCTGACTATTTCTTTTCCCTGTCCAATGCTGGACCCTGCCATATTGTTTGAAACCGATGTAGACGCTTTGTTGCCAGACTCTTTAGCAGTGCAGTGCAGAACTGTAGCTTGCCCAGGGTCTCTGTAGGGCATGTTTGCTGTAACTGCTCCCTCCGCCGCTGTGCTCCCAGCTGGATGAGAAGGAGAGCAGGCGTCTGTTCCAGCAGATCATCTCCGCGGTGGACTACTGCCACCGGCACATGGTGGTGCACAGAGACCTCAAGCCCGAGAACGTGCTGCTGGACGCGCACATGAACGCCAAGATCGCTGACTTTGGTGAGCCGCCATGGAAGGACCCGCTTCTTTGGGTCGAGCAGTGCAGGTTTTATGGAGCGGCCCTGCCAGCACACGGCCATTAGTGAGCACACAGCGCAGCATTTTCAGCACTATATCACTGGCAGACCTCCCAAAGGCAAAAGCACACCGTCTCTTAATGGCGTCCTGCTGGCCCCTTCCACTTCCTCTCTAGTGATAAAGTGTAAAAGTTATTTCTCCTCATGTGCATTCGTCTGAAGCATAATCCATTTGTTGCTTTTAAAATGGCTTTTAAATTTTAACTCCTGCCCTTTGTTCACTTAATGTTACTGATAAAGTGAAGGATAGCGGCACTAAAAGGCTGTTGGCAGGGAAGATGCGTAATGTTGTCGAATGAAGGGTAATAATACTGTTTACTTGTGTTATAAAATTAGATAAAAATCGGAAAATACAAAGCACTTACATAAGCCAGTATGAGTTTGTGTTCTATAACACTAGCTATATCGGGTTTCCATATGGAATTAGTAAATATTTGTGTTCTATAAAAATGCAAAAGGATCCGTTCGAATCGGGCAACGAGACAAAAATGAAATCTGTATCCGTGGTCATATTCAGGTGTCTGCATTTACCAATGTACCAACACACTTGGGAATGGTCTGATGTTTTGACACATTAAGGCAAGAAGACCGTTGTTGGCCCTGTATGGCCACCAGGAGGTGCTACTGTGACTTCTGGAGTGGTTGTGTGCTGAATAGGTTCTGTGAACCCTCAATTACATTTGTGATTGCCTGTTGACATTATTACAGAAAGGCAGTCCTAACAATATGTATTGCTACGCAATTATTGCAATAAAACTCCAGACCCTGTGGAAGTATGAAACTGTGGCTTGGCATTAGTGGACCTGAGATACCAGTTGTTCCTGAGCCTTGTCACTAAGACGGCCTGACCTTCTCTGTGCTCTGTGAGGGTTGTTGCATCAATGGGACTTATTCTGTCAGCCTTTTAACTTGATTGGTTTTTACAGGTCTGTCAAACATGATGTCAGACGGGGAATTTTTGCGAACAAGTTGCGGCTCTCCGAATTATGCTGCCCCTGAAGTCATTTCAGGAAGGTATTTTATGTGTTCTTTGTAATTTCTGCATAATGGCATCATGCATTTCTGAAGTCCCAGTGGTGGCTTGACAGAAAATGCTCAGGCATCATTTAGCACATCAAACGGGTGAGCACAGTTTACTTGGGACATACTATAAAAGAATATGACTCGATGTTCATTAAACTGTAAATGTGGATTTTCTCAATTTGGCCAGAATGTCCTGTATGTACATTTCAATTACATTCCTATAAATACATGCACTCACTGAGCACTTTATTAGGAACACTCAACTAATTTGCTCTCAAAAAAACCCTCCATTCTTTGTGGCGTTAGGAGACTGGGTCATGAAGGGATGCACATTAACTGAAGCTCCTAACCTGTATCTGCATGATTCTATGCATTGCACTGCTGCCACACGATTGGCGGATTAGATAATCGCATGAATAAGTTCCTAATAAAGTGCTCACTGAGTGTATATACTGTGTATGAATTGTGCAAAATCTGTTATTAAAATAAACCATTTACAGTACAGTACAGTACTTGCTGTTCGTCACCCTTGTTCTTGATACAGGAGTTGTCCTGTGATGCGTGTCTGTTTTTTGCCAGTGTCCTTGTAAGTTGCTTTGAGTATGAGCACCTGCAGAGTGAATAAATATAAATGAAATACTGATGTGCTTTCATCTCTTTAGACAATACCTCAAGCTCTATAACTACTCTGCAGGAGTCCCCTAATCTAGTACCACTCAAATGCCACTTGTCTTGTTCCTTTCACCCTGTCTTGTACTTTGTATCTTCATCTAGCTCTGTTGTGTTGAATTTGTATCCATCTTGATGCTATATGTGTTTGGCATATCTGTTGTATCATGCCTTGCTTTTAGCCTGACGAACTGTACCTACTGATTTGGCCTATATTTACCATGTGAACTAGATATGATGTTCATGGCTGTAGACAACTGATCCTTTATGCAAATTGTACCTTATCCGACGTGTGTTCTGTAGTTGTTACTGTGACCTTTGGAATGCACTTATCTGCTAAATAAATGTAACGTAATGCATGTGAGAGAGAGAACAGTGATAGAGATCTGGAGGTATGTAAACCTGTGTAAGATGTGCTGTCCTCCTGCTCCCAGGTTGTACGCTGGTCCAGAGGTGGATATCTGGAGCAGCGGCGTAATTCTGTATGCCTTGCTGTGCGGGACTCTCCCGTTCGATGACGACCACGTGCCAACGTTGTTCAAGAAGATCTGCGACGGCATTTTCTTCACGCCACAGTACCTGAACCCCACGGCGATCAGCCTCCTGAAACACATGCTGCAGGTGGACCCCATGAAGAGAGCCACCATTAAGGAAATCAAGTGAGTCCCAGCAGGCCCTCACACTTCGGTTCACTGTGATCTTATAATGATCCAAATGACCCCTAACATACTGGTGAAGCAACAATCAAAAGTCAATCACCCGATCTGAACCCAATTGAGCATGCCTTTCATATGGTGCTGAGAACTTAAGGGGACTAGATCCCCCAAACAAGGATGAGCTAAAGATGGCTGCGATCAAGGCCTGGCAGAGCATCACCAGAGAAGACACCCAGCAACTGGTGATGTCCACGAATCGCAGACTTCAAGCAGTCATTGCATGCAAAGGATATGCAAAAAAATACTAAACATGACTACATTCATTTACATAACATTGCTGTGTCCCAAACATTATGGACCATGAAATGGCACTATGTATAAACACTGCTGTAAGTTCAACGTGGTGAAACCAAAATGTATGAAAATGCCTTTATTAAAATCAGATGCTTTAACCATGTGATTTTTTTTCATTACCAATTTCAGAGTACATTTCAATTGTGGAGTACAGAGGCAAACAAATGAGGGGTCTTTGCCCCAAACATTATGGAGGGCACTGTATGTATTAGAATAATGAAGTAGCTCTGCTATCAGATCTGCTATCATTGGTCTGATTGACACAGCTTTTCTTCTTGGCCTCTGCAGAGAGGACGACTGGTTCAAAGAAGACCTTCCCAAGTACCTGTTCCCTGAAGACCCCTCATACAGCAACACTATGATCGACGACGATGCCCTGAAGGAGGTGTGCGAGAAGTTTGAGTGCCCCGAGGAAGAGGTCCTGAACTGCCTGTACAGCCGGAACCACCAGGACCCGCTGGCGGTGGCCTACCACCTGATCATCGACAACCGTCGCATCATGGACGAGGCCAAGGACTTCTACCTGGCCAGCAGCCCGCCCGAGTCCTTCCTGGACGAGCAGCAGCTGGCGGCCGCCAAACCGCACCCCGAGCGCGTGCCCTTCCTGGTGGCCGAGACGCCCCCCCGGCCCCGCCACACCCTAGACGAGCTCAACCCCCAGAAGTCCAAGCACCAGGGCGTGCGCAGGGCCAAGTGGCACCTGGGCATCCGCAGCCAGAGCCGGCCCAACGACATCATGTCCGAGGTGTGCCGGGCCATGAAGCAGCTGGGCTACGAGTGGAAGGTGAGGGGCGTGCACACGCACGTTATCTGTTATCTGGGTGGCCTGTAGCATAGTGGTTAAGGTAAATGACTGGGACACGCAAGGTCAGTGGTTCTAATCCCGGTGTAGCCACAATAACATCCGCACAGCTGTTGGGCCCTTGAGCAAGGCCCTTAACCCTGCATTGCTCCAGGGGAGGATTGTCTCCTGCTTAGTCTAATCAACTGTACGTCGCTCTGGATAAAAGCGTCTGCCAAATGCCAATAATGTAATGTAATGTAATGTAATGTTTTACTCGGTTGAAGAGGAAGCGGGTGATTCATCAACTTTCCAATAGTCATTAACTGGGCCACAAGTTAATTATGGCCTCGAGTTAGAGGTTTACAAGTTGGCTGTGTAAGCTGTTTATTGTTGTTCCTACATGCGTGTGTATTATTCATTAGCTTTGTGTTGTATAAAAATGGTTTTATAGATCTAATCCATTGTCAGATTAATATACGAGGTCAGATTGATATACAATCTTTGTTGTATTCCTAGCGCTGTATTTCCCTCTAGGGTCTTTCAGTGCTCTTGTCCCTGGTTATGGGTATGCACTTTGTTGTACATCGCTCTGAATAAGCACGTCTGCCAAATGCCTAAAATGTAATGTAAACACATAAACATTAACATTCCTCAGTTTAGAATCATCCATAACTGTGTAACAGCTAGTGCTATTCATTTTGTATGTTTGTGCATTTGCCTTCGAGTTCTGCCTTTCTGAAGAGTTACGGCAGTACTCTCTCACTCTCGCACACACTCCCATTATCCAGGTTGTGAATCCGTACTACCTGCGAGTACGGAGGAAGAACCCTGTGACCAGCATGCAGACCAAGATGAGCCTGCAGCTCTATCAGGTTGACAGCAGGACCTACCTCCTAGACTTTCGTAGCATAGACGGTATGTATGTATGACGGTATAAGTCCGATATCAACACCCTTTTTGACTCATGTAAATGTTGAACACCAGAGGTTTATTGAGTTTGAAATGTTTTTTGAGTGAGAAGCAGAGACTCACAAATCGTGGGAAAATTATGATGCAGCAATGATTAATATCCCTTGCCTGATTTCTGTCCTTTTTTTTTAATCCCGTTAAGATGCATTTTAATATTTAGGAGCAGGTGAAGTCTCATAGTCTTGTGTAGGAGGTCGCATCAGCAGCAAAGGATGCAAAGCATTGTTTCTGTCTCCCGTCTCCCTCTCAGATGACATGGTAGAGGCCAAATCTGGGACTGCCACCCCCCGCCGGTCGGGCTCCGTGGGGAGCTACCGAGCCTTTCTGAAGAGCGAGGGGGAGGGCGCCGAGGCCAAGGCTGAGGCGCCCGTCAAGGGGTCAGACGCCTCCTTGGCGTCTTCGCTGACGTCCTCCGTTGACTCGACCGGCGGAGACTCCTTCCCTAGACCAGGAAGCCACACAATAGAGTTCTTCGAGATGTGTGCAAACCTCATCAAACTACTTGCACGATAATTTTCAGCATTAGCCTTTTGAGTGTCTATAGCAATAAGCATGCAATCGATTCATGGCTCAATTCATCCCATCTTGGATGAGCTAGTTCCATGGCACTGATGCAGTCTCGCTCCCTGCGATTTGGGCGAACTCTGGTTGGGAAGGTCTCTCGATTGATAATTGCTAAGTCACTTTATAGTAAGTAGAATATTTTTAGTTATTTTACATACTTCTATATCTGAAAGTCCCCAGGACGCATTTAATCATCCTACGTATTTGTCATCAGAGTTTTACACTGAATTTGCTGTACTGTATTCAGTGATGTTTCATCCTTGTCTTGTCGAGAAAACAAAGCAAATTTTACCTGCATGCGTTATGGAAGTGGAGGCAGGAAGCACTTTTGCACAGTTTTCTTGTACGTGCTGCTCTGATTTTAAATTCTGATGATCTGAGTACCATTGCAGAGCTTGTCTGTGGGGGAATGCAGATATGATCATCATACCAAGGAAGTACACTGCTCTTGTACGTTTCTCCAGGAAGTGTTGCATTTTCATTTTGTGTGAATATGAATCATTTTAAAGATTAACTGTCCAAGGCTTTTCCAATTTGTAACATGTTTATTTACAATTCATTGTCCCGATGCGTTTTATATATAAAGAATAAATATTTGAATCTGGATATATTTATCAATGCTTTAAAGGGGATCCTAGATGATATTCTATAAATGTGGACTTTTTTTTGCCAATTTGTTATATTGCTGGATGACATTTTATTCTTGACAATGTTTCTGGAATCATAAGTACTTTTTGATTTTAATTGCACAATTATTGTGGTACACTTGATTGTTCCAATGTCTTCATTATTGAAAAGCTGCCTCAATGTGAGTGAAGATATAGAAATATTCTGAAGCAAAATTCTAGAAGAAATTATAAAATTGTAACCAAAATAGGAGATTTACGAAGCAGCTTGACCTATCAGTTCACAGATCTGGTCCTCAAGGGATGGCGTGGACTATAAATGATTGTCTTAATGAAACGCATTTAACAAACCATTCAAGTTATTCTGAAATCGTGCTGGGAAACCTGCTGTACTGTGGTTCTGTGGCAGAAAATGTGTTTCTTAAACGGGGTTTCATAATTGGCTTCCCCAAGTTTAATTTTCTAATGTTCTGGGGATTCAGTGTTCTATCAGTATTACAAAACGTGTATTTCCCGCTTCAACTCACTTTGATGTTGAGTAGAAATAGTTTGTGTATTTGGGCCTTAGATGATTTCACAGGCAACCAAATTCAAATGTCTGTTTATGAAACCTATTATTATTAAGTGAGATTGCATAATGAAGAGAGATGGTGTGTATATATAGATATTGGCAAGTTTTTTTTATTTTTTATTATTGGAATTGGGGGGGACGGGGAAGATTGAAATGAGGAATGCTGGTTTATTTGCCTGGACCATAGAATAACTTTGTTTGATGTCTTTGCCAGTGGACTAGCAAGACACACCAGATGTTAAGAGGGAATATTATGGACTGCAGTTGTGAGAAATGGGTGCTGTGCACAAAATTTCAGTTTTCATTTGATTCAGCATCTCAAATTTTATATTGTAACAGTCCATGCCTTTTGTGCATGTTTTTTTTTATATTCTTGAAAACTGATTTGTCCATTTGTAAACAAAGGCCCCTATTAAGTCTATCCACAATCCTTTCTGTCTTTAACTTTGAATAGGGAATGTAAGGAAATGTCACTTTTTTGAAATCATAGCCAGAGTCCTGTCTCATCGGGCTGTTGCTCATATGCGTAAGAGTTGAAGAAATGTAGCACTTGCATTATGTTGGGAGTCAAAGTTGAGGACAAAGCATAATATGCATATGCACATTGTGGTGCAAGTAGATATTCATGTGAGCTAAACTGCCTGAAACGGGTAAAATTGATTAAATCCATTAGTTATATTTTCAAGTGATGCATTTACATTCACATGTTGCCCAAGTCATGCCATCTTAAATGATACATTAATCTTAACACAACTCAAGTCTGCACTGGATGACCATTTATTAAGACTTAAAAAGCCACCGTCAATATTTCAGCTGCCTTACCAATATTACCTTTTCTTTTTCTTTTCTTATTTTAAGCAATGGAAAGAGATTCCAGCTTTGTGTAGGCCTGGTATTGTGGACGTATTCTTGTCCAGGTTATGCCATACCTGTTATCAAATTATCCGTTTATTTGTTACAGTAGTCGCAGTGGAAGATCTGCTGTATTTAGCAGCAATTTTGTCATGTTTCAAATGAGGAAATTGTTTGTGGTCTTTGTTCTGATCTAAGGATTTTAAGAACAATTTGTTTCCTTAGTTATTGAATTATCTGGGTTCTAAATCTGCCTCAGTAAATTCAGTTTTCCTTTAGATGGTGCATTTTAAACTTTTCACTTGGTATGCCAGTATCATATGATTAGTGCACATACAAAGGGGATCAGTCATAGAATCATTTGCCTCGCTGTCTAAACTTATTTTTTTCCTTTTGTAATGGGAACCTACTTGACTGACTAATGTATATTTGAAATCATATGTACACAGAAATGCCTAATAAACAGCTACATTGCACAAACCTCCCTGATTTGTACTAGACTTGTGTTATACTAGTGCATGCTATTTCATAAGTTAGCCAGTGTACATTCCCATGATTATTATAAATCTGTTTTCAATCATTTTTATACAATGTTGGGTTGGCTAGCTAGCTAAAATGAAGCATCTTCATTTGAAATCATACAGTGCTGTGAAAATAGCAAACTAGCAAAACCAAACATTTGCCGTTGAAGGGGTCAAAAACAATTACTGGATATTTCAGTGGTGAGTGGGTTGAGCCAGAAAATATAACTACTAAAGATTGCCAAAGTAAGACTAAAATGAATGGAATTTGGAACTTGATCAAATTGGTTATAGTCTTTGGGATTTTTCATAGACATGCTATTTTTACATCATGCCACAAATGGTGGCTTGAAGAGTGGACAGACTCCCTTGTGTCTTGCACTGCTGAAAAGTGGAATGGGACTCTGGTCTTAGCCATTTTTACCTGATGTAGGTTTTCTTCTAGGATTTTCCTGCAATTCTCTCCATCTATTTTCCCCTCAATCAAGACAAGCTTCCCATTTCATAGTTCCCATTACATACATTTAAAAAAAATGTGTTTTTACATTTAATTCTGAGCCTCTTTCTGATAAGCATCCCCATGGCATGATGCTGCCACTGAAAACTTCATAAGTATGCATGTTGTTGACCAATTCAGTGTTAAGTTTGTACTGTATACACTCATTGACCACTTTATCAGGTAAACCTGTACACCAGCTTGTTAATACAAATATTAAATCAGCCAATCATTTGGCAGCAAGTAAATTAATAAAAGCAT
Organism: Conger conger; assembly: GCF_963514075.1. Taxonomy (NCBI): domain Eukaryota; kingdom Metazoa; phylum Chordata; class Actinopteri; order Anguilliformes; family Congridae; genus Conger; species Conger conger. The sequence goes on from NC_083771.1 coordinate 36,345,548, forward strand.
GCAGATGTGGTCAAGAGATTCAGCTGTTTTTCAGACCAAATGTTAGAATGGATAAGAAATGTGATCTAAGTGACTTTGACCGGGGAATGATTGTCGATGCCAGACAGGGTGGTGTGAGTATCTCAGAAACTGCTGATTTCCTGGGATTTTCACCCACAGCGGTCTCTAGTCTTTGCAGAGAATGGTGCAAAAACTAAAAAACATTCAGTGCGCAGCAGTTCTGCGGGCAGAAAAGCGTTGTTAATGAGAGGTCAGAGGAGAATGGCCAGACTGGTCGAAGCTGACAGGAAGGTGACCGTAACACAAATAACCACGCATTGCAACAGTGGTGAACACACAACACGTCAAACCTCTCAATGGATAGGCTACAGCAGCAGCAGAAGACTTGAATCTAGTAAATACCTAATAAAGTGCTCACTGAGTGTATAGTCCTTCAAGTTTGGACAGTCAGAGTTAGATTTTCGGATTTAGGAATCGGTTTTTCAGGCATACTGCTGCCATACAGGCCAATAATGTAGAGTGACCAGAATATTCAAGACTTGTGAACTTCCCACCCATGAATACTCTTTGCATCACGGTGATTTCCTTTAATGACTTTCTTCCAGCCTGCATTGTTTGGACGGACAGCCTGATATATAATACACCTTTTACGAGTAAATAATTGACAAGACCGTACTCAAGTGGATATTGTGTGATGTTTTGTCATACCCTTTTCCTGATCTGTGCCTCTCAAATGTATCCCTGAGTTCCTACGGAAACTTGATCTTCATGGCTGGATCTTTGACTGAGGGATCTTAGAGATGGATGGAGTTAACATACTTATAAATCATGTTGACCACTATTGTAAATTGATAATTTGGGCTATGCACGTGGCTTCTTAATGGAATTATTTTTAATTATCTATTGGCTATACATTTTTGTTGCTTTGATAGTGTATGTTGTGCAGATTAACCCCACGTGTCATGATTTCAAACCCCGAGGCTACAGCGCGTTTTAAATCTTCAATCACATTAACGAAAAGTTGCGTTATTTCACAAGTTATCTAACAATACAACATATTTGTGTTTTTATTTTTATTTTATTTTTTTTACATGTCCACAGGACCACAGAAGTCTGCTCCGCTTTGTCAAGTTTCTCAAAGTTCAGTCAGTAGGCACTGGGTACTATTCCTTTAAATGTGGCAGAGCAGAAAATATTCCATGTTTTATTTCCGGGTTTGTAGGGGAAAGTTGAAAGGTCGACAACATCTGAATTTTGTGAGTATGTTGTTAGTTTTGATCACATAACTGTTAGTTAGATCATATCTCATTGCAGTTGAGGTTAACGTACTTTCAGTATAAACGTCTGGAAAGGAACACTTGTGCCGTTTGTGTAAACTGTCATTGTCACAGATCGTAGCTGTCTCGGGCTAGCTAACGTTAGCTGCAAAGTAACGCAGAAAAAATTAAATGCCACCAGTGTGCATGAAATGGCCGCGTCGTCTGCTTTAGAATTCACGAATGTCAGAATATGCCTACCCAACCTATAGTCACAGTAGGTAGTATTTTGATAATTATTTAATGTTGTTCGTGGCAAACTATTGGTACAGAGTTTGGTACGCTGCCTGACATTTAAGTGAATTACATCATTTCCATCAGATATCCACCATGACCCTCATAGTTAGCTACCAGTGAATGAGCAGAGGTATTGATGTGAAACTATTGTCAGGTGTTGACTCTTCCGGGGAACATTTACTAAACCCATGTCGCATAAAACGGAAACAAACCCAAATTAGCCTCATTTATTCCTTGTGGGCTAGGTTAGATTAATTTTAATATTTGTGGCAAGGAGAATTTTTTTTTACAAAAATACATGTCTGTATTTTGACAAAAGTAAAATCAGAAACTTTGAATGCAGTTTCCCACCTTGCTCCCTGCATTCTCCGCTGAGTTCCATTGCTGCCGGTGTAAAATGTAAAAATGAGCTGCCTTTACTGAACCTTGGTCCAGCAGTTTAGTTGTATGCCTTTGTAAGTCAAGTGGATGGTTAGGGTCTCATTTGGACCAATTTAGGTTTCCTCGGCTGCCATTCACAGTTCATTGAGAGTTTATGCTTTGAAAAGAACTTCCAAACTGTCTTGCCTTGCCCAAAGATTTTTTCTAAGTTAAACAGCATTGTACTTCAGAGAACAAAATATTGTTGTACAAATTAGTTACTGATGTCATACTGTAGGTTGAACTCCACATCTTATGCTTGTGTAAAAAGATAACCGTGCCAGTGTCTGTGCAAAGGGCCATTGTTTAAGCTGAATGATGGAAGAATATACATTATTCTACCATGTAAAAGCATTTTGGATGGGCTCTGAATGAATTCACGTGGGACACTTGGGACACTTTTCATCCCAGCAGGATGGCATCGTTTGGCTGGAAGCGGAAAGCCGGTGAGAAGGTCTCCAAGGCAACAGTCCAGCTCTTCGAGGCCGAGGCAGAGCCGGAGGCAGAAGCGGAGGGGGCGAGGCATGGGGCGGGGCACGAGGAGGGCGATCACGATGTGGACTGGGTCCACGCCATCAAGCGGCGGCGGGGGGTGCTGCAGGAGGACTGCGCTGCAAAAAGCAAGAGACTGAAGGACGAAGGGGCCCTGCTGGCTGAAGAAGGCAGGTCAGTGACCGTTCAGCTCCTTCATATCAAAGTGCTTCTCAGTTAAGGGGTGCCAATCTATTCTCAATCTTTCACGCCCACCTGAGTGATGCATGGCACTCAAGTGACAGTCTTACATCTCTTTCAATTTAATCTCTAGTTAGCAGAAATATATTTCATATTCCAAGTTAGAATGATATAAATGAATGTTGTTATGTAGGATGGGTGACTGTAGGGTGTCTCAATGACCGGAGGTCATTATTGTAAGTTCAAGTAAAATGTGTACTTTTTTTAAAGCTTAGTAGTTAGTCATTATTTTATGCAGAAGAAAACATGCTAGATCAAGGTTACCCAGATCCAGTGCATGATCCACATGCAATATGTGAGGAGATAATAGAAATGTAACCATGCATGCTCATAGTCTCCTGTAAAAAGAGGTCATTTAGCACAAAATGTGAAACCGCACATACTATTATAGGGCAAATTAGAAAAATAAATCTAAATGAATTTCTCAAATTTGGTTTTGCTTCAGAAGCAAATTGTCCCAGCCTATTCACAGGGGGTTTACAGGAGTGTTTCTCGTTCAGTTTGTTTAATGAGATGGAATCACACACTGTGATTCTTGACCTCATCAACAGGTCCTAGAGCAGCTGCCACTGTAGTTTCTCTGCTAAGTGAGGATTTTCCCCTCGCTTCATCCAAGAAATGGTCACCATCATGACGGAGATACCCTGTTTTACTGCCAAAAGGAGCTTGAGGCATTTTCGCCGTGAAGAAAGTCTTGGCTCTCCTAATCTCCTCTTGGCGAGAGACATTCTGGAATGCTCCGCCTAAGTGCTTCAGTGCCCGTAAATGATGTGTGGTTACAATCAGGTTGTAATAAGAGCTGCTGAAACTCGTTTGCCGGTAAATTTGAAGCAAAAGAAAACATTTAGTCTTTCTAAACGTTTCTCCTAAATCGCAGTAAAAGAGTTTTGGCACTTGGCTATAATAATGTGTATGTACATTTCATAGGCGATTATCTGACTGCCCAGATTGTATTCTGCAACCTCCTATACATGACAAACAATTAGCTACTCGAAGAGAAAACTGGTGCGGTTGTAAATTTATCCCTTGGCTTTTTTCCTCTCATGCAGAAGGCAACACGCTGTCTTTCCAGCAGAGGGAGTAATTACAAAGTGAATGTAAAGGGAAATCTGTGAATGCCTGCAAACTACATTGAATGCTGGTATCATAGTATGGTATCATAGACTCTGAGCTATTGGGTCAGGGTCCTCGATAAATGTTTTACACTCATTCCATATCTCCTCCCATAGTTTCATGAGATTTGCAAATATAAAATTTTTTTGACTCCCAACAGCAACGTCCAGGGTTAAAATCCCGGCCAGGGGGCCTTTCTGTGTGGAGTTTGTATCTTGCTATTTTTCAGCTCTTCATCCCTCTAACGACCTCATCGCTCTCTCAGTCTACCTCCTTCTCCAATACCATTTACTTCTGTGTACAGGAGGGAGGTGGGGTGGTGAGGCGGTCCAGACCACGCCCACACAATCCTGGCATCGTTCAATACAGAATTTATGTCTGACTTAAAATGTGCGTTATAGTTATTTACATTAATGCTTAACTGAGCAAACTATGTGGATGAGGAAGAAAAGTAGTTTCTGGTGCTGCCCTTGTTAAACAATGCATGAAATGTGACCTCTGTAACGTCAATATGGGTATAAAAAAAAAGGTGTCTTCAGGAAGAAACTGTTCAGGAATATCTCTGCACAAACAAAGCCGTTAATCTAACCTAAAGGATGTGCTATAGGGTGTGCAGAGGATCAAAACTTAATTTAACCTAAAGAATGTGCTATAGGGTGTGCAGAGAATCAACACTGTTAATTTAACCTAAAGAATGTGCTATGGGGTGTGCAGAGGACCAAAACAGTTAATCTAACCTAAAGGATGTGCTATAGGGTGTGCAGAGGATCAAAACGGTTAATTTAACCTAAAGGATGTGCTATAGGGTGTGCAGAGGATCAAAACTGTTAATTTTACCTAAAGGATGTGCTATAGGGTGTGCAGAGGATGTGGAAAGGGAAGAGAAAAGGTGCATCCTCTCCAAAAGCACAAGTTTGATTTTCAATAAATCCATCTGAATGAGATTAGTTGCCCAACCTACAGCAATTTTATGTGCAGACACAAAAAGAAAAAGAAATGGTTTGTGTATTTAAGTGTGACTATGAATCCACATTTAAAGGGTTTGTTGTCCCTGTTCGTTTGTGACATTTTGTCCCTAACTAGTCTTGACTGGCAATCTTACAATATTATAATTAAATTAAAGTTTAAAAAATATTTTAGAAAAACAGTGTAATGCTTTTAAGCATTTCCATAGCAGAGACTGTAGTCCATAAATATACACCAAAATGATGCTTTTGTAAGGATATGGAATGACAAAAACTACAATGTATGAACAATGATTTTCCATCCCTGATCGCTATTCCATGTAGAATGTCTGTGTTGAAAGGTTGGCCTTCACCTCCCCCTTGTACAGTTTATTGGGGCCATTCACTGCAAGCGCTGGACAGCAGAGAATAACATAGGCACATGAGCAGTTGACAGGAAGCAGTGGAGGATGTGGGGAAACCGTGTTGTTTTGTAGCATTTCCTGCACAACTGAGCCTGCTGTGGTCTGCGTGCTACTGAGCCAACTGCAGTCTGTGTGTAACTGAGTCTACTGCAGTCTGCGTGCTACTGAGCCTACTGTAGTCTGTGTGCTAGTGAGCCTACTGCAGTCTGCGTGTAACTGAGTCTACTGCAGTCTGCGTGCTACTGAGTCTACTGCAGTCTGTGTGTTACTGAGCCTACTGCAGTCTGCGTGCTACTGAGTCTACTGCAGTCTGTGTGTTACTGAGTCTACTGCAGTCTGCGTGCTACTGAGTCTACTGCAGTCTGTGTGTTACTGAGCCTACTGCAGTCTGCGTGCTACTGAGCCTACTGCAGTCTGCGTGTAACTGAGTCTACTGCAGTCTGCGTGTAACTGAGTCTACTGCAGTCTGCGTGCTACTGAGTCTACTGCAGTCTGTGTGTTACTGAGCCTACTGCAGTCTGCTACTGAGCCTACTGCAGTCTGCATGCTACTGAGCCTATCGCAGTCTGCATGCTACTGAGCCGACCGCAGTCTGCGTGCTACTGAGTCTACTGCAGTCTGTGTGCTACTGAGCCGACTGTAGTCTGCTACTGAGTCTACTGCAGTCTGTGTGCTACTGAGCCGACTGTAGTCTGCTACTGAGTCTACTGCAGTCTGTGTGCTACTGAGCCGACTGTAGTCTGCTACTGAGCCTACTGCAGTCTGCATGCTACTGAGCCTATCGCAGTCTGCGTGCTACTGAGCCTACTGTAGTCTGTGTGCTAGTGAGCCTACTGTAGTCTGCTACTGAGCCTACTGCAGTCTGTGTGCTACTGAGCCTACTGCAGTCTGCATGCTACTGAGCCTATCGCAGTCTGCGTGCTACTGAGTCTACTGCAGTCTGTGTGCTACTGAGCCGACTGCAGTCTGTGTGCTACTGAGTCTACTGCAGTCTGTGTGCTACTGAGCCTACTGAAGTCTGCATGCTACTGAGCCTACTGCAATCTGCGTGCTACTGAGTCTACTGCAGTCTGTGTGCTACTGAGCCTACTGCAGTCTGCGTGCTACTGAGCCTACTGCAGACTATGTGCTACTGAGCCTACTGCAGACTATGTGCTACTGAGCCTACTGCAGACTATGTGCTACTGAGCCTACTGCAGAATATGTGCTACTGAGCCTACTGCAGTCTGCATGCTACTGAGCCTACTGCAGTCTGTGTGCTACTGAGCCTACTGCAAATCTTCAATGAGTAACCACATAATAAATTGCTTGAGGGAACTGTCATAACAATTATTCTGCCACTGTCTAAAGCAATCATTGCTGTGTTCTGGAAAGTTTAAAAAAAATCTCTTTCTCTGATATCTAAAGACTGATAATGGATTAGGTTTTAGGTTTTTTTTTTTTTTTTTTTTTTTTTTTTTTCATCTTGTCATGTCATCACAATATCTGATAAGACTGAGATATTTTATGTGAAGGGGGCCAACATAATTTTATTCCACGTGCATAAAACCCTTTTCCTACTGAGTGGGGAATTCACAGTGTAATGCCTCTGTGCTAGAAGACCATGAGTCATTCCAGTTTCTGGTGATACAAGTCATTTAAACCACTTTGAACACAATGAATTCATTCTTTCCGGGCATTAATTTAATTTCTCCCTTGAGTGACTCGATGAATCACTCAGTACTGCTCTGTCGTGAATAGCCTTGGGGAAGAAGTCACGCTATAGTGACAGGTGAGAGATGCTGATTTCTCTGCTCCGCTTCTGCTTGTGAAGGTAATGTCACACAAGCATGTAGAATAGGAATGTGCACATACACACATGTACACACACACACACACACACACACACACACACAATAGTTTGAGGTCTTTTTGATCCGGTGCAGCTTTACGCTGTGGACGGTCGTTGCTTTCGATAACTTGAGTTTAATGACATTTTCCTCAAGTAACTGAATTTTAACAAGGAAATGATGCCTTTCTGGTACAGTGAGCTACAATGTGGTTATGTGTGATGCTGAGTCTGGACCTGAAGGTAATTTGTTTTGGCTCTTATGAGCATGCTCCTGTGATATCAGTAATGTGTGTTGTATTGTAATATTGACTCCTCGCTTGATTGTAAATGGAAGCCTGTTTTGATAAGAAGAGACATTAGGATTGTTTATGGTGGGCATCTTGATGCATGTTTTAAACATGTAAAATGTTGTGAAAATGTATCACACGAGTGTCCACATTCTGGAACGTACTAGGCATGTGCGTGTGTTCGTCTGTCGTGGCCTGTAATTATTGATGTAGGATTGGGAAATTTCACTATCCATGAAGTGCAGAGAGCAGTACAGACATAGATCAGGTCTCCAGACCACAGAGATACCGGTTAATATTATAGAGTACCGATTTGCTTTACAGGCCTCCTGAGAGCCATTTAGTAAATATGAGAAATAGAAAAAGAAAGATCGGGGTGAGAGATGGTATTCTTTGTAAAGTGCCCCTTCAGTCATTAAAGCTTTCCAGGTAAACGGGTAGCAGGTTTGTTACATCACTCAGAATTTTTTTTCTTGGTACTGCCAGCCTCCCAAAACCAGAGTTGACTCACTTTTGTCTCCCCATTTGAAGTAAGCAAGGCCTCCCCCTTTTCCTGTACGGTTAATTCAGTCTGTCGGAGTACAAGGTTTAGTTATGCTGCTCATCTATTTTCACACGTTGACTAATACTTTTTTTACCCTGTGGTTGAGGGGAAATAATACAATGCTGTAATGTAGGTATGGACGTTTCTGGCATTACCGGGGCGCCAGACGGTTGGTTCACCGATGACTGCGGTCACGGACTGAACTGTCCGCTCCTCGCCCCGCCCACGTCCCGCCTGGACACATACTCACAGGGTTGTGTGAGTACCTGTTGGATTATACTCTCTTTCTTTCCACAACTTACTCATTCGTGTATTTGTGGAAAGGAAGAGAGGTAGGGACACTTTTACTTCACTTAAATGCTTTTTGGTGGTTCTGGCCTGGTTTCTGCCCAATTCTCCTTCTGCCCCCTGTAAGGTATCTGTGTGACAGTTCTTGGTAAAAAAAAAAAAAACATTATGCAAAGTATATGTATTTCACTTGTTTGTAGTGAGTCCTGACCTTTCACTGTAGAGTGATTCGGGTAGAGTTCAGAGAAGCGTGTAGGCTGTTCTTCTCTGAAGCCTGTGCTGGCAGCTCTACTCTATGGTCCATGGGCTGTTCTGCACAGTCATTGAGGAGTACCCTTCCTGGCAGAAGGGAGAACATTTTAATCTTGAGAAATGTCCTACATCTACTTTACTATGGGTCTACGGTTGAATCATATACTATTATCTACCATTGTCATTGCATCAAATATGAGCCATGAACTTTCCCAATGTTGTCATCATTGGTGACACTACGTTTACTTTGTGAATATATAACCATCTTCCTGCACTAAAACCTGGTTTGGCTTGGGATTGCCCATAATAAAATTATCAATATATGGGTGTTGATTCAGAATGATTTAAATCCGGTCATAACGTCCTTATTTGAATAAATAAGGAAGTTATGTGTCTAAAATAAATCATGTAATGCTTGTTCACTTTCTATGTACGTATACCAGTGCTGTTATACAACAAATATTGTTTGCGGAAATGGGTGTGATGAGACTTTGCAATAAATTCTTATCTGCGAATCTTTATTGCATGGCAATGCATTGCACATCAATCAGCTAATCACAGGAGTATGGGGCTTCTGAACGGTCACTCCGTTTCCATGCCTGTTGTCTTGGCATGTTACATCCTCATAGGTTTTCCCATTTGCCCATGAGTAAAGTGCGGTCGGCCAATGTTATTGGATGATGCATAGTGCACTCAGTCTATACACAAACAGAAGAACTCCCACGCACAGAATGGAGCAGAAGAGAGGTGTCTGCTCTGTACAGGGTTCGCTGGTGGGGAGCGTGGAATCAGTGTGTGTGTTCAGACATACAGTCGTATGCAAAAAATTGGGCACCCCTGGTCAAAAAGCCTTTTAAAATTAATATATTGGTGTTCAGAAGCGAACCTGACCTCTAAATGGTACAAAATTAAACATGGCACATTGAATGCCAGGGCTGTCAATGTGCTGCAGACAGAACTCAGTAGCTAGGGTAGCTGTCACTGCCATGTGTGCCATGTCAGCACCTTTGATGAAAGTGAGCGAGATAAGGGAAAGTCCCTCCACTGATGTCTCCTCAGTCCCCGTTCACAGAAAAGTAAGGAGTAAAGAGCATGTGAAGTGATTACAAAGGCCTAGTAGGGACTGGCCCTGTGATATATTGACCATGATAAGGTGCTATGGTAGATTGTGTAGATGGCTTACTTACGAGCATGGCTGAACTGCCCCTGAATCTGATTGATGGTTTGCTAGCAGGTAGCATGACCACAGTGCTGTGGATCACATACTGCGCTATGTGGTGACATGATCTTTATTACACTTTCAGAGCAGCAGCCCAGAAACCGCAACGAAAATCAGAATTCAGTCCCATCTCAATTACAGACTGGTCTCTGGATTCAGCACAGTCCATCTGAATTACAGACTGGATTCAGCACAGTCCTTCTGAATTACAGACAGCTATTAGCTATTGTATTGTTGTGGTATTCTAGCTGCCAACTGTGGTATGCTAGTTTGGAAGTTGATGTATTCTTTAAGGGTTCCGATTGTATCTGTATGGTTACACTAGGACTCGGAACTGTACTGTCCTCTTCCGTCCTCTTTGTACTTGTACTTGTGTTCTGCACTTCATTGTACGTCGCTCTGGATAAGAACGTCTGCTACATGCCTTGTAATGTAATGTAATGTAATGTCTCTGGATTCAGCACAGTCCATCTGAATTACAGACTGGTCTCTGGATTCAGCACAGTCTATCTGAGATGCAAGCTTGTACGAAGAGATTTTTTTGAATATTTTTTTGGTCATGTAAAACTCCTACTGATGACAACTAATCACACCTGTGTGATAACCTGTTAGAATCTTCTATCTGAGAAGCGAAGGAAACCAGTGCCGACTATGTGCTAGACATGGTTCTGGCTCATCCCATTCGCCATTTTTCAATTTAACTCATCTGCAGTACCTCCCATTGAACGGACAGATGCAGGACAGAACGGACAGTATTCCAGACAAATGCCTTATATGGCATTTCCGGGGAGTCAAATTATGCTAATTCACAATTCTCATGAACCTGTGCTCATTTACATACAGTTGAGGCCAAAATTATTAGCCCCCCAGGAATTATGAACATTTTCCTAAAATTCCGCCAAATGCTTGCATTATTGCTAAAACTTGATATAATCAAACATTCACCAGTGCTATTTAGTAGCTTTTGGTACATTTTGGAATGTAAAATACATTTTTAGGCTTGCTTTATATCAAATATAGTGAAAAATGGGGTGGTCAAAAATATTAGCCCCCATGTGCATTTTTGCTTTCAAAACACATAAAATCTACGAATTAGCTTTCAAACCACACCTGTGCAGTCAATTAGCTTCCCAACAACACCTGAGCATTCAATCAGCATTGAGCTTTAAAAAAAAAAAGGGAAAAAAAAAAGGAAGAAGATAGGCCCTGGTCCTTATCTTTGTTGTACGGGTAGCAATTGAAATTGTACTTCCCTCTAGGGTCTTTCAGCACACTTATCCCTGGTTATGGGTATGCACTTTGTTGTATGTCGCTCTGGATAAGAGCGTCTGCCAAATGCCAATAATGTAATGTAAGGGACTCCAAAGAACAGGGCACTTGAACACATTGAGAGGGACTACTCTTACTCACCATGCCAAAGACAAAGGAAATCAGTCTTGAGCTCAGAAAGAAGATAGTGGAGGCTTATAATAAGGGGGAAGGCTATACTGCCACTTCCAAGCGTTTTACAGTGTCTAGAACAGCTGTACGTTGCATCATTGCTAAGTACAAGGTGACAAATTCTGTAAGAAACAAACCTGGGCGTGGTCGAAAGCGCAAGATTTCAAGAACTCTGGAGAGGAAAATAGTCAGAGATGTCAACAAGAAGCCCCGGACATCTGCCAAGATGATTGTTGCTGACCTGGCCTCTTCTGGAGTTAATGTTTCTAGGAACACAGTTATGAGGGCTCTTCATTGTGGTGGGCTTCAGGGTCATCATTCCAGAAGAACCCCTTTACTCAAAGAGCGGCACATCAGAGCCAGACTGAGGTTTGCCCGTGAACATTTGAAAGGTAAAGATGAGTTTTGGAAGTCTGTCCTTTGGTCTGATGAGACTAAACTGGAACTGTTTGGGCACATGGATTTTGCTTATGTTTGGCGGAGAAAGGGCGAGGCCTTCAACCCTAAGAACACAGTTCCCACAGTTAAACATGGTGGTGGGAGCATCATGCTGTGGGGCTGTTTTGCAGCCTCAGGCACAGGGAGCCTTGTTTGGGTGCATGACATCAAGAAAAAATATAATTATATTGACATTTTGAGGGATAATATGAAGAAATCTGCTCTTAATCTAAGCTTAGGTCGTCGCTGGGTCTTCCAACAAGACAATGATCCAAAGCATACCTCAGAATTGGTCTAACAGTTATTAAAGGACACCAAAACCAAGGTCCTGGAGTGGCCTGCACAGAGCCCAGATCTCAATCCTATTGAGAATCTGGCGGGTGCTCAAAGTGAATGTCCATTGCTCGGAAACCACGCAATTTGGACCAGCTGGAACAATTTGCTATGGAAGAATGGGCCAAAATCCCTCGAGACATGTGCCAACCTTGTGAAGAACTACTCTAAGAGGTTGTTGTCAGTTGTGGCCCAGAAAGGGTAATATGACCAGGCAAATCATTTTGGCTGTGTCATTTTTGCCTTTTCTTATTTCAACTTGTCAGCAAATGTAGGGGAAAATCACAAGTGTTAATGGTAATTTCCATGGAGAAATCAAAGGGTTTGTCTGATTTCACAAGGGGGGCTAATAACTTTGGCGTCAACTGTATAGATAAGATTTTCTGAAGTTAAAAAGCGTTTGCTGTATCTGAGGTGGCACACTCGGTTATAGAAAATGTACGATAAGAATAATAAAATGTTTTTGCGTGAGGCCCAATGTGATAAGTGGGTGGCTATAAAAACCCCTTTTGACTTCATTGCTCTCATTGGTGGGAAACAGGAATGTGACTTGTATTGGTAAATTAATGTTTCCAAACCTACCCATTACCTACCTGATAGTAAATCGCTTTCTGTGATTTACTTGTGTATCAGGATGTTTAGTTTGGCTAGGTAAGCAGTGTTTGGCTAGGTAAGGGGTTTGTTCATACATTTGCATGTTGCGGTATTACGATAAAACCCCCCCCCCCAAAAAAACAACAACAAACAAAACGATAATCAAATAGGCCCTGGTCCTTATCTTTGTTGTGCAGGTAGCAGTTGAAATTGTACTTCCCTCTGGTTATGGGTATGCACTTTGCACTTTGTTGTACGTCGCTCTGGATAAGAGCGTCTGCCAAATGCCATTAATGTAATGTAATGTAATGATAGCTTTTGGTCAGTAGGGGGTCTGATACTCAGACATCATCCAGAGTCTTTTGTGCTCTTTTACCTGTGAAGTGTGTGCGCCTGGAGGCACGTGGGTTCCTGTCTGTGTGTGGGTGTTATTGCAAGAGAGTGATACCTGGAGTGTCTGTCCCTTACTGTCTGGGGGGTTGAATACCTACCTCACACTGGTAAATGACAGCCATTTGTTTGCCTGCAGGCAGTGGGAAGCAGTCAAGAGATGGGATGAAGCCATACAGTTAACTCCAGAAGATGCTGCTCTGTATGAGATGAAGGCACAGGTATGCCAACTGTTCAGTGCTGTATCATAGAGTGAGTCCTTTAGATTCACTCTAAATTCAATATAAAACACAGTGAGTTTAAGATACCACACGTCTCCAAATCTGCCTTGCACATGGGTTGACATACTGTATAGCACTGCAGGGTTAAGGGCACTGGAGCACTGCAGGGTTAAGGGCCTTGCACAACGGCTGTGCGGATCTTATTGTGGCTACACTGGGATTAGAACCACCAACCTTGCGTGTCCCAGTCATTTACCTTATCCACCATGCTACAGGCCGCCCATTACACTACATGTAAGTGTTTTACTTACCTTACACTACATTAATGTAAGTCTTTTACTTACATTACACTACATTACATTAGTTTAGCAGATACTCCAGAGCAAATTGATTGAATGGCATAAACAGTCTAAGTGCATTGGAATAAATCCCATTGAATCCCTACACTTTTCAATATTGCCCTATATTGAAAAGATCATATTGACATGCTGAAAAAAATCTTTCAGGAAATAACCCAATGAGGCGTTGAATGAGCCATTTGAATATTGCGTCATTCTGAGACAGGATGTATGTAAGAACATTATCAGATGTTCCCTAAACTGTTTTCTTCCGTCATTGGTGTGTGGTTTAAATATTGTGAGGAAAAACTTGCAGTTCCTCTTTAGAAAAGTCTATAATTGTTAGTGTGCCTACAGAGTACTTCAATGTTCTGTAAAGTAAATGTGTGAATATGTATAAAAATATGAAATAATTTGTTTCATGGAAAGTTGAGAGCTACAGTAGAGCATGCCTGTTGTTTTCTCATCATTATTATATATATATATATATATATATATATATATATATATATATTTCCTGGTATTATTAATTATGTCTGTGTTCTGACGGTAGATGTTCAGGTCTTGGGCTGTTTAATGTATTGTGTTGATTCATGAGTGTCTGTTACTGTGAAACCTTGGTTCACAGAGCTTGAGGTGTTGTTAAGGTCTGTTCTCATCCATTGTTTATTATAGCTGTTTATATACAGTATCTTCTGTGCAGTCAGCAAAACATTAGCATACCTTAGTGCAGACACTAGTACAAAGGGTGGTCAGAGATGGAGTCACAGTGCTAAAGCTATTGTTAAATTGTCTTGACTATAAAAAGGCATAAACTCATTACTGAAGGCTCCTGTGATGTATTCAGTGCTGTAACTGCTGTAGACTGAGAAAGGTATGGCCGTATACCCAATCATGGAGCAAACTTACAATCAACCTAAGGATGGAAAGAGATGGCAGTAATTTGTAAATATATCATAGTACAATAGAAGTTGGGAGCGTTTGGCTTGTAATCTAATGAAGGCAACCCCTTTTTATTTTAGCTAAGGCAAGGGGATTCCTCCTTTTGACATGTTTTGACATTGGCGCCCTGGAAGACGTTTCTTGGAGTGTGTAGTCGGTGTGCTTCACGTGGCACATGAACAGTGTTGTTATAGCTGCTGAAGGGCCATCAACAATGCAGCGTTTAGTTGCCAAGTTCTGATATGATGGGAATGTCACTGGGACAAGGCTGTTCCAAGAGGCTTCGAGGAAGGCTAAAATGAGCTGATGGTAATAAATATCAGTGTAGCGCATTGGCTGTTCTGCAGGAGCCATTTTCTGTGATGCGCTAAGTGTTCTTTTCCGTGGTCTTCTGCAGTGCTCCAATCCTAATGAATGCATGCACTTGACGTCAGAGGCGTTTTCATATCGTCATTTCCCAGAGTCCTTTCAATATGTTATTTATAGACATACTGCTCGTTTGCGTAGATTCTCGGTCACATAAATTGGATTTTCTGATCTGTTGTGGAAAATCACAACAATGCTCTGTAATGGGTCTTTATGACATGCAGTGCTCTCTACACACATCTTTGGGAGGAAGAGGACAAATGCAAAGTCTTTAAATTACCTTTGCATACAGACTGAGAAGTTGTGGTTAGTGCAGGTGGAAAAACGTCGTTCTGCTATTTATACATTATTTAGACGTACACCATCCTACATCTAAAGGACAGTGGTTTTTCCTCTTCTTCTTTCTCTACTCATATTCAGTTTCCTTAGTCCACATGTGATTTCGTTCCCCATTTGTAAAGGATTGCATTTATAATATGCACATTTTCTTAGTGTTTGCTTCACAGTACGTACTGTAGTACAGTAGTTACACTGCTTTGGATAACCGGTCAGCCATATACCATATGTTCTGGACAGGTGCACGTCGGCTCATAATTTGTGTTGTACTTTGTGTTGATCTTTATGTCTGCATGCATGTTTATGTACGTTTGTTTAAGGGCAGCCTGTGGTCCTACTCCATTATGCACTTGAATTCCCCGTACGCTGGGCTTAAACCTGTCCAGTTAAAAATCCATGTACATTTAATCACGCGTGTACTGTGCCGTCCGTCCGTATTTGGACGGTGACTTAATTTTGCCGTTTTGACTCACATTGGACACATTGGATTTGAAATGAAACAATTACAATATGGTTAAAGTGCAGACTGACAGCTTTAATTTGATCCTCATTATTTCCTGTTTGATTCACTGGCTTTTTGTCTTTAGTCATGTTTTCAGCAGGATCCAGGTCAGGTGATTGACTTAGGCAGTTAAGATCATTCACTTTTTAAACCTGAAATACTGCCTTTAGCAGGATGTTTGCAGTCATGGTCCTGCTGCAAGATCAATTGCCACCCATTGACTTTCAAGTTATAACCAGTTCCTTTCTTTCTCCATTCTTTCCTCTTTCTATCACTTTGATACAGGTTAATACTTGTCTGATCTGTCCATAACTTTGTCCAAGAACTCTGCAGTTTTTATATACTTTTTAGCAACCTGTTCATTCTGTCTTTGAGGCTTATCAGTGGTTTACATCCTGCTGGTATAGTTTTCTCTTTATGGCAGTCTTTACCACATCTGTGCCTATAACCTGGAGAGTGTTCTTGATCTGTTTGACAGTTGCAAGTTTTTTTTCTTCACAACTGAAAGCATTCTTCAGCCATCCACTAGCGTGGTCTTCAGTGGTCTGCCAGGTCACTTGCTATTGCTATTGCTGATCAGTGCATTCTTGTTTCCTAACAATGTATCAAACGGTTGGTTTTGACACATCCAAAATTTTGTCTATGTCTATGGCAGTAGTTATTCGGATTTTTCAGCCTCATGGTGGCCTGGGGTTCTGACATTGACACTTATTTGGTTCATATGTCTCCAAAAGCAGATGCCACACCTAGAATGGCCTTTTCATTAGCTTTCTTCTCATGCAATGACAACTGGCCTAGAAACAGATGAGCAGGCAATTGTCCCTTTACTTTTGGCGCTGCTACTGTATGTATAAAAAGGGAAATTCCTACATGGATGTACATACCCTCAAATTAGAGTTGACTTTCTGCACTTTAGCCTCCAATTCATTGTTTCATTTCAAATCCAATTTGCTGGAGTACTGAGTCAAAATGGAGTACAACAGTCATGTATTTTATGACATTTTGGGCTAGATCCAGGATTTCTACCCTGATAGTGTATACACACTCCCAAATTGCAGTGTAACTGTAGTGACTAATGGAATTAAATTCCTAGTGCAGGAAGAATGTTAGTAGTTTGTCATTTACCTGCTTTCTAAACATCTGTGCAACACACGGGAGCAAAGTTTGTAAATCTAAGCAGCCAGCAGGAGCTTCAGCTACCTGACCTTCTGAGACCTTTGACCTTTGACCCCCCCTCCAGGTCCTGACGAGTCTGCAGGAGGTGTTCCAGGCGGTTCAAGCCGCTGAAAGGGCTGTGAAGCTCCGCCCGCCGTGGTGGGAGGCATGGCAGACCCTTGGGAGGGCTCAGCTTAGCCTGGGGGAGGTGGATCTGGTGAGTGTCTGATGATATATGGGCCATCACTGTTCCTTGTGGTCCTGTCCCTCTGACTGTTTATGTATGCTCCAAATTCCATTATCCAACCTGCCACGAATTCAGGACTTCCCATGCGTACTGCACTGTACTGTTTAAGAACATTGCACGCAGGCATGTATTATTATCATTTATTTTCTCAACAGACTTCACTTTCAGACATCCAGACAGAGTTATCATTGGAAACATTTGCAGTAATATGTAACAAAGAATCCCTACTTGGATTAGGTTTGTTTCCAGAAAATAGGTTCCCTAGCTTTAGATCAGAGTGCATATACATAATGTAGGTATAGCTAGTAGAACAAAATTCTTCATGTTTATATTTGCAAGTGTCTTCCATAACATTTCTAAAATGTTCTTAAGGATGTTGGAAATAAAAATTCTTACATAAGTAAATCTTGCCATTGTGTCGGAACTAAATGCTATTTCAGCACACCCAAGCCCTGGAGCCTCAGAGGTTTCTAAGTGTGCCTGGCGCAGGCTTGGACCTGTATGTTCACTACGCAGGTATTCAGCAGAAGCAAGACGCTTTAGTACTCGATTAGGCCTTCGAGCTCATTGGAAAATATGGGAGTGCTTGATGTTTATGTAGCATACTGAATAAATACATGAAATGGCATAAAGGAATTTTTCTTTTTCTTTTTTTTGTGTTGGTTTGTAAAAATATCTTTAAGTGTATGTTTGCAGTATGTATACTTTTGTAAGATTTAAAACTGCAAGCAACCATGTTCACAGCAGACTGGATTTCTACATTTCTACAAGTATGTTTAAAATTGTCTATTGATGTTTAATTATTTTGCACAGGATTGAGTGTGAGTCTCCAGTCCCTTTTAACTGAAGGCAGCTGAAGGAGGTTTGAATTTATGAAGTGGCTTTTGTTGTTGTCCTTTGGCTTTCCAGTGCTATTTCTAAGCCTGCAGAAAATCTGAAACAAAATGGTACGAAGAATGATGCAAAAGCATTAAATTGGACTTGGAAGCATATGACAGGAAAATCTGTGACTTTTAAAGATGTGCTGGGGTTTGGCAAATATATAAATAAAAAAAAATGCACTACACTATCTGAAAAACACGCAAAATTCCTGTCAAGTGCATTGTGATGACGCTTAATTGGTTTAGTGGTTCCTTCAGATCTCAGCATCTCTGTAAAGCCCTGTAGGTAACAATATTTTTTTCTGGAAGGCCACAATTCTGCAGTATTTTTACTTGATTGTCATTTGTTTGTCAAAAATACATTTTCCGTTTTTCATCACTCCCTGACTAGACCCTATTCTGAAACCAAATATGGCTTTTTGATCTCGCCAGGTGTGAACTTCAGTATTGCTCATCACGCACATTGTCTTCTTCTGGTTTTTCAGGCTGTACGGAGCTTCCAGGTGGCCATTCACTTGTGTCCCGCGGAGCGCCCCCTGTGGGAGGAGGACCTCAGCTGGGCTCAGAAGCTGCAGAGTCAGAGCAGAGCAGCGCACGAGAAGGCCAGAGAGGAGGAAGAGGTGAAGCAGCAGCTGCTCCATGCTCCTGAGCTGGTTCCAGACTATGACTTTGAGAGCAACGAGGTGGTGGCCGCCTGCACGGCCATCGCGGAGAGACAGAAACACTACGACAGCCTCAGAAAGGACGCCGTGCTCATAGACTCTAGTGGAGCCCTGGTACCCATCAACCACCAGGACAGTGAAGCCCTGCCCCAGGGCCAGTTTGTCAAGGCGCGATTGGCTGACATCAGTGGGATTTAACGGTCTTAGCCGTACATGTTTTCGTTTGGTGAGGTTTTTCAGTGCTTCTTTTAGGGCTTCATCCTGGCCTTTCTCGAGAGAAAATGTTCATATTCTCATATCTGGACACAGATGTTAGGCCATTGCTTTTGTGTTCCTCTTGTGAAGTGTTCATTGTGTGTTCTGCTGTTTGAATATGCATGTTTTGTTGTCAAAGAATACACAACTCTTCCACCATCAGAAAATAATTTACAATTAAAACTGTGACATTAAAATGTCTATATTTATTAGACAGAAATATTTTCAGTGCTCCAAGCATGAAACTCCGTGTCTGTGTCTGTGTCTTGTTTAAATGGAACCTTGGTAAATGGAATGAAGTAATCAAAACATCTTGGGTGTGAATGATTCTGCAGTTTAAACAGCCCGTCTGTGCCAGAGAGTAAATCCCTTACATCCCCACCTCAAGGTTAATGTTAAGGACATTATGAATATTTTTCAGATAAACTGTCTACATAATTTCAAACCAAACCAATTTAAAATGTTGTTGAATCCCAGATGATGAATTTATTACTGCACAGGAACCGTGAGATGACCCACTTGCATTCATTATCGACTATAAAAAGCTAAACATAAAACATTGTACCTGGCATTGAAAACATGTTTAAGGGCTGAATGTGATTCCAGGTACTTTAATTTATGAGTATATTTTACATTACAGTGGTGCTTTGTCCATTTTCATGTCTGGCAGTTTGAATTTCCATCCACTTAGCTGTAGAATTACAAAATGGGTGTATGACATGAAAGACTTGGGGCAAGAAGATTTATCAGGATTTTGAACTCACACTCAAATTGACGGAGAATGCTTTCACCTTTGGAATGATTTCAGTGACTTATTTAAATTGTAAGTGTCGGTTGGGATTGTGCCATGTAGGAGATGACGAAAGAACCTGCCCGCAGGGCATTAACGGGGAAGTTCATGGGAAACAAAATGGAGAATTCTGATGCTTTCGCTCTCAAATGAGACTGCACCATGAGATCTTACAATCTGTCTATGTAAGATCAGAGTGGAAGGGCATTGACTCATTCCGGCTGGGACTGGAGCATAGGAAAGCAATCCTAGGCTTAACCATCATGGCCATCAACAGCTTCTAATTTAATCTGTATATTGAGAAAATTGAGAGCCAGGTGCCCTTGTTGCTCCAGTAAGTTTCTGCGTAGCTAGACAGTCGGGCTTCTCTCTATGCATAGGTCATCAGCTTGTGTTGTTCATTATACCAAAATAATATAAAATAGTGCAAAAAGAACAGATTGCTACTGATTTTAAATAGTTATTTCTGTGCTAATATTGTATCCTAGAAAGGGATATAACCCCAGGAGAGCACACTATCATCTGTGGTCCAGTGACTATAACTATTCCTGCAAATGCTTTATGGCCTGTGAGTTCCTAGGACAGAAACCAATGGAAATTGTTATCAGACGAAGCATTTTATATTACTGTCTGTTTTCACTTCAAATTGAACCCCTATTAAAAGCATAGGATGTTTATAATTATAGTGCTTTCAGGTTTGAGTGAAAAATGCACAGCTTGTCATTACTGTACTGTGCTGTTCATTGTATTACAATCTAACATTGTAATCATTTAATAAATATTGTTAAAAGTAGCATAGCTACATCTGTGTGGAGTCACATTTGTGATTGTAAATAGTGTACGTACATTGTATTGAATGGATTCAAAGCAACGTTCTTAATAGTTCTAAATTATAGACTATTACAGATAAACCTTTTAAGCAATGATGAGCTATTTGAAAAGAAAAATGCATTTTAAACACCAGAAGTGCAAGAGCCAATTGCTTTGGACTTTAGTTTGCCCATGTACTACTCTTATTGCAAATCCCTTGAAGCAATCACAGACAACAGAATCCTATGACTATGTTGTCCCAAACATTCAGCTCACTGTGTATAGAGTACTGTATATAGAGAGAGGTTTTCATCAGATTGTTCCAAATATATTGGAACAACTTGCCTCAGTTCTTCTTTGGCTGTCTGACTTGCTTCTGGCTCTCCAGACAGTAGTGGTCAGGTTTTTATCTGAAAAGTGGTCTAATATTTAATATCTTAATTTAATGAATGACATACAAACATTTATCTAACATTACTTTTTTTTGGAAATCTTAAATTTGCTATTTTCTACTGACACATAAAATAATAAACATCTAAGACCAAATGTATATATTACATAATCTACAATGCCTAAGACCTTGCATTGTACTGTATATACACGCAAATGTTCCATTTCTTGTAATATGTGGATCACTTGTCCAGAGTGGCCTGACCAAATACCTTACAAATACAGTCTGTGAATACGGCACAAGAAGTCATTCCTCCCTCCAGGTCAGTATGATTCCGATTGCCTCTAGCATACTATTTCAGATCATATGACTACGGTTAATGTTTTTGTGGTGAACGTGAGAGCTAATGCCCTTTTCTTGAGCATACAATATCACCCGCCGGCCAGCTAGAACTGAAATGACTGATTGACTTAAAATGTAACCATCTGGTTTGGAGGAAATGTGCTCATGTTCAGGTCTCTTGGGATGAATTTGGCATGCCTAATCACTTTAAGATTTTGGTTGCCGAAGGAATAATCCTGTGTCCACTGCACAACCGGCTTCTGTAGCTAAGCACTAGCATGAGCCTTTAATTTAATTAAAAATATGTTGAATTTTTTTCATGTTACAGTTTCTGTAAAATGTATGGAAATTTGCAAATGCATTCCTATTGCTGATTTTAAGAATTATTTAGCAGATATGTGGACTGCATTTAAAAATATATATTTAAAATAAAATAATGATATAAGATTGCCTATCAAGTTGCAAATAGGCCAAGATTACATGTATACTTATTTCCAAAGGAAATGTATTTGTTGCCAAACAAAATCAACAGGAGACATCCTTTTCACAAATTGATAAAAAATATTTGGCTAGCTGGGTAGCTTGTTTGTTGTGTATAATGAACTTAGAATGAACTTTCAGTATTGGAGCAATATGTGCACCTTTTGTATTTGCTTAATTAGCTTAAACAAAAGACTGCCAAGAGCATTGTTTGGGATAAGAATGGCTCATCTTAACCTAGGCAGTACTGATCTAGAGTGTTAACCGAACATGATTGAAATACACTCATTTATTCAAGATGGATCTTTATTTCAATACAGAAAGAATAAATTGGTTTTCATTCATCTAAGAATCTATCAGTGAGCAGCTGATACTGTATGCATAGAAACTGCAACCATTTTTTAAAGTACAGTTTGTGAACTCTATGAACAAGGTGTTTTAACAGAATATCTGTCATTGAATTTCCCTCTTCTCATATGAAGCAAATGGAATATGGAAATAACTGTTATATATGCAATCAGGGAACTGGACAGGAATGTTTATAGCAGTTGTTTCTAAAATGTTCAAGTGAAACTATAAAGATTATGGTCATCTCATATTCTTAGAGAATACCATATGTATTTGCTAAGTATCAGAGTAAAAGTTGAAATGTGACCCATTCTATCACAATCAGTTGTAAGTCGCGATGGCCAATTTCACATAAATCAATGTTTATGTAAAAATACTTTTTGGCTGTTTTAGGTTTTCATCTTAATTTAGTAGAACAATATCTTGGCTTTCATAATCTGCATATCTTAATGCCAAATTAGAGTAAAAATATAGTTTTTAAGATTTTAAACACAACATGTCAAAGTGAAAGTAACTTGGGAGTCAGCTGCGTTCGTAGCTACATGTTAATGTGTTTGCTTTCATGGTCTGTATGTCTTAATGTCAAGAGTAAATGTTCAGAGTAAAAATACATTTTTAAAGGGTTTATGTATAAGATGACAATCTATAGCCCCAAAGTTTTGTAAGCCCAGTGTTGGTTGTCTCCCAGCCATAACTTAGAGAGCTTACATTCTCCTCTTTAAAGTAGTTTCTAAAACTCAAAAATACGTATTGGGGTCAATACGACTGCTAATATTTTGATAGAACAGGTCACAAATGCATGCAAAAATCGTGCTTTATCCTAATTGAAATGTACAAACAAATACTTGGTGTAAACCTTCTCATAGAGAAGAATTTGAATGTAGAAAATACATTATGCTATTCGGATGAACTTCACATTTTAACACCAGGACAATAGGTTTAAACAATATATAATTGCTCCAACCACTTTCCTACAAACATCCTGCCTAACAATTCAGTGGTTATGTAAAAGTGCAATGTTTTCATGAAATCACAGGAAACTAAAATAAATTTAAGTTTTCCATCTGACATATTAGCTCCCTCGGATTCATAGTACATAGTACATTCATTCTGTACCCTACGTGTGTGTGTGTATGTATACACAGGTGAAAAATGAAATAAAAACCTGAATAAATGAGTAGAGAAACATAACGAATGCAGACGCCATCATAGCCTTTGCAGTCACCAGTTCTCAACCCAATTGAAAAGCTACAGCACTCTTCACCACCAATACCAAATGAGGGAATATCTTTTGGAGAAATTTTGTTCCATTCGCCCAGTAGATTCCGGAGAATTTTAGAATATATACCAAGGTGCACTGAAGCTGTTCTGGCAGCTTGTGGTGGCCCAACACCTTACTAAGACAAAATTTTCACCTGTTTGTCTGTTTACATATTATTATTATTATTATTATTATTATTAGTTCAAAAAATATATATTAGAATAAAAAAAACATTTGTGGTGTTTACTGTAAGAATCCTAATGTTGTGGATACCCATTGCAAAATGGATAATAGTAAATAATGCCAATTCTCATTGTACACACAGCTTTGTTCAGTCAGTGTAAATTCCAAAATGAAAGTTCAAACAAAACTGAAATACAGTGAAACATTCGCAAATGGAAAATCTGTTCAAATGTCAATCAGCACAGCTAAGAAAAGCTTTGGAAACCTTTTTTCAATTCAGCCTCTGTGGCCCAAAATCACTGAAGTCACATGTCATGATCGCATCATCCTTGTCAGTTTCCATGTCTCAGTCAATGTGTTGAACTCTATAGGGAGCTATATGCATTTCTCTGGTAAGTTCAATGTTTCTCCCGTGAAAGTCACATGTAGGGGCTGATCTTTTGAATATGAGGGAGACCTGTTGAGGCTGGTGAGGCTCACATGGGTATGCTGTCCTTCTGTAGTTCTGCAGTCCAAAGAGTGTACATTTGATGACTCGGATCCTCGAAAGTCTTTGAGGGAGACACACTCCCGCCCCACCTGCCCCATCCGCAAGCTGCCGGAAAGGCTGGTACTGGTCTCGGGCAGGTACAGGAATGTCTGAGAGGTGCTGGTGAACTCCCTCATGTCCCGGCAAACCAGGGATGGGGAATCGCGTGAGATCACAGAAGATGATCTCTGCCCATGGATACAGTGGAAGTTCCCTGGTCCCTGCTGGTGCTGGCCCCCAATTCTGCAGAATAGGCACTTGATCTTCTCAATAAGCTTGAGGAGCACAGCCTTGCGGAGCAGGATATAGATCCAAGGGTCCAGGATGGGGTTGACTGAGGCTATTCGAATGGCCTTAAGATCTAGGTTATTCTCTATCCTCATTTCCACTGAGGGCTTGTAGAGCTGGTTAACAAACACCCGCACCTGAAAGAAGAGAGTGGACAAATTTTCATTCCAACTGAAAATCATGTCTCCTATGAATGCTAAACATTGATGAATAGACAGGGATGCCAAATATTGTAACATTCCTATCTTCTCTGAATACTATGGAGATCTGTGGCAGAGCTCTGAACTGCTTCCTACCTCAACAATTACTCCTTCCATCATACATACCACGATTTTGAAAAGTTTTAGTCAGCCTATTGTTTGGCCTATGTCTATTTTGTTCCTACAGTTGTGTTCAAATAAATAGCAGTACAACACCAGTAACCTGATGAACCACTGTTATTAGTAGTACTGATATTTCTGCATGGTAAATAATTTACTTGTAGATGTAGTAGTGTCATAGTAAAACAACAGACCAAACTGTCATTGAAAGGGACGTGTTCAAAATAATATCAGTGTGGAGTTTAATTAAAGAATTCATTAATTCTGTGAAAAACAAGTGTCATTAATTGTCCTTTATTAAGGAAGAAGGGAAGCAAATGTTTCACATGTTATAAAATATATTTCCTTCTGAATTGCTAAGTAAAATGGGCTGTTCCAAACATTGTTCAGAGGAACAACATAATTTGATTAAAAACTTGATTGGAGAGGGGGAAACGTATAAAGAAGCGCAGCAAATTATAGAATGCTCAGCTAAAATGATCAAAAATACTTTCAAATGGCAACAAAAACCCAAAACATGTGGAAGAAAACAAGCAACTACTGTTAAAACGGATCGAAGAATAGTCAAAGATGAATGGCAAAGATGCAGCCATTCATCAGCTCCAGAAGGATCAAAGATGATCTACAATCACCTGTAAGTACTGTTACAGTCAGAAGACGTTTGATCGAAGCTAAGCTATCAGCAAGAATCCCCCGTAAAGCACCATTGTTGAAAAAAGGGCATGTGCAGAATCGGTTAAAATTTGCCAAGGAACACATCGATTGGCCCAAAGAGAAATGGCGTAACATTCTGTGGACTGATGAGAGTAAAAGTGTTATTTTCGTGTCTAGTGGTCGTCAACAGTACGTCAGACGACCCCCGGGTACTGAATTCAAGCCACAGTACACTATGAAGACAGTGAAGCATGGTGGCACAAAAATCATGGTATGGGGATGTTTTTCATACTACGGTGTTCGTTTGTATATCAGGGATCATGGATCAATTTGAATACATCAAAATACTTGAAGAAATTATGTTGCCGTATGCCAAAGAGGAAATGCCCCTGAAATGGGTGTTTCAACAAGACAACAACCCCAAACACACAAGTAACGAGCAACATCTTGGTTCTAGACTTGGTTTCCACTACATTTGAAATATGGAACAGTCGGCTACCACTGTTCAAATGCTTAGAGACTGCATTGCATTAGCCTATTTGTAGCTAAATTGTTTTGATTTAGAACTTTTAATACCACTATCATACTGAGAAGCCACTTTCCTTTTTGTACGCCAATAGCTCTGAGACAGTTGTAGGGTATCGACTATATCACGGTCTTAAAACATCATGTTCCTTGTGTTATCTGTAACAATTACAGCAGTTATAAACACAAGTAACAACGTGTTTAATGCATCAACATGGAAGTTACAATAGATAAAATAATTTGTTAGATCAAGCAAAAAACATTTTTATATGACGTATTTAGGGATACGTGGGACTCATCAACATCGATTTTTTTTTTTTTTTTTTTTTTTTTGGGGGGGGCTTTTATCCGAAGATTGTCACTACTAGTGTAGGTGACAAGCTACTTGTAATCATTGTGTAGCTAAACATCAGGAAACTTACATGACTTATTTAAGTAAGCGCCAAGTAATCCTATTATGGTATTCATTCGTCGTATAGCCTAGAGCAACTAGCCTTTTATTTATAGTCCAATACAAGTATGTAGTACTCTGCAATAGTTGCTTTAACAAATAATATTTCACAGTTCAAACATTTACATCTTCAGCTACATTTAGTCAAATTTTAGTCTAATTTATCCAAATTAGACCATGACAATCAAAATCCAAACCATGACAAGAGTATTGAAAAGTTCAGAATAAAGTTGTTTTACTTACCACTAGAGGTATTGAACAAATAAGCATCACCACTGATGTAGCTATGAGCAAAATGACCATTTGAATTTCTGCACCAGCCATGCGTCCGAAATTCCGTCTCCTCCGGAGGTCAGCAATCCTTCTCTGATCGGTGCCGAGCGACGTTCTGCGGACAAACCTTCTGTGCATCATGATCAGTGCCCCGCACACCAGTATGTTACAGATGACCGTTGCTAGGATCAGAAAAGAACTGAAACCAGCGTACATGTACGAGAACGCCGCGTTCTTACTCACATTACTTCTCCAGTCAATAAAGCACCAAGTATATGGATACTGCTTCTGTACCTCTCCCAGTCCCATACTCGGCAAGGCGCAAAACAAAATGTTCGAGAAATAAATGGTAAAAAGAGTCAAGCCTGCAAGTTTTTGATCAACATAATGGCTGTAGAAGTATGCGTGGTTAATAGCCATATACCTTTCGATTGACATGGCACATATTATACTGAGGCCAGCCAAAGAGAAGAAAAGAAGGATGAATCCAGAATATTGGCACAATGCGTCGTCTCCTGGCCACGCTCCTTTCACATAGGTGGCGATGGTGACAGGGCTAGCAAGCAAGGTTCCCAGAAGGTCGGTCACCGCGAGTCCACAAACCAAGGTGTAGAATGTTGTCTCCTTCTGTTCTTTTCTTGATTTACAAAGCACAACGATGGCTATGGAATTGCCAACCACCCCGAATATAAACATTATAACAGGAATAGTTGGGTCCATGGACGTTGTTCTTGTATTATTTGTCAACTGATTTGTTATATTCATTTTCAATGAGATGTTCTTGACAGATCATTACAGAATGCTACCTTGCATGTGTCCTGCGCTGGTCGTTGCATGTGCTCCACATCCTCGCTCGGGTAGATACAGTAGGCTTCTTATTCAAATCAATTAATATAAATAATCCATGAGCTACGTCCAGTTTTTAGATTACCATGTGGAAATAGGTTAATTTGGAGCCCCCAAAATTATCATGTTTCTCTTGTTTCTTGAAGTTTGAATTATTCCACTTGCCAGGTGTTGCGCTTCTTCTTTCCCGTTGTCATTTGACGCACATTGCTATGTCAGTGGAAGTTTTCTCTCTGAGTTTGTGTTGGACTCCGCCTCCTTGGTTTCTCTAACGACTAACGTTTCGTCAGCGCCGGCGACCTTCATCATACTTAAAATGCATCTGCAAAATTGTAATTATTAGCCGTAATATGACCGCCTGTCATTCACCTTCAAAAAAACATATATTGTGCTTAAATGTGGGCGACCATTAGTAATATTAGAGGTAAAATATTCAACCATATTTTTTTTGTTTTCTTATTTGTATATCGTGTGGTATTAAACACTATATATACAGTATGTTAACTAAATTGTTGTCCTTAATAAACTAATTTCTCATATATATTTTAAATCACTCTCAAAAAACGTGCTTTTAAGTGAAGCAGATTCTGAATTCTCTGATGTTTGTAAATCAAAGCCAATTACCGCTCTCCTGGTTTTAATAATACAATCTCATAAAATAATAATAATAATAATAATAATAATAATAATAATAATAAAATAAAACACACACACAAGGACAAGTTCAACTTTATTATTGGAAGCATATAACATTTCCCCTAAGCACAGTTTTGAGACAGACAGTTGACAGACAGTACCTCTTTGGTGGATACAAATTAAGGTTAATTTGAAGTCTGCTGATAACTTCAGGATGGTGTGCAGCATTACAGAATCCTGCCCTTATCATATGCCATGAAAACAGATGCTTGGGACTGATGCACACAAACACAAATCATTGAGAGTAAACATGGCATTCCATCTGTGAAATAAAAATAGCAATGCATTTCAGTGATTTTCTGTGTTTATGATTTGGATAATTTATCATAGGCTGAACATGGAGTACATCTCATGATGAATTACCTGAAGGAATGGTATGTTCAGTGATGTATCGGTGAGTTTACAACCAGTAATAGTACTTCAGTAGTATGGGCATATTGCTGCTCTGTGGAAAAGCTTCAAATAAAAGCAACCATCTGTGTTCATTTCTGCTAATATTTGCTTCTTATTTCCAAGGAGACAGGACCCAAATATTGTTTTATTCCTGACAGCATACAGGGGCGGCCTATGGCCACATTAAGAGCCGCACAGCCGTTGGGCCCTTGAGCAAGGCCCTTAACCCTGCATTGCTCCAGGGGAGGACTGTCTCCAGCTTAGTCTAATCAATTGTACGTCACTCTGGATAAGAGCGTCTGACAAATGCCAATAATGTAATATAAAGCAAATAAGGTTCTTAGATAAAATCTAAGAGTATGTGATGACAAGGACTCATTTAGGCTCATCCATTTGACTTGTGCACTGTGTCAATTCTGGTGTTAAACACATTAAGGGTCTTTCCTTCTATGGCCAATTCTGGCAAGGTAGTCAATGCATTAACTTATGAAATGCTTCCTAGTATCTTTGTGAATTCTAGCTTTGTAGTGATTGACTAATTTCCTATTTCCTAAAAAACTATTCCCTTGTGTGCTGCTACCTGATTCATCCAGTTTAAGTGGATAAAGTTATCCACTTTATTACCCCTTTAAAACATTTAAGAATCTAAATCTTCACAAAAATGATTATTATCACTAAAGTGTTTCAAAAGGAAGTAATGAACAATCTACATGAACAGAAAAATCCACAAAACAGACCGTAAAATGATAACCAGACAGTTGGAACCTTTGTTCTCAATATTCCCATATGACTTTAGAGTTATTTTCATGCATTTTCCATTGCACATGGCAAAATATTTACAAATAACCCATGAATCATTATAAAGCATAGGAGTAGATAAACTCAGACACATTTGTTCAGACATGTGGATGAAAACACACAACGAAGGACAGGGAAGTACTGTAGGTCTGCTGAGACCATACCATATATCATCATGCTTCTGTTAGTACCCACTGCCACCCAGTAACCTTGAGCCATGATCACAGTTATCTAACTTACAGATGCATAAAACTTACTCTGAACCTACAGGAAAGCCATAGTTTGAATCTATCATATTCAGTATGCTGACCCAGCACCAAGGTGTGGCAAAAGGCTTCACCTACTGTACCATATGCTATTGTGACATTTTTAACCAACTAATAGACAGTTTCATACAAAACCCAAGCAAAATGAAACTTGGTCAAGCTGCACATGATTAATATACAATGCTATGTAAGTAAGCAAGTGAGAAGGAAAACAAAAAAAAGAATGTCAAATTTTTTCTAAAAGAAGATAAACATATACACTACATATCCGGTTTGCAGTATTAAGCTGTTGGGTAAAGTGCTTGCATGGGTTGGGGGGTTCTAAATAGTAGTGTAGCAGCTCACAGGAAATAAGCAGCCTTACGACAAACAGCCAGTGTTTGTAAACTGCACTCAAAAACCTCAATGATGCTCACAGACCACATTTCCATTTGTCTCTGCCTCATGCTGAATGAGTAAAGATAACAAGTCCTTCATAGACTGTATGCGCTGTTTAGATGTAGCTCTAGATTGCTTATACCAGTACTAAGGAATTGATTGACTAATCAGAAACCCCTGTGAAGCCATTTATCCTGAATATTATGGTCTACTGAAATATATAACATACTCATTAATGCTGAAAATCTGCCCTTTTCCCACATGTGAATTGTTTGATTACAAATCTAAAATTGTGGAGTGCAGAGCCAAATCAAGCAAAGATATGTCCCTGTCCCAAGATTAATAGAGCTCACTATATAATACAGTGTGCAACATGCAATAATTTGAAAATGATTAGACAGCCATTGCACCTTCCACAGACGTTGACTGGTCTGTAACAACAGCTATCTGGGACTTCAAAGGCGTCACACATACACATTGACGCAACTGAGGTCATTTGAGCAAGACACGGTGTTCAACCAAGCCACCTTTCAACTTGCACTTGGAGCAGTGCAGAAATGAAAGTATATAATGTTTGACTCGAAAACAACTCTTCACATGACAAATTAAATGATGCTGAGGACACCATGATTTCTATTAGCCCTTTAAGCCTCACTCACTTCTATTGAATGGTTTTAGTTTAAGGAGACCACCAGGAACCGGACTAATGGGAAACAGTGTTGATTAAGTAACTAAGTTGCATTTGTATAAATCAAACTGCAACGATATATTCAAATATGGAAAGGAAACATTAAGGTCTGTTTTTGCATGATCATACACCAGCTATTGTTAAACTGTTGATGTTTAAGTGCAATTGTAATAATCTAATCCATCACAGTGGGAGATTACATCATATATAATGAAATTAATATGTGGACCGAGTGGCACTCAATTATGAGAAAATAATATTTTTGTTTAATTGGGCTTGCATTACACTGTATTTAATCCTAACAATTTGAATATTAAAGTAAAGGTTTGGTTCTCTTTCTATGATTATACACAGTCTAATATGTATCACTTACTCCAGAGATGTGTAATTCAAATACATATTAAACCAATCATACTGAATTAGAGACAATGCAATATATGTGCTGTGCTCCATAACATGCTTGAGTTTCAGTCTAAATCTGCCTTTGGTTGATCACGCTCAGATCCCTGTGGACACTGTATGAAATAGAGACCTGAACAGAGAAAAATATTCCAGAACAAATGGAAAGCCATAATTTCTCTTATCAAATGTTGTGGCAGTTCTTAGATATCGTCTGAAATGTGGATTCAGAGATGGTTTAAATGCATAAATGGTTTTATGCAGTAAATAGAAACATATATTTTTGTGTTTACGCGCAGGCTATTTTTTGCCATGTTTTATATATCTTGAAAATGTGTTTGTTTCTTATCATAACATTGATTGATTTTCTCTATGGTAAAGAATACTGCAGAATGCGAGTCAGTGTAATGCACTTACTATATCTAGCAGAAGAGTACTGGGCAATGTCTTGATATACAATGACAAACATTTCAAGCTGCTGTAGGAGGTCCCTAGCAAAATAAAGGAAAGTTGTAAAAGATGATAAAAGTGACACTTATTGTTATGTCCATGTCCATTAACACTGGACTGGGTTCCCGGGGGCATCTTAAGGCATTTCCTTTTACCAACTCCAGTTAGGATTGTCCCATGTGAATTTTCCAGTCAGAAACATTTCTCTTCATTACTCCAGCTGGTGCTGCTTCATTCTACCCACTATTTTCAACATGTATCAGATATCAATAAAAGCATAAATAAAGGTGTGGGAGGTGACAAAAGGCTACGGTCACACCTACTGTAGCTCAGTAAAAGTAGTCGTGGGCAAATGATGCTTCACACAATGTTTTAAAATTTTAACATAATTGAACATGAAGTCTATGTTTGAGAAATAAATAAGAATGCACGAAAATAAAAAAATACTATGTCAAGTTGTAGCATGGGAAAGTAGTCTCTCTGGAGAACTGACGCAGTTACCCCTCTGACTGGTGGGTCATATGCTCTGTGCTATTAACCTCCATTTCCCTGAGCTCTCCCAACTCCAGAGACTTAATGCAAGCTCAATGGCATGTGTAATCATGTACTGCACACGATACTCACACTGCAAAAACAATAAATAAATCAAATATATGTTCTCAACAAATATGTTTTCTTATATTTACAGTACTATTATCCTTTTATTTCTATTAATTTGTTTTTTTCTAAATAAGACTAAATTACGTTTTGACATACTGAAAGAAAGTAAAAAATAAAATAAAAATCACATGGCAAGCAAACAGTACCTTAAAAAAGCTAGTATTTTCTACTTGAGAGGGCAAGAAAAGATTTTAAGTGATTACAAGACAGCAAGACTCCACTCAAACTGTCAAGCTGCTCCAATCTGAGTCTACACTGTCAGCATCATATAGGTTACAACCACACAGACCCCAGTAAACAGTACGGTGCTAGCACATATGGGTCTCATAAAATCTTTTGAGTTTGCCATGAATGAAAAAGAAACACCCAAAGCACACAACTGATGTTTTCTCACCAAAGAAATAGATATATCACGCATGTTGCAGAATAACTGAACTCATGTCTGTGACCAAAACACAAGTTTTTTAAAGAAACACTGCATGAGCAAAAAATAATTTTATAGTAGGGGAGAGTGGGTTAAGTTGTCACACGGGTAAGTAGTCACACTGCTCATATCTCCAACCCCAGGGGTGCTATCTCAAAAATCAAATAGGTACTTTGTGTGACAACATGCCCTGCTCTCCCCTAGGCTGCAATGGAAGTGAAATGTAGAAAACCAGAAAGTCCGGTCAATCGAACAGGGTATAGAAGAATTGGAAGTATAACACTACTCCAAGATGACTGCAAAATGGCAACAAGGAACACAAATGAAACATTTGAAATTATATCAGAATTAGACAATTGAGTGAGTTTAAGGTCTGTAGCTAAAAATTATCCTACAAGGAAGGTAGCCTACTGCAGGGGTGTCCAATCTTATCCAGAAATGGCCGGTGTGTGTGCAGGTTGTTGTTTTAGCACTGGACTAAGACAGCTGATTCTACTCATCAAGGTCTTACATTTACATTTTAGTCATTTGGCAGACGCTTTTAATCCAAAGCGACTTAAAAGTGCATAGGTTCTACCATAAGTCAAAGCATCACATCCAGAAACTAGCAAAATACACATGAAGACAAGGATAGGGATATAAGAAAGGAGGGGCAGGGGAAATCAGGAGGGAGGACTAAGGTAGAGTTTGAAAAGGTGGGTTTTGAGTCTGCGTCGAAATAAGGGGAGGGATTCTGCTGTTCTGACAGTGGTAGGCAAGTCATTCCACCACTGAGGAACCAAAACGGAAAACAGGCGTGAACGTGCAGCTCGACCGCCAGGTGCACGTAGAGAGGGAATGATTAAAGACCACGATTAGTTCATTAGTATAATCACGTCGGCCCTTTTAGGATAAGATTGGACACCTCTGGCCTACTGCTTTTGACATAAAAAAGGACCAGGCTGCTGGGTAGAAGTGAAAGCAGGTGAATTAAATAGAGTAAAGATTGTATCACTTTATAAATGTGCTATGAAAAGCAACTTAGCAATGCGCATTATCCTGCCGCAAATTAACAGAAAATCACAAATTAAGTAACCAAAATGTGCAGATATTCTGGTGAACCCACTAACACTGTTAGCCTGCTGTTAAATACCACTGGTTATTGGTTCATTATGGCTCAATATGCTGAACTGAAGTAAACATTTAATTTGATAAAATTGGTGTAGCCTATTTCAACGTCACGTTCCACAAGTTCCAAAAATGTCAGTGGTCCAAATGACCTTCATTGCCGATGTGTTTGGTTCTCTGAGGTTATACTGTACTTTCACCCATGTTCCCTGTTTTAACAGTTGAACTGAGGCTGAGTTGAAGTCATACCTTTAACCAGGGGGCTGTCCATTCTTATCCAAAAAGGATAAGTAATGTTTTAGTCCAGTACTATGACAGCTAATTCTACTAATGAACTCATCATTGTCTCCAATAAAGACTTTAGTAAGTAGAGTCTGGGGTGTTAGTGTTGTGCAGACCTGCCTTTAACTGATCAAATCCATATTTCAAATTAATATGTGATTCCACATACATGTAGATTAACTCCAGGTAAGTTAATCATAAGGAACTATTTTTTCATTCTTGAGTGTTACCCCAAATTGTTACTAAACTGTGTGCATATTTCTTGCCAGTTGGTTCACAAGAAAAATAAACCCAAAACAGATAAAGACCCACTTGTTCTCAAACATCAACTGAGGGTGGTGTCAGGCAAGTTGGGATATGTTTTGTTTCTGTTCTCAAAGCTCAGCATTCCTGCAATCACCAGGACATATGTATCTATTGAAGTTACGCTAAGTGTTCTTATAAACAGACTTGTTGTTGTTATATGCAACACAAAGAAGGAAACCGTTCTGGACACCTGCTCACATTATTTGCAAAATGGGAATATACTGTATATACAGACGGGTGATAAATTCCATTAAAATAAATTAAATTAAAATTTATTTTTACAAAACAAGATTGTCACAAAGCAGCTTTACATAGAATCCAGGCCTGAGACCCCCCCTGACTAACAGGAAAAAACCTTGAGCAGAACCATGCTCAGAGGGGGAGTTCATCTGCCTCTGACCGGTACTGGGCAAACAGTGAGTTTAACAGTAATTATAGTAGTTATATATAATACATAAATACATTTAATTAAATCAATACATTAAATCATGCAAATAATAAAATATGCAGATAGCAAATATAGATGTATTATCCGGGAAGGTCTGGTTCTTGGCACAAGGAGGACAGAAGTAGCAGGTTAGCTGAGGCCGGGGTCAGGTTGTGGTGCTTGAGCTACAGCTGGGAGGTCAAACCGGAAACAAACCAATGATTAGTGGATGGTAAAAGTAGTAAGATTGGAAAAGAGAAGCAGGACAGCAGAAAAGGGGGGAAAGAGATGCCTGTGTGCAATAAGGAAAAACCCTGGCTGCATAACTAGAGGACAAGATGCAAGGGACCGGCACAGACATGAGGGCGACCCTAAGGCGATCAACACCAGACCACAGCTCACAGGTCCACTCAACACAGAGGGTCTGAATACTCGACCCCTACAGTGAGGGTGTCTGGTGGCTCTGTTATGCCGTGGGGGGAATTTTCCTGGCAATATTTTCCACTTGTCCCCTGTAGAGGGAAGGATCACTGCTAATCAGTATGCTATCCTGAGTGATCACCTCTGTCCTACGATGAAACATTTCTATCCTGATGGGAGTGGTCTCTTCCAGATGGCAATGCCCCCTTCCACAGGGCACGAGGGGTCACTGAATGGTTTGATGAGTATGAAAATGATGTGAATCATATGCTATAGCCTTCGTAGTCACCAGATCTTGCCTGTTGTACGGTATGGGAGATATTGAACCAATGTGCTAGACGGTGCTCTCCACCACAATCATCAAAACACCTAATGAGGGAAGAACAGTAAACTTGTAGAATCTTGGTTCCAGAAACTTGTAGAATCTAAGCTCAGGTACGTTGAATCTGTTCTGGTGGTTAGAGGTTTTCGGCAGTAAGAGGTGGCCTGCCACCTTTTGTCCCATTTTTCATTATTCCTAAAGTGCAACCTGCGGGCTTGTCTAATCTCTCCAATGCCCTCCATTACTTGTGGAGTCTGCACAGGTCATATGAAACGTGTCATCAGTGTGATGTAATGCAGGAGTTCACAGACATGATTTAGCATGTGAATGTCTGCTACTAGGGGTGTGCTATGATTATTTGTATCTGTTCAACCACCGAATTCATCTGTGTCTGTATCTCTATTAGATAGAAACCAGAAGTGATTGGTTTTCAGTGACTTTCAGCACTTGTTGGCCTTTTAATGCTTCAATCTGACTTTTACATCATAGCCCCTTTCTTAATGAGTGAACATGATGTAGGCTACTGATTGTTTTAGAAAACTATATTTTCACAAATACAGAACCACATGCATACAGTGCTGTGCAGAAGTCTTAGGCACCCTAGACTTTATTATATATATGTTTATTTTTGTGTGTGTGTTTGTTACTATAAAAGAACACATTTGAGATTTCCAAATATTCATTTTCCAAAAGATATAATTTTAGAGACATTTTTGTATTTCATTAAAAAAGTAACATATTACTGTAAATAATTGACAAAAACTTGATCAAGACTGTCTGAGCTCAGAAGCAAGGAGCCAAGTTCTCCAACATGCTTGGAAAAACCTCCCTGCTGATTGTCTTATAGAACTGCAGGACAGCATTGGCTATCATAGAGAAGTGATGCAGTTTTAATGCTGAAGGGTGGTCACAAAAAATATTGATTTGATTCTGTCTTTAACTATTCTGCCAAATTACTAAAATGTAATGTAAAATGTATAGTATGTTTATTTAGGGCCTTTCATTTAATTATTTTTGAAAGAATCTTATCTGTACAGAGTGTTATACAGGTGCCTAAGACTTTTGCACAGTACTGTATGTGAAAGGAATTTTATGTTTCAAACACATTCAAGTAAACAAGAAAGTTAGACATCTGTTAAAATAATATAGCTTTTGACTGGCATCTAACTATTGAGGGACATTTCCTGTGAATCTGTGAAAGGATGTCGGTTCATGGGTGAGGGACATATCCCTGCTATTTCCTCATTATGTCCTGGGTCACTGAACTTGAGATATAGATTCATTTTCTAGAGGCAGGCTGGTGCCAGAATCCCATCACAGGCAGTGCTGTCATTCAGGGAATGAGAGATGCAGAATATGGTTGTAATGGTGCTGTTTCAGCTAGCTATAGTCTTGAACTGAATTTGCATTGTGCTGATTCAGTGTACAATATGCAATGCATTGCAAACAATTCTAGAGTCTCTGCAATATTAGCTGCCACTAGAAATGGCAAGATCATTGGCAAGATAATTGAACCAATATCTGCCAGAAATAATTCTGAATGGATTTTCAAATGTAAAAATTTTTTTAGGTATAATATGTATCATCCACGTAGCAGTGGAGATGTATGGTATGATTGCAGGTGATAGACCTAGGGAGTCTAGTCCAGACTGAAAAGAATGGTCCTCATTCCCCAGTGAGCCTTGGGAAACACCATATGGAACATTCCCTTGGGTAGCTTCTGAACCACTTTAAATCAAAGCTGGAGATTCCAACCCACTTGTACGGCTTCTCTCAGATGTGAGAACAATGTAGTGTACTTGTCATGTCTTCAAATTGCATTATATGCTTGTCCTGCTGACCTGAGTATAATGGCTTAAGAATGGCTCATCTATTTTTTTGCTTCTCAAAGTCCATTGCTGATTTGAATAAATCACATCTTGTTAGCTGTTCCACAAAATAACTGATAATATTGTGAAAAATGTTTACATTCCAGAGTTGATAATAAAACCAGGTAATACCGTGAAAATATTTACATTCCAGAATTGATAATGAAACCTAATTGAAATGAGTCAAGCAATTTCCCCTCAGCCAACACCAGCTGTCCCCACAGCTGAAATATGATACATGATACAGCTGATGACTAAACATGCCATCCCAAGGCTAGTCAATAAGTGATTATGAGCCACCATATTACCATATTATTTATGTTACAGTATGTTACTGTCACAACATGTCAGGTTGTTCTGTTTCAAGTGAGTTTATTAGATTGCTCATAGGAAATGCAATCTGACGGGTGCCTGGAGTCATATTAACTTTTCTTTGCATTCTTTGCATCTCAGTTTATAGAGTACACTATGTATGGGTGTTTCAAATTAGAACAGTGGATTGTCTGTTTGTCTGGGTTCCAAGAAAAACATGTCTGGAGGTATTATAATTGTTTATTTTGTTTCTATGCTTGAAACTCAGATGGCAACGGAATGGCAGCTGTTTAATAGCAGAGAACACAGATCTGAAAATATGTGGCACAGGCAAGCCAGTATATGGCTTTTATATTCTTAAAATTAAATTCTTCATCTGCCTAATCACACAGAAGCTTGTTTTAAAAGGTACCAATATCTAGGAAGCCTTAAGTGTGCCTCATGATAATTTGGTAAATTTTATGTATGAGTAAGAGCTGGTTGATTTATTTGAGGAGTAGCTATGTTGGTACATACTACCTGGAGTAAAATCCAGCTATGACCAGCTTGAAATGCCAGCTACCAAGTTATTATTCAAAAACATAGATCCATCTCTTACTGCTGAAGCTGACATTTATTCAGTTTTAAAGAGCACGCACTGCGGGAATACGTTAAGGTGATATCTTCCTTATGTTTGTATCAAACCAAATGTGAAGGCAGGGAACAGGAAATTTTCACTCACAGTGGGAACCATTACTTAAACTCACAGAAATCACCCATGGATAGAACCACACCTCAATGCTTTCATGTGCGATTCCAGAACTTGCTTTAGGGAATAACATGTTTCAACAGTCTCAAGTATTTCCCTTTGGCAAAAGAAAGGAAGAAATAACAAGCTCTACCTGGTGCTCCAATTTCTGTGAGTGCATGTGTCTGTGCATGTTTCTCAATGACAAATCTGCAGGCGAATAATAATCCTAGCTTTGAGGTACATATAACAATGCCAATGTATCATTGCACAAAGATTACTATTATATTGCAGTTTATTGTTACAGTTGCTGTTCCCACTTTTGACTATTTTGTCCCAGTGAGAAAAGACAATGATCACCTGTGTTGAATAGGAGTGGGGTGGCATACATACTGTATAAGCATTAATCATACAGTATGCTTATGTGTGTTCTACATGTGGTTCCTCTTCTTGTGGAGTTCTGTGTTTTTCATTGTCTAGGTTTTGTCTAAGTTGTTTGCGTTTCCGTGTATTGTTATCCTCTGTGCTTTCCGTAGTGTGTCTGTCTCCCCATTCCTTCCCATTCATTAGTTTCACCTGTTTTCACTTCCTTGTTATCGTGCACAACTGATTGTGATTTCCCCTCGTTATCCCTCTATAGTTCTTTGTCGGATTGTTATGGGTCTTGACCGTACTTTCCAGCATTTATTTCTGATTGACTTATGTTTTGGCCTGTTTTGTTTTTGACCTGTTTTTGAAAATGGATTCACCATTTTCTTCTGATTTGACCCGTTGTGTTTGGCTATTCGGTTTTTGATTTTGGATTCTCCTTTTGTTTGGACTGCCTGTGTGTTATCGACCCTTTGCTTGTGACATTGACCATGTATTGGATTATCCCTGCTGAACCTGTTTACCTGTGTACCGACCCTTTGCTCTCATTTTTGAACTGCCTGATCTCTCTGGTCTCGCTCTTGGGTTCAGTTTTCTGATTCCTTACACTTTCCTTACAATTTTCTTCTAAAACCCATTGCTTCATGACTCTATTGCAATTGTTTAGGATATTAAGGTAACTCATTTTAGTAGATGTCAGTAAGGACTTGAGACTCAACAGACAAGGGATGTTTCATCATATCATGGTCTTCTTTCTCCCTCCAATGTTATTTCATTATTCATCAGAGAGACCGCTGCCAGATATGATTTATGGAAAGCAAGGATAATGTTTTCTTCGAGGAGTTCTCTAAATGCAATACGTATGTCACACAGGCACACAGGCCTGGGTTTGCCTGTCTGTCACACAGTTTCAGTTGTTTTGTGGAGCTGAAATAAATAGTCACAAGGCCAATGGCAATGTCTAGCAACAGTAGGTACTTTTTTTATTTTTTTTATTCTGTTTCCCAAATCAGGTTCAATTTTGACTCATCAGAAAATTAGACGGTTTCCAAAAGCTGCTGTCTTTGTGCACATGTTCTTTTGCTAATTTTGCCCTGGCTTTCCTATTCTTTAGGCTAATGAATGGTTTTCACCGCATTACTCTCCCACTGCTCATTGATCCTGTCTTGCTCTTGTCTTAATTGTATCTGGTAATTATTGTTAATGACTGAGGCAACCATTGCTGCTGTTTCTCACCTGTTTTTCTTGATGGTACCTACAATTATCCTGTCCATTGTGCTCGTGGTCTTTCTGGGTCCTTCAACTGGTTTTATTTACAATATACCCAACTGTGGAAAATAGGAGATTACGTTTTTTTGCTGATCTGTTGAATAGAGTTGCCTTCTTTGTGCAAACTCTTCTCAGAACTTACTTTACTTTTCTTAATCATGTTTACAATTACCTTTAAACTATAATTTATAGTCTGCATCTGCATAGAGGAATTATAGAGCCTTGATTTTGGCTAAATCTATTTTTTTTTTATTAATGTATGATTTGTTGTTTCCATTAAAACATTAATAAATTACAATATTTCTCACATTCTGCATTTTGAGTTTCTCAGTGATTATATTGTTTATTTTCTGAAGTATTTTTTGTGTACTGCCAGTCAGGGGTGCCAATAATTCTGAAGCCCACTGCATATACATGTATGTATAAAGACGGAAAAACCAACATAAAGTGTTTTAGTAAGGTGTTGGGCCACCACAG
The DNA here is from genome assembly GCF_963514075.1 of Conger conger. Taxonomy (NCBI): domain Eukaryota; kingdom Metazoa; phylum Chordata; class Actinopteri; order Anguilliformes; family Congridae; genus Conger; species Conger conger. Next base: position 36,385,785 of record NC_083771.1, read on the forward strand.
TCTGCTAGATCAGCTTCAATGCGTCTAAGGTATCTTTTGTGCATTGCCAGTCAAGGGTGGCAATAATTCTGGGGCACACTTTGTGGAAATATGGAAATAAAGTCTTTGTTAAAATCTACTGCGTTCATACTGACTGTAAACTGCATTCCTGAGAATTAAGTGTATCACCTAAAAGAATCTGGCTTTCAGTCACCACTTGCAAAATGGATCTACACAGGAAATGAAAAGCTTAAGGCCAGCACATGCTATCCTGACAATGGAAGGAGTTAGAATGTACTATTATTCAAAGTTCTTTCCTGAGCATACATTGACAGATCAGATGGATTATTAACATGCCAAGCTATCAGCTTTTGAAAGTTTTGCTTTTCTTCCTAAATTCCGAATGGTAAAAGATGCTAATTTTGTCTTATTTTTTCTGAGTTTCTCACTGATCTGAACTGATCTACAAACCCCAGTTAATTTATGTATCATTAGTGCCATATGTCTGAAAGGATATTTTTGAAACAATGGTAATATGACACTCAAACCTGAGGCTGTTTACAAAACAGTCCATTTAGTAATTAACTTTAAGTGCCAGGAAATGGCCGTATAGCTTTCATACCATAATCTGGACTGATCCACAAACAATGGAACCTGGCATGCCATAATCATAAGGAATGGGTGTAACAAAAAAGAAAATAATTTAACGTGAAAATGCAAAATAAATAATTAAAAATGCAAATATGTTACCTGTTACCTTCCGGCATCCTCTTAGACTGCATCAATCAGACCCAGACCTTCAGACCCAGCATTCCTGCTTACTAAATCTTCTATGCACATTCAATCTTGCTCAAACAGCAATTCAGTCTCTCACCTCGTACATTTCCATTAAATTCATGAGTCTATGTTAGGAAAACTTGTTTGTTAAGAAATTTGTTGTGATATGCATAGGACATTGGCCTGTGCTCATGAATTGATTTTAACGTCAGTTTTCTGCAACTACCTGATAAGCTGACATTATTTAAGGAAAAAAAAAGTCCTCTGAAGAAAAATAAGCATTCATAATGCACAGCAGAGCATGACCAGTATTTTCACAAATAGCTGCAGGCTACTGTCTGTCAAATGATTAACTGTTTTGTCACGGTATTGTTCTTGTTTTAAACCGTAAGGATGAGATTTTGCTTGGTGTCCATTATTATATAATACTAAAGCTGTACAAGAATACAATTATTTTATTTTATTTCATGTGAAGATAGATTTGTTTGATTATATGTACTGCATATGAAAGAATGATTACTGGCATTCATACATGAGGAGAAGCTCTTATGTAAAATGCCAACCTTTATTTTCAGATAAAAAGCCAGGCACAACAATTTGTGCACAGCATAACAGTTTTATTGATTATTTGACCATAATTACTCTAATACAAAAGTAACATTACATCCTGAAGTTGTAGTCTCGAAGAGTGTTGGGGGTTTAGTTGTTTTGCTCCCACCAAATAAACAATGCAGAAAACAGTGATTCTGTCCCTTTATTGTGATTCAGTGATGATTACATACTCCCTTAGCTTTCCACACTGTTATGTTGTAATTTTGTAAGGTTGTGTGGTCACTGTGATACAGTGATGATCACATCTTTAAACGTGATACAATAAATTGATACACATTTTCATATGCACAAACTTATTGCAGTGTTGTAACATGTTGCAATAATATGCTAGCAGCTACTTTTGAATACTGTGCAGTACTTTTCTTTCTTATGTCCATTACTTTACCCTCTACTGAATGCTCACATTTTTTGTAAATGTAACTGAAATGAACAAGAAAATGGGCAGAAGTACACTGTAGGACAGAAAAATCAGCAGAAATACACTGTAGGACCGGACATTTTTGTGTATATGCAACCAGTCTTGCTCATTTTGTTTCCATTTTCCCTGTCCCATGTTTAAAGTTTGTTAAACTGAACACTATAATCAATCTGTCAGAGTTTGCTATGAATTTAGAGACTACTGCTTCCAGTAGGCTTAGCTTACAGATGATGTTGTTTGTGCTATTATCAGTAAATGATTAACATTGTATTCTTGCATAATGGTTTTTTGTGGTGAGGAAATAAGACCATGCATCCATGTAGGCTCATTAGTATCCTAATGATGCAGATACTTCCAACACATTCAACAAATTCTACATATGAATTCTACAAATATCATTCCATTCCATCTGTTCTGTACAGCCTGATCTAGTAGTTAGATATAGCACAATAAGGTGATAACCCTTTGCTAGTTTCAGTCCGATGCAGTTGTAATTTTCCTTTCCAGTGCCTTCTCTCTTACAATAGCAAATGACAATTCGAAAGAGAACTAAAAGTATTAAGATAAATAAGCCTTTTTTTAAATGTGAAGCAACAACAAATTTGCTCCACATTACACAATTAATTTAGCTTCCATTTTAAAGCACTCGCACAGGAACATATATTTTAGAACTCTTGCTAAAACCATTCACTATTCAAAACATGATACACAGCATTGTGAGTTTTTAAGAATAATGCTGACAGTGAAGTAAATAGGAAATAAACAGTGGTATGTTTGTAAGATTTATTAATTTATTAACCCTACAAATACGCCCTATATACTAAACAATTAAATGCAAGCCCAAAGCACAAAAATCATCAAGCTTTACTTGTTTACTGAAATTTAGTTAAATGTTTAGAGCTCACAATGTTAGGCTCTGTTGTGCAATTCACAGCAATCCTGCCAGTGATATAATTGACTACAGCACAGGAAGTGCTATGCACAGTACAATTTTCGAGCTGCTAAATTCAATCTATCAGCACTGGGTGGGCGCTTTGCCACATAAGGTGCATACACCTTTCCTGTTTCCTGCCGTAACAGGTGAATGTCCTGCACTCTGGGTCCATGTGCCTTGTCATATCCTATCCACACTCAGAACCTGATATCAAGTGGGCGAAACAAATCAACCATTTCTCTGTTTCATCCTGAAAACTTTCCTCTTATCTCAGAACTGAAAAAGTGCAGTTTTACATACAAGCACGTTATTTAAGGCTCTGAGTGTGTCACAGACAAAATGCTAATCAGCAACATTTTATTTGACTTTTTATTACTTCCTGACAGTGGACATAAAGGAATAATGGAAAAGGCTCCGGGGAACTCAAGCATAAGGCTTTCATAATCTTTTGGAAGAAGAATATGATTGTTTTCACATCATTTTTTTTTTTCCCCTTTGGATATGTTTTTACATTAAACAAAAAGAAGCATACATGGAAGAGTGATGTGTCAGCCTGGCTATTTTAAAAACATGCAGCAGCTCTCATTGAAACAGGTCAGAACTGTTGCCTGGATACTGATCTGATTAACATCTCAACAGGGATTCTTCAATTCATCGACTGAGAAAGACATTTTCTTTTGGAGATGTGTGCATGTGTAAATATCAAAAGATAACATTTTTGTAATGAAGGCTGTCGGAAATTTAACTTAATTTGTTTCATGCACTTTGAGTACCCGATACATCTGCAAGTTGAATACAACTTTCCCTAGAGGCACTGTCTTAATGATGATTGTGTGAGCCAGAACCACATCTGAGAAAGTGAAATGAATCTTTCAGGATTTTCAGTGCACTGGATATATCTATGGAACTGGAAGACTGTTTGTCTTTAAGCTAAATTATTTTTCAGTCTTATATTTGCATTTTGAATATGGAAGAGGAAGGTGAAATATGGAGGCAGTTTCCTTCTTTGTATAACGGTCGAGTGTCGGTTGGACGGTGGGCATGGAAACCAGCATGCCTGTGGTAATTTGCTGAGTGATGAAATACGCCGGGGGAAAACAATACGCTTCCTGTTTTAGGAGGACTGTGTGTGCAGCATGTTTCCTGTGTCTTTCTCTCCTTTCTTTAAAAAGAGCTTTTTGTCAACCAGCATGCAAGCACTTTTCAGCTGGGTTCACATATCAACAGTAATGAAGGACAATTACGATTAATCTTAAATTAAATAACTGACGGGACAATTTTGTGTCCCAGTCAAGGGATAAAAACCTTTGCCAAAATCAGCATGTGATTAAGTTGTATTCAGCATTAAACAACTCGCCAAGTCACCATTATATTAAAAGTAAAACATCACCAATTGGCAGAAGTGCAGGGAAAACTGTATGTCAATCAAAACTGTTCAAGTAAGGAATACGAATATTTAATAGGGTCAACTGTTTGATAGTTTTGTTTGTTTGTGTTTGAGGTGGGCGGCACGGGTGGTGCAGTGGGTAGCACTGCCGCCTCACAGCAAGGAGGTCCTGGGTTCGAATCCCCGTCGGCCAGGGCCTCTCTGTGCGGAGTTTGCATGTTCTCCCCGTGTCTGCGTGGGTTTCCTCCGGGTACTCCGGTTTCCTCCCACAGTCCAAAGACATGCATGATTGGAGAGTCTAAATTGCCCATAGGTGTGTGAGTGTGTGAGTGTGTGAGTGTGTGAGTGTGTGAGTGAATGGTGTGTGTGCCCTGTGATGGACTGGCGACCCGTCCAGGGTGTATTCCTGCCTTTCGCCCAATGTATGCTGGGATAGGCTCCAGCCCCCCTGCGACCCTGTTCAGGATAAGCGGGTTCAGATAATGGATGGATGGATGGATGTGTTTGAGGTAAAATCAAACCTTTAGTACTCTCACAAAATGGTCTTTGAATTTCATTGTAACATGACTCGGGGCGGCACGGATGTTGCAGTGGGTAGCACTGCTGCCTCGCAGCAAGGAGGTCCTGGGTTCGAATCCCCGTCGGTCGGGGCCTCTCTGTGCGGAGTTTGCATGTTCTCCCCGTGTCTACGCGGGTTTCTTCCGGGTACTCCGGTTTCCTCCCACAGTCCAAAGACATGCAGGTTAGGCTGATTGGAGAGTCTAAATTGCCCAATGTGTGTGTGTGCGCCCTTGCGATGAACTAGTGACCTGTCCAGGGTATATTCCTGCCTTTCACCCAATGTATGCTGGGATAGGCTCCAGCCCCCTGCGACCCTTTTCAGGATAAGCGGGTTAGGATAATGAGTGAATGAATGAACATGACTCGATTGTTGTGCTAAAATAATCATTGGAACTGATTGAGTATACTCAGGATCATGGTGAATATTAAGTGCCCGGTACCAATTCAGCTTCATTTCACTACTTCCCTGTTTTCTTGTGAGAACATTTGTTTATTTCACAAGCTGTAAAGCAATAATCAACTATCTCAGTTAGTCACTATTTACTGTAGTTGCAGTATTTCATAATACAATTAGGGGAAGATATGACATTGCCATTTTGGAAACGGATTACATATTTAGAAGTTGTATTCTCTGCCTATCCACATGGCAATTTTACACAGAACACAGATCACAGTAGAGCATTGAAAGTTGATCCTGGTTAAAATGTTGAAACATGAATGTTCAGAATCTTACTGTTCTATAACAGACAACAGAGTTTACAAACACAAGGTTGTTTTTGACTAAAGAATAGACACACTAGACCACAAGTATCTGTTGATGTGTCACAGCTGTTTCAAGGATGCAGATTTAATCTCAGCATTTTAAGTTGTACAACCTACTATATTAGCAATTATTAGAATGTTTTTGAAAATGGTACAACACAGTGTTTGCTGTGGCATATGTAGAAAATATTAAAATATGAATAGTATTGTGATTCATTGTAAATAAAATGTATTGACGTTGTGGAGCTTATTCAGTGGCAGAAGAGCTGTAACAGTTACAACAGCAGCAACAACATCAACAAAACACACACCCACCCATAGATAGATACTAGATACAGTCAGGTCCATAAATATTGGGACATCGACACAATTCTCCTCTTTTTGGGTCTATACACCACCACAATTGAAATGAAACAAACAAGATATGCTTTAACTGCAGACTTTCAGCTTTAATTTGAGGGTATTTACATCCAAATCAGGTGAACGGTGTAGGAATTACAACAGTTTCTATATGTGCCTCCCACTTTTTAATTGGCTGCTCACCTGTTCCATGGCCAGGTGTGTGTTATTCCCTCATTATCTCATTTACAAGGAGCAAATAAAGAGTTAAGAGTTAGAGTTAATTTCAAGTGCTCTATTTGCATTTGGAATCTGTTGCTGTCAACTCTCAATATGAGATCCAAAGAGCTGTCACTATCAGTGAAGCAAGCCATCATTAGGCTGAAAAATCAAATCAAACCCATCAGAGAGATAGCAAAAACATTAGGTGTGGCCAAATCAACTGTTCTTAAACATTCTTAAAAAGAAAGAATGCACCGGTGAGCTCAGCAACACCAAAAGACCCGGAAGACCACGGAAAACAACTGTGGTGGATGACAGAAGAATTTTTTCCCTGGTGAAGAAAAACCCCTTCACAACATTTGGCCAGATCAAGAACACTCTCCAGGAGGTAGGTGTATGTGTGTCAAAGTCAACAATCAAGAGAAGACTTCACCGGAGTGAATACAGAGGGGTCACCACAAGATGTAAACCATTGGTGAGCCTCAAAAACAGGAAGACCAGATTAGAGTTTGCCAAACAACATCTAAAAAAGCCTTTACAGTTCTGGACAGATGAGACAAAGATCAAGTTGTACCAGAATGATGGGAAGAGAAGAGTATGGAGAAGGAAAGGAACTGCTCATGATCCAAAACATACCACCTCATCAGTGAAGCATGGTGGTGGTAGTGTCATGGCGTGGGCATGTATGGCTGCCAATGGAACGGGTTCCCTTGTATTTATTGATGATGTGACTGCTGACAAAAGCAGCAGGATAAATTCTGAAGTGTTTCGGGCAATATTATCTGCTCATATTCAGCCAAATGCTTCAGAACTCATAGGACGGCGCTTCACAGTGCAGATGGACAATGACCCGAAGCATACTGCGAAAGCAACCAAAGAGTTTTTTAAGGCAAAAAAGTGGAATGTTATGCAATGGCCAAGTCAATCACCTGACCTGAATCCGATTGAACATGCATTTCACTTGCTGAAGACAAACTGAAGGGAAAATTCCCCAAGAACAAGCAGGAACTGAAGACAGTTGCAGTAGAGGCCTGGCAGAGCATCACCAGGGATGAAACCCAACGTCTGGTGATGTCCTTGCGTTCCAGACTTCAGGCTGTAATTGACTGCAAAGGATTTGCAACCAAGTATTAAAAAGTGAAAGTTTGATTTATGGTTGTTAGTTTGTCCCATTACTTTTGGTCCCTTAAAAAGTGGGAGGCACATATACAAACTGTTGTAATTCCTACACCGTTCACCTGATATGGATGTAAATACCCTCAAATTAAAACTGAAAGTCTGCAGTTAAAGCACATCTTGTTCGTTTCATTTCAAATCCATTGCGGTGGTGTATAGAGCCAAAAAGTAGAGAATTGTGTCGATGTCCCAATATTTATGGACCTGACTGTACATTTACTACATACTGCTTTCTCACACTAAAATTGCTTTACAGTGATGATTAGGTGACAGGTTGAAAGAGCCAGATTGGGAATTTAGCCAGGACACCAGGGACCTCTTTGTAAAAAGTGTCATGGGATCTTTAATGAAATACGTATCCCCATCACTGCGCTGGGGCATTGGGGTTTTTGACCAGAGGGAAGATCGCCCTGTATTGGCCCATCGACACTACTTCCAACAGCACCTTAGTTTTCCCAGGAGGTCTCCCATCCTAGTAATTGCCAACCCCACACTTGCTCAGCTCAGCCATTGAGCAGGAGCTGAGTGCATGTTGCTATGGCTGCTACCCATGTATGTTCACACACATGCACACATGCACACATGCACGATTTGTATTTGTACTAATTTCAGGTATAATTGGAAGGTCAGCACAGTGCTGGTGCTGATAGATGATGCTTGCACGTTTGCTTAGAAGATACTTCCAAGCTAAAGTAGGTGGAAAGTGTAAGACTGTAGGAATTATTTATTTATTAATTTATTTATAATTATTTATTTATTGGCCTACTCATGACATCAGTGACATGAGTAAACGGCAAAACAAATACAGGTTAATACAATTTTCTGAAAAGATCCAGTGTGAAACGATTATTATATTCTTTAAAATAATGAGCTATAAAATGATCCTTCTTCATCCAAGTAGCTAATGTTCAATAAATGAAATCCAATAAAATGAAATTGAATAGTGCACATGCTGTAGTGCTCTGAAAAGCATAATTCTATTTTATACTAAATTTATATAAATGTATCCTGGCTTTTATAGGTTTAAGCAGAATTACATAAGCTGAGTTCATACTTACTGTTCGTAATTGTAACATACTGTCATATCCTGTTCTCCAATAACACAAAGGTAAATGGTATAAATGGTCTGCATTTATGTCACGCCTTTATCCAAAGCGCTGCACAATTGGTGCTTCTCAGTCACCCACTCACACACCAACAGAGATTGGCTGCCATGCAAGGCACCCACCAGCTCGTCAGGAGCAATTAGGCATTAGGTATCTTGTTCAGGAACACTTCAATACACCCAGGGCAGGATCGAACCGGCAACCCTCCGACTACAAGATGACTGCTCTTACCTCGTCCCCTGAGGTATACTGAACTCACTAACTACATCTGTTCAAAGAATGAACAAGCGCAGGATGTGTGTCACGTTTCATGCTTGTCATGTCATGTTTTATGTTTAGTTATTGTCTTGGTTATGTTATTGCCATGTCATGTATTATGTTAGTCTTGTTATGTCACGTAATATAGTTTATTGTCATAGTTTTGCAAACTTGTGATGTCACAATTTATGTTTCATGTTATGTTGTACTGTTTATTGATTAGCATACACTTTTTTGTGTCTTTCTGCAAATCTTGCATTGCTACTTTCTCTCTCTCCCTTTCTGTCACTCACACCCTAATTGTTTGAATTTCCCTTGTCTTCTTACTAATCTACTAACTTTAGATCAGAATTGGGTAATACTAACATTCTAACCATATGTTCATGTTTCCTTACGTTTCTTGTGCATGTCATTTACTAATTTACTAACGCTAGGGCAGGATAGGTTTATTACTAACGCTTACTAATTATCTCGTTAACTTGTCAATCCTCCACACCTGATTTCCATTCTCATGCTGCTCTGAAGCTAATTGTCTACACCTGTCTACACCTGCATATAAAGCTCAGTTTCACGTCATGTCTTTGCGATATTGCTGCCCCCCTGTTCGTCAGTGCACCTCTTTAGCGGTTTTGTCAAGCCATTTGTCTACCCGTTACGATCCAAGCCTGTTTATTGACCAAAGATTGTTGACTTCTGTTTTGTTGACCATTGCCTGCCTGTACCATGACTTTGCCTGCTGTCTTTGTGCTTTTGCCCCACGGAGCAGACTTCGGTCTTGACTCTTCCGCCGTCATTGACCCTGAGCCTGCCTACCGTCTGCCTGTACTTCTGTCCCGCTGACTGCTTTCCTGGCTACTGGAATTTTTGCATGGTGTACCGATTACAAGACTGCCTTCTCCCTCAGTACTGCACTTTGGTTTCGGCTGGATTTTACGTGTACAAACATTGCTTGTTTTTTGACTACGCTCTCTGGATATTCCCCGAATAAAGCCCTGACGGGACTTTATTACACCCCTGTTTCTGATTCGTGCATTTTGGGTCCAACCCCCCACGCACCCATCTCAATGTTTTCAGTAAAGGTCCATTGCATGTATTCAGTGTTTATTTGTGCATGATACTTTGATGCGAGAAACAACATTTTTAGAACTTTATTGTGGAGAAGGAACAATAATAATCTGCATTAATATCCAGGAACTACAGAGTAGCAATGCTTTGGAATCTTGTTTATGGTACATTTTCTTGTTTTGAAACCTTTTCTGCTGGGCTTAATTACTGTAATGAACATGTAAATGAAAAATTACTCTTAACATGTTTGCATTCCCCCCGGTATGTTTATATTGCACACATACTGTTCAGGTCAATTTGACCCGCAGTGATAATGGAGGATACAAAGGGTAAAATTATCAAATTTAGACCAAAACTGATCTGTTTTCTTTTCCAATATGAGAGACAACCCAACCACACAGATAAACACACACACACACACACACACACACACACACACACACTGCTGTGAATGAAAAACGGCTGCTCAGTCTTCAAAGTTTACACCACAGCCTTGGTCTCTTACTGTCCCAAAAGAGGGAAACATGTTGTACTGATGAGCACGCTACACAAGGATGCCAAGATCAGCACCAGAGAGGACCAGAAACCAGACATGATCCACAATGCCACCAAGGGAGGGCTGGACAGTCTTGACAAGGTGACTGGGTCCTACAGCTGCAAACGCATGACAGCGTAGTGGCCTTTGGTCATTTTTTATTACATTGTGGATGAGTCAGCCTACAATGCGTTTGTCATCTGGACTGAGATCTTCCCAGATTGGAAAGCTTCCAAGCTGTTCAAGAGACGGCTCTTCCTCGAGGAGCTTGGGAGAGCACTTGTGACACCCCACATTCAGAGAAGGCAGCACCTGCCAAGAAGCCGAGCCGCTGTAGCCGTGCTGAGGAGGATCCAGGAGGAGACGCACCTACCCCACCAGTGCCCAAGGTAAGTGTGTGTGTGTGTGTGTGTGTGTGTGTGTGTCAGGTGATCAGGAAGCACAAAACTTCTATACTGTTCAAACTAATACAGCAATCATCTTCATCTGTCTAGGTTGCTCCTGCAGGAAAAAAGAAGAAGAGGTGCCAAGTCTGCAAACACAGTGACGACAGCAAGACTAGCACCACAAGCTTCAAGTGCAATGAAAATGAAAACATGTGGTAAAATACTGCCACTCATGTGCTTCATAAACACACACACAAACACACACACACACACACACACACACACACAAGATGTTCTCTCCTTCTTGTTCAGGTTTCCTGTTGTAAACATTGTAAACATTGTTCAAAATTAAATGTAGTTTTAGTGTCAGTTTGACACCTAACAGAAGATATGTGTTGTTTGAATTATTCAACAGGCCCCCATAACAGAAACTATTTCAAAAATGCAAAAGAATGTGTTGAAACAAATGTGGTGAATGTCTCATTTTTGCCAGTGTACAGAAAACAACTGTTTGAAAATTATTTTTTAATGGAAAACGAATTAATTCTCACCAGTAAAGCATGATCTGTAAGATTATTGATTAAAAATTGATTACACTAAATATTAATTAAATTGGTATTAATTGAGCTAAATATAATGTTTATGGTGAAAAATATATTTTGACACTACTTTCAGATGGTGAAACATTCACCGGGACAATTTGACCCGGGAACATTATTGCTGTTCCTTAAAGTTGAACAGGAGGGTTAAGAAATTGGTAGGCAGAGAGATTTTGGTAAGTGCCCATACACAGGTTAAGTAATAAGTAATTTGGCTGGAACTAAAAAAAATTGCTCCAGGGAGGATTGTCTGCTGCTTAGTCTAATCAACTGTTGCTTTGGATAAAAAGTGTGTGCTAATTAACATGTAATGTACATGTTTTAAAGGACTAAGAGACTGGAGTTGTTTTTTTCTACACCAAACCTACTCTTAAGTGCAGTATAGACTCATGGGAGGTGAATTCCTGAGCTTTAAGAGGAAAGAACAATATTTTAAGAAGGGCCATATGCAGTATGTCTTAAACTCAAGAGAGTGTAAATAATGCATAGCCTAATGCTTATAATACACAATAGATTATAATTCAGAAATACCCAGGATGCCTATCATACACACTGTTAGTAATGGAGTGCAAAGCCCATTACACCGCAAACCTTCCATTCTCAATATAAAATGAGATTTACTGCACCAGTAAAGTGCAGTTTGATATAGTCAATAATAGACAGATGGCCAAACTGACCAAAAATATTCAGAAGCCGGAATATTTGCTGTGTAGTGCCTAAGGGGGGTAATTTCTAGCAATTTATGTCGCATCCATTACCCAAAGCAGCAATTGACTAACAACAACAATCCTGAGTGATACCATAAATCTTCCCGGAAAAGGATGACTAAGCTTTTATCAAAGAAGCTTTTTTCTCCAAAGTCCTCTCATTTGAGAATACTATAGTAACTAAGTGCATAGCTGGAGCTTTACTCCAGACGCTTGTGTAATCACATTTTTATGGGGTTGCTGTGGTTTTCTGAGCAAGGTTCTCAAGTTTTGCTGGAAAAAACATTTAAACGGGTGGTAGAAAATTACTCCAGCATGTGGATTCTTATCTTGGTGCATGATTCTAGGAGTTAGTGAAACAGATAATAAATCTCACACATGAAAGATTATCATACAGTGATTAAGTGGAGCCTTGGACTTCTAACTGTTCTGACGTGGGTTTTTCTATGGAAAGCATGGACAAGAACCTGGACCTGTGGCGACCCTGACTACATGCTGTACTACACTACATGCTGCACTACATGCTACATGCTGCACTACATGCTGTACTACATGACTACATGCTGTACTACATGCTGTACTACATGCTGCACTACATGACTACATGATGTACTACATGCTGTACTACATGCTACATGCTGTACTACATGCTGCACTACATGACTACATGCTGCACTACATGCTACATGCTGTACTATATGCTACATGCTGCACTACATGCTACATGCTGTACTACATGCTGCACTACATGACTACATGGTGTACTACATGCTGTACTACATGCTACATGCTGTACTACATGCTGCACTACATGACTACATGCTGTACTACATGCTACATGCTGTACTACATGCTGCACTACATGACTACATGCTGCACTACATGCTGTACTACATGTCTTGGCCTTCATCTGAAATGTTTCGCATTAAATCTTTTGCCTTTTGATTTCAATTAACATTTTTCCTTAATACACTGAGAACTTTATTAGATATTTATTTGTCGTATTGGTCTTCTGCTGCCGTGGCCTATCCACTTAGGGTTTGACATGTTACATTACGTTACATTACATTACATGTTGTGTGTTAAGAGATACTGTTCTGCATACCACTGCTGTAATGTGTGGCTATTTGCGTTACTGTCACCCTCCTGTCAGCTTCGACCACTCTGGCCCTTCTCCTCTGACCTCTTTCGTTAATACGTTTTTGCCCGCAGAACTGCTGCTCTGTGCTTTTTGTTTTTCTTACCATTCTCTGCAAACTCGAGAGACTGTTGTGTGTGAAAATCCCAGGAGATCAGCAGTTTCTGAGATATTCTATCCACCTTGTCTGGCACCAACAATCATTGCATGGTCAAAGTCCCTTAGATCACATTTCTTCCCTATTTTGACTTTTGGTGTGAAAAATGGCCTTCCGTAGTTCTGGTATCTAGTTCTGATTATCTGTTAGCACACCTGTTTATTGTAGTAATTTGTTAGTGTATTTAAGCCTGTGCCATTTCTGTTTTCATTACTAGTTTGTCAAGTCTCATGCCTTATGTTTAGTTATCTTTAATTTGTTTCTAACCTCAGTTTTCTAGTCTTGTTTATCTGTCTTCTTCCTGTTCTGTTTAATATCTTTTTGTTATTGACCTTGGCCTGGCTATTCAGATACTGTTTTTTGGATTGCATATTCCATACTGTTGCCTCGTTTGGACTGCCCTCCTGGTTTTGGACTTTTGCCTTTGCTCCTCGTTATGTCTTGGATTACCTCTGATTTACCTGTTTGCTGGATATTGACCACGGCCTGCCTTCATCTACCTACCCTTATTATAGCCTACCATTTTTCACCTTATCCTGAGTCTGTTCTTGATTCCTCTGTTCCGGTTCTGAAAGACTCATAATCACTGCCTGATTTGGAAAAATAAACAGTTGAACAAGTATTAAATTAATAGGTGCTGTATGTTTTTGACATTTTTAAGTACAGTCTGTGTGTCAATTAATAATTCATCTCATATTTTATAGGTTTTGATACTTTTGTCTAGATTTTACACCTGCGCCATTCAAATTATTAAGTTAATTTATTTCAAAAATAATAATAATAAAATAAAAATAAAAACATTACAATGATGAGAAAGTTGGGCTGAATGGCATGTTACCATTAAAACTTTGTAATGTTTATGGTAATACTGTTTATGTAAATATTGTCATCATCCAAGTCACTTGATTGTGCTGCCATTGTTATAAGGCTCTATTGAATAGCATTGAAAATGGGGAAAAACATTCGTTTGAAAGGGTTAAGAAGCAATTAAAAGGAGACACTTACAATGTGTGGTATTTGCAGAGCTGGTCACTACCTGAAACGCTGTATGTAGTGCAGACTTACTGTAGGCCCACAAGCATCTCTGCGGCAGTCAAATCAGCTGTTAAGTGATGGGTATGATTTGTTTTTGAGCACATGTGATGCCATAACAATATCTTTGTTTAGGGTGACCAAGATCTAGGGCTGGCTCTGGGAATTTGTGTGTATGCATTCTGCAGATAATACATTACTCAGTGCCTAGGAAATGAAGGTAGCACAAGTGGAAAATGCCCTTCATTTTGGTCATAACTTGAAGGAAAGCTCTTTTGCCTTAAATGTATTTTTTAATCCCTTAAGTCTCACCCATTTCTTCACACAGGCTTGAAAATTACATCTCACTCCCCCTACCTCTCCCTCTCCATCTGCTCTCCTCAGACAGCAGCAGATTGAGAAAAATAAGTACAATAATCACAATAATAACATATTGTATACTATTATATTCATTGAGGTCCATTGATTTAGGTTTTTGTCAAATACCCAACCCCCGACAATCAAACACATTCCACAATTTCACATGCTATTTATTATTCAAAAGCAGGCCTGCTCCTTATTTATAAGTATACCAAATAATGATCAGTGATATACAATGGGGTCACATCAATGAAAATGCCCTCTATTGTGGAGCCACAGGTGTCTTCCTTGGAAGTCCCCCAAAGAAAGTCCTCTATTCAGACGTGGGGAAATTGGTTGTAAAACGTCAACCTTTTTGGGCATAAAATCTCAAGACCTGTTTTTGTGGAAGCATAACAGTCTCAGCGTGCAAATTGAAAAATGTTTTGGTTTTGTTACACAGGCAAAAAAATGCTGTGTTGTTTTATGCAAGCCAAACAAATTATACACTGGAGTACATTGGAAACGTACTGTTGTTAGCTAAAAAGCTTCTCAGTCATTACTTCAATGCTGTACCACTAGCTGATTCTAGGTTCAGCTTAAGTTATGCACTGTATTTTTTGCTCATCGATGGGGATCCCGCCTTTACTGTGCAACTGGATTACCAATACATACACAGACTCATCTTGTTCCTAAGAGCCTATACAAAATGTAGATAAAAGCATTCATATGTAAAAGTACTTTTGTAGAAGTATGCAATGGCGAAACGAACAATGATTATTCTTCGAGAAAAATTGTAAATATGTTACAAAATAAGAAACAGTTGTCGCTAAGGCAATGGCATCTTAGAATAGGTTATACAGATAGAACCGTGAGTTTTAATACTTTCAAAAAGTATATCCTGCTACCATAGTGATTGAAAATTGCTCCATTAAATAAGCCATAAGACTTAAAGGGTTAAAAGGTATAAAGAAATAGATACTGTTTATGGTGTTTATAAAGTATATTGTTTATCTTGCATGATTTAGCCATGTTTTATTCTCCCTCTTTCATAGATGATGGTGAGTCAATAACTACAAAATTTCATCATTGAAGTTTTAATTAAAATACAGATGAAAATATCGTAGGATGAAGGCACAGATATGCCCTTCTACTCTCTCTGTTTGATCACCTCGTCTGTTAGATTCACACGGCATTTTAATGCACTGTTTCAGTATGTCCTATGACTGACTTTAATCCAGGTCCAGAGGGAAATACTTCCTCACAGAAAGAAGAATTTTTAAACATCAAGAAGCTCAATACTGAACATGCTGAATCTCACTGAAGACAAAAGGTTGCATTATGAATATCAATGGTCCCTAAGTGACTATTCTATAGCACATACTGCCTTTTATGGCCTTTGATAGTCCTTACAACAGCAAAATAACATCTGCTTCACAGCAATCTGCCAGCTTTCCCACAGATACTCAGCAACTATGCAGTCAAGACCTGTTCCACCTTACACCCCTACAGGCTTCACTGGCTGCACTCCCGGTGTACTTCTCAGTTTCTTCCAATGGTCTTTTGTCTTTTCTGGGAATTGTTCATGTGAAAAGATCCTATCTTATAATGTAAAGTGGTTTTGCCTGTGAAAACCTTGTCTTTGAAGAAAGAAAACATATTTTGCCAACAGCTACTGATACCTGATCTGTCATATTAGAATTACATGTTGCCTATATGACTACTATTAGGTGGCTAAATATTGAGCTTAGTATCATAGAATATATGGGCCTAGGTAGAGTACACTTTGGTGCAGTTTTAAAGCAAAATGTCCACCAAAATGTCCACTAGTGCCAAAAATTCTCTGACTTTAAGGAATGTAAAAATGTTTGTATCTGCTGAAACTACCCATTTTTTGCTTTTTTATGTAGACTAGCAGAATGTGGTGGTAGGGACTAGATATAAAATATTGGGTGCTTAAATGCAGTCACATTTGTAGAGTGGACACACAATCCCTACACAGCTATTTATAAGTAATTTAAATGCCTGAAATTAAGCTGCTCACAAAAATACATTGAAGTAATTCCAAGT
This sequence comes from Conger conger, assembly GCF_963514075.1. Lineage (NCBI taxonomy): Eukaryota > Metazoa > Chordata > Actinopteri > Anguilliformes > Congridae > Conger > Conger conger. Next base: position 36,402,344 of record NC_083771.1, read on the forward strand.
AGTTTTCATAGTGGTTCATGAAAGGCAGAATTGCTGACGGTGGCATTACTTACTTAAATACTTAAAAATACATATTTACATATTGATAAATCACAAATGCAATGGTATACAGGCATTGCAGTTTTTTAAATACTGTAATACAAGTGGTCATGGTAATCTGTGGTAAACAAAGAATGCTGTCTGCAATACACAAGCAGAGAACTGTCAATACCTTCAAGGCCTTCAGTGAAGCCCTAAAAATCTATGGGAATGAAGAAAAACATGTCTTAATTATTAATATAATAAAAAATCCCACACTCCTCCTCAAAGGCCGTCAGACTGCAGACTGAATCTCTCTGTTATCAAGATGAACTGAACTGAATTGACTGAATTGATTTTGGACTGACAGACTAATCAGCCAATCATGTTTTGGTTTGTAGCTAGCCTGGTGGGAGCATTCATTTACACTTGTACAGCATCCCTGGGTACCTTCACTGCAGCCACACCACATGCATTCTGCTGCATTCTGCCGTGCCGTAATCACCAAGTCAGGCTTCTGCATGCAAAGGTGCGATGGCGGTTGCATGATAGCGCTCTGTTGCGAAGTTGGCTGAAGGATAAGAACCAGTGGCTGTGGAAAAAGACATGGATATTCTGTACAATGTCGTTGCCCATGTCATGAAGAAGGAAAATGAGGATGGATATGGAATATAAACCCTTATATAATATAATATATATAATATATATAATATTTATATATAATATAAAACACTAGTGTTTTTTGGACATGTGCTTCCTATGCCGGCTTTTCCAAGTACAGTATGAATACTGTGAAAAATGCATGTGAATTTCATGCAAAATAAACACTAGATACACAGCATAGATACGTAGGACTAACATTAGCAAACTTACAAGCTAGTATAATGCAAGGCTAACATGCACTACTACATGAATATCTATAATATTAATTATACACATGAAAACCTGTCCTAACAACAGTACAAATATATTGTTTGTTTTCTTCACTGCTTACAATGCAGGACAAAGCAAGTAATTCTTATTTTTACACTGCACACTCTGGCAGCATGAATCACCCACTGGTCGCACATAGAGCGTGACACAGTTTTCCACACATTCGACCGCCCGTTAAGAACCTTGAAAACAGGAAGACTGAAGGCAGTCACACGACTGTGTTGATAAAGGCAATCCCGTGACTATAAGGTTCACTGACCATTTCTGCCTATACTTGATTCAAAACTTAGATTCCATTGTAAATTTTTATTTACATGTGAAAAAAGAAACATACGCAGACTTCATGTGACCGAGAGTATTTTCTGTTCACATGTGGAAATGTTTGTTTACTGTACATGTAAAAAAGGCAATCACGTGTGAAAATGTGAGTATTTTCATGTGGGAATATTCTAAAGCATGAACATTTTGCTCACCTTGCAGATGTGGGAAACTGATTCACAGATTGACTCCAAATATATTATTGAAATGTCAATTATTTTTTATGGCTATGATAAATTAGGCTGTTTCCAATTCTCCCGTCCCAGGCCCAGTTTTTTACCACATCATGGTCTGTGGGAACTGAGAAGGATCAGCAGAGCGCTTTGGATGACCTCCTGTGTTTTCATTGGCTGCATTTGCCAATGAACACGACCTTGCCTTCCCTCATGACAGCTCCAGTTACCCAATGACACATGATGCAACTGCTGAAAAAGGCAAAGGCCATGGAAAAAAAAATACTCACTGTAACTCATGTTATTGCCATAGTGTATATGGTTTGTGTATATATATTTAGCTATCCACAAAAACAGTGTTACTCCAGTGAACATGCAAGAATGTTTTTAATAATGCCAATGTTTCAGCTGTTAGCCAGTAAGACAAATGTATGAAATATAGTTTATCCAGTGTCTTTATCCTCAGTGATCTTGTCCACAATTCAAAAAGGAGTTTCGTTTTGGCAGCTGGTTCGAGGCAAAAATATTGTGTCCTTTCGGGGCTAAATTGACATCCATTAACCACAAGCCTATGGTTTCTCCTTCTAAGCCTTGAAGCAGAGTTTTCCCTGATGAGCCTGAATTTTCCCAAGAAATTTATCTCATAGACTATTCCAGGCATTTCTTTATAAGCAGACCTTCCAAAAATGTTGTGGCTTCAGGGGGCGCAAGAGCAGCACAGACAGACTACTCTGTCTGGCAGGAGAATGGCTGGTGACATTGCCCAGACTCCAGTCCTGAACCAGGCGACATCTGTGCAATAGTACATTTAAAGTGCCACCAAGAAAGGAGGACCTCCGTCTAGTGTCAGCGGTTGTTTGGAAGTGACAGCGCTAATGCAGGTTTTGTATGTGAGTCAAAATGGGAATGTAAACACCTACGGGAAATTTAGAGGATTCTAAACTGAAGGCTCTCAAGGAAACAAACATAAGAGACAAAGATGGCAAGGCATGCTCTTAACAAGTGTAACCGCAAAGACCTTTGCATGCCATATATTTCCTGGACATTTCAGCATTCTGGCTCTTACAAAAAAATATGCATGAATTTCTGCTGAATAATGTAGTACCAAGGCTGGATAATGTAGGAATTTGGTCCTTTGTGAAGTAAAACAAGTAGTCCGATATTCAGGTTAGCAACAATGTATTAAGATAGCAAAAATAGTTACAGTATGAAGCATACCGTGTAAAAGCAAGGCAGTTCAGTTACAAAATCATGTTACAAAGGAATGAGCTTTTATGCCCCAATTGGGTGTCCCTGATTGGGTGGCAGGCAGATGAATACACATTATCTTGTAGGCATATGATGTGACCAAGGAAACTGAATGGTCATTGTCAACAAAGCAGACAGTGAACCCCCTTTGACCATTCAGTATGGGCTTCCTAACCCCCCTTGATCATTCAGTATGGGCTTCCTAACCCCCTTTGATCATTCAGTATAATTGAGGTGTTAGGTGACCACCCAAGAGCAATGAAGCAGGTATTCTGTATTCTCTACATAACCCCCCCTTAAACCTTGACCTGTATGCAAACAAGAGAGAAAGGTTTAATTCAGGAACAACACATCCTTATCAAAGTGACCACAGGCTCACCACATAGTGGACTGAAGGAGATATGTTTGACACCACTGGATACCAGGAGCAACCACAATGGTTTTTCAGCCTTGGTCTCTGCCTAGCATCACCCCCACCCCTCGACCAGCAGTCCCTTTTAAAATGCCCAATCTTACCACAGTTGTGGCAAGCATCTCGAGACTCCTTACGACCCTGAGCAGAAGGAAAGATTTCTGACTGTGTTACAAATGTCCCTGTGTTCTTGCACCTTGGTCTCTGTCTAGCAGCACCCCCACCCCTCAACCAGCAGTCCCTTTTTAAATGCCCTATCTTACCACAGTTGTGACAAGCATTTCTCAACATCTTATGACCCTCCTTTGTGATGACAGCTGAAACCTTTTCATTAATGGGGGCATTTACAGTTTTTGATTCAGCCAAACTTGTCCTTGGTGATGTTAACTGTTGCCGCATTTCAATGCTATTATGTGCTGCTAAACAGCGCTCTGCCTGTCCTGCTGCAGACTCACTTTCAATTGTTTGCTGCTGTTCAGCACACAGTTTCTCTGCTACTGACAAACGGCGTTTCAATTCTGTTTGACCTTGCAACAGTGCTGCTAGTACATTTGCGTGTCTATTTTTTTTACTTTTACATTTACTATTGCGCTGTTCACATGCTTCCTCAAGCCAAATTAGAGAATCTGATTTTTCTAATAGAGATCCATAGGATCCCTCTTTGCAATGTTTTGCAATATACTCAATGGCATACTCCATTATCCTAGGTTCTGAGTACACCTATGTACAATATACCTACTGTGGTCGTTTAACTCAAGGACACAGAATAACCGTGGGATACCCTGCTGGTACTTTTTCCAAAAAGTCCAGTTCCTCTACAAACACACCTCCCGTTTAACCCTGTGAAGCTAACTTAACTGTTAAACAGGTCAGAACAATATATCTACCATGTACAATATACCAACTGTGGTGTTTTACCTCAAGGACACAGAATAACCGTGGGATACCCTGCTGGTACTTTTTCCAAAAAGTCCAGTTCCTCTACAAACACACCTCCCATTTAACCCGGTAAAGCTAACTTAACTGTTAAACAGGTCAGAATTTACGTATTAAATTCACAGGAGAATTCTCATGCCTAAATCTTGAAATTACTCCTAAATCTGTGCTATTTTGCTCACCTCTGCCACAGCTGACAAATCTCACTGTTACACAGCCATAAAAATCTATTATCCACAGTGGGATAATGCAGAAAACCTGTAAAATTTCAGGTCCCAAGGAAAATTTGTCGAAAGAAGGATTGCGATGGAGGTCCAGTCTGTCTTGTTTCCTTGCAGCAGCAAAAGGTCTATCTTCTCTCCGTGCAACAAACAACGTCCTGGCTTGGTGTGGCTGTGCAAAAGTTATTGGATTCTTTGTTGATAAATAAATTGGGTGGTGTGGATTTTCTTGATGGAAAAGAGAAAATTCTCCAATCGTCCCCGCTTTTCGTCCGTCACTGGCTCGCCAATAATGTAGGAATTTGGTCCTTTGTGAAGTAAAACAAGTAATCCAATATTCAGGTTAGCAACAATGTATTAAGATAGCAAAAATAGTCTTTAATTACAGTATGAAGCATACCGGGTAAAAGAAAGGCAGTTCAATTACAAGCAGGTATTCTGCATTCCCCACAAGACAAGGACGTCAAAAAGTTATTACCCTGTGAAGAGTACAACCATATCAATCTCTTTTACTTGTACATGCTTTAAATATACTTTAGCTATTACAGACCGTAATTCTCTTTAAGTTATTTCATTTGAATTTCAGCTAAAGGAGCAAATTTTCTTTAGTTTGCCTGAAAATGGGCGGGCATTTTTTTTGGAAATGTATGTAAATGTGGGTGTGACCACTGCTTGGCTCTAATTTAATCTGAAAGACGTTCTGTTGGGATTCAGAAGTTGGGTGAATGCTTAACCGCAGCTTTTTTTCCTCAACTCTTCCTCGTTTTCTTGTCTATGCTCCCAAAAAGAACAGAAGAAGAAGAAGACTACAGATCTACATGCTTAGACAGCATTCTCATGAAGTGAACTACACTGTGTTATCACAGAACGGCCGATGGCTGCACATATTAATGAATGTAACACAACCTTGACAATGACTGGAAGAGTACTTCCAGAGCTAGACTGAGTGACTCAAATTGCAGGATATGCCAATACCTATAGAATGGCTATACAGTACATGCCCCAGCCCCACATACTGTATCTATGGAATCTGATGGTCTTTTAAACAACAATTGGACAAACATTGTTCAGAAGTAATTTTCTTATCACGAGACTTACTTTGTCATACTGATTAAATGGAAACTGCATGACCCTAAAAACAAGTACTGTTAGGATCAATGATGTAGAACAACAGTAAGATATTGGCACGCTCTGAAATGAATGGTTACAAAGGGCAGGTTTAGATACAATCAGCAGACCTGCTGTTTCTGCTTTGGAAGTCTTTCCAGCAGCAGAACTTTAATATGAGCGAGGATGCAATGTGAGTCAACATTGCCTTGCCACAGCTAAATATTTTTCCTGTGCTTTAGGTAAACAATGTAAAGAGTACAGTCTGACTGTTCAGAATGTTGGAAGAACATCTTGGTGCTCTCTGATAGAATATTATTTTGAGATAAAAAATTACTGTGGAATGTTTACATGATAATAAAATATGAAATACCCTACACAAGAAGCAAGAGTAAGATGCTAAAACTGTGCATGAAAACTAGAGGTGGAAAATCCTTGTTTAGAAAGTTGTCCAATCACATAGATTTGCTAATTGGCACAATTCTTCAGCCAGGAGGTGGAAATAAGTTCATTGGTGGAAGAAAAGAAGGTTATATTTGAATATTTTAATTTCTCATCAAGTTCCAAGATGCAATAACAGCCTGATAGACCAGCAGGTAGGATTTTCAGATTCGTTCTCACAGCTGTATGTTAATGTTCAGCACACAAGTAAATTTAAAACTCCTACAGCACGTTCTTCTGACTTTGAGAATACAGTATGCACCTGTTTTCATCTACATTAGGATGTCAGAAGTATGATACATACATTGTAGTTCAGAATTATCTTAGATGGCAAACTGGGGCCATTTATTTGTAGTTTTCAGTTCTATGATGTGAAAATGTTTTGCAAAACAAACTAGTATGAGTGCTTTTGCATGCCCACAGTGAATCTAGAGCAGGTACCTCTAGCAGGCTTGCTATAGGGGAGAGGGTGATTTCCTGTCTCATTGCGGTTAAACAGTTTGTAAACTAGAACAAATCAGAAACAAAAACAATTTGCACCACATTACACAATTAATTCTGTCAATTATATTCAATTGTATTCATGCACTTGTAGGTCTTCTCAAAGTCTTGCCAAATCTGCCTTTATATTAGCAACCAGCCAAGGGGGAAATGCAGGTGGAATGGAATGTTATGCTTCTGACCAGGGGTGTCAAACTGCCAATCAGCTGCCAATTAAGGTCTTGAGGTGTATGCCAAGAACAATACAAAAACCAGCAGACCCTGCGGCCCTCCTGGACTGGAGTTAAACCTGCAGACACTGCGGCCCTCCTGGACTGGAGTTAAACCTGCAGACACTGCGGCCCTCCAGGACTGCAGTTAAACCTGCAGACACTGCGGCCCTCCAGGACTGGAGTTAAACCTGCAGACACTGCGGCCCTCCAGGACTGGAGTTGAACCAGCAGACACGGTAGCCCTCCTGGACTAGAGTTTGACACCTGTATTTTAGACCTTATGTTAAGACTGTGAAAATGGAGCCCTTTATGTTCTATTTTTCTTCAGACGGCAGAGTATCCCACCATCTTTCAGTAGTGAAGGGAACTTTACTGCCTATTATGGGAATTATTTTGCCGTTTTCATTGGCTCAAATAGGCTTTTTCCATGTTTTATTATTCCCTCTGGAATACTTCCACTGTGAAACACTGCATGATAAATGATGCCACATGAAATAAAGATATTGAAATAAAGTATTGATGGATTTTTTAAAATGACCTGTCACATTTTTGCCTTTGTCTATAAGAAAATTAATGACACAGAAATACCACTCTCAGAATGCTGATATACATGCATATTAAAACTGGACAAGAAATGTATGGGAACATTAACAATCAAATATTGCTTTGACATTGCAGCAGAAAAAAACCCCATCACAGATGACAACACATTTTTAAAGATATGACTTTGCGATTCACTATTACTGATGTGGAGAATTATCAGATGATTCAAACTGGGGGAGCCAGGTATTCTCTGGAAGATTATGGCTGAAGACATCCTCTAATCACATAAATGAGCACATACACTTACCACCACAACCGGAATGAGGAACCGAGAAACCGCTCAGCTTTCAAATCAGACCAGAATAGTAAAGAAGGAAATCTACGGTAATGGCTCATTGATCAATAAATCAACATTTACCCTTCAGCATTTTTTTAAATTTGAACACAAGTCAGTGTTATATTACACAGGAGAAGGGATGGTGAGAAATGCCTTTGACTCATTTGGGAGCATTAGATGCTTATACAAGGCTGCATACAAATGAGCGGACTCCCAAACAGAAGGCCAAAAGGAAGGAGATAATGTTATTATTATTGCTTATTTATTCCACTTATAACTTTTAAAGTAGATATTACATTTGTTTAGATATGAATTACTATCATACATATTCAATTTGAAATAACTTTTAGTTCAACTGCCCGCAAAGTCAGCAGGGCCGATATCCTGGGAACTACGGGCATTGTATCATAGATGTGATAAATGATCATGATTATTGTTGCACAATCCAAAAACAATCACTCTTATTGTTAGAATAGTTGCCACAATATTAGCATATATTGATGTTAATTTACACAGGAAGAAAAACAATAAATAAAATCAGTAGACCATACATAAAGACTTCCTTGATGAGTTTATATATTATCCATAATTTCTTGAACAATAAACATTTCCTCTGTCCTCAGCCTCTATCACGGCAGCCTGGACTACACTGTAATACATCCAGATCACCTCTTATGAGATTCCAATCGTCCACACATTACAGGTTAAGCTTAGAGCATTGGTCTGCTGACATGACTGTCCCACTGCATGCTAACACTGTATTTTCCTTAGGAGAACAGCATCATCTTCAGGGCATTATGTGCAATGCACCCATTAAAGTTTGTTCTGTTAAAAAGGTATATCCAAAGCTAGTTGTAGATTTACATACAGTATACAGTATTGTACGCAATACAAAACTTTGGAAATGCACTATATTAGGATTGTTAGGAAGATTACCAGATTACCAGCATTGTGCAATAGTTGATGGACTCATTCATGCCAAGGCACAGGCACACCTTCTTTAATAGACTTGAGCAAAAAGACTTCCACGCTGCCAATGATTGATGGTTGCTTAATGACCATGTCCATAAATTGTGTCACACAGTCCTGTAAGTCATCGGAATGTTCATTTTCAAAGGATTTAAGGAGCATGTCTGCATGAGTGGGTGTCGGTGTGGGAGGTAAAAGAGATGTTGTTTCATAGCCACAGGAAGTTACTGAAGCAACATTGTGGTCACTGAACTGTGTGCTGTGTAAAAATGTATTGTGCTGGAAAAGGTATTAAAATGCATGGGTGTGTGTGTGTGTGTGTGTGTGTGTGCGCACGGCTATATGCTATTATACACTAATAAGTTTGGTTCGGCATACGGACTTGAGCAATTCCAGTGTTCTGGTATGTTCCTGCTTGTTGCTGCAGATTTCTCTATCAGAGAGGAGATGAGTGTAAGCCCTCATTTCCTGATCATCTTTGTCAAGCTGCTACACAATGTTTAAATCTGGCTGAGTGCACTTCATGTATAGGTTCTCTGAAGACTGTGGGGCACCTGAGATACCACAGGGAGTAGCTTGTTCATGATGAGGCATACACAGCCAACCTACTGAAGTCCCTCCCTGCGGAGGTTTAACAGAAAATTATTATGGGCCCTGTAAGGTTTCCCGCTACTGGTACACTCTGGAGTCATTCAATACCAAGCCCTTGGTCTGGTTTTTAGGTTGCAATATACAACACACCACAAGAGAGCAGTATTCTTCAGTTTTTATCCAAGCTCTTAAAGTTATTTTTGACCACATAATAGTGACATAAGCAGAGCCATCTTCCATTTCATTACTGTGTGAAATTATACTCTGTCCTGCATTATGTGCTAGGTATATTTTTTGAGATAAGGGCATCTGCCAAATTCCAATAATGTAATAATAATAATTATGCAACAAATAATTACTTTGAACCTCCAAAACCATTTGTGCATTAATAAGATTACTAGAATCAAACTGGATAAATGAGTTAAAAATAGCTTTTTTACTGTTTAAAATTTGAGGAAATTAGTCATATTTAACACTGTACCATTTAGAGGTCAGGTTTGCTTCTGTTCTGTTAGATATTAATTATAAAATACTTTTTAACCAGGGGTGCCCAAAATTTTGCACATTACTGTATCTATACAGCACAGTACGGTTTATTGGAAATTCAATGAATGATTTTGTGTAATGTATTTATATACAACACAGACATTATTTCATAATGAATATCCTCCCAGTTCTGAGGTACATTTTACTGACACAAAGTAGAGGGATATCCTTCAAAGAAAATGCAATCTGCGGCCCCTTGGAGAAATCATCTTAGTCTCTGAATAAAGCACAGCTGATCAATATGTATCCTCAAACTGTAATTAATGAGCCATTACCTGGGACTAACCCCAACAAAGAGTGGTGTTCCAGGAAATAATGATCATCCTTCCCTTGTGAATTCCCTTATGATGCACAATTCCCTTATACAGCAGCCCCTTCATATCACAAAGACAAGGAATTCTGAGAGGGGTTCAGAACAATAAACATATTTAAAATAAGGTGGATAGATACGATGTGATTTATATGATTTTCTTTTCTTTTTTTTTTACACAAACCTCCCCAATCTTTCCTGCCCTTCATAATTCATAATTACTTGATATTTCTGAGATGCTTGAAGGTCTTTTGGTCTTCATGTTTTTAATGTATTGTGTATGTATTATGTGTTGTATAATGTGATATATAACTACACAGCAAAACAAAATACATGCCAGGGGAAATATAGATTTATTTTCCAAAATGCAGCTTTAAAAATGATACTGAAAGAAATTGATGAAGCACAGAAAGCCTTGATTCCCTTTTTTACTGTTACACACCACATCTCTTATTTCTCCTGTCTGCAAGAACGCTGTCACAGGGGTGTGTGATGGACCTTCTGGAATACTTTCACAATGGTGTGTGACAGATCTTCTGGAATACCGTCACAATGGTGTGTGACAGACCTTCTGGGATACTGTCACAATGGTGTGTGACAGACCTTCTGGAATACTGTCACAGGGGTGTGTGAGGGACCTTTTAGAATACTGTCACAAGGGTGTGTGACAGACCTTCTGGAATACTGTCACAAGGGTGTGTGACAGACCTTCTGGAATACTGTCACGATGGTGTGTGACAGACCTTCTGGAATACTGTCATGAGGGTGTGTGACAGACCTTCTGTAATACTGTCACAAGGATGTGTGACAGACCTTCTGGAATACTGTCACGAGGGTGTGTGACAGACTTCCTGGAATACTGTCACAAGGGTTGTCGTGTCTAGGAAATGACAGAGTCCAAATCTTCAATTTGTCCAAAAACATGTTCACGAGGGAAAAGACGACACCACGGCAGCAAGTTCTTCAGGAAAATCAGACTTTATCAGCACACGTGCATAAAGCCGGATCAGTTCTCCAGAACTGAACCCCGACTGTCATTTTTACACCCATTTTATACAGTTACTCCTCCTACAACCCCTCCTCAAACCTCATTGTGGCAAATCACCCACACTGTTCTTATCTTAACTCCTCCCAAAGCTCCTCCCACAACGTCATTGTGGCAAATCTCCAACGGTCCTTATTCTCTGCCAGCTCTGTACAAAGTTCAGGGCATTCTGCCAACTACAAACAAAGTTCAGGACTCCCCCCATCCTCACTTCACCCCGCACCTGCTCTTGGCAGAGTGGAAAACTACCAGACCTCATAAAGTTCTGGATGCCCCCCCTCTAACACACAGGTCATCCATACACGTCACTCTGTATCTTTCGCTTTTATAAGACGAACTAAGCAGCAGTAATCATTGAAAATATGCAGACATACTAAACATTTGATTAATATTATCTTCTAATATTCTTTTCTAATATACAGACATACTAAACATTTGATTAATTATTCTCTTCTAAGTGAGTAAATGTACATTGCATTCTTTGCATTCTTTGCTCTCATTTCAACAGTTTTCACTGTGGTTTCTTGCGTTTTCATAAGCTCAGCTATAATTAATGTTCTAGGTTCAATTGATTTGATAACAAGCACCGTACATGGGATATAGTGATTATAAGTCACTTGAATATAGATACACTTCTGGCATAAAACATCGAGAGTCCTGGAAAAATCAGCTGTACAGTCATATCTCGCTCTGTGTCCTTGACTACACAGTTCGAGATGCCTCCCCCTGCCAGCTGGCTGCTTTTAAACTCCGGTTACATATGGGTCACTGTGTAATTCTAGCATAATTTAGCAGTTTGAAACTATACAGGGTACATATCATACTTTAATATGGATATATTGATACACTTTTAGCATATATCGTCGAGAGTTTTGGAGGAACCAGCCTGCTCACTGAGGTGGAGTCTGATTTTGACTTGTGATTGTTTATCATGCTTTTGTTTTGTTGTTTATCAGGAGGGAGATCTTTTGTTCTGTGAATTTTCCCCTACAGGGTGTGTGATGGACATTCTGGAATACTGTCACAATGGTGTGTGACAGACTTTCTGGAATACATTCACAAGGGTGCGTGACGGACATTCTGGAATACAGTCACAATGGGATTGTCACGTTTCAGGTCTGTCTCGCCATGTTTTATGTTTGTTCATTTTGTCTTAGTCTTGTATTGTCTTATCATGTATTATGTTAGTCTAGGTTTGTCATGTTGTTTAGTTTATTTCTTGTTACGATTTATTTTCTCAACATGTCTAGTTATGTTTCGTTACGATTATATTCCTTGTTATGTTGAATGGTTATCGTCTTAGTTTCGTTTTGTGTTATGTTTTGATTTATGTTTATTGTTACATAGACTGGTTTAAACATACACTTTTACATGTCTTTCCGCAAACCTTGCGTTCCGCCTTTTCTCTCTCTCTCTTTCTGTCATTCACTCCCTAATTGTTTTCATTTGTCCATTTACTAAAACTACTAACGCTAGATCAGGATTGGGTAGAAACTAACAAACTAATCATGTGTTCATGTTACCTTACGTTTCTCGTGCATGTCATTTACTAATTTACTAATGCTAGGGCAGGATAGGTTTATTACTAACGATTACTAATTACCTTGTTAAACTTGTCATCCATCATGTCTACACCTGTCTACACCTGCATTTATATCCCAGTCGCGCTACTGTTCACTGCGAAATTGTCTGCCTCTAGTTTACTACGCAACTCTTGAGCATTATTTCTGATTGATTCACGTTTAGATCCAAGCCTGTTTACCGACTATTGTTTATTGATTTCTGTTTCGTTGACCATCGTTAGTTTTTGACCACGTCCTCGCCTACCGTCTTTGTACTTTTGCCTCGCTGATTGTTTTATGGTTTCGACTTCTGCATCGCCCTCGACTACGACTCTGCCTGCCATCCGCCTGTACATCTGCCCCGCTGACAGCTCTCCTGCTACCGGACCTCCCTGCACGTTTACCGACTATGAGTTTGCCTCTTCCCTCGGCACCGTGCCTTTTGTTTGTTTATCGTCTGTTTGGCTGGATCTACGTGTATGGACTTTGCTTGTTGTGACTACGCTCCTGGGATTCGTCCAAAATAAAGCCCTGACGGGACTTTATTCCATTATTGTTTCTGAGTCGTGCATTTTGAGTCCGCACCCGTCTCAGGGATGAGGTCACAGAGAAGGCTGTGAGTGGGGTGTCATGGTTTTATCTGCATCTTTCCCCATCCAGTGGAATACAGTAAGCTGCTGCTGTACATGTATGCTGCGTTAGCTTATTCCTACTGTATATTGATTATTGTAAGAAGGTTAATGATATAATTGCATTGTAGGTGTATGTTGATTATATATGAGAGTATTTACTTTGAAAACGTTATAGAACGGTCTCTGGCAAAAAATATGAATATTAATGGAAGTGTAGGCTATATCAAGCTCAGTCTATACTTGGGCTATATTACATTTGATTTAATGCCTTGAAGCTATTACATTACATTACATTATTGACTCTTATCCAGAGCGACGTACAGTTGATTAGACTAAGCAGGAGACAATCCTCCCCTGGAGCAATGCAGGGTTAAGGGTCTTGCTCAAGGGCCCAACGGCTGTGCGGATCTTATTGTGGCTACACCGGGATTAGAACCACCGACCAGTCATTTACCTTAACCACTACGCTACAGACCGCCCCTACACGTCTCGTCCGTAAATTAATCTGCTGCTCCCCACTCGTAATCGCTTGATTCAGTCCTCCCTGTGTGAGGGACGGCGGAGGTCTCGCCAGGCGGTGCAGAGAGGAGAGGGGCAGACATGCCACATGGCAGAGGAGCACTGAGCAGGCAGCTTCGCCTGTCTAGCTCCACGCTGGCTGCCAGATCTGCCTTCCCCTTCTAGCTGGACAGGTTTCCTCCTTGCCGCCTGGGAAGCGTGCTGACGCGCTCATGGCAGCCCCTTCTCCCCCTTTTCCGCAGTGTGCTGACATCCCCCGCCGAGGATGTGGGCTATGGGGGATGATAACAGGGAGCTGCTTGCCTCCTCTCTTTCTCTTACGATGATTGGGGAGCTCACAGCTCCGATCTTGCTGCTTCCAGGGAGATGCACGTCTGGCACATTTAGGAGCCTCATCCTCTGACTTGTCAGTGGGTTTGCTCGGTCTGGAGCCCAGGGGAAACCTAGCGTTCGGCCGGTCTGCCTCATCTTTGGCCTCCCGTTTGTTGTAGTCTTGTTCCCGGGATCAATAGGAGGCCTCTGCTTCCCCTCGGCAGAGAGCTGTCGAGCCGCCGTCGTGTTTGCGGGTCTCATTTCTGCTCCGTAGCCCCGTGTAGGGGGCGGAGCCTTCTGCTCATGGCGTTAGGAATTCCTAATATGTCCTATTAGGAATTTTGGAATCAGTAGCTACTGTATAACTCTGGAGAGAGTATCTCTACAGGTCTATTCAGCTGCCACTATTGCACTGGGTAAGCAGTTTTAATCCATTATGGAAAAAAATCACTCAGAGATCACTCGGTGGAAATGTAAAACTTCAGTGATGCTAATGTATAATAATCTGTGCCCCTCCAATTTCATACACAGCAGTTCCCTTTCTCTGAACACATGACCAAATGTGTTCAAATGAACACATGTACAATGTAAAACCTTTCAATAACATTTTACCACCTTTTCTTGTTGTTGCGGATCAAATTGCACAGTTTCACTCGGTAACGCTGTGTGTATACAAAAGCAGCACTGTCATAAAGTGCACATTCCCAGCATTACATTTTGTATGTTTTCCCTCATTTTCCCTCACAAGATTGCCAAACAGTTGTTCTAGTCACCCTCTGTCAGTCTGTGATGAATGTTTGATATGCAGCATCAACACCCAAGTCCCAAGTGGGCTTAAGATTCAAATTGAATAGCCTCTCTTTAACCTGACTTTCATCATTTTGGTTGCTCAATAATGTGGGGAACATTTCCATTTTTCTTCTGACAAGGACAAATGAGTCGTAACTTTGGATTGCACCTGTGAGAAAGAAAAAAAAAAAAAGCACATGCAAGAACCACTTTTACAAACTTATTTGTTCTTAAATTGAGAGAACTTGGAATAGTCACCACTTTTCTCCTACTTTAAAAAAAAGTTGGAACAATGAGTGACCTAGCACAGGAATCATATAAGCAATGCATTCCATTCATTTTCTATGGAGAGTGCAGTAGGTTTGTAGAGCTTGCCTGAGTGCTGTGGTATCTTCGGCGGTTTTGTATTTGCATGGGCTACATGCAAATGAAATGCACCCAGCACAGCTCACCAGGCTCACACAACCCGGATCAAACCAGGCATTGTGAATTAAATATGAATGAATTCACCAAATGCATTACTTATTTCTTGCCTCAGAAGTGTATTTTAGTGGTTCTTTTATGATAAGAATATGAAAATGTTCTTACATGAGGCACATTATAATGAGAAATGACAGCCTACGGACTGATTACAACAGGCCAACTCATGCAAGACACAATAGGGTTAAAACAAGAAACAGAAAACTGGAGTAGCATGACAAGGTCTAGCTATTCTGACTCATTAGTCTTGTGGTCAATTCACTTACCTCTCCTTAAGTCCCCTCCGTTAAAAGAAGCCATCGTTATTTTGGGACCTGTCATGAAGTTCCAGCTCCTGTGCTTCACACGATCTCAGGACATTTGCTTCGATAAAACCCCCCACTACTTGCAAATCTGGCATATATCATGGCTTATATTATGCTGCTGCAGTCAAATTGATTTTGTCTGTTAATAGAAACAGTAACCATGGCGATTCAGAAGAAGCTTTGTGTGTAGCTCCAGAATGTGATTACATTACATTACATTACATTACATTACAAGGAATTTTAATTTAAATGACATAATACATTTTTTTTTCGATGATAGTTACAGGCAAATTGAGACAGAAAATTGCTATAATACAGTAGTCTGAAATGTAGTATCAGTGGGCGAGATTGACAATATAAATTATTCTGAGATGGCAAAGAGATTCTCTCAGGTATAACTATTGCTGACCTTTACTTACTTGCCGGTTCAACAGCAAAACTTCTGTTTCAGTGCTTGACAATTGTTTTGTATAATTTATAGAGAAACAGCTACAGTATACCTAGATGCTTTGATACACTATGAATACTACGTGAAAATACTACAATTCACTATATTGCCCTTCTCATAATTCACACTAATCACGTGTGCTGAATAGTTATAATTTTCTGTGGAGAGTGTTGTTGAACAGGGAATGATCTCTGCTTGGCCAGGCCTGCACAGATGGGACAAAAGCTCTTGCAGAGACCAGAAATATTCAATCAAATTTAAATAAAGATGCAAATATTTGTGAAGTAGCTCTATATGTATATGTACCTACTGTGGTCATTTGTTTATGTTGTGCATAGGAGAAGTTGTGCTTGGTAACCCCCTCTATTGTCCCAATTAAACTATGAAGTAGACAAGGGGGTGGGGCTGAAATAATGACCTATATGATACATACACTACTGTGCAGAAGTCTGAGGCACCCAAGACTTTATTATATATATGTTTATTTGTTTGTGTGTGTTAGTATAAAAGAACACATTTGAACCAAATATTCATTTTCCAAAAGATTTAATTTTATAGAGACATTTTTGTATTTCATTGAAAAAGTAACATATTACTGTAAATAATTGACAAAAACTTGATCAAGGTTGTCTGAGCTCAGAAGCAAGGAGCCAACCAAAGTCTGCAGAAGAACTGTGGCAAGTTCTCCAACATGCTTGGAACAACCTCCCTGCTGATTGTCTTCTAGAACTGCAGGACAGCATTGGCTATCTCAGAGAAGTGATGCAGTTTTATCTATTCTGCCAAATTACTAAAATGTAATGTAAAATGTATTGTACTTTTATTTAGGACCTTTCATTTAATTATTTTTGAAAGAATCCTATCTGTACACAATGTTATACAGGTGCCTAAGACTTTTGCACAGAACTGTACATGAATGAAGACTATGCAAAGGGGCTGATAATGTGTTTCTCAGGCTCTACTGTCTAGTTTTTGAAGACAAATACTTGTAATGATACAAGTATTGTCTAATACAAGGGAGATAGTAGTAAGCATATCAGCGGAGACAGAACAATGGGCTGCTTGAGGATTTATTAGAAAATATTAGCCATCCCTGAAGGAGCTAATTCACTTTCAGTCATGTTCAACTGGGGGGAACGCATTGCAACAATAAAATAAAGGGATGTCACAGTGACATACATATGTATATATATGGTTGCTGCTATTAAGTGTAACGGTTTGTCTAATTAGGTATGTTCCATTTGTTTTCCAGTTTTTAATTGATGCCATTTGTTGGTAAAATACCAGGCATACTGAGAGTCATCATTCAGGCCTGAGGTGATGATTTTGTACATTTGAAATATGTCTGTATGTTGTGTACCCGTGGCAAGGTTGTTTTTCTATTTTCTGGTTGACTGTTGCCCGAATTAGGTTAATGTTGTAATTACTAGGACAATTATCCTTGTGTCCTGTTGTCTCATAGTTAGGCAGGTTTTCCTGATCCATCTGAGGAAAGATCGGGAACCCTTGTTTTAAACGCTCAGAAAAGTTTAACCTGAGTGATTGAATGTGATCAGGGCCCTGTTTTTTGGGTGGAGACTGCTCTTGTGTAATAGTCATACAGTGCAGTCCATAAGTATGTGGACAGTGGTACAATTTCTGTTCTTTTGGCTCTGTACTCCAGCATATTGTATTTGGAGTGAAACAAAAATGAAACAAACAAAAGAGCAGGCTGTCCCCCTTAATATGAAGGCATTTACATCAATATTGAGTGATCTGTGTAGGAATTGCATCCCTTTTTATACATAGTCCCTCCATTTTACAGTAGGAGACCAAAAGCAATTAGACAGTTGGTTTCTCAGCTGTTTCTGATTAGTCAGTGGTAATTCTAGGCTTTTGAGACATGGGCTAATAATAGGGCTACCAAAATAAACAGTTTGAAACATCCTGGAATAACACATACAAGTGAGTGATTGTATTGTAGCTATGCATACAAAGAAGAAAAGAAAAAAACACAAAAACAAATATATTCTACTAACACATTTATAGGGGAATACAAATATGCCTCTTTTAAGAATGCAACCAATACAAGAACTGCACTTGAAAATATCTTTAACTATTTAAGTTCATGATAAACAATTCATTAAAATATAATTCTAACCGTGAGGAATCACATTCACAAAATTGATTATTTTGAATTGTTTCAGAATTATATCATCATAAGGGATCACCATAGAAAATATAGCCCATTCTTGCTTTGAGGTACAATATGTTCCACCACTTACCAGTATTTGAATATATTTTTTAACAGAACCAGCACATAATATAATGTAATATTCTGGGGATATTACAGAGAATTTAAATCTTCTCTGATAGCATTAAAATCTGTCTTAGTTGAGTGAGCCAGGTGATTTGTAATGACATTTAGCTAGGGCAGTCATTGTCCAGCTGAGACACAGCCTTCACTTGGCAGAGACATTGACATAACAGTTACGAGGTTTAAACACTTAAAGCTTTTCGGATTCTCCTATCTCAATCACCTGTCAAGATCATGAAGTAAGGTGTCACCTGTCATGATCGGGGATTCTGGTTCTGGTTCTGGTGAAACACATGTAGATGTCTGCTTGAATGGCCTACTCATGCTCAGTTTGTTCAGGTCAGGTTTGTAGCTGCCATACTCGGTGAATGCTGGTGATTAGAACAGCCCTGAGAACCATCTGCTTTATTCAGGATATTATAACAGCACTTCCTTATGATTCCCTTGTTTGCAATACAACCCCTGCAAAAGCAACCAACAAAAATTCAATGTTATATATAACATATAATAAAGATAAAATACATAAATACATTTTGTGAAACAGCAAAGTGATTAGTAAACAGTGGTAAACAGATTAGTAAAAATACCAGTTGGTACAACCCTGCTGAAAAAAACTACACAAGCTAGGTTTTGAAACAGCTGGTAGCTGGTTGAATAATTCAGACCAGCTCCATACTCAACACGGTTTGACCAGCTGGTAATTTCATCGCTGGATATTACACCGGGGAAATGAAAGAAGAGAAATGTATAGTATTCACACTAGTGTCAACTGCCATTCAGATTTAATATTAATTTATTTTTTGTGCTGGTTCTTTTATAAATATATTCAAATACTGGAGTGGGATGTAGACCTGCAGACTTTCTTTCAAATAGAAACAAAATACATGTGCCATCATACAGGCAAACCTAAAGCCAAGTAAATTATTTATAACCAGTATTTAATGAGCATTAAGTTGGATGAACACCAACCTTAAAGTTGAATATTTAAGGTGATAAGTAGGTAAAGATGTCACTGTGTAATATATCATAATGTATAAAAGTATGGTAGGTTGTATAGGATTTTCGGTGGAATTAAATAAATTGGGTTTGTTATTCTGTTTTGCTGTGTTTTTCCGTCTGGCTGAAAAGGTCATAGAGTTGAAAGCACTGATTAATTCTGATTGCATCAGGTGCATAAAACAATAAAATGAAATGTGTCCTTTAATAGCAAATCACCCACCAGACATGCAATGTTTTCAATAACAGCAGGCTGTAAATTAAAACAATTCCTGATATTCAATTTCAAAATACCAGGGAGGCTTTCAAAGGAAAACACGCAATTTATCTGAAATATCCATTTATAGTGCAGCCATGCATATGCCAAAAATGTAAAATAAAAATAAACAGTATTTTAAGACAAATACAAATATATGGTAAAAGAAAGTTTGTCATAAAAACCTTTTGTGACAGTAATGCTCTGAATCATCCAAGGCATATTTAGAAAACAAAGGATTCACTTAATCCGGCTTTATATCCATGACAAAGGATTGGTGCAGTGTGCCACTGAACAAAGTTAATTGGGGAGTAATCCTGTGACCTGTGTTCTTTGCCCAAGCCCTTCCGATTCAGACAAATAGTTCACACAAAGACTATTGCTTATGCAGGGAACCAAAATGTAATTATTTCATTTCACAAAATGTTATTATTTATTTTCACAAAATGAGGTCCTGCCATTATGACAGTCCTGGATTGCACTACTGGCATGAGACCTGTCAATCATTACATGGATCCTAGTAAATCAATTACAAATGTCTAAAATGATGGTGGCTTGTCAACTCCTGGGGAAGCCAATCTGGTAGGTTTTACAGATCTCTTTCAACCACAAATACAATAAACTGTGTTATTTCATTATTTGAAAAACTATTTACTACCTCTAAAACTGCATTTTTTGCTTATATTTCAGCACTGCCATGTAGCAATAAAAGCATGTTTCATTTGTGAGAGGTCGGGGAAATTAAGACATTGTAATAATTTGAAATTGTTTACACCTTTTAAAATATCCTGCCATTTGCTTCTGGTAGGTTTGATTCGCTGCGGATGACATCAGCTGAGAGCATGAACACCGGCTTCTAATGGGTCCTCTCCTCCCTGTGTCCTAGTCATGACACAATGTCTGCGGGTATAAAAGCGAGAGCCACTCCTTCGACGCCTACTGTACGCCTGGTGGTAACCGCTAGTTTCGTACAGTAGAAGGACAGGGGTTTGAGGATGGCGACGCTTGTGGAGTCGGCCGATACCGAGCCTGCATTCAGTCGTAAGGCGATGGCATCTCCTACATCTGCCAGCCTTTCACACCGATTTCTCGACAGCAAATTTTATCTGCTTGTGGTTATCGGAGAAATTGTTACAGAAGATCACCTGAAGTGCGCCATTGCAGATATAGAAAAGGGTGAGTAGGCTAATAGCATAAATGCCTTCCGTTTCAGATAGGCTATGTTTAGGCTATTTCGCCGGCAGTGAATGTAAAAAAGCCGAAGAAAATGCCGGCTATGCCGGCTAACCCATCATCATGTCCCTCAGAACAGAAAATATAATTTGATTGTGAATGCGTTTGGGTGTTTGGTTGTAACCTTGAGCGCATATCGCATCAGTCACATACTATTTTGCTGTTTTTATTTTGTCATCTTTAGGCTATATCCTATTTTTGCTACAGCTAACTTCATATTAACTAACATTTCAGCGTGATTTTATTGTGTGTCATTGTGGGGATGGAAAACTGGTACATAGCCACTCCCTTTTGATAACTGCTAAATCTCCGCTCCGGGTATCGCAGATTAAACAGCTGGCCTTGGTCTGAAATTTAATTTGTACCCCAGTAAAGTATTTCCACTCGAGCTTTAAATTCAGGGAGGACCAACTATCTCCACAATAAAACGTAGTTATGCTGGGTTGCTGTTTCAATTCTCCATGATAGTCGATGTAGAGAAGTTATTGCACGGTAGCTATAATTCATGAATCAGCATCTTACAGCTTTTCCAATGCGTCAATAGTAGACCAGTTGTTTTCACTGACAGTTCAGAACACTTAGAATGGCCCTGGGAATATTGGGCAGCTATGCGTTTTGTCTTCACTGGCTGCACTCGTTCTTTGTTCCATAGTTCTGGGTTTTAATGCTTATTATAGGCTATTGCAAGTTGTCTCTACTCGTTAGCATTACATTGCAAATAAACAGTCATGAATGGAAATATTCAGAACAGGCAAACGTCCAAGGCACGTTTTTTGTCTCTTACTGACCAAAATGAACTACGTTTTCTTGATGAAAAGTATCTGTCAATCATGCATAACAATAATAATTTATATACAGCTTAAATTGCTCATATTGTCATAATTACCGCATAACTATCTGTTAGGTGTGTATCATATAACTTTAGGGATATAGGAAAAAAGCACTTAGGGTAGTTTAAAATATATTAGTAATATAGTTGAATTTTGGTATGTGATTGACAAGGTGCGTCTTAAATCATTCCATCTCTCCATCCTCACAACTGAGGCGCTCTCATCCCATACCGGCATGTGGGCGTGGCTCAGTCCGCACTGCGGTCCCCACGGAAACTCGCAGTGGACCACTCATTTTCGAGCAAAGGGCGTGTCTAAGAATCTTATAGGTCAACTGGAATCTTAGCATCGTTGGTTGGATCCATTGTGATAGGACGAAGTAACACACAGCACACACAGACACTCACTCTATATTTATATATATATAAGCGCACTGGAAATGAATGACATGTCATTGCCAAATCATAACATAATGAAATTCAGTTTTTTATTCTATTTGTATTGAACAAATTATGTGATATCTTGCACTGCGGAATTGATTTGACAGCATAGTTTCCATTCTTGTGGACCATAAGTGGAAATAGTTGAACAGTGCTGAACATGGCAGCTCAGACCTTTAAGCATTTTATCACCTGCTGTTGAAAATTACAGTGAGTGAGCTGCATATTGTTATGAAATTATGATACATTGCAAAAAAATAGTTATGTGCAGTATAATTTATGAATGGCCCAGTAACAGACTTTTCTTTGTTTCACCCCTCTTCCCCTACAGCTGACAATATTAAAGAATAATATTAGCTCCTTAGGGCTCTGGGTTTGATGACCTTAGTGTCTGGCGCCATAGTGACTGTAGGGACTGTATTCATACTGTATGCCTTTGTGGAGGAGACGCTGTGGGGGATTGCCTCATTGACATTTAGACTTATTTTTTATCTTCTGCTGCTGTAGCCTATCAACTTAGAGGCATTATGCATTGCACTATTGACACATGCTTGGCTGATAAGATAATCGCATAAATAAGTACGTGTACAGGTGTTTCTAATAAAGAGCTCCAAGGGTGTATTTAGGTATATTGTGATTTCTCACAATGGTTATATCAATCAGCTGTGCTTTGGAGTACTGATTTTCAAATAAAGCAATGGGATTTAAACCAAAATGACAACTAGAAACAAATAGTTGCCACCATGACTCAGCTAAAGTTCCATTATTGCTTTAGTTTCCTTGTAGGGAAAAAAGGCCTAAATCACTTCTAGGAAAACAGATTAACTACTGAAATATTATCCTCAACACTGACAAATCTAGGTGATATTGAGCAGTTGGAAAAAATAGACCTTGCAGTGATGACTGTAATGCAAAATCTATAGGTGATATTGAGCGAGTGCCAAATAGTGCCACATTAGCACAACCATGGAAGGAGCACCACAGATGACATCAGCAGTTTTGAAATGATGATGTTCTTTTTTAACTGGTCCCCACAGGGATCCGTTCATGGGACACAAACCTCATCGACTGCAACTTGGACCAGGAACTCAAGCTCTTTGTTTCTCGGCACTCAGCACGGTTTTCAGCAGATGTACGAGGTAAGGTTACATTTTAATCACACTCTTCACTTTCCACGCTCTTCTGGTTATCTGAGTTCATGCTGCTACAGTATTTTGCTTTAGAACTATTCAAATTCTGAGAAATTTACTCTGGCCAATGAGATGACAAGGCACAACAACATACATGTATACCTGTGAAATATTATTTCTCAATAATAGAAAAGCTACTGTAAAGATACAAGGGATCATGCAAATATAAATCATATTCTTCACACAGCTCTATCCTACACATGAGAATAGCTTGGACAGAAAACTTGACAGCACAAAAAATGAATGACATGACAAGATATTTCAGCATTGCCTATCCAGGGATGGGCAGTTCTGGTCCTGGAGGGCAGGTGTATGCAGGTTTTTGTTTCCACCAATTATCCTGGCTAACTGAGCTAAGTGGCTGCCCACACCAACACTGGTTCACTCGTAGATTAGATCACAGTAAAACATGTCATATATAGGGACACAATAACGGTCTTCAGCTGTCATTCATGTGCTGATCAAGACATATAGATAAGATGCCAGATGGTGGAAATGTAAGGGCTAATTTCATAAGACCAGAAGTTGGCATGGAAACCAGAAACAGATATGGCCCCTATTGCCCACATCTGACCTAGACCATAATGCTCAGCACAGAAACAAAGGAATCAGACACATGCCTTGTAACAGGCTACAAGTGTGGTGTTATGGCAAACACTGTTCATAATCACACTGTGGACATTCTTTTTCATTTTTACATTTATTTTATTAATATAAATAAATATATAAAAAATAATATAAAAAAATAATATAAATATATAAAGAGCCTTAAAATGGCTCCATGAAATATTGAGAGAATGAAAGAATAAGGACCAATCCCAGAAGGATAGGGTATTTTTAGTATGTTGTAAGATCCTGTTAATTGTAACCTAATTCTGTGTCATTAAGGAGTTACAGAGTCAGGATTACAAATAAATAGGGTTTAAAATCATCTTAAAGTATCAATCTGTTCTTAGAGTGATGAGATACTTGCATCTTCAAAATAAGGCATGCAAATAATGTGATCTTTATAACAGTGGCATTTCTTTTTCTATTTTTAAAATATATATTTCTGGAAATAAATTATTAATGTGGTGCCTGCCATGGGGTTGGGCATATCCGATTCTTAACCTAAATTGGAATGGCCAATCTATCTGCAAGCTACATTCATGCGCAAACCCCACTGCCAATTCTGGAGCGTAGACATCCACTGTTGCCCACCAAAAATAAATTCTGAGCCTTTTCACATTAGACTAGAAGCGAGTTTGCATAGAGTGCAGTCGGGGGAAGTCCAACATTCATATGCGGCTTTACCATGCAGCCCATGGGTGGCTGATCACCAGCGGGGTCTCTAGATAGTAATGAAACATAGACCCCTAACCCTTAAGAGAACAGTCCCATACCCTGGGCCATGCAGTCCCCAGGTGTGCTTCTATCTACGCAGCTACCAGTTGACTCGGTTTAGATTCTATCTGAGATTATGGGGATTACAGTGGAATTTCAGACTAGATGAACCCAATTTATATTTATTACAGCATGAACTGAGTGACATTAATATGGTCAGGAAAAATTGGGAAATGGTAGCAAAATACAGTTCTTTTCTACTCAGTCCGGCTATAGTTGACAATGGTGCTTTGGCTCTGAATCTTGACATAATGATTGTTTTCTGTTACTGAATGCCTCTGAATAACCCTTTTGCGATGTTGTGAACAAAAGATTATTCTAACTGCATTAAAAGCATTAATAGTGGCTTGCATGGAACTGAGATTTCAAATTATTCAGTGACCGAATTATAACCAAGAGGAATCCGTGGTCATCTTAGGACATATATATATTTATAAATCTACCTAATAAATATACATAATGCTCTAGTAGCAGTATTTATGAGCCGCACCTCATTCAAGACAATGGAACGGATCTGTGGTTTCTACGAATAGTGGACAACGTTACACAAAATTAGGATTTTAAATAATTATTATAGTGAATTTTACTTTTCATATAGATGGCTCATATTACTATATACTGTAGCATGTTGGATAAACCCAGAATCAGAAGGTGTGGGTGTGTGGCACAGATGAACAGTGTCCTTGAATTATCAACAAATATATAGCATATTAATGGTATGCATTTGTAGATTAATTGTACATGTTATGGCCTACTGTAATATCTGTTATATTAATTGTAATAAAAGCAGTCAATAATAACATAACATAACATAGCATAATGATTCAGCCATTTTTCTTACCACTAAAGTGTAGGCTACCTAATGAGCTAAAAACTAGATAGTATCTATCACTGTATCAAGCCTTGTGTTGAAAGCCCCAGAGTTTCTGCCTCTGCAAAAAAGGGAAAGGCACATAATGAAAACATGAAAGCCTATGTCAATGGGCCATAATTCTTAAGTGCCATTATCATTATTTAAGGATTGAGGCATCTGTTTTACATCAGATAACAAAGCAATTAGAATGTATTGTGTGGTGTACTGATGCGCTCCTATTTTCCTCTCAATAACAAATATGAACAGTATGTATTTCCTGGAAACAGGCTACAGTGACTGTGTCGTTTGAGGGGGTGTAAAATGGGCCCCTAGAAGAGAAAATGCCTGGCTGAGATGCATGTTTATGTGTATACATGTTGGCCCTTAGCAAGTTAGACAAGGACATATTGAGCACGAAACAGATTCAAATCGATGAACTGTGCTTCTGCCGTAAGCACAATTAGATCAACAATTTATTCACACCTTTTTATGTCAGCTAATGGCTGCCACCAACTGACTCATGTATTGAATTCTGCGGATGTTACAGATTTTGAAATGCAACGCTTAAGCTGTGTGCATAATGCAAAGGATATGTTCAGACTTGCAGTGTATAGTTGTGATCACCAAAGCACATTTGCAAAATCATTGCTAATTTGCAGCAATTTTGGGTGATGCATTCATTCTAGATAAATGGCCACCCAGCTGGAGATCATGTTATTGCTTGGTGGAGCCAGACATAAATGAAGGTTAATCTTCACAGAGAGATTACCCTGTTGGCTGCACAGACCAAGAGGGGGACAGTGCCACCATGTACATGAATCTGAAATCGCTGCTGCAAACCTCTGAAATCCTCTGCAAGATTGTTTTTCTGACATTACTTTTTCTTACGCTTGTCTGACTTCGCCCTTGAGTTTGAAGTGCTGTGCCCTGTGATGGCACAGAGGGGAGACCTGTGCCAGAGGCATCCCTGCGCGTATCTGGGTTTGTATCTTTCAGTCAGAGACTGCAGTATAGCAGGGGGAAATCATGGAAACATGCCACTTTAAGCACAGCACGCACTGATGATTGAAGCTAGTTGATGTGATTTTGTTGAAGGAAAACAAAGGAAAAAGAGTTAATAAAAATAAACATAGATTTTTACTACTTTTTGCTAAGCATAGTGAAAGGTAATACATTTGAATTGTTCCAGTCTTTCACCGCTTTGGTCTGAACACTGCCCTCCTGCTTGGGTCAGGACATATCACAGTGCATTATGGGATACCTGTGCGAGTGTAGTGTCCAGTGTTCGCATACTATGATATTCCACTGAATGTATTATGACATCTAGTTTTAGCATTATATTTCATGCAACTATGTAAGTAGTATTTGTATGTACTAATACTATGTTGAGATACTAAATAGTAAGCTAGTATGCTATTTTAGCTACAGCTATAGTAAGTACAAACCCTGCTTCCTGGTCCTCTTGGTTGGCTGAATTGCACCAGGCAAGCTCAATCAAACACAGCAAAGTACTTGAATCTAAAACAAGGTCTGGTGTGTTTGTTGCAACGGTTCCTGGTAACCTAATGTTCATAGGGGCAATGAGATTAAGACACGGACTAGCTGCACCCGGCAGTGGTTCTGCAGCCACAGACTTTAACCTCCCAGGGGAAGGCTTTACTGCATGGCCAGTAATACACTCCTTAGGAGGGATGTCAGGCATGCAGAATACAAGCTGACAGGACTGCAGATCTATAGGTCTCTTTCCATCTGCTCTGGCATCTCAGTGTTTCTGGGTAAAGCAAATGTAGGTGTCGGGTCCAAAAAAAAAGAGTGATTAGCTTATTCGGACTTTGCATTATACCCATGCTTGCCAGTAATACATTTTTATTCATTAAATGTTCAAAAAATAGCAACAGATTTACAAAAATTCCATCAATACATTCTTATTTATTGAAATGAGTGCAATTATGCTTAACATTTTGAGAGTTAGAGAAAATTGGAGCTACCGCTACGATAACCAACGTGATTCAAAGACGGTACACACAGCTGCATTATTACAGCTATGCATTTCTTAATATTTACAACTGAAGGGGAAAAATATTAATACCAAAAGTTTTGACTATTTTTTCTGATGCGATTATTTGTTTTACTCGATTTTTGTCATTTTCCTTCAAACCCATATATTTTACATCATTAGTATACAATATGGTTTTTGGCTGGCAGGGCAGATTCATAATAATGTAAACTGATACCTTATTTGGGCCATAGAGCTAAATCAGGACGCGAAAGAGCTGGATTGGTCTCATTTGCTCCGATATCATAGATGTTGGCACATTTCATGTAATTTCATAGTCTAAGGAATCATATAGTCATAAGCCATTAGAATTTATTAGGTGGCATCAATCTTCAGTTGACATTGTTGTGGTTATGTGAGTGTCAGGAGAGACAGGACATTGATTCATATTGGAATAATTATGCATGATGGTCCATTGAAAGAAATGAATGGCAAGGGTAGTTTTTTATTTGTTTTGTCCTAACTGTGTATATTTCTTGGTTGTACATGTTCTTGTTCATTACAGTAATGAGAGTAAGGACACAAACAGTCACAGCAAAGTGTTCAGCGTAAAGTCAACATGGTTGCTTCTGTACGTACTTAGAAACTCTGTCAATGCTTTTCGTTTGAATAAGGATTTCTTATAGGTCCTATAATCTCAAATGTAATCTAAAACCTTAATTTAAAATTTGCTTTAAAAAAGTACCTTCTTAAATTTGTTATGAAACTGTGTGGACCAAGTTTGGCATTAACAGGGCTGTGAATGCATTGAACTGTAGCTGCATCTCAATTGGCTTCATTATTTGTTTATGTTGACCTGCTTAATGCCTGCCTGAAGGCTAGCAGAACTCATGGAAGTCAGTGGATCTAGTCATAAACAGTCCACTGGCTTTAGTCATCCTGTGTGACTAACTATATGCACTTTACTTAAGCTGTAGTAGTGAGTTAATGGGCACCCATAAATCATGTTTACTCCTTTTCAAAAGTGAGTTAAGGACTCCCAAGAGTTAAGCATATTATCGCATCAAGGAATACTCTTTACTATGTATGATCGATCGCCTGAAAAGGTTAGTAAATGTTGCTGGAATTCACATAGGATATAGTGTAACTATGATAATGGATTGCTGTGCAATGTCAATGTCATATGTTTTTTGTTATAGACTACATTAGGAAATTACACAATTTCCTATGATATATTGAACTACACTCAGAAAAAAACACACCTTTATGTTTTTAGTTAAATGAGGCCAGACAATTCAGTGGGATATTGTGCTGCTATGGCCAAGGCACCAGTCCGCAGTGTTTCCGCCTTACGCAGCACAAAAAACCCAGACCACTGACTGTTGGAACAGCCAATACTATAAAATTATGGTTATGGTTGCACAATGTATTAAGTATATGGCACTTGTATTAAGTACAAGTACATCACATACTGCATACTTAATAATTTTATTTGCAACCACTGTATGTATTATGCATCAGCAAAATTAGAGTAAATTATTTTATTTTCCTTTGTGGGGATGAAGTGTATTACCAGACTCTGAGCTAGTGGGTCAGGGTACTTAATTCCCTGACCTAATGGCCAATACATTTTTTGACTTCCCACAGTTTCATGAGATCTGTATGTAGAGGTTTTTTATAGAGAGATTTGGAGCTATGTGTTGGCACATTGGTGCAGTGGATAACAGCATCACCTCACAACAGTAACGTCCTTGGTTTGAATCCTGACTGGCCTGGGGCCTTTCTGTGTGGAGTTTACATCTTACTGCTTTTCAGCTCTTCATCCCTCTACTGACCTAATTCCTCTCCCAGTCTCCATCCTTCTCCAATACCATGTAAATGTGGGGGTACATTTTGGGAGGAGTTGAGGAGGAAGTATTGCACTGGTGTAGTGAGATGGACCCGACTATGCCCATACAATCCCAATGTTGTTTTCAATACAGAATGCGTTTTATTACAGTTATTCATATTACTTTGTATAGATACTTGGTGTAGTGGACACATCCCGCGGTGATAATGTATGGTTATTAAAAATATTTCCAGCCACTTCACAGTCACTTTATGCAACAAAATAACTGCAACATTGAATAATGCAAATCTATAAAATTAATCTTATTACTATGCCTCACACTGAAATACTATACAATTTGTATATACATTTATATATGTATACAATTTAAAATTTGTTAGGTTTAATATAAATGGGTCTTTCTTAAGCTATGTTGATATTGTACTGTCTTGGTGGAGCTTTCAGCTTTTTCCCATTTCTATTCATGTGATATAATCACATCGATAAATGAAGGGGAAATCTATACCACCCAATGAACAAAATGCTTTGTCAGCCATTTTCATCAGCAGACACTAATTACAATGTGGCCTTGTTCTCAGACAAGAGGTCATTTATTGATAGTCACCCAAAGGAAATGCAGCCCATCTTTTTCATGACACTGTCTTAGTCATAGTCGTTTTTACAAGCTCATTCAAATATTGTTATTCCTGTATCACTCCCCTGTAACCCTATTCAATTCCGTACAACTCATATTTTATCTTGAGTTATATTGTACGGGAGAGCAGCATTATCAGGGCCACACAGGTCTTTGTAATTATTTTCTAAAAGCACCAAAATACAAGGGAATATTGAATCATTCACATTTAATATAAAACTAGTGGAATTAGTTAAACGCATCATTAAACACATGTCCATTTCTGTTTCCTAAAGAATAACGTGTGTGAAAATATGCATTGAAGTGAATACAATTGGTGAACATTGATTGCATATACAGTACTGAAAAATAAATATAATCATGAACCTTAAATATTTGCAATCAAATAATATATTCAGCATTACCAGCCACAAATCATTACTTTTCTCATAAACCCTCCCACTAAATGCATGAAGTGATGGTTCTGCAGTTTGTATGGACCTGCAAATAGTCCATGGTGTCTGCTGCAGCAATGTAGCAATAATTGAGAGAGTGAGATAGTGAACCTCTGCAGCAGCGTTGTTAGATTTTTATCTGTTGATGTCCAGCTGAATACATGGTCCACTCCAAGCCTCAGCTGTGCACTGTTGGTTCTTGTAGAGACAAAGGAATGAAGGCAG
Source organism: Conger conger (assembly GCF_963514075.1). Taxonomy (NCBI): domain Eukaryota; kingdom Metazoa; phylum Chordata; class Actinopteri; order Anguilliformes; family Congridae; genus Conger; species Conger conger. Next base: position 36,432,867 of record NC_083771.1, read on the forward strand.
TTTAAGATGTCCTAGAATTCCCGGACCTTGCCAATCAATAACTGTTCAATGCCATTGCCTTTTATGCGCATAAGCCACCATGTTGATAAGGGTCATCGATCCTTCACTTTGAGAGATCAGCTTAATTTGCAGTGTACACTGATTAAAGGAACAGCGGGGACCAAATGGGCAGGGTTTCAAATGTTCTTTTTGCACAATGAGCCGGAATAAGTCATGTCGGATTCTGAGTGCTGTAATATCCTCCCAATGTCCTTGATGTAGACATGAATATAGTGAGGAATTGTAGAAGAGGAATTGTAAAGATATCAGTGTGTGTGCTGAGACTACATAGAGAAGGGACATACTGAAATATGTCAAATAGGGACACAGTATCTGTTGTTTCTACAAACAAGAGAGGGACTGTCCTAGCATAAACTGGCAGACATAATTGTATATTTAACGTGACAAACGGCAGATCATCCATCATTGTGTTGCAGGACTTTTAAACGAGGCAGTCCAGACCTCTACCGTGCCAATGAGCAATCAATCCTGTCAGAGAGGGTGAGGCCATTAGTGATTCAACAGCAGATGGCTATATAATATGTATAGATTATTTTCTTTACAGACAGAGTGGGTGGAAGGCTATACCAATTTAAGATACATTACTGTAGTTAACCCTTTTATAAAGAAGCAACACTGACACACTAAAAGTAAGGAGCTGCTATCCTATTAATTTCATAAACACACACACACATGCACACCCACACACACACACACAATTAATTGTACAATTATGATTTACAATGACTTGATGATGATGTTCTTAATGTTGTTGGAAGCTTAAGAATGAAAAATGAATCACTCTTGAAGTGCCTACAAAGGATCACCTTGTAACTCATTGTGGATATGCATGAAATAGAAATGCCATTTCATTAACATCTTAAAAAAATATTTGGGTGTCTCGCTGCCTGTAGAGCACTAACCGCATGCTCATTGCGAGCCGTGACGTCGGCGGTTCGAAGCCGACCGTCCGATATTTGTCGCATGACTTTCCCTCTCTCTCGCCCTCATTCTTCCTGTCTCTCTATACTATACTGTCCAATAAAGAGAGCATCCCCCATAGATAAGCAGACCAGTATCTGTCTCTAAACAGCTGCCGTGTTTAGAGACAGGTGTGAAACCCCAGTATGGACATTGGCTGCCACAAACAAGAGGGACAAGATGCTAGTGTACAACAATATACAAATATACCGATATACCAACACAGAATCTGTTTTTGAAAAGTGTGTGTGTGTGATAAAATAGGAGGACAAAAACTAGACTTGATGAAATAGTAGATTTGCAAGCATCGATATATTTTCAGTTTTAGGTGACAGAGAACTGTATTATGCAGTAACACAAAAGGGGACTGATTGTGCTGTTGGCCACAGACTAACCTGTGGGGATTTACACATTTAGATATTTATTTTAATTGAACTGAGAGGCATAACAGCTGTGCTTCCTCTGCATTCTTACCATAATTACAGTAACTGCAACAGCTAAGCTCTTTATTTATTCATTTTCTCAAATTTGTGATTGTACTGAAAGCATTCTCATTTTATCTCACTGATAAGCAATGCATGAATTTGTAAATAAACCGTAAATAGGCCAATTCCGAAACACTTGTGCCTGGACATTCAAATCATGAAGTCTTGAATTGTTATGTAATATGTAGATATATCGGGTGATTCATTGTATACAGTATTTTCAGTCTCCTATGAATACACTCACAGGTTTTGCATCATTGGAGGATCATATTAGAGTCTACACTATTATTAGGTATATATTCAGATCATGCTGACTGTCCAGATACTCCTGTTCACAGGACTCCCCTTGTCACTTTATTGGAACTATAATGACCCATTTCTCACTTGGCCTCCTCAAACAATCTCTTGGAAATGCAGGTCAGACCAAAGTGAATTTAGTAGCATAGCTCTGTCATCTAAATGTGCTTCATAGTGCACACACAGGGGCATGCAATCCCCTGTGGGGCTCAACCCAGACACCAGCTGACTGAAAGCACCATGTCCGTCCTTGAAAAAGGGCCAAGACAGCTTGTCAAAAGCTAAATAAAAAAAGAACTGAGATATTCTGAGCACTATAAATAATTTAACTTTGTTTAAAATTTGTCCAGTTCACACATTTGCAACTGGTTTGGTATGGCTCCTCTGAACTTTGTTCTGCGATTTCCTGATATCTCTATTCCTGTAGGATTTCTGACTAACTGGCTTCTTTGGACATGACTGGTATGCAAAGACCACTTTTTAACACTTTTTACTTTTTAATAAATTTTCTTCTTTTTTTGGAAGGGGGAGGGGTTTCTTCAACTAAATGTACAATAAATTGCAGCTATTGTGTTTGTTTAAGGACAAAAAGCCCATAAATTAGAATTAAAGTCAAATACTGCTACATTGTCTGAATAAATGTAATGAGAGTGTTCTTGGTGATTATGTTCAGGAGAATGGCAGGTGCTCAGAATGGCAGGTGCTATGGGAGGTCTCTCAGTGCTGTACCAGGGTAACCAAAAAGCAGTTGACCCAGACGGAGCCGGGCAGATGGGATCTGTGGCCCCTCGCCATGGACTAAGGGAGAAACACAAACCCGCCTGCCACACAATGCACCCAAAAAAAAGAAGTGGGTGCGATGAGCTCATTTTCAGCCACTTAGAGAGCTGGACCCTATCAGTGTGCAGTCACGGCCAATCAGGTGACACTGAAAGCGCTACTCCAGCAGAACCCACTGTAGCTTCTGTTTCCCTTTGGTGGGAAGAAGGGGGCTTTCTGCATTCTCATTATGAGTACAGTGCATCAGGTAGTCTTGTTGACTGAGTCGTTTTTTGTGATTGATACCTTTCTCTTTCACATTGTTTTGAAATTAAACTCAGAGTCAGTTGTTTAAAGTGGGATCATTGTCAAAGGAATTCCTAATTCTCCCACTGATCTCTGAAGCTAACTCTCCAAGGAAGGCTGATAATACATTATCAGAATGTGAAGGACAGCACCTGTGCTTTTATGCTAGAGTGTTTGAAACACAACCTAGTTGTTTCTTAGATACCTACAATTTTGTAGAAGTGAAGAACAAAAATGTTGGATCATTGTGATAAAAGGTAATTCACTGTGTAGTGCTAAACTGTTTACAGTATTATCAAATGATGTTTTCAGTATGCCAACTTTGAATGATAAAGCAGAGCTAGGATTGAAATGGAAAGCCCTCTTAATAACAGTCCAGCTGAAGCACAGCTTTAGTAATGTTTTGTGCTTTACGCCTCTATATTATGTGCAAATACAATTCAATATTGCAGCTGTTTTAGTGTTAATACTAGATGAGCACATTCATCATTTTGACAGTCTGATATGGAGATGGGAAGATAAATTAAGTTAGGGTGCTGTTTTGAAAGCTCACAGTTTATGAATCCAGTCATAATATAATATAATATTATGACTGGATATGAATAATTGGATATAGTCCAAAGACATGTTCTTTAAACTCACAATGCCTATAATCAGCCATGATAAGAAATGCAATTTATGCAATAACTGATGCACACACAAAAATGTCAGGCTTTTTAACACACACACACACACACACACACACACACACACACACACACACACACACACACACATATATATATATGTGTAGTATTGTTAGAAACATGGATATGTAATATGGTAATAATTTTTAATAAGAGATGCTTTTTAGTTTTAAGATTTTGGACCGTATTGACAACAGGTAGAAATCCCAAGTATACATGCACACATAAGCTATGCAATGACATCATGATAATCATTAAAGCAAACATTGCTTACCATTTTGTACGTATTTCAACAATTTAAAAAGGTTTAAAATTCCCAGTAGTTTTCTTATGTATTGTCTATACTGTACATGCATAGTACATCTGCCACACAGTCAATGTGATTGCTCTGCTATGGCAACTTATTTACATCAAGGCAAAGATCCATTGAAAATATCTGATAAGGATGTTGGTTTTCGTAAATGTTCCTTATATTACCAGTGAGCCAATGCCGTAATCTGTCTAGTTATCAGGCTGATTAGCCGCAATGTTGCTTGCTGGTTAGCTAAATTATTCCCAGTTATGGGAATTGTCAAACCAAGTCAGTCTGAACGAAAGTGACCAATTGTCACATTTCTGCAGCATTTTCACCTCAGGCTAAAATAACATAATGATGCCATGCCATCTGGATAGATGCACAGAGGTGGCAAATGACACCTTTTTAGCTGCCTAACAATTCTGCTTCAAACATAGGGAAACAGCAGGTAGATCATAATGCTACAATTATCTGCAGCCGAACAATACAATAAGGGCTAATATTATGCAAAACCAACAAATCACATTATGCTTATTATGATAACGAGAGAAAGAAAAATGTATTTTTACATAATGTCTACAGTACCTTGAATCCAGTGGAATTTGAATGTTGTGAAAATGTATTTAAACATTGTGGATTAGTTGGCAGAAGATATAATAGATATCAATTATGGCCAAGAACTGAGGTTAGAATCCTGAGTAATGGTTAATCATTTATCATTTTCACTTCCAATGTTTCCCCTCATTGATAATGTATAAGTGTTTTTGAATGTACATTACAGAAGCAGTAAGCTGTAAAGCTATGGATTGTGCAGTCTGTGGGAACTAGCCAAGCGGTTACTATTGTGGATTATATGATGGCACATCTGGGAGTGCCCAGCAGTTCTCCTGTGTCCATTAACGCATTTGGAGCTGTGTATTTAGGCTCAATGCACAATTCCCTGCAGTGCATTTTCTGTGGATTCTTAGAGTCATTTCTGGAATTATATTACAAATTGGGATCATAAATATATTTTGTTATAAAGATTAATTCCACAATCGTAATTATGGAGTCCATAACCAGGGAATACATTTACACTGCAAATATTTAAGGTACCAATTATATAGACATGCATTATGTCATTACAGCTAGGCAGAAGTTGCCTCAAAAGAGGCAAACAAAATCCAGAATTCTAAATGGGCCTATTCGATTTTCGATTTTTTAAATACAGTTCTAAAACAGTTTAATATATTTTAAAACATTTATCATCAATTGAATCATTATTGCTCACAAATACTAACAGTGATAAATGCTGTATAGTGACACACAGATTTAAGTGATGCCTTTTGCTGTGCGAGAACAGTCATCAGAGGTAACTTACAGATCTAGCTTACTGTCCAAATGAGCATTGCAATTAAGCCACATCCTTCTTTGCTTCTTTTTCTTCATTTTTCTTTTCAGTGGTTTTCTTGATTTCTTTTTTAACCACCTTTTCCTTGGGTGCTTTTGATTTGATATCTTTCTTTTTCTCAGGGGTTTCATTTTTTTAAATTTCCTCTGGCTAAATAAATAAGTGAAAAGTAAACCAAAAGTAAGTCCTTCCTGTGTAGAATGCTTAATAATATAAGATTAAAAATGGCTAAATAAAAAAGGTGGTTCATGCTCCTGTTCTTGTGCTTCTATGTTGAGCCTCATTGTCCTGACTGATGGCTGGCTGGTGGCAGGCTGGTAATTGGATGTGTGCATGAAGAATAACGTGTTAGGAGCATTCTCCAGGCCCCAGACTGCTGACACTTCTGTTTGCATAGGTCACCCAAGCGAGAAGCTGCAGGCTAAAAGTCTACCATTTCATTTAGTTACAGTGCTGCTTCTCCCACAAAATGTCATTAGAATATATTATAAACCTTGTGCAGTGGTGAGGCACATGGTGAATAAGTATCCAGAAGAATTATTCCAATATATGACAAAACATTTACTATTCAAGATAATCTCTTTACAAATATGAAATATAATCATTTTTCCTCATATTTTGTAAACAAGAATGAAACAAAGCAGTTCTATTTTTTCTCTATTTAAGGTCAGAAAATCCTGCACCACAAAAGCAATGTTCTGGAGACAGTGGTACTTATCAATCCCTCAGATGAGGCTGTCAGTACTGAGGTAAGTGTCACTGAGAGTGCAGCATTTCTGACTGCTGTACAGATAATTACAATTGATCTCTCAGCAGTATTTACACACACACACACACACACACACACACAAACACACACACATTATAGTCACATTATACAATTCTTTATGTCTATATACACTGTATATATGAAGTGAGTACTTTTAACTATTTTTTAGACACATTGTTTTTACTTATTATGTCTTCTGCTGCTATATCTAGAGACTGTTGTATGTGAAAATCCCAGGAGATCTGCAATTTGAGTTACTCAAACTACCCTGTCTGGCACCATCAATCATTCCACGATCAAAGTTACATTTCCCTATTCTGACATTAAAAAGTAAAATAAAAATGAGAGATATCATAAACTGGAAATTTAGCAACACTTCAGAAGAGCTCTGTGATTAAAATGGCTTTATAAAAAAGTTTGAATCTCAGTTACTGTGTCGTTCTTTAGGTTTAAATTGGCATTTAAATGTATTTCTAAGCATGTAAAATGAATTAAAATTGGTAAGTTGGTAAAACAGTTGTATAATTGCAATGATGCCCTCAAAGTCATGCCTTACCATGAGATATTGGCACTGCTGTGCTGATCTACATCACTTGGCCTTCTGCCACCTGCCTGCGACCACAGCACAGCACAGCAGTGCCAGTACCTCATGGTAAGGCATTGTGTATCATTGCATAATCAATTAATGAGCAGCCACCTTCACCAACACCTGTGCTCCATATTCATAATAATATCACACAGCGATACAGGTTTGGATGTTTCAGGCTGTCCAGGATAGCCAAGGCTCAAGGTTAATAATGTTTTACAGTTTTATTCTGCATGTGGGAGTATTACATGCAGCATATTAGTGCAAACAGTACTACAATGATAATTGTATGTTATACCTGAAGAATCAGTCAAAGCAGAGCTATTCAGTTTATTTATTTATTTATTTATGAAGCGTTATTTATGACACTTATTAATACTTTCAAATTGTACAAGAAATTTCAACCTCTGTGCAAACAATTTGAGTATTTACTTCTCTTTTACGTCTTCCTTTATGTCTAGGTTCGGCTCATGATCTCAGACACTGCAAGGCACAAACTGCTGGTACTATCAGGACAATGTTTTGAAAACACAGGGGAGCTCATTCTTCAGTCTGGGTCTTTCTCTTTCCCAAAATTCATTGATATCTTCACTGATCAGGAGGTGGGTGGTTAAAAAATGGTATTATCAGAACACTGGGGCTGAACAGTGTTTATCACGTTTTGTGTGTTTTATGTATGTACTGATAGATCCAGAAATCAAGTTGACCCAATTAAGAAATTACACTGTTTTGTCTTTTCCTGTGACAGTGAATAAAATGGAAAAGCAATGCAATATGTGCAGTCTACAATGCTATCAATATAATTAAATTGACTATTTAATTCTTAAGACATTATTCCTTATTCAACAGATTGGGGAACTGCTCAGCACTACACATCCAGCTAACAAAGCAAACCTCACTTTATTCTGCCCTGAAGAAGGCGACTGGAAGAACTCAAATCTGGACAAACACAATCTACAGGACTTCATCCATATGAACATGAGCTCTGCCTTAATACTGCCAGAAATGGAAGGCCTCTCTGAGTTTACTGAATACCTGTCAGAGTCTGTGGAAATCCCATCGCCATTTGACATGTTGGAGCCTCCGACCTCTGGGGGATTCTTGAAGCTGTCGAAGCCCTGCTGCTACATCTTCCCGGGTGGTCGAGGAGATTCTGCCTTATTTGCTGTCAATGGATTTAATATGCTAATCAATGGGGGTTCAGACCGCAAGTCCTGCTTCTGGAAACTGGTCAGGCATCTGGACAGGGTAGACTCCATTCTGCTGACACACATTGGAGATGACAACTTGCCTGGGATCAACAGCTTGCTGCAAAGGAAAATAGCAGAACAAGAGGAGGAACTGTCACAGGGCTCCACAGCCAACAGTGACTGGATGAAAAATCTCATCTCCCCAGATCTTGGAGTTGTGTTTCTTAATATTCCTGAAAACCTTGAAAACCCAGAGCCCAACTACAGAGTGAGAAGAAACATTGAAGAGGCTGCCTTCACCCTGCAATACTTGAACAAGTTGTCTATAAAACCTGTAACTCTTCAGAGGCCTGTTGGAAATGCTATAGACCCGATTATTTTATTTCAGAAAATGGGTGTTGGGAAGTTGGAGATGTATGTTCTGAACCCAGCTAAAAACAGCAAAGAGTTGCAGTACTTTATGAAACAGTGGACCGGGAGTGAAAAAGACAAAGCTTCAGTGTTGCTTCCAAATGGCAAAGAGACAGAGATGGCAATTTCTTATTTAACCTCCATTTCATCTTTGATGGTGTGGCATCCAGCTAACCCCTCTGAAAAGATTGTCCGTGTCCTGTTTCCTGGCAATGCGACACAATATAATATTCTTGAAGGCTTGGAAAAGCTCAAGCATTTAGACTTTTTGAAACAGCCTGTTGTGACCCAGAAAGAGTTATCTTCAGATTTGGCACCAGCACTGAAGCAAGCAAAATTGAAGCACAAAACCGATAGCAAGGAAAGCCTAAAATCAACCTCAAAGCCATCATCTAGTCGAGGAGTCAAAAAGGAATCCAAGGAAGACGTACCAGAGAAAGCAAAAACAGACTCAGAGGCAGCCCAAGAAAAGACACCAAAGGTTGAGAAAAAAGAGAGACCTTCTACAAAGAAAGAAAAGGCAAAGACAACAGAAACAGATGCTAAGGCAAAGCCAGAGGAAATAAAAAAAAATGAAACCCCTGAGAAAAAGAAAGATATCAAATCAAAAGCACCCAAGGAAAAGGTGGTTAAAAAAGAAATCAAGAAAACCACTGAAAAGAAAAATGAAGAAAAAGAAGCAAAGAAGGATGTGGCTAAGAAAGAAGAGAAGGTGACCACAAAGAAAGATGAAAAGGTTAAAAAAGAAGAGAAAGTAAAAAAGGAAGAGTCCAAGAAAAAAGAAACAAAGAAGGATGTAGCAAAAGATTCTCCAGTGAAAGAAGGAAAGAAAGAACTTAAGAAAGATGATATCAAGAAGCCCTCCAAGGAATTAAAGAAAACCCCTTCTGTCCCGGCAGATTCCAAAAAGCCTGTGTTAAAACCAAAAGTGCTAAAGAAAGAAGACTCATCAAAGAAAGACATGGGTAGTCCTGGAAAATCCAAAGATAAGGGAAAGATCAAAGGCTCAAATAAAAAATCTAAGCCCAGTGAAGCCAGTCTTAGTGCTGGTGCTGCTGTTGCGGCTGCTGCTACTGTTGGTGCATCTGCAGCAGCTTGCATTGCAGAGACAATTGAAGCTGAAAGATCATTGATGTCATCTCCTGAAGATCTCACAAAAGACTTTGAAGAGCTTAAAGCAGGTGATGCTGGTGGGACTATGCCTCACACAAAGCAGGACGATTCAAAGCCTAATGATGAGATACAACATGAGGAAATAGTCCTGGGTAAAGAGGACTCTAAGGTCGATGAGCAAGTAGAATCTCTGGATGAAGGAATAACAACTACCGAAGCTGAAGGGGAAAGTGGAGTGACCCCAGACGAATTGGAACATAAAGGAAAAATTAATACTGATGCTTGTGAGAAATTTGAAGATGAGGGCACTGGATTGGAGGAGTCATCAGAAACTGGAGACTATGAAGAAAAAGGAGAGACTGAAGATGTGGATGAACAGCAAGATCAGAATGAAAGGAAAGAAACATGGGATGACCTGGTTGGCAGCAAAGAGGAAGACCTGCAAGAAGGCAAAAAATCCAAAGATAGCCTGGGTTCCAAAGAAGAAGATGACTTGGAAACATCTGGGAAAGATAGAAATGAAGCAACAGAAGATAAAACTGAAGAAGGCACACCAGCTTTGAAAGAAAATGGTTCCCTGCCAAAGATGTCTGATCCTCATTTTCCTTCAGACGAACATAGCTTGATTCAAAATGAAGCCCTTCCGGATGCCTCTGTGAGTGAAACAGCATCAGATGAAGAGAATCGAGATGAGCCCCTCGAGGAATATACAGCCACATCTGGCCACACCCAATCTACACTTGAGATTTCCAGTGTCCCAACACCAATGGATGAAATGTCAACACCAAGGGATATTATGAGTGATGAAACCACCAATGATGAAACTGAGTCACCCTCTCAGGACATGGCTAGGTTTGGAGGGGCTGTACCATCAGGTGGTTTTGACAGAACAAAGCTTTCTCCACTTCATGACAGCCCAGAATCTGATCATTCAAAGAGTGATGCCACAGAAGGCATGGGTTATCATGCATCAGCTTCTACACTATCTCCACCATCATCATTAGAAGAGGACAAATCTTGCAGACAGCCTCCTTCTGAAGACATGTCAAAAAAGAATGAGGGAGGGTACCGATTATCACTGGACATACCAGAGAAATTCAGCCAGGACACAACGAGTCTTAGTCCAAGTCCACCCTTTCCACTTGTTAGGACACCTACCAGTGATCACAGTGCAAATGCTGATGTAACACCAACTGCTATTGCTGCACCAATTGAATTAGGAACAACTCTTTCTGGAACACTACAGGAAGTAGAGCCCACTAACAGTCCAGATGAGAAGACTTTGGAGGGTGCCTCTTCCATTCAGTCTGCTCCTGAAAGTCCTGGCCATACACCATATTATCAGTCACCTGTTGATGAAAAGGTGAGTGCACCACCACCTGAGACTTCTGTCAAAGTTCAGGGACCAATCATTGTGGAAGTTACCAGTGACAAAGAGGAATCTCCCACTAGAGTCAGTCCAATGGATGAGCCTGTCCCACATTATGCATCACCTGTTGAGAAGGTTCTGTCTCCTCTTCGTAGTCCCCCACCACTGGGAGCTGACTCATTAACAGATGGGTCTCCAAATGCAGATGGAAAGCCACACTTTGAGCTGATTCAGTCCTCAGCAGAGGTGAGCGATGACAAGAAAACATCATCACAGTCTCAAAGTCCCTTAGCTGACAGCGCCTCAACTTCACCCACAACTCCACAGCCTGAGCAGAAGTCCTCAGATCTACCAGGAACAGATAAAAGTGACACTGGTTTCCAAAGTGACAAACAAGAAAAAGGAGAGGAATCGGGGAAAGCAACACGAGATCTGTCACCTGTATTAGTAGACTCCAGCTCCACTGGAGCATTTAAAGAGGAGAGTAAAATGTCCATATCAGAAGGAACATCTGAAAAGTCAGGAACTCCAGTGGATGAAGTTGTAGCAGAGGATACATTTTCTCATATCGCATCTGCTTCAACTGCTTCACTTGTTACTAGTTCATTTCCAGAGCCAACAACAGATGATGTATCCCCGTCATTACATGCTGAAGTTGGCTCCCCGCACTCAACTGAAGTAGATGACTCACTCTCTGTGTCTGTGGGTCAGACTCCAACAGCATTCCAGGAAACTGAGGTCTCACCATGTAAAGAAGAGAGCCCCAGGCCAATGTCAATTTCCCCAGATTTCTCACCCAAAACAAAATCAACAATATGCTCCATGCAGGAGCCTAAATCTCCAGAGCAGTCCACAATGTCCATAGAGTTAGATCAAGAGTCCCCTGTTCACTCTTTAGCCCTTGATTTCAGCAAACAGTCTCCAGAACATCCAGTAGCCAGAGGAAATCAATATATTACTGAGAATGGCCCAACAGAGGTTGATTACAGTCCTTCTGAAAGACTTGATAAGCAATGTCTGTCTTCAGTGGATACAATTTATTTCAAAGAGAATTACTCATCTCAAGCTGCTTTGGCTTCTCCTTCAGATGGCTCCCAGTCCACTCCTTCTGTTAATACACCATCCCAGATTTCAACACCATTCAAAGAGGAGGACCAATTAACTGCCACAGACCCCAATAAAATTTCACCATGTTCCACTAAAAGCTCAGCTTCCCCAGATAGTTTATTGTTGAAAGCTGAGGAAACTATTGAGCAGTTAGATAAGTCCCCTGCCACTCCTAAAATCTCATCCCTCACACATTCTCCTCTTTCCTCTGACTCATCAGTGGTTGGTCCTGATAATGTGTCAATTAAATGCATGGGGTCCACTCAAAATCTCGAAAAGACCCCCAGTCCAAAAGCAAGCCCCCTCAGCTGCTCACCACCATCGACGGATATGCCATTTAGTTCTGAAAGCTCTGTTGATCAGAAAGGGCTATCATTGCAAGAAGATGAACCTAAGGAAAAACATGACAAGTCACCTTCGCTGCCAGAAGCCGGATCTCCTCCTTTTTCAATGTCTTCCTATTCTTGCTTTTCACAGAAAACAGAATTAGTATCTCAGGTATCAGGAACTAATCCGTTTCTGTGTGAGGAACCTACTGGTCAGTCTAAATCCCCAGTGAGTCCGAAAATTCCTTCTCCTTCATATTTACCACTTTCATCAAATTTGTCTGACTTTCAGGACAAGTTTAGCACACATTCACAGTCATCATCTGCATCTTACTCACAGGCATTTGAATCCAGTTTTTCTCAAAGTGCGGAACTGAACAGGGACAAACAAGAAGACCAGAAGAGTGCAGATGGTCCCCCAGAACCGGATTACTCTAAAAAGAGTCCCTCTCCACAATCTAGAACAGATGTTGATTTATGCTTGGTTTCCTCTTGTGAATACCGGCACCCTAAAACAGAGCTCTCTCCTTCATTCATAAACCCAAGCCCTCTTGAATTCTTCACCACTGAGGAGAATACTCTGGAAGAAGAAAAACCTTTAGCTAAATCTGGAGGAGATCCTCCACCACCTGGTGGGAAACTCCATGCCAGACAGTGTGATGAAACTCCACCAACTTCAATCAGTGACTCGGCCCCTTCACAGACAGATTCAGATGTACCCCCTGGGACTGAGGAATGCCCCTCCATCACTGCTGATGCAAACATTGACTCTGAAGATGACTCTGAAACTCTTCCAACGGACCGGACTTTGACTTACAGGCATGCAGATCCTCCCCCAGTCACCCTCCGTGACTCTGCACCCTCTCCACCACATCCTGACGTCTGCATGGTCGATCCCGAAGCCTTGCTAGCCGAACAAATCTTGTCAAAACCTTCAAAGAAAGAGGGGAGTGAAAAAATTAAGAAGAAAAAAATAGGAATGAAGGCTAAGTCTTCCTCACCAGCAAAAAAGAGCATTACAAAAACAAGCGCTGGTAAGGACTCATCAGACAAATTTTCAAAGACTTCATCTCCAAAGAAGAAAGACTCCTCAACATCCAAGTTGAATATGAATGTTGGTGGAGAGGGAAAAGATGCCAAAAATGCATCAAATACCTCTGCTTCAAAGGGTGCAAAAACAGCTACATCAGGTAAGCCCAAAACTTAATATTGCATGTCCAATATTTCCATGTCCAATAATAGCTATAATTACCTTTTTGCCCCAATTGTGGCTAGAATAGTTTCTTAGTTAGTGGTCCTATTTTCTATCCATCACTACATGACCGTAAATCTACCTGTTTTGACTAATCATTTGTTGGCACTGGGGCTATTTTTATTTACATACGCTTCCATTCTGCTTATATCATGATTTCTTTTTTGCTGGATTGAAGGCTCTGGCAGTGGTAAGGCCACTGGAGGAATGTCCATCCCCGACTTCCCCCCAATGTACCTGGACTTGGTATATATACCAAACCACTGCAGCGCTAAGAATGTTGATGCTGAGTTCTTCAAGCGGGTGAGGTCTTCTTACTATGTTGTAAGTGGTAATGACCTGGCTGCACAAGAACCCAGCAAGGCTGTTCTGGACTCTCTGCTGGAGGGGAAATCTCAGTGGGGCAGTAATATGCAGGTATGACACCCACCTAAAATGTTATCATAAGCTTGATAATTGTTGAAGTCAAGGGGTATGTAAAAATATGTAATGTATTCGTAAAAAAAAAGTAAACATAAAACCTGACAGGGGTGAGAAATATCAAAGCAGAAAATCCACACTGTTGTTGTTCTTACTGTATGCTGAGATTCTGAGTAAATAAAAATAGCAAATCATACATTGAGCAGATATGTCTAAATAATATAAGGTCACCCTGAAGGGTGTGAGGGGGCGCTCAATGTGTGCATTGACTTTTTTTATTGAGATGTAAGGGGTTTACTTTTTATCTCACTCTGGAAGCTATTCCAGGGAAGGGCTAGCTTGTGAATTGTGACTGTTTCCAATGACAGGTCACTCTGATCCCGACCCACGACTCAGAGGTAATGAGGGACTGGTACCAGGAGACCCACGAGAAGCAGCAGGATCTCAACATTATGGTGCTGGCCAGTAGTAGCACAGTGGTCATGCAAGATGAGTCATTCCCTGCGTGTAAGATTGAGCTGTAATTCATAATCTCCTGAGCATTGCACAAACTCAGTGCTCTTACAAAATCCTCAGTGTAAAACATAGACATACAAAATATTAGGTGTACTGTGAAGTAAGGGAGGGAGGTGTACGAATATGCTGTTACTCAGCTAAGGCAAACACACTTTGTAACTATTGAACATTCTCCAAACCACCAGTAATTATTTAAAGTACATTGTTGAAACACAGAAAATATGGAACATTTTCTAGACTGTTACCATCATACTGCAAACTCCATCATGAAGCATGTCCACAGGTCTACTCTGTAGAATGGTGTGTGTAAACCTTTTTTGTTTTCCAGAAAAGGGAATGTTTGAATAGATAAAATAGTTATTATTACACAAGGCATGCTTGCAGTTCGTTTTAACCACATTTTCCAATGCAAATTTGTTCACTTTTAGGACATGTTCATGCTCATTAGCACTGTTAACAGTGGTAGAATAAGTCAGAGAAATATAATAACTAGAAGGACTCTACCCCCAATGCCCACCCGCCCCTCCCTCTTTCCAAACCCCTTCATAATAAGTGCTTAACTATAATCTGTAATTGTGTAATCCTGTATGTACAGTAGAGGCTACTGAAATTCGACATTTTCAGCAACTATTCCTAATGTGTACCTCTATTCAGGATGTCAAACTGTAGGTAACAGTATCCTACACCTCAAAGAGCACTAAAACCTATCTAGACAAAATAATTATTAATATTGGCTTTTACCCTAAAGCATAGATCAAATAATAAGGGTATACACATCTGCCTTAGAACGTTACCTGAATGTACGTATAAGATACATTATGCACGTAATAGAGAAAGAGAAACAGCAGGTGCATGAGTTGAAATAAGTGGAATGATAGTCAAAGTCAATTGCCCACTATCAGAATTGTCTTTTTTAAGACTGGAACAGCTCTGTGTATCTGTATTTTGTGTGTACTACAACCATGTTATTTGATTGATCTCATCGGTAAAATATTCTTAGCTGATTGAAGGTCCCAATGGAATGTCATTTAACAGCTTTGGGATGAGACCATTGAACACATTGGATCATTATAACCTTGCAGGTTTTTAATTACTTTGTGAGCCTAATGGCAGGAGTTTTGCTTTTTATTTGTTTGGTAAAATCTGGCCATTCAAAATGCATTAGTATTAGGGAAAACAATTAACATCACAATACAGTAAGACCTCACCTATTTCTTTTCCCCAGTGCATAAGGATAATGCCACAATAGGCATATTCTTATAAGCAGTAGTGATCGGTCTATTTTTTTCAGTGGAAAGTAAATCAACCCAAGGCAGACATTAGCATTGCTATAAATATTAGCAATATTGGAATTGACAGTTATAGTTCAGTTCTCAGATAACTGTCATCCCACACTAAAGCCTCATTTAATTTTAAGTGAGTTATTATTTTATTTATGTTTTGCACAATTTATTTCACTAGATTCTTATTTTAGGGACCAGACTATTTTTTTTTGTTGTTGAAAAAAACCCTCATAAAAACATTTTTAGCCTCTGGAAAAAAGTATTTTGATCCATCAATGCCTTGAACAGACAGAGAGGAATTCTACAGCTGCTTTTTATGTAGTGGTTTAATGTCAGATATGCTCATTACAAATGTAAACACATATTGCAATAGGTTTCAGAATGTCCTTTCCCTGGTTCATCTGATGGTATATGAACTTAATCTAGTGGGTACATTTTCTTTTCTTGTAATGTCAGAGAGGAAAAAAAAACTTGAATGTAGTGCATTTGAATGTGGTGCATTTGGTTTTGTTCATGAAGTGATATGTTTCCCAAGCCCTTTGGACTTTTTCTTTTTAAAATGTACTATACTTATAAATAACTTTGTGGCAGGGTGAATTGTTGGGATAGATTTGCATGTGTAATGTAAAATACTGAACATTTCTTTTGTAATGCGGGGGAAGACTGGAACTGCCAGCAAAAAGTAAATAAATAAAAAATAGGGCCATTGTAAAGCCACAGTAGAATATAAGAAACTCATTCACTGGCTACTATTGGAACTACAGCTGTCATCACTCCTGTACAAACCAGGTGTTGATCATTATTAAGATTTTAAACATGATCCACCACAACCAAAATGGTGTCCACATCTTTGGACACTGTTCTTCAGTTAACTGCAAACACTTTTTCCAGACCTAGGCAGTCACCAAACTGTATCCTTCATAAACATTAGAACATCATTATCATTAAGCTAAGTCAGATATAGCAGAGCTTAATTTAAACTTGACGATGGCATGGGGAGATTAGATGGATCAGTGTGTGTAAGCTACAGGATTATAACTGAACTTTTCATTTAATATATAAGGATTTGCAAAAGCCATGAGCTGAACAGAGATAACAGGGGACCGTAGCAACAATGAAATTACATTGTTAAATATTGAACATTTCAATACAGGATAGAACTCAAAATCAAATGAGTTGCAGCATTATATTTCAGTCAAAAAACAACTGGACTTTTAATATTTGTATCATCTGCTCTTCAGTACACTGGACCTGACACAAGAGTTATACAACAACTTGCAACAGTACCTTTAACCACACGCATGAGCATCCGGTCACATCACAGCTAACAGTGACTGCAGAAGTCTTGACGTTTCCTCTCAGAAACACTTCATGCTATTCTTTCTCCTCCTGGGTGAATGTTAATGTATGTCTGCAGCTGTGTAAGGTATATGTGTTGTAATCTTGCATCCTTCCTATCCTTTTCCAAATCATAATGTAGAGCCTAGTTTCGAGTAAAAGTATTACTTCGTGCTTTTCTGATATTTGTGTGCAATATCTCCTCCCACTGAGGTGTTTGATGTAAAGGGAACTACCATTAAAAGAGGGGAAAACATTTGTTGTGGAAATTCATTTATCCAAACATTCATGTTTTGTTCTTTTTTGTCAACAACTAGTATTTTTCAGTAACAAATATGTTTTGGCATGTTAAGTATCAGATGCAACCTTAAAATTCTTCAGCAATGTTACTGCCCGTTGAGTAACCTTCATTAAGCACATAATTATTGATCAAGGGAGCTGCACAGACCAAAAATAACTGAAATCAAGGGGTAGGGGATCTCTGAATTAAACCTATTGGACCGGCTATTTAATAAGCAGCACTCACCGAGCACTTTATTAGGTATTTATTACTTATTTTCTAGGCTTCTACTGCTGTGGCATCACGATGCATTGTGTGTTCAGATATGTTCTTCTGCATACCACTGTTGTAATGTGTGGTTATTTGCGTTACTGTCACCTTCATGTCAGCTTTGACCAGTCTTACTTTTCTCATCTTACATCTCTCATTAACAAGGCATTTCTGTATGCAGAACTGCTGTTTACTGGATTTTTTTTGTTTTTTGCACCATTCTTTGCAAACTCTATACTAGTGTGCGTGACAATCCCAGGAGATCAGCAGTTTCTGAAATACTCAAACTACCCTGTCTGCCACCAAAAATTATTCCCCGGTCAAGGTCACTTAGATCAAGTTTTTTTCCCATTCTGAAGGTTGATGTGAACATTACCGGAAGCTCCTGACCCGCATCTACATGATTCCATGCATTGCACTGCTGCCACACAATTGGCTGATTAGATAATCGCATGAATAAGTAGGTGTAATAAGGTAAAAATGTTCCTAATAAAGTGCAGTGAGTATATTTTCTGCATATATAATCAGCAGAAACGGATGTTGAACACTATACGCTCAGAGACTTTTAATTTTTTAAACACAAGTATGATTATTATAAAAACAGTATCCAGTGTATGTGAATAGTATCCAGATTTCCATTCAAATGCATTTAAGCAAGTATAATGGCAATAAAGGAATTGTGTAGTGCTTGCTTAAATATGATGAATAAATCACTTTACCTGCCTACACGCATTTTGTAACAAAGTGAATCTTTTGCATGTTTTTCACAAACGTGACTGTAAATTCACTGTGGCAGTCAAATGGAAAAGCTATTGTTGCCTCCACAAATTCTTACAATCATCGGATTCCATCAAATGGTCCAGATGTTACTCTTTAATGAATAAACCACATTAGCTGAATAGAAAATACAGCTATAATTCTTGTTTCCCTCAGCTCAAATTAAGACGGGGCTGCATTCTCAACACTCACTGAATAGCAGGCCAGTTCATAAAGAATTTTCATAATTATAAGATTAGAAATCACAGATCTTATCACTGCATCTTCAAAAACATGGACATGCTCATCACTCAGATAACTGCAACATTGACAGATGCAGCTCACATGGCACTTTGTCATGCTAATGTAAATCACTGAGTATTGAATTAATAAAACCATGTTATAAATGCCCATACACCAATGGATCATGCAATAGGGAAAGAGCCAATGACCAAAAATGCATTTCATTGTTTGTGGGTGAATTGTTTTGCAGCAGTAAAATGCATACAGCAGGCTCTATGATTACCAGCAGCCCTGACTGGCAATGCACAAGAAATAAACAATATAATTACTGAGATAAACTCAAAATGGCATGACAGCAATGCCAATAATTATTTTATTGTAATCTCATTGTACAAAATATGGGGTATCCTTATATGCATACACCATACCATGGTCACGAAGAACATGGAGTATATGTGAAAACTACTGTAGTTTATTAATGTTTAAATGGAACCAACCAAAACATTGATAAAGTACATTATTTTTCATGTTGCCATTTTGAGTATCTCAATATAAGTATTTTTGTGCATTGGCAGTAAGGGGTGACAATAATTCTGGAGCCCACTGTATATAGAGTAATTTCATTCCATATCACTGAATTCAATGGAAAGTCACATCATGACAAACAGATTTGAAGCAATCTTTTATTACAATACAACAATGTTGTGATTGTGGACCATTCAGTGAAAAAAGGGAAAAGAAACCATCATTTACTCTCCCCACAGTAAGTGATGCACAACTCCAGATGTCAATCATGAAAATATTTTAAACGTTAAGAGATATATACAATTAACAATGTAACAACTAAATAAAATAAAAACTGCCCAAATATACAACACAAGTGAATTGCCGATTTGCATATTCTTACTGTGCTGTATATCACATTTGGATGAAAACTGTTCACAAGGTCACATCTGTATTCTCTTATGATCATCATTAGCAATGATGAGGTCACACACACCAATCTCTGGACTTGACTTATGGCAGAAGACACTAAACACTGAACTGCCCTGTGTGGACGGGCAGCCCTATGGAGTTCCAGTGGCTTGTAATGGTAGATGCGTGGCAGACCTGCCCCTGACCGTAGGCTCACACGTACACAGGGCTAGGCAGAGGCTTTGGCGGCCTTTCGAGCCTGCTGTTCCTGCCGTGCCTTCTCTCTGAGCTCCTGCTCCCTCTGGACCAGCATGAGGCGCTCCTCCTCCCACTCCTGAACCTTCCTGGAGTACAGCTCCCCATCCGCCTCTTCAGCCGCACCCAGCTCGGCCTGGGCCAGAGCAGAGACCAGTGCCTGGAGCCCGCCGGGGTCAACCCTGCCCTGAGACTGCAGCTCAGTGCTGAGGGCCTGCTCACGAGAGGGACAACACACACACACACACACACACACACACACACACACACAGACACAGACACAGACACAGACACAGACACAGACACAGACGCAGACACACACACACATACACGCAGACACACACACACATACACGCAGACACACACACACACACACATACACGCAGACACACACACACATACACGCAGACACACACACACACACAGACACGCACGCGCACACGCACACAGACACACACACACACACACACACACACACACACACATGCAAACACGCAAACACACACACAGACACACATATTATTGTAATACATGTCCTCCTCTTTGATTGATATGTGTGCTTTTGGTGTATGTAGCAGTCAATCATTCCACTACCATAGCACATTCAGGAGCACTCAACCCATTTCCCAAAATGTCACATTCTGGCAACAATATCAGCCATGACATCATTCTTCTGTAGAACTGAATTTGACACATAATCTACCGAGGTCTGAAATGCATACACGCACAGAATCTTTCCATGGTTATGGTGAGCCTGGGTAAATATCAGCTTGCTCTTCTTTGCAGTCTCAGATTAAAAGCTAAACTGTATGAGACAGACTCCACTTCCCATCACATTCCATGTTTGCACATTATTCCAGATAACCTTTGTGTTATGCCCGTTGGATAATATTTATATCTGGGCCTTAGCCCATAATCTTCATTTTGATGTCCTCAACAGAAGAATTCACGAAACGTGGACCAGCGCAAACACAGAACATCTTATTAACACACAAATCAATCTACAGAAACTGCCACTTGGGTAAAATGGCCAGATTAAAACAAGACTGGGAACTCCCAATTCTCACTTCTGGCGGTTAAAAACAGGCACACAGTCACATACAGGTCATGACAGGCTTACAGCGTCTGCCCCAGTTTAATTAGCTATAAAACACAACGAGGCTCGAGGGACCATGCCTCTGCAGTGGCCTTCAGTGAGACAGATGTCACCGGGGGCTGAGACTGGTGCCTGCTGGGTTGATGGAGGACCAGAGTAATTTATGTACTGCTGTCAGAGCCCAGGCAGGGGGTGAATGCAGGCTCACACACACAATCCAGCGGTTCACAGACGTGGGAGAGTGCGTGTGCTGCACACACACTGGATTCATGGCTTTCATTACTTCTGTGTGAGGACTGGAAAAGGGTACACCCAGGCGTACAATATAAAATTCAAGAAATAATCAAATTTGAAGTTAATTATGTGGTAACAGCATATGTATTAATGCCTAATCAGTTCATAAAGTACCTTCTCTTATACTCATAAGGCTATGGATAAGCACTAATATTGCTTAAATAAGGCCCACGTTCACAAAATGTGCAGAAGAGCACAGAAGAAGAGTTACATTAAAGCAACTACATTTGGAACTTGGAAAATAAGCCTGATCATTCCACCAAATAAATAATATATAATAATATATATAGACTGCAATTTGTAGCTCATTTGTGCATAAGGTCTATTGACTAATTATTTCCCTTCAGCAGATAGGCTAGAGCTCCACTGCTGCTGTGTGCAGTACACTGCATGCTCATATGCATTCAACACCCCATTCTGAAAAGCTAAAAATAGCTCGCTACTGTGCTGCATTTTGTGCTGCACTCTCTCATCTTAAATGTGCTGCACTTTCCTTTCAGTCCACTCTACGTACTGTAGCTTCCCTCTTTCTATGCAGTATATATGGAAATCTTATGGATTGACTAAAGTCTTCAAATGTTAGAAAACCCTAAATCTACACACTATACAATGGCAAATTATTTATTTGCATAAATTCGCACTTGTGTGATAAAGCTGCTATACTTCAAAAAAATGTCATTTTATACAAAATAATTTTTTCATTCTACAACAAGCCAAAGCAAATGGTGCGATCCTGTCAGTTCCAGCCATGCTTATACTATGTAAACAGCCATTATAAAGTGACATCTGACATGAATGCTCATAATTGAGACAAATTTCTGCTGCTCTGATCCTGGTTATGCAGGAATGTAATAGAGCCCACCCTCGGAGAGACAGAATTGGGATCCATTTAGAAAGGTCAAGAGGACCATAAATCCACTGGAACAGGAGACAACAATACATAGCCAGAGTATACTGTAATTCACAGAGGGAAACGCAATGCAGAGGCCTGATGCAGAAAACACAACCAACACAAAACATACTTAATGGGCTCTAACTGGAGGATAAGCCTCGGAAGAAATGAGTGAAATGATATTCTAACGTTTTACAAGCCGGTGAGAGCGGTGACCTTTACAGTGACCCAGTGAACAGCCTGAAATCAATAGCACAACCCCCATTACAGACACAGCCTGGCAGCACCTCAGAGGAGGCTTAGTGGGAAAAGCAGGCAGAAGGGAAATCATTATAAACCCGTAAATGGGATCATTCTCCCTGAAAAAGAGATGGCCATTTGAACAGTGTCATCAAAGGGCTCAGTTGAGCAGAATGAGTCCCAAAATGAGATGCTTGACAGTTACTAAATATACAATATATACAATGTACAATGCGCATAACGTGGTTTAAATGAGCATGTAACACGTCACATCAGCCAAGACTACTACTAATCAAATCATATATCTTTTTAACTAAGCCATCTTAGGATGTGGACAATTATGGTAAGTATAGTAGTAGTTAGTAGTGTACGTATATCACATTAAATCATTTTTTAATTGCTCTCAATACATTTAAACAGCTATTATAGCTTGCATACAACACACCATCCAGAGGCCTTGAATTCCTCATAGCTGGGAATGATAGCTGAAATAATGTGCATCTTTTTCGTAGGAACAGAATCTTATGTGAATAAGCCCTTCTCCTCCTGAAGTCAACAGGATATTAATAATTCAACAATATTCACATCATCTCCTTCATAATACTTATATTGGCTGTCAGCTCAAAAAAATAGAGTTGGTCATATTGTAGGGTATTGTGTTTTATTCTGTATTTACAGTTTTATTATCTGTTCGTGTGAGCTGAAGACAACATTTTGCAGTTTAATTTTAAACCTCTACTTGCATGCTTCAGAGATGTGTTAATGCGTTTTCCCTTCCACCTCACTGATGGTTCTAACAGCTGCAGATTGTTCTGCAGCTACACTCAGACAGCCTAGTCTGAGCTGAATAATTACATATAAAATGGATTAAGCTTCATACAACCTGCCCCAGGAGATGAAGTTAAACGACCCACGTAACCGGAGTGATAGTCCAGTGTATCCCACAAACACATTTAAGATTTTCTGTAGCCATTCTAAAGCCAAACAAGTTTTCCCCATCATATACAACCAATATTTACATTACATTTCATCCCCATCTGCCCAAAACCCATTTATAGTTATCTTCACTAAGAGACAGACAGAAACACAAGAGCTGACACGTTTCATCAACCTGCTTCGGAAGTTAAAGTAGTTAGACAGTGAAGCAGACCCCTGGTGGGAGAACTGCACCCTTCAGTCTAGTCTCTCTGCTCAAATTCAGTCACATTCTTATTTGGGTACAGGCAACAGTAAAATGCCTGTGCCTTTTGCGGAAGATGAACTTAATTTAATATGCATTCAATTTGTCTATGAAATGAAAGGGGCAGACGCAGTGCAAAACACAACATTTAGCATGTACAACAGCAAAAATGCTAAATAAAGAAATAATCTAAAATAAAAATAAAAAGTTATTTAATTCTCACTAGATAATTATCAAAAGCCTTGTAAGTGCACCCTATAAATGCAGCACAGTCAAGTTCTCACAGTATGGAAGTTAATAAAAGCTTGCAACCGCTGTGTTACCATGGATATCAGTCCCGCACTGATACGCAAGTTGTAGTTAAAGGCAGAGGCTGTGTAATATGGTTCATATAGGAAATGTAACTTGGATTCTGCCATTTACATGGCAGCTCCATTTACCATTTAAGTAGCCATGAATGGCTATGGCTCATTATGTCACAGCTGGGCCATTGTGCCATATCTCTTCAATTAGGTACTATAGATGAAACCCTTGGGACACATTATATTCAAATATAGTAAATGACAGAATGCTCCAAAGCATTCTCAGTGTCACCACTGCATTTGAGACAGAAATGTTTGTTAGCGCTCACCCACCTGGAACCTTCCGGCATACTCTGGAAGTTTCTCCCTCTCCAGCTGGTCTTCCTCATCGACGCTGGCGTCCGGCACACCTCCGGCGTCCTCGTCACCCTGGGCAGCGTCGACCTCAGACACGGGGCCCGAATCCCGCAACACAGCCTCCAGACAGTCCAGCTGGAATCGACAGAAGATAAATCTCATGCAGCCGACTGGCAACCGGGTCCTTTCCACAGACGGCGAAGTGCATTACCTAGACACAGTAGTGTTTGCAGGAGAAAAACCTGTGATATAGGAATGGACTCCATGTATTCAATAGACCCTTCAGAAAAGCAGTTATCTGAGAAATGAATGCTGGCACCACATGCAGTCGTTGAAAATGGACTTGATTCAAATAGCAATAGAAAATAGCCAAGAAAATAAAGAGAAGTATGCTAACACTGGCAGTGTCTACACAGGCCAAGTGTCACACAATAAAATACAACACATAATCAAATCTCCTGCTCACTGATCAGCAGATCTTTGACCTTCAGCTGAATTTTTCCGCATGAGATGATCAGATTTATCCAAAAGGGAGTAGAGTGTGCGAGACTGAGAGGCGAATGTTTGAAGCCAAGTGGATGACGCAGTGCCCACTCGTTCCACTCTGATGTCAGCTACATGGAAAGGAAGGGATTAGGGTGAAATATATGTTTGCCTCGTCTGCAAAACCACAGAAAAGCAGAGGAGATGGCCGTTGTCACGGGACACCTTGGGAGGTGAGACTGAAGATTTATACAGTCTGACCTCTGTGTGAATCAGAAAGACAAACTGCTCCAGGATACAGTGTGCACAGGATGGATGGGCCAATTCAGTCTGGCCAGGATGATGGATGGGAAAGGCACAACAGGGTTCTAGTAACTGTAAACAGGCTAAATGTGCAATGATGGATATCGCAGGATATTTCATAATTCAAGAACAGTCATCTGCGTTTCAGTTTTGGAATAAAAAAAATCAGCATGACTGCAAAAGTTAAAAAGCCCTGTATGAAATAGCAGGTGTTAATATTAATCATTTTCTTTTCAGTGAGATCACATTCCTCTTTATAGACTCTTCAAAGACACTGAATGAGCTGAAGTTTTAATACAGAATCCAGGGAAAGCTGGTTTATTTGAGTATGCATTCGGAGGAGTCTCTTTCAGGAACATTAATAAAGGGGAAACTTGAGTCAAATACCCTGTAATAGCTTGAATAGCGAAACCAAAGTCCACAATTCAGAGGCCAAAGCCTCATCTTCAACATCGAATCCCATGTGGAAAAACGCTGCTCTGATGGGAGAGAGGATTACGCTCTCCCTACAAGGACATTTAACTGAAATAAAGGCAGACTGCAGGCATTTTTCAGCCTCAGACAGACCCGGATAAATTTAACTGGGAACCATGTGGCAAGTGCCAGCAGTAAAACTTGGCAGTGTTTCAATAAATTAGTCTAGAATAACAATGCAGAGCTTTTTATTCGCTCAATGCAGGTCCTAGAGACCACATTGTTCCCCGGAAAGCCAGTGCGCTGTAAAAAGTGCAACGTCATTGTTAAATATGCCCACAGAAAATGATTAAAGTTTTTGTCTGTGATCCAGACACTCTGGGAAGGCAGCCAATGTCACACCGCATCAATCACAGCCACAGAGATTTTTATATTTCCACAATTGCTTCCCTTACACATTCTCAATCCTGCCGGCCTGATTTCCCATTTTAATCACGCTACAGGGCCACTGAACTCTTGGCCTGGCTTTGGTGAATTCTACCCAGAGCTTTTTCAACAGCCATTTGAGGACAAGAGGTTAGGCCAATACCAAAACAACAATAGAGACACTCGCTCTGAACAAGAAAACATCAGGGCCCGCTGCCTGTCCGTCTGATTGACTGCTTGACAATGGACCAGACTCCTTTAGTTTAATGATGTATAGTTAATGTGCGCAAGATGTTACTATTTCTGAACTTCATTCTATTGAGCATCTCCTCCTGAAATATCTTCTTATGTTACAAACTTCCCGCAAGAATGCTTTCGGAAATCAGCCCTGTGGCTCATATTACAGAACAAGACAGGAAGCATGTAAATACATACATAAAATTGTTAGCACTACAGAATGTTCAGCAGTTAGTTTTATTATTAGCATTAGCAGAATAGCCATCTTTGTTCTCCACAAAGCAGTCGTCCATGTGGCAGCAGTGGAGTAATGGCAGCCACTGTACATTCATCACAAACACAATGTCAGTGCAGCAAGAGAAAACATAGCACATCAATAACACAGCTCTTTATGAGCGCCTTCTGCTACTCTGGCAAATCAAGTTAGGCATTAGACATAAAATCTCCCATTCATCCACTATCAGACACACACACACACAGCCACAAACTCACATAGGCAGAACAGAAAACTCTTCCTATTATCAATTCCTTGGTGCCAGGAACAAACAAATTGAATAGAACAGAAAACCTAAACTGACATATTGACATAAGTTCAGGATTAAATACTAAATATTATAGAAAAGAATACGGATGTGGGTGATGAAACTCGACAGTGCATACCGCTTCTTTGGAGAGCTTGACGTCCGGTGTCCCAGAGCACACATTCTCCATGACAGCCAGGGCCCGGTTGAGGTAGCCCGGGGTCCAGATCAGGGGCATGTGCTGGAAGACAGCGCGAATACCCCTGGCCATCTCCACTTTACCTGCACACAGAGGCATGAGCTCAGACTCTGGGTCAATACACCACATTATTTATTTTCTGTTGTAATCTGCAACAGTAGCATTTCAATGCTTGCTGGAACTCCAATTATTGAATGAAGACATCAATGCACCAATGACATTATACTGCTGCATTTACAAGTCAGAGGCATGTGTTCAGGAACCAGCTTTCTACATGACTGCACTAAGGCGGACCCTTTCACTGAAATGGCAACAGCAATCGAGCTAAAAACAGGCATTTCTGCCCCGTGCCTGTGTGATGTGCATGCAAGCAGTATGCAGGACATAAAGACTATGGGAGTGCAGTATCTGCATCTGCTCAGCCAAAATTGCAGTTCTCTTCCTAGCTATAACTGGTAATTTTCCACTTCCAGTGTACGCTACGTCCACTTCCGGGTTTCTATCCCAACACAGACACAGGTTGTTTAATTGGTTGAACAGATACAGATACTGTCCACCCCTAATGCAGTGGATTAAAAGCCTCATGTCTGTCACGGTGAACAGAGAGGAGCCTGTACACACCCAGCAGGGCACAGCCCAGGAGCTGGGCGCTCCGCCCGGAAGAGTTATCCTGTTTCAGCCCCGCGATCAGAAGGGCCGCTCCCACACTCCTCTCCTCCTGCCACTGTGAGAACAGATGAAATCACACGCAGATGATGTCAGCCGTCCACCTTCCGAGAAAAGCCTGCCACCGCACTGCTATTCTAACATGACCCTAGTCTTCTCAGTATAGGGATGCTGTGCTGTAGGAGATGCTGTTTCTCAGATGAGACATGACTGATGTCCTGGTCAGTTTCTAAACCTGGCTGTTTCAAGGTCACGACCCAGTTCTGTCACAGTTTAGTCACAGTTCTGAAAACCAGTGCTTTAGCATAATACATGACCTGACAGTCCCCAACAAACCTATCATCTTCCATACATTTTTAATACAGAGAACTACATCTACTACCACTACTACAGGCACCAAAGGTATTACCAAAGGTATTTATTAGACTTAATAAATGCTGTGGCCTATCCATGTAGAGTTATGATGCGTTGTGTGTTCAGAGATGCTCTTCAGCATACCACTGTTGTAATGTCTGGTTATTTGCATTACTGTCACCTTCCTGTCAGCTTTGACCAGTCTGGCCATTCTCCTCTGACATCTCTCATTAACAATGCGTTTCTGCCTGCAGAGCTGCTGCTCACTGGATTTCTTTTGGGTTTTTTTCACCATTCTTTGCAAACTCTAGAGACTAGCGTGCGTGAAAATGCCAGAAGATCAGCATCTGAGATACTCAAACCACCCTGTCTGCCACCAACAATCATTCCACGGTCAAAGTCACTTAGATCACATTTTTCCCCCATTCTGATGGTTGATGTGAACGTTAACTGAAGCTCCTGTCCCGTATCTACATCATTGTATGCATTGCACCGCGGCCACACAATTGGCTGTTTAGATAATTGCATGAATAAGTAGGTGTAATAAAGTAAAAAAGTTCCAGTGCTTGGTGAGTGTATATTACCAGCAATACAAGCGATGATGCTTACACTGAGTTCCGGTTTGGTTTCCAGATACTTGGCCAGAGCGTACAGTGATAAGACCTGTGTGGAGGGCAGGTCAAAGGCTTCCAGCAACATTGCCTCTTCCACAACCGCCCAGGCACCTGGAAAACAGGCAGACGCAATGGGTTAACCTCCCAGAGGAGTCTCACTGTAAAACATAGTACTGCAATAACAGAAGAGCAAATGCTTAAGCAAAGCTGACAGGGACTCAAACAGACCCTCTCAGCACACTACATAGACTTGAACATGCAATGCAAATTTATTCCAAAGCAAACAAAGTCTCACCCTTATAATCTTCCTCTTTTAAGAAGGAATCTATTAGTAGATTAAAGGTCAACTCATCTGGGAAGATTCCGTACTGCACCTACAGCAGAATGTAAAAATGATAAGATTACCAATAAATCAACACACATTTAATTTTCCATTTTAATTAGAAGTCAGGTTTTACATTACCAAGTGTTTTTCATCCAAAATTATTATTATAAGATAAGCAGCATATTATTCAGGGGCTAAGGTACATGACTAGGTGGTTCAAGCCCCAGTGTAGCCACGATAAGATCAGCAGAGACAAAACACCTTCCTTGAGCAAGGGCCTTAACCCTGCACTGCTCCAGGGGGTATTGTCCCCTGCTTAGTCTAATCAATGGTAAGTCACTTAGGATAAAATCGCCAGCTGGGGCGGCCTGTAGCGTAGTGGTTAAGGTAAATGACTGGGACACGCAAGGTCAGTGGTTCTAATCCCGGTGTAGCCACAATAAAATCCGCACAGCCGTTGGGCCCTTGAGCAAGGCCCTTAACCCTGCATTTCTCCAGGGGAGGATTGTCTCCTGCTTAGTCTAATCAACTGTACGTCGTTCTGGATAAGAGTGTCTGCCAAATGCCAATAATGTAATGTAATGTAAATAACAAATATTAATTATTATTATTATTCATAAAGAAATCATGAAGATAAAGCGCTGGGAATGCGAGTCATCTGTGACATAAATCAGTACAGTGCCATACTGTACAATAGACAACATACTGGAATATCTGTAATATCTGTATCAGTAGCAAACATGGGGAGGTGACCTACACAGGGCAGACTATCGGGGGAAGGTCAGTGCACTACACCCAACATGTAGCATATTCCACAGACTCCTACAGTACCTTGTTTTTGATGGTGTACAGGACCTTGTCACGTGCCCCATATTTCAATCCCTTGCGGACCCAGCTGTGGATGGTCCAGTCTCGCAGGTACCAGCAGTTTGGGCTGTGACGGAATCTACACACACCCAGAGGAGGGGCAGTCAGCACGGCATTCATCAAAATCCCAACCACTCTTCTGTCTGTGAGGAGCATCTGAATGAGGCCCTGTGGTCTATCAATAACTCACCACTGCACTGCAGACAGTGGGCAGCCTTGATTAGCCTGCACCAAAGGTATGGTGCATCACATGCTAATATCAGAAGTGAAAGTGGCTTATGAAAAGGAAACTCCTAAAAACACAATATTTCACAATCCTCTCTCTAAAGCTTCTAAATATGAATGCAGACCCGCTTTGCTCACATAGCCATGCCATCACCATGTTTAATTGATAAGCTCTGAGTCTGCTATTTCTTAAAATGCATTCCAAAAACTGAACACTGAAAAACAGTAAGAAAGCACAGCTGATGAACAAAATGATAAATGGGTGTGACACATTTTCGAATATTAGAATGTAAAAATAACACCCAGCAGAACATTTCAGATGGTGTTGTGAGGACTGAACAAACATCATTTTGTCTGACTGGAGATTTAGATCATGTTCCACATCCAGACTTGCTATGAGTGAACTCATCAATAATCCAGTGTTGTAAACTCCAGTCTCTGATTGGCCAGGAAGAGAGCGCACACTGATGGTGTGAGCTCCTGTTGCTAAGGCAACACTGGGGCAAGGCTTCCTCGTGCATCCGGTGGTAGTGGGGCTGGGATAATACTGCTTTGATTTTATCACCACAATGATAATGTTACTGACTGGCAGATCATATTGTATGCCAGCCGGGCTCTCCTTGTGTTGTCCACTAGCATTACAGATGCATTTATAGAAAGCTATTACCATTTTTTTCCACAGTCAGCGATTAAATAAATATGTCATCAAGAAATAGTGAATGCCTGCCAATTGATCCAGTAGATTCCGGGAAGCGTCTGGCATTATGTCAAACTTGAAAATGGAAAACAAGCGGCCTTGTCAGATCATTTGTGTAGTTCCTACACAGAATTAAGGGGTTTAAAGTGTACTTGCAGACACAATGTATAAATGATTACACGCACTGAATGACTGAATGACAATCAGGTCCCATTTGGCCACTCTTGCGCGCAGGGGATTCTGGGATGGGAAGCTGGCACACAAAGAAAGCAGATGCTACAGTAGCCCAGGTAGGACACTGCCAAGCCTGACGATCTGCCTGTGTCACTGAATAACACAACCTCCACAGTGCGCTTCTACCACAGCCCGCAGAGGACAGCTGCAACACACAGCATCTGAACTCTGCTTCTCTAATCCTCATATTTGCATCTCTTGTCTCTGGATTTTGGCTTTATATAAAGAGCTCTTTTTTTTATGTTACACAGAGGATATGATTTTTTTCAGTTGCAGCAAAAGAGATGAAAGACTTTGCAGTCTTAACAGAAGAAGAAATATGCAAAGACATCTCAACTGCCTCCTTTTGCTGTGTGTCACTAAGTACTGCAGTTCAAAAGCCCCAAATGACTGAGTGCACAGCTGGCATGTTCTTCTCTCAAGAAACCCCACTGAAGGACAATTCAAAATTACTGTAACAACTCAAATGTCACCCTATGATTACAGTAGAGCCATGCCTCCAACAGCAGTATAATAGCAGAGCATTATGCCAAACTTACTTGTAAAGATAATAGTCCGCCTGGTCCACTTCTTCTTTTGATGATATATTGTCGACAAACTGCAAAAAAGAAAGATATTTAAATATAAATATGAATATATAAAAAACCTTTTCAGGGAAATGCTGTGCATTACAGTAGGTAAGAGCTGACACAATGGCCAGTCACACAGGTTGAACACGTGGTGATCTCACCGCATAGTGATGATTAAAGATGATGTGACTGCAATTTCTGTAAAAAGATACATTCGGGCCTATTTCTATTTTTGCCTGATTACCCATGGAAACATGCTGCAGATATTGTGTGCATTGGCCTGAAACTGTTCTTTATCCATATGGAGACTTCCTCCTCTTTTAACTGCTCAGAATCTCAGAAATTCCCTGTTCTTGCAGTATTCCCTAAGACAGAGAGAGACAACAAGGTAATGGCCTTGATAACGACATAGCGATCCAATTACTGACAATGTATTGAGCCCCCCCCATCTTGGAAACGGCTCTTGGAGCCTCATCATTATGTGCACCTAGCAACAACAACCCAGTATGTTCAGGGATTCTTCTCTGTGGTTTAACGAGTGCTTTGCTGAGGGCCGTTTGTCCTGCGACAGGTAGACCACGCCCCGGGCGCAGTAGGCCAGCAGACGCAGCAGGCAGGACCAGACGATGTCTGGGGCTGTCTGGCTGAGTCACCGCCCCCCCCCCCACAGCCCCTGCTGTGCCCTGAGCAGTGCTCGCCAGGCACAGTGACACAGCTAATTCAGAGAGGCAGAGAGGCAGCTGGTCGCATGAGGACAGCTTCCCGCACTCTCGCCTTAAATTACCAACCGCTCCGTCGATAACCTGCCGGTACTGGTGCGCTTTAACGTCCCGGCAAAAGCAGGGTACTTCCATTTTCTCATATCCTCTATCGGTATCGATTGCCCTTTTTTAGCTGCGCCGTGTTCTTGAAAATGCGGCCTGTGCAGCCCGCCCCCTTTAGCTTTGTTTACCTTGCATTTGAATAGACAGACCCACGTTATACAACTGGAGGAGCATGGGAAATGGTGCTGGCTGTCAATCATTGGTCAGAGACTCACGCTCACAGTGTGTAAAAATCTTTATTCCATTCATGATCTGGCTCTTTAAAGCGGGGTTCAGCTTGCATTGTGCCTGCAGTGTTAGCGCAACGGTAGCGCAGGTTTTGTGTGTGCAGAACCATGCTTGCCCAAGCTGCTGTGATCCCTCATCCTATCGACCGCTGCTGTCACGCTCTCCCTGTGGCCAGATTACATTGCCCATCTAGCTTGTCCTGAATATTTATTCCACTGTTTTCAGCGTCCCCAAACCTCTTCACATCTCATGTTACAGCAGTCCGTCAGGAAACATTTATCCTTTTAAGAACCTGTTATTAGTGTTGCACACAAGAGGATAGCTAAAAATATCTGCAGCTCTGTTCTGAATGCAAATCCTGATATAAACCACACAAATTCATAAGGGCCTTGGCTTTTGTGTAAACTGTATAGTAAAGTGAGAGCCTTTTTTAGGTACTTTTTGGCTAAAGTTTGCATTCCTACATCATACCAAAATGCTGTGTTTTTGGGGAAAAAAATAATTTATCCTGACTTAAATCTTACAGGAAATAGTGAATTGTTTGAAATGTTATTATTAGGATTTGTAATAATATAATAATTCATATAAGATTTATAATTCATAACATGACTCTGCAAAACAAACTTTTTTTCATTGATACTTTTACGGATTCCTAAAACATGACAGGTACACATAAAGAAGAGAAAGTATATGCTCTGTCAGGTTGATGATAACATTGCAAAGGAAGTCAAAAAAAGGATCCAATACAGCGGCCAGCTGAGAAGGATCTTCACACAGAGTGAAAAGGGTTAAGATCAGGTCAATGAACTTGAAGGTCAGGTCAAGCAACAATGACAGAAAGGTCAAGTCAAACAAGACTGATGGGTGAGGAGAAAAGATGTTTGATTCTCTATTTCAGAGATGAAACGCAGCATACCGCTCTTTTGTGTCTGAAGCACAAACTGCAAGTCATCGCGGTGGATAGGGACACTACTTTCCATTGCTTGAGGAGGCCACACGAGGTAAACACAGGGATGTATACTGATCCTCACACTAGTGGCGAGAGAAAAGCTGCTCTATAAAAACTTGACATGTGGGGTTGTTCTCTATTAACCATTGACAGTCACAGTGAAGTAGCTAGAGTAAATATCAGATTTCAAAACAATTTACCCATTTATTATATGTAAACAATAGCTTTCATGAAGACATTTAAAAACAATCTATAAATGCCTAACTGTGTATATTCCACCCTGAGACTGAGAATGTAATCTGATGAAAAGCTACAATATTATTTTCAGTCGTTGTGAGGCACATAAAAGACAGCATTGACTGCTAATGCCCACATTTTGTTCAATGTGAAATCTTTAGCCAAACACAAACCTAGCTCCTGCAGTAATCCTGGCACAAATTTCTTTTAAAAAATAAAACCAGCTCACAAAGACAAATATGAACACAATACTACAATGTTAAATGATTTTAAGGACACTTCAATATACAAATCAATTAAATTACTGCCCACATCAGTGCTATAAATCATATGGATTGTAAAGGAGGGCATCTTGCATTGCCCTGTACATAAAGCTATCCTCAGTGATGCATTTATTGATTCTAATTACAGCGGCCCACAGAACACAGTTCATCTGAAGAGCTCTACAATGCCCAGGAGACCAAACAATCAGTCTACATCTTTTTCCCTCCCCCACTGTGCATATAAGCCACAATCTTCTCAAATATCCATATACAGCAAAATAGGTAGAATACACTGCTCTAGAATTTCTTATTTATTAGGAACTTCCCAAAATACTGATCAGCTGTCCATGTGAATTCTGAATGCCTAGAAAAAAAATGTGTGTGTCAGTTCTGGTAAGGTATCCAGACTTATAGATTTTCCATGCATTATTATAAATAGGTCCAGGGGCTTCGTAATTCTCTTACCCGAGAAATTGTCAGAGAGCTGACAGGAAACTTTTTTTCGTAGGTCCTGTCCATCAGGGCTGCCAATTGAGCTTTGGGAAATAAGACAGACAATTAGGAAGAATTAGCCAGTAACCAACTGATCACACCACTTCTTTTTAGAAGCACTGCAGCATGTAACTACAAAGGAAAGTATATACATTTCCCATCTGACACACTGATAGAGACAGCTTTGCACTCCTTTTACTGCTGGGAGATGAGCAAAATGCACAAGGGAATGGTGCATGACTGCCACACTAAAGAATTCTCATCTTATATTCATGCTGAATCAGAGCAATAGCACTCAGTATAGCTTTACCGTACAGAAGAGTAAGCACAAGCATAGTGTCAGACACTTGCCAAATGCGTGACTGCCAATGACAGCTAAAGTATCAAATCATGTAAGCCTGTCAATTTGATAGGATCAGCATATAACTAGTTTACCTTACAATGACAGGATGGGTTTCCCCTCAATACATTAAGAGGAAGGAAATGAAGAGCCCAGTCACACTCCAGTGTGGCTCAAATGGCTTGCGCTAATGGCATTGACACATTCAGAGGAAGGGATATAGACTTCAGACAGCCCACCGCCACCCTAATCAATGGGCTGACTCCAGGGTCAAAAGGCAGCTGAAGCCTTGCCTCCATTTTGAAGGTAAAAACCTAAGCACACGTTGCACAGATGCCATTAAATCCACACAACAGAGGGTGTTCCCCGCTAGCCAGTCTGAGTGAAGACACAGCCCTCAGGTCACATGACAGGAAAGAGTGAGGTTAAAAAAAAGGCCATAGACTGCAAACATCAATCACAGTACTCTACAGAGTCCATCAGGCACCAGAAGATTCAGTGTTGTAACCTGACCTTCCAAGAACCCGGCGTTGACAAGGCAATGGCTAATTTAAAAAATATTTTTTTTTATTTTTTATTTTTTACCCATTGCCTCTAGGCTAAAATGTGCAAAACGGGAGCCCTATTATCCAGGAAGATACTGAAAGCCAAATAATCAATTTAGGTTTGGGTCCTGAATCCTGAACAAATGTCAGCATATTCCAAGTAAGATTACATTCAAATTTCACTTTATCAATAAATTTCCTTGGGCAATTACAGATGTGACAGATGGAATCCATGTGTATGCTTGCCATTTTCCCAAATTCCTGGACAAATAACACACTATGTAATAAACCACCAGTTATCTGACAATGCAGTCAGCCAAGGGATGTCACTCAGTCTGCTAAATCAAGTTATAAAAACAAATTTAAAAATGTTCCTTCCAAAATGGCTAAAGTATATCTAGCACCAAAGAAAATTTGTCGAAAAGCATAGGCAATGGAAAAAGGGACATACTGTAGGCTATGCGCTATTTTGTAAAAAGAGAAAAGGTGTTTCTGGTCACAGGTTATTGGAAAGGCTGTTAACATCCATCCATCCATCCATTATCTTAACCCGCTTATCCTGAACAGGGTCGCAGGGGGGCTGGAGCCTATCCCAGCATACATTGGGTGAAAGGCAGGAATACCCCCTGGACAGCTCGCCAGTCCATTGCAGGGCACACACACCATTCACTCACACACTCACACCTATGGGCAATTTAGACTCTCCAATCAGCCTAACCTGCATGTCTTTGGACTGTGGGAGGAAACCCACGCAGACACGGGGAGAACATGCAAACTGCACAGAGAGGCCCCGGCCGAGGGGATTCAAACCCAGGTCCTCCTTCCTATGAGGCGGCAGTGCTACCCACTGCACCATCCATGCCGCCAGGCTGTTAACATTTTTTTTTAAGTGAAATACAATGAAATAGGAAGTATGCAAAAATCGTTCCTGTCATTGTGCGTTTACCACAGGCATTCAGCATCACGATGAAACAAAACGAGGTTGACTGACTACAGTATCTAACTGTCAATGTAACACTGCCCTCTGCAGTGCAGTCTGAAATGCAGAGAATTCTCGAGCTTAATATCTCTCTGACTTTTGTTATTAACGCAACGACCTTTACCTGGTTCAACATGAGCTTACGGTAGCTATATTAAGTGTACTTAAAGAACAGTGTATGCACATGCATGCACTTACCCAGACTGTGAGGGTCTTCCTTTCTCTGTTCCCATATCTTCGCATCCAAATACGATGCTGAGAGAAGGCATCGTCTTACTAAAATAAGCACATCCAAAAAGAGAATCATGGGACATTCTGGGTTAAAACTCGCTTGCGTTCTGACACATCTTAATTCTATAGTTTGCAATATAATCTGGTCAAATGTACAAATGTTGCTTAGCTAGTCAGTACAGTTAGCTACTAAACAAGCAAATGGGACCATCTACTACACATTCATTGTTCTTAAATTATAAGCTAGAACATTCTCTGAAATTGTGATATATATATTTGTTCCCTTGCTACGCTCTTTTTTATCGACAGTAATGTTAGCTAATAATAATAATGCTAATAATGTTAAAGATAGTTAACATGGTTGCTAAATATTGACTGACAGCCTCAACGTTGGAGTCAAAAGCTGACAGATAATTGTATTTTCTTAACATGAAACATCACGGACAAGTAACCAAATGTGTAGATGAAATTAATGTAAACTTGTAGGCTTTCCGCAATTCATTACCTGTAAAAACCGGTGTTTTACATTTTGCTGAAACTCTTGCAAAGAGAACACACCGCTGTAGCATGGACGCAGCCATCTTGGAATAATACATTTTCATATGACGTAAGGGGTAAAGAAAATAAAGAACTGTTCATCTTCAAGATGGTTAATCCCCAAAATATATTCATGAACTGTTAATAATAATAAATATTTATTTACAAAATATAAGATATGGATCATAATTGTATTAATTAATAACCCGATACTTATTGAAGGGTTTTTAAATTGTAAAAATATGTTTCCTCTTTCGCACATTGGTGCAGTCAGGGGACAATATGGCGCTTAGAGGACTGAGTGGCTGTCTCCAAATTTTACTGCATAATGTAAAAACAAAAGGAGTAGCCTAATAGTAACCCAACAGCCAGACTGCTGTGCGTGCAGAGTAGGAGGTAATTAATCAATCCACAGAACCTGACAGTTAGCTGACTTTAGTTAACCAGGTAGCTAGTTCAACTTGATCAGTGGTTCCCAAACTCGGTCATGGAGTACCCCTGTTTATGCTGGTTTTCGTTCCAAAATTGCGATCCTAGAATTTTAACAAGCTGTTAATTAATTAAGTGCTTTTCACATTTAGAGGGATTACGTACCCTCTTAAACCACATTTTCTCAAATAGCTATGCATACCAAGAAGAATACAATTCCCATGTTTATATTATGTTTATTGAGCTGTATTGTAACCAATGCATACATTTTGCATAAAAAGTAGATTAGATTTTAGCTGATCAAATTATTAGACTGGAGTGAATCAGTAGGTTCCTAATTGCCACTTGAAACATAATGAAGACTTCAAAGGCAAAGCAAATGATAACACTGCAAGCCTGCATTGTGTTGATACGTTTAAGGGAAAACATTGCCAATGAAATTAAACACATTTAACAAATTTGTTGGAATTATATTTGCCATTTTATGAAATATTTAATTGGATTCTATGTTCAATAGCATATAGCCTACAATATACCGTATGCACAATGTATTATGGTTATGATTTTGTTTCATGAGTTTGAACAATGCATACGCGTATTATCTTTGGTATAATGAAATGAGTATGATAAGATTATGTGTGTTTGCGATAAAAATGTACTTGCACATTTATCTTTTAAGGAGACATGTTACTTTAAATGCGTAAGCTTATTCTTATTAACAAACAAAAAACATTGTCAACAGGGGGAGCTGTTGTTTAAAAATGTGTTAATCGAAAATCAAGTGGAAAATAAGGAATAATATGCAACCCATGTGAATTTCAGTCCCACTAGGCACATTGATTAATAAGTAATTAAGTAATATATCAAATGTTTCCATTTTTAATCGGTTTTATTATTTATTGATTTTTTAATGTTTTAGTATAAGAAAATAAAATTAGCTTGAGAGCTTCATTGTATATTTTCCTCTGCATTTCTCCAATTGCTTGTTTTTTTTTTTTTTTTTGCTTCTAACATTTTCATAATGTTAAAACGTTAGGCAACGCAGTCAGATAACACATATGAACAGAGAATGAAAGAATGCTAAGTGGCTTAAAAGAAGGTAAAATATTGTCCCCTGTCTTGAACTGTGTTTCCAACAAAAGCTGGAAAGATTTCAGCACCTTCGGCCCCAGTGACCTCCACAACAGGATGTCCTTTCTGCAAAAGGGTGCCAGAGATAATCCTGGACATTGAGGTGAGCCAGACTGGTCTGCTCCCTGATGGATACCTTACCAGAACTGTCCATTATCAGAGCTTATGCTATGCTTTCACATTGTCCACTCTGCTCCAGAGCTGAGAGTTATGACTTAATAGCAGTGTTAATGGGTGCCGACTGGTTTTTATTTTAATATACTGTATATTATCATTGTAGATAGTTGCATTAACTACATAGCGCTTTTCTCACATTCAAAGCACTTAATTGTTGACTAAATGCACCAAAGCCAGGTGCGTTGATATCCCAAATTGTATTTGAATGTATAAATTGTTTGGTATGTTTCTAGTGGGTAAATTGATGATAATATGTGCAATTCCAGCCAGCCAGTGCATAAGGGTTAGCCTTCTATGTTTAAAATTCTCTACCTCATACCTCCTATTACAGGTGCACTGGAGGTGCTGACAAGCATGAAGGACCAGGGAGTGCCATTTAGGAAGGAAGCATTCACTGTGGCTTTTGATAGCTGCTACAAACTGGTGAGAGACACACAAAGGCTGGTTGTGGAGGAATACATTAGGCAAACACATTATTTTTTGTGGATGAATGGCTTGAATTTCTTGTCTAAGGTAATTTTGAATGAGTGGATAAACAGTGATGGCTTGGATGCCATCTAAATCACCTATTCTCATCAACAGAACACGCCACAGTCATATAAGGTCTGAACCATTCTATTGGAGGAGGCCTTTGATCAGTGCAAGGTTACTGTTTTCTGGTGGCACCGGCTCTCATACAGGTGGGTCCTCTGTACTTCTTAATCATTTTTGTGAATTGAATATTTTTGTTCACAATTCAAAAAAAGCAAAATTTACGGGCCCTGTCATTTTCAGAAAGATCTGGAGAGAGCAGAATCTGTCTCCAAACAGATAATGAGCCCTGACACTCAGATATGCAAGAATCTAAAAGTAACTCTGCCTCAAGCATGCATACTATGAACTCAAACTGTATGTATTGTTATTTTGGCTATGTTTTATTATTTTGCACCGTTAGGTTAGAGAGGTCATTATGGTGATTTTATGTCCTCTTTTCCCTGTGTTTCTCAGTAACTGTGCATTGATGATGCTTTTTTTGTGGGTTTTTTCTGTATTGTTGTCTCTTTTGAATACTTCCTCTTCAGTTGTTTTTTTTTTTTTTTTTACTTCCTTCATCTTTCACAGTAGCACCAGATTAAATGTAAACTAAGAAGACACTTGACTGAAGAGGCTGCAGCTTATGGAGGGCACTTTGTTGAGTGGTTGGTTGGCATGTGCTGGAGCAGTGGAGGATGCTCTCTCCATCCTCGCGTAAGCATTGATGCTATACTGCCCCACATTTGTGAAGAAGCCAGAATTTTCTCAGACAGTGGTAAGACATTGGCTCAGGTGGTAAGAGCAGTCGTCTGGCAGTCAGAGGGTTGCCGGTTCGATCCTGCCCTGGGTGTATCGAAGTGTCTCTGAGCAAGACACCTAACCCCCTGATGAGCTGGTTGGTGCCTTGCAATCGCTGTTGGTGTGTGAGTGTGTATGAGTGAGAAGGATCGTACAGTGCTTTGGATAAAGGCTCTATATAAATGCCAAGCATTTACCATTTAAGAGCGAGAAGACAGGAGAATATGTCCAATAGCTATATTGAATCCAAGTGGTTGGCATGAGATCAGAAATACGTATGTGATTAGAATGTACTTAAATGAACATTCTTCTGCTGCTGTGACAATCACTGCTGGCAACTGAAGACTTTGAATCATAAAATAAACATTAAAAAGAGGGTTCAACGCTCCAAATCAGTGCATGGGAATGTGTTCATGCTTTAACATCTGGAGCTGTAGTTCCCGTTTTCAGACGGACGCGCTGTGCCTTCAGACGGCAGACAGCTCCGTGTTGTGTGAGCCGGTGGAGCGGGCGCTGACCAGCTGACAGGCCCCAGCCTGGAGGACACCAGGAGGAGGAGGCCCAAGAACAGCCACAGAACGTCCACCCTGCTCTTAGAGTGACTGTCCCCAGCCTCTGTCCATCCTTGACTGGGGAGGCCCTGCCCAGCTCCTCTCCCAGCCTGTCAGTATGCTATCTATACGCACCTGTCTGACGGAGACACCTACAGACCTATCGACCGTCGCTCAGTCCACACTGTCAGAGGCCGCTTTTAGAATCCTCAGCAGGAGAGAGTTGGACACAAGATGGAGGCAGAATGCTGAACGGCACGATGAGGCTGGAGAGGAAATGGATTGTTAGGCTGAGAAGGACTGTCTCCAGAGATTGTGCCTCATGATTCTCATTTTGTTTTAAGAGGGTGGATGTCCTTAAGCAATGATATTGCTCTTTACTCGTCCCCCATTCAAAAACCAACAACACTGTCTGGTTGCTGTTAATTTTAATATTTCTATATGCAGGTGTCTGTTGCAATTAGTTTTGAATCTCTTCTGGTTCACTTACAACCCCTGACATTTTACAAGTTTATGAATCAGAGGAACCCTTGAAATAATCAAATGTCATTCAGGAGTGCACAATCCTTATCTTTACTTAGCAATCAGATTGCTCCAAATTAAACACGACAATTTACAGTACACCAGTTTGAGACATTGGTAGGGAGAAGTATCCTAGTGGAGAATTGCGAAAGAATTGCTCTATTTATGCTAACATCCATTTCCACTCATACCAGTTATATGGCTCAGTCCAGCCTAAAATATAAGCTGTTGTTAAAAAGGAGAGAAACGGTTAGAGATGTTTATAACACTTGATTGCTTTAAAAATGAGGTTTTCTACGTATTAAATTGTTATTCAAGTTTAAAATGTTAAAACATATCGGGGCTTCTTTTCTTCTTTTTTGGGGAATGGCTAAGCCAGATTCTTAAAAATGCTAATTAAATCTTTTTTGGCTTCAAGTACAGTTGAAGCTAGGTTCAATGGTCATGGACCGGGCCTAAATTCCTTCTTCCTTCAACATTATTGAACTGAGTGTACTTTTATACCTTTGGCAAAGAGCCTGCGTCACCACAAAGGAATGTTCCAGAATCCCATGGACACATTTGAGAGGGAAACTTGAGAGGTAAAATTTCATGTGCTAAACTTTGGTTCAAAAGATCTGTGCTGCAATGCATTTTGCCAGCATCTTTTCTGTCGGGGTGGTGGTGGCTGGTACAGAATTCAAATGATTCCAAAGTAAGGCATTTTCAGTCCACATAACCTCAAAAATGTAAAAGCTGTGAGATTGAGCAGACAGCTGAAAGCTGTGTTAAACTGTATGACTGTGCCAATACATGAGTTTAGACACATCCTCATAGCAGCAGACACAATGGAACTTTCAAGTTTACACTCGCCAAGAGGAAGACCACTGTAGACAAACAGAAGTCCAAAATATACAGGCATGATGAAAGCAGAATTACACATTTTCAAGCAAATTTCTGTGCTTCCTTTCTTTAACCATTTCTGTCACTGGAATGGAATGAATATAAAACAGCAGACAACTACTTAAAATGTAGAAAACGCCTTATGACATACAAAATAATTTTTTAAAATCATTCTGATCTCCAATGAGGCTGTTTGTGCCCCGGTTGAACAAGACATGTCACTTACAGAAGAGGTGGTTTGCCACATCTGCTTTCTGTTCTTGCCGCATAACACCTTTTCCCATAAAGGAGACCGTTGAAAAGACCTCCTTAATATCAACTCATCTCAGGAGTTTCACTTCACCTTGGGCCTGAACACTATGACCTAATTTGGCAGTGGAGTGGCAGTGTGTGCTGCCTGTTCTCTGCGTTTAAAGAGGACCTGTGAAAGGGAGGCAGAGCACCCAAAGGCAGAGAGAGGGAAAGCGGAGGAAATGAAAGTGTCTACACATGATCAGTCTCTAAGAGCACTGGCAAGAAGCAAGAAGATTTAGTGTAATTTAGGCCCCTGTTTTTAAATGATGGGAAGTGTTTGCATTTTTTTTTTGATCCTTTATTTAACCAGGGGAGTTCCATTGACAACATGTTTCTCTTTTTTCACTTTTTTATTTGTGTGCTTATCTGGCTGAAGACATTGTACAGCACATCATTGCTTCCCTAATGCAGTCCAACAGCGATGTACCGCGTCCTTAACTTTTGACTTTTTTCAACAAACAGCAGTTTTATTTTAAGTTTCCAGAAGCTGAATAATTCTGGGCTCCAGAATTTCTATGCCCCAAAAAATACTTTCAGCTAAAGAATAAAGCTATTATTGAAATACACTTTATTTTCCAACATATGTAAAATAGTGTGCTTCATTAATAGTTTGATGGGGTCAACCAAAGTCTTACATTTCTGAAATAAGACATATTTTCCAAAAAACAGATATAACACAAATATTGGTACCCCTGGTTTAATACTTGCAAAAACTTGTGCAAAGATGACAGCCATGAGTATTTTCCTATAAATTGTGATAAGGCTAGAGAACACATTTGGAGGGACTTCTGAGCATTCCTTGCTATCCTTGAGTTTGCGCTTGCAGACCCCCTCTCCAGTTCAGAACATACGTTTTTTGATGGGATTTACATCTGGAGACCGAGATTGCCATTGCAGAACATGGTTGTTGTTTTTACTTAGCCATTTCTGTGTGGA
Source organism: Conger conger (assembly GCF_963514075.1). Taxonomy (NCBI): domain Eukaryota; kingdom Metazoa; phylum Chordata; class Actinopteri; order Anguilliformes; family Congridae; genus Conger; species Conger conger. The sequence continues at coordinate 36,475,857 of NC_083771.1, forward strand.
TTGTTATGTATTTTTGGGGTCATTGTCCTGCTGGAAAATTTACATACGACTAAGTCTCAGCTTCCAAGCAGAAACAATCAGACAGATTTTCTGCAAAAATGTCCTGGTACTTTGTTGAATTCATTGTGCCATTGATCTCAAATAGTGCCACTGGACCACTGGCAGCAAAACATCTCCAAAGCATCGATGACCCACCATCATACAGTGGTGTGCAAAGATTTGGATACCCCTCGTCAAAAAGCCTTTTACAATTAATGTCTAAATGAATAGAAGCGAACCTGACCACTAAATAGTACAACCTTAAACGCATTTCTTAAAATTTTAAAGCAAGATTACTTAAAAAAAAAAGAAGAAGAATTACAAATAAAGAATTATTTTGTTGTTCTTTCTGCCATGTTGGTCTTTGTTGTTAAAGTATGTGTTGAACAGCTCACCCTGTATCTGCCACTCTTTCACAGCTCTTGTGCAGTGATGTGTGGGTTCATTCTATGTGAAACCTTTCTTGGTCTTCCATTACATTACATTATTGGCATTTGGCAGACGCTCTTATCCAGAGCGACATACAGTTGATTAGACTAAGCAGGAGACAATCCTCCCCTGGAGCAATGCAGGGTTAAGGGCCTTGCTCAAGGGCCCAACGGCTGTGCAGATCTTATTGTGGCTACACTGGGATTCGAACCACCAACCTTGCCTGTCCCAGTCATTTACCTTAACCACTATGCTACAGGCCGCCCTAACCTTCCAAACCTTGCCTTGACTTCAACTGTTCCATTTATCTTCCATTTTCAAAATAATGATTCTGAAATAGGTAGTTTGAAGCATTGAGAGTGTTTTTTTTTGTGGAAATGATCTTCATTCTGAAATTGTTGGACCACTGTTTAGAGGAACCCATAGTTGCTAACACCAGACAGAACAGCCACTGCAGTTAGATACTTTAGAAGGCATGGAGTTAATTCAAACCTGAAAATGTTCAATTTTGGTCTCACCTGACCATACCAGTCATAATTCCAATAATATTTTGTCTCCAGCTGGTTGGTTTTGTTCACTGTGCTCAGGGGTTGTTTTCGTGCCACCCTTCCAAAGAATTTGTTGGTTTGGAGGTGCCATTTTGTGGCTCTTTATGAGACTTGATGACCGTAAGATACAACCACTCTCTGCAATTCTTAAACTGTGCATTCTTTATGGCCTCCCTCGCCATCTTCCTCACCGTCCGTGGGGATAAAATGCACTTGCGTCCTCTTCCTGGCAAGTTTGCAACCATTCCATATGTTTAACACCTTTTTATTATTTCCCTTACAGTGCTAAGTGGTTGTTTAACCGTTTTTTTTTTTGGTACCCATTACCTGACTTGTGATGGTCAATTACCATCTTCTGAATTGACAGTTCTTTGGCTGAATAGAGAACATTGAAAAATGAGAGTAAATTAATGGAAATTAAATGTATAATTTTCCCATGTGTTTGAAGATAACATATAGATAATTGTCAGTGTTATTATATGGATCCTTTCTTCATTTTTATTATGAGTGCCAATAATTCTGGAGTCCACTGTAGTTGGCTTTGTTGCTCTAGGGGAAGAGTTGCTTTAAGTCTGCCGGGGTTGGGAGGTTTGGGTGACTGTTAGCTCCAGTGATACTCCAGGTAAGACATTAGCTTTTCCTTTGATTTGCACAAGCTCTTGTGCTCTGGGAGTGTAATATAGTCACTGGTTCACAGCTGCAGTTCAGCTTGCACAGGTACCAGTGTTATAAAGTACATCTGTGTAGCCAATAAAAGCGAGACATTTTGACTGAAGCTTGTCTATGTTGTTTTTCTCCAAGCTTATTTGTGGCAATATTGCTGAAGTGTCAGAACATTCGCTTCTCCCCACCCATCCAAAAATGAAAACATTTATCACAGATTTATACAATAGTTAAAAGTGTGCTTGTCTAGGACACCCACTGAGCTGAAACCCTGTTTGAGGAGAGAGACATTCTCACTCCCTCTTCCTCTCCTTTGTGAGCTGAAACTTGGGAATTGCACTTTAATTCTGAGAAGAAAGGGAGCCCGTGTGTTCACAATCACCCATCCTTCTGCATTGTTTTCTTTCAGAGGGAGGAAATATGGCGGGTGGTTATGCAGACCCAAGACCCCCTCTGCAGCCAGTGAACTGGGCCCAGGCACACCTTAATTCTGTCACTCTGTCTCTATCAGCCCTACATAGCCAGATAAAAAGAGAATATGCTTTTAATAAGTTCAACTGAAAAAATGCAGCATTACATAAAATCTCTCCTAATATGTCTTGACAGCTAAGTCGAGTGAGGTGAAAATTGCTACTTGGCTGCAAGAAAATTTCAAATCCTTTGCATTTTATCCGAGGCAGACTATGGCCTCATTTGTCTGTGAACATAATGTTCCCTCTGCCCACAACTTTAATATACCCTGCATCTGCATCTGCATAATCCAGGCTTGAGCAAAGGAATACCAATTTCTATTACCCTGGATCTTTATTACACAGACGATTTCCCCCTCTCATACAGCGGGACAATAGATATAAATATAATGTAATACATTAATGTCCATTCATTTGGCAGGCATTCATATACAGTATGCACAGGGGCTTACAAATATAAAAAATGTACAGTGCTGTACTGTGCAAAAGTCTTGGGCACATGTAAAAAATCCATAAAGCAAAGATTGTTTCAAAAACAATGAAATGAACAGTTTTAAATATATATTTTTTATTTACTATGTAGAGCAGTGAACAGTTACAAACTAAATAAAATCAATATTAGTTGTTCCCACCCTTGGCTTTTACAACTGCATACAGGTCGGTTTTACCCACTTGTTTGCGTCTGGCTCTCCAGGCTATCCCAGATAGCCTTGATCAAGTTTATTTGAAAAGTGGTCTATAAGTTAATATGTTACTTTATTTAACAAAATGCAAAAGAAATTTTAAAAATTAATGTTTGAACACATTCATGCAGAAAACTATATCAAAATATCTAAGACCAACTTTATATTAAAAAGAGACTTTTGAACAGTACTGCATATTGTCTTATACAGCATACAATTATTAGCAGATGTAGAGATGTAAGTGGTAACAATGAATTAACATTACATTTTATTTGATTTGCTTTTAATTACTTTTTTATTCGATCATTAGTTTCATATACAAATACAGATGCAAGTATACCCTGCTGAAATTAAACAGCTTAAGCTATGTTTTGAAACAGCTGGTTGCTGGACATTTTACAGCAGGGTGCATATTTATATATTATCTTTTTTTTAATCTAAATGTGCTCTGTTTAAAGGTTCTTCAGAGGAAAGTGAAATAAAACAGAAAGAAGGCTTGGCAGTAGATGTTTTTGAGCAGAGACGCTGGAGGCTGCAGGATGAGGTCAGTCTGCCCCACTGTCAGCTGCGCGATGCCTCACAGGCCCCAGCCTCTGCTCACACTGCATGCCATTGTCAACCACAGATGACTCATCATATTATTTCTGTTTCTAAATCCAGCCCTGCTTGTAATATCCTCATATTCTATCTTAATATTCTCTCTCTCATTCTCTCTTTCTCTCTTGCTCTCTTTCGTTCTCTCTCCCTCTCTTTCTCTCTCCCTCTCTCTCTCTTTCCCTTTCTCTCTCCCTCCCTCTCTCTTTCTCTTTCTCTCTCCCTCTCTCACTCTCTTTCCTTCTCTCTCCTTCTCTTTTTCATTCTCTCTCTCCCTCTCTCCATTTTCCATTGAATTACTGAAGATTTACTTGAAGGCTTCTTCTTACTGATCTCACATCCACTGTCCTTGTCATCTTCCCCTGTGTATTTCTGCCCATTATGGTATTGTATAAATAATAAATAGTTAGGCTTCAAGTCTATAGTTGCATTGCATAGTTGAAAACAAGATATGAGGTCTTGATATTCATGTTTGCTCGTGAAATGAACACAGAGGCTTTTCTAAACAATATGTAATCCATCTAGCCACAGAAATGAAGATAAAAGTAACGCATATTGTCACATATTTCAGAGCATGGCATTTTGGCTTATAAATGCAATTTTATTTGATCATCATGGTCTGTACATTTGGAAGAGAATTTTTACTACACATCAGTAAAAAAAAAAAAAAAGCAAGTATCAGTCAGCATAAAAATATAATTTTTCATTGACATGGTAATTTGAGAAATATGACTGGATTTTAAATACATTATAAAAATATACAATATTTATTGTGTTAAACACAAAATCATACCCAACATTGAATGGAAATATATTATTCATGTGCTTCAAATCGCACACATCATTTCACTGATATCCTATTTTAAGCCATTGGCCCCAGATATTAATACAATTTCATATGCATTCGCATGTCAGTAAGCGTTTTTCTGTCCCTTCATACAGATATGTTCCCTTCCCTCCTACATTACAGCCAAACAAGCCAATCACATCATACTGCAGTAATAATAATAATATGTCATTGCATCATTGTTCACAGCTAAAATCAAGACATTTAAGTTTGAAATGTGAAGACTTCACAAGCTCAGAGATGCCCTTTCACTTTCGCAGCTAGCGTCTCGGTTCCCGACACTGCCTTCTGCGTTGACGTCCTCTGGAGAAGCAAGACTCTGCTGGCCCTCATATCCCTCGTACAAACACTCCTCACTGCCCTGGTAGCACTTCTGCTTTCCCTGTGCTTCCACTTTCCCTACCTGCTCACTGGGCTCCACCGCTTCCTGCTGGCCTGTCTCTGTTCTGGACACGGGCCCCTCAGGACGGCCGAGGCCCTGGCCGTGGGTCTGCCCGTCAGGGAGGAAGGGCTGCTCGCCCCGGCCGTCCTCCTCCAGACTGTACTGGCTCATCCTGTCCTCCTCCTCGCACACACTCCCCCTGGCAGACCGGGACAGCCGAAGCATGGTCTTCTGGGAAAGGTCAAAGGGCTCCTCCTGGCTGAAGTGGCTGATGAGACCCAGCTTGGAGAAGTGGTACCTTCCTCGACGCCGGAACCCTGCGCAGACACGGCAGGGAACAGGGACTCAATTTGCTGGGATGAGGTGGCCCCTCTTGGGTTTTTAATGGTTTGCAATTCATATTTATACTCAGCCAAACAACTGTACTCCTTCTGGTTGAGTGCTTTTATGGCTCTACTGAGCTGTGTTTTCCAGGAAAAAGAATCATAATAACTGCTTCAACTCAACATTACATTTGTTCTACTCTACTGTATTCTCAGTGATGGCATAAAGTTTAGCCATGGTTTCCTGTGCACTGGGGGTATGGTCAGTCACCTTCATATATTATGTTCTATTATTCTATTACCACATACAATCAATGGGCACTTTCCATGTCCATGTATTTTGTTAACGCTGGCATATTTGCAGCATGGTTGATCTGCTCCCTTTCTTTAGCTCATATCACACAAGATCTCCGCATAAGATGAATTGGATGTGACTGTTCAGCAAATACATTATCTCCTTATTTATTAATGAGAACTCCCACCTCATTATATTGTCTCACATCACTAATCCTTTCAGCAGTTAAAATGGCTCTTGGATAATTCATATTATGAGATAGATTGATGCAGTCAGAGTGAACAGACCATAGATTACTTGGCACTTTGTGGCTGGGTAACTGTGATTAATGTGGGAGAGGCCCGATCTGTAACATATGGTCTAAGGGGCAGATTCCAACTAAAATCCAGTCTTTCAAGTGTATTTCAGGCATTTTAAAGATTCTATCTTTAAAATGCATACTATACATATCATTAATATGTCTATTAATTGTCCATAGCATTAATAGCTAAAACTTAAGTGGTGTTATGAGGAATCCAACCACAATGCATTGTTGCCTTTTTCACAACAAATATCAACGAATGCTTAAAAAACATTTATGGTTATGTTTTGTTCAATATTATAGTCATCCTGGTTTTAAATCCTGCTTTGTCCGCCCCTTACGCGGGACAGAATGTCCTGTGTGCAGCATGGCCGCTCCGGGCCCAGGCCTTACCCCACGCACTCAGCCCTCTCTGCAGGACGCCGTGCTTGACCTTGATGTGACGGGTCAGGTTGCCCTTCAGGGTGAACTTGCTGGCGCAGTACAGGCACTTGAAGGGCTTGCTGTCCGAGTGCAGGTGCATGTGTCCCATCAGGTTGTGCATTCTGTTAAACTCCTTCCCACAGAGCTGTGACACAGAGGGAGTGCAGTGAAGGGCCTGTGGTGGCTACAGATGAACTGAGCTATAACATGCAAGGCGCTTGTGGAAAGACAAAATCAACATTTCAGCAAAGCAAATGTTTGGGAATGAAATGGCCGATTAATTGTTAGTGCGTGTGAAATATGTCAGTTAAAGCCAGCAGTACTTATAACATTGGGGCTTAGGCCTTCATATACTGTTTCTTCTACTGTATTCTACCATTCTACTCTTGTATTTCAAAGCTGCAGCTTTTAACTAACATTCAAGAAAGGGCAAGAGCTCAACGCTTGTGTAAACTACACACTGTAATATGTTGTGCACATGCCACGCTTGTGTGTGTGCATCTTCTCTCCACAGAGCCTTGGTGTCTGGCTCTGGGGGTGGGTGTCGGTCATGAATGAGTGAGAGGAAGCTGGAGGCAGACAGGCCAGGGGAGAGCTGGGAAGTGCACTCCTGTGCTGTCCTTCCTCTGCATTCTTTTTAGCCAGGGTGTTCCTTTCCTCCAGGAGGAGAGAGGGACTGTAAACTGTCCGAAAGGACCGTGAGAAAACAGGAAGTTCTCCCAAGTGCAAGAGAAAGCGAGATGAAATCTATTTGCGAGCCCTGTTCTCGGGGGACACGAGAGCCATTGTTACTCGGGCAGTTTGTGCAGCGATATCCTTCCTTCGACCGAGGAGTCGCTCCGTGCCAAAACGCAGCTATCTGGTCATCGTCTTACCCCTCCCACTGCAAGTCAGGGACCCACCCTGAACAGCTGCGGCTTTCGCTATGAATATATCCCAATTCCACCCGCATATTTACACTTTAAAGTGTGCACTATGTGTGTCCCATGTCACAGTGTAAGATGAATTGTTAGGTTGGCCGGGGAGTTTGCCATGTAAATGGAGTTTGTCATTTCTACTGCTGGGGAAAAGTGTGTTGACTATCACTCATATGTTTCCAGAGACCAAAAAAAAACAGGCAGTTACTTTTTCAACCTTCTTTCTACATATTTAATTGGACAGTCAAAGTATGGCTGACCTTGCACTTGTAGGGCTTGACATCGGAGTGGACGATCATGTGGGCTTTGAGGGTCTGCTTCTGGACGAAGCTTTTGAAGCAGAGGTGGCACTGGTAGGCACGGATGTTGGTGTGAATCAGGACATGGCGCTTCATGTTGGCCAGCAGGGTGAACTCCCGTCCGCAAATCCGACATTTGTGCTCTTTTACCCCCTGCCACAGACACAGGTTAGACTGAGGGCTCAGGACATACCACCGTGGGCACTGAGGCATTTCACAAAGGCAGAAAAATATTGAGGGCTTACAAGGGCTGATTTGAAACTGCACATGTTCCCCCGTGTGGAGTACTGTGCGATTGTGGTCTGTTTTGTGAGTGACTTCCCGATCTGGAGGTCAGAAAATGGCTCCTGTTACAAACAAGCCTGCTGGCAACTGTCACTGCTTTGGTTCCTGTAACATTACTGCAGGTTGTGTATTTGGATCAGAATGGTCCTACACTGCTATGCCTGATGACTATGCTTATTAGGCCTATAAGCAAATTATGATTACAAATATACAATATGCAAGGGGCATAGCTACATATACAATTACACACAGCTATAAATATTGTATTGTCTTTGCCAATAAAAGTGACTTTATGGCTCAGTGTTTTCCTGTGCTGATTCCGGTTAATAGATTTCTATTCTGTTTAATGCTGGCTCTTACAAAAACAATGAAACAAAATAGCGCCCCCAAATGTTGTTGTTGGATTATATATGTTCATTACCTTTATAGTCTGTTGGTCCTTGTGTATATACAGAAATAACCATTGCATCTAAAACATTATGCCTTCTATTTCAACAAAGCATTGTCAATAAAAAATCATAATCACGCTGTAAAACATTTTCAAATGGATCTCTGTCCACCCTTCCTCTATGGATCAATGAGTCTGTATTACAAGGCAGGAAGCTGTTATGTGCATGGCAGGCTAATGGAGCCAGGCTCAGGCTAGCCTACCTTATGGGTGAGCGTGTGTTGCTTGAGGTGGTGTGACTGGATGAACTCCATGCCACACTCGCTGCAGATGTAGGGCCTGATGTCCTTGTGCTTCATCATGTGGTTCTGCAGCTGGCTGGGGTACTGGAAGGTCTTCTCGCAGTCGGTGCAGCTGTACACCGTGGGGCCTCGATGGCTGGTCAGGTGCCTCTTGAGCTGGGCCAGGGTGGGGAAGTCCAGGCCGCACTCCACGCAGACGTTCTCCTGGCCTTTCTCGTGCTTCACCTCGTGGGCCCTGAGCTCGCTGGGGTAGGCGAAGCCACGGCCGCACACCCTGCAGCTGTAGGGCTTGACGTCGCTGTGCTGCATCATGTGCCTCTTCAGGTGGCTGGTTTGGGTGAAGGCCTTGTGGCACACCTGGCACTTGTGTGGGCGGGCGCCCTGGTGTGTCAGCATGTGTGTGTGCAGGTGGCTCAGCTGTTTGAAGAGCTTGCCACACTGGCCGCAGCCATGGGGTTTGATACCGCTGTGGCCCAGGATGTGGGTCACTAGGTTGTACTTGGAGGTGTAGGACTTCTCGCACATGCGGCACTTCCAGCGCTTCTGCTCGCCGCCCACGTCCACGTAGTAGCTGTCGTCGATGTGGACGCTGATACCCAGCTTCTCCATGGGCCCCAGGCCCCCCGGCCTGCCGCCCGGGCCCCCTCGATGGCGGCCCAAGGCCTCCCTCTGGTAGAAGCTTCGCGGGGGAAGGTGCATGGCAGGGCCGGGCATGAAGAAAGGGAAGGGGACGAGGCCGGGGTGGAGGGGAGGGAAGTACGGGGGCGGGTGCATCAGGGAGCGGGCTGGTGGCCACGCCCTGTCATGGCTGACCAGCTCCTGCTTCACTTGAATGCTATTCAACCTGTCGAGAGTCCTGTAGAGCTGGAGCCTGCTCAGATCGATCATCTGGGGGGTGTACTTTGGAAGCGGATCGGAGATGGGTTGGGGAACAGGGTAAGGGACATGGGCGAGGTTCACGGTTTTAATTTGGCGTTCCTCTTCCAGCTGGTCTGGGGATTGGTGGTCCTGGGGGGTTACCTTCAAGGGGGGCCCTTTGCGCTTGCGAGAGCCTCCCTCAGAGATGCAGTGGAGGCGCTCGTACCCCAGGTGGTGCTGGGGACTGAAGGGGAGGAAGCTGTTGAAGAAGTCCCGTGGCGGAGGCAGCCTCTGGGGCTTGATGAATAGGGGGAAGGGCTTCAGGCAGTGGCTGTGGCCCAGGGCTGGGCTCAGGTCAGCACTGTGTGGGCTCCTCTCTCTCACCACCTGCATCACGTCTGGCTCCATGGTCTAACTGAAAAATAAACAAAATGCATTAGATCACTACATCACTAATGAACTAGAAGACTCTGTCTGTCTGAAGTGCGCACAAAGACCAGAATGCTTGACTTCTTCTGAACGCTGTTGCATAAATAGATCACATAGCTCAATGTTATCTATCAATAGTTTAAGAACCTATTTCTGTACTTAATATATGTTTTTTATAAAGTGTTAATTGTGTGTTTTACCCCAAGCTCAGTTCAGTTCTCTTCTCATAGCCCACTCTGGGAGTAAGACTTGGCAGTCTCTTTCAGTCTTAAAGGTGATGATTTTTCTCTTGAAGGCCAAGCAGCCGCTGAGTCATAAGGGCCCAGAAGTGGTGTTCACTTTCTCGCCTGCACCAGCAGCTACTTCTCCAATCCCAGTCCAAACAGGGATCCGCTCACAGCAGTTCACCGCTAAAGAGGAACTACCCCGAGACGAGCTCACCTCTGTCTCCCTCACTCTGTCCCTGACAAACCAATCTGGATTTTCGTTTCTCTGTGGGAAACTACTCTGTTTTCATTTTCACCTGGATGGAAGGGTGAACATTTCTCCTTTCCTTTGCTCTCAGATCAACATTTTACAGTATCACAGCATTTTCCATGCTAGTGTCCATTTCTCTAATAAGGCAGGGTTGGTAATGCACCAAACAATGTATCATAATGTTAATATTTTTTTATGTTGTATTTTACCTGTTTTTGCCACTGGAGGCCAGAAAAGCTATCAAAATGGTTACCAAAGTCTTCATTACTGTCATGCTATAATTTATACCCAGATCTTAATAAACATGTGTAAAAGCATTATTATTATTATTATTATTATTATTATTATTATTATTATTATTATTATTATTATTATTATGTCCAAGAAAATGTAAAAGAAGGATCAAGAGGCTCTCAGTACCACTGGTATCTTTGGCTATTCCTTGTAGTAATTCATGAACTGTTGAAAGAATACCAGGAACTATTGCCAAATGAAAAGAAGAAAAAGGAAACAACCTTTGTGGAAGTTGATTAATTTCCCCTAATTTGACACCTGCACCTTTTATTTCTACATACTGTTTCTTTAATATGCAAATAAAGAGAGGCTGGGTGAACTAAACATATAGAATGAGGAACAATGAAGCCACCGAGCTCAGATGGGACAGATTATGAGCTAAATTCATAGTTTCATTGAAAAATAATTTCATCTTGCACATTTCTACAGTTTGCATTTACAGGAACAGTGTGGCTCCTGTTTTAGTGCCTTTTGCTGCCTGAAATGTAATTTCAATTTAAAGGCTTCTGAACACATTCATCATTATGTGAATGTGTGTATGCAGACAATACAATCACAAATGGTTATATGTTTAAATGTATATTCCAAAGAAGCATATACACCTGTATATTTACCTCAACTGTAATTTCAAACTTGTTGCCCAGCTACTCTCTCACCTTTACTCTGTTTCAATGTGAAGAAGAGCTCTTAACGCTTTTCAAAGGTAGGGTCTCTGAGGCTCTTCAGAAGCTCATTCTGGATATGAAATGTGAAATACTTTAACAATCTACATTGCAGATATAAGCCATTGCTCACACCATGTCGAGTGTCATCAACAACAGCTATAAATAAAAACATGAAAATCCTTATGCTCCCACCCCTTGGTCTAATGGTTTTTTGAACAGACGTGAATGGGACATTTCTCTTTTGTTTTGGTTAAAGACAGACCAAGTAGCAGGAGTTCTGACTGCCCTATCAGCCAAGACAGGCTGTTAACTATATGTTTTCAAAGACATTCACATAGGTTACTGAAAGTGACATGTTCAGGACTTTGATATTTCAGCTGGCAGGAGCTATCCCCACTGCTTCCTGAAGGAGACAGTGTTTACAAGTTTATCAAATGTGTCGAGGTTCCTAGGGCAGATCCTTCCACTTGAAGGTACAAGGGAGCAAGAGTGTAACAGCTCTGTTTTGCCTACGTTTACTCAGCTTTCCAAGGGATATTTTCAAACGGACTAATATCCTCCTGAGATCGAGTATAAAAAAGGTTAAGTACCTGGACATAATACAATGATCTTAGATGACAGAACCTTGCAGTAAAAATATTTTCAAAAATAATTATTACTTTATTTCTATTGAATGTTGTATTCAGCATAGTGGAACATATGGTTCTTCACAGTGTGGCCAGAGACTCATGTCCCCTACAACGGACAGCAATGGATTGCCAGGTCTTAGGAGGATAAATGTTCATCAGTTTGTAAAATCATTGAAACACATTAATTTCCCCAAAGATTATATAAGACACAAAAATAAGAATTTATGTCATGCAGGTTGTGAACAAATCAACACCTTGGAGCTTGGTTGCCTAGCTCAATCAATATCCTCCATCAGTTTATTTAGCCAATGTTGAAAACGCATTGCTTTCAAATACAGTTTATAGATTCACCCAATACATTTCTCGAGAGCATTTCTGCAGTACTTGACCTTGGGAAATCACAAATAACAAATCACATCTTAAGAGTCCTGTAACCAGTATAACATATGGTATATAATTTGCAAGCATGTGCAATTAATGCAATTAATTCCCTGAATGAATATCACACACATTCACACTTTCAGTTCACTGCCTGCTGACTTGCAGCTTCCTGCCACTGGAAGTGAAATTCCACCTCTTCACACTCACATTGACACACATAGATACAATATGTTCCATCTAAATTTGGACATAATTGAATTAATGTCTTTGCAAAAAACAAAGAAAATGACAGCAGAAATAAAACCACTCAATACATCTGTATTTAGCATATCATTTATCATATTATAAATAACCTATACGTATATAACACATACAGAGTCACTATTAATATTCAGGCAAGGTACTGTATTCAAGAGTATAACAGCAATAGGAATCAAACCTGTGACCTCGAATAATGTTCATATGTGTCCAATAGGGACTGCATGTCCTTTTTTACAGTTATAAGTATTCTAGTCCATTTTACACTGATCATTTTGTTGTGTAGCTGTATAGTTTCCCTTCTGCAATCAGAACTCCACTCTTCCTACACCATGCATTTGCCAATGTGCAGGTTTGCACATACATAGGTAATGTAGACTCACGGTCTGGCCTGTGTGCATGCTTCAGGGAGTGCTCTGAGCCTGAGTGCAGGGTGCTGGAGACGCAGACACTCACCGCTGCAGATGCCCCGCGTCTTCGTGCAGACGTACCTGCCGCTGGCCTTGCGCTCCTGACAATGAACCCGCCGGCCCTCGGACCACGTTTGAAGTGGCCCAAGAAAGAGAACAGGAACAATCGCTTTGTTCTCATTTTTCAGATGAGTACCTTCGGAAAAGAAGGAAGGAAGGGAGGGGAGAGGAAGTCAACAAGCCTATGCCTTCCTGCAGAAAAACAAGGAAACTCCAGATAGACATCTCCTCCATTTCTCTTCGAAACTCTGATTTGTTGGCCTCCAGGAAAAAGAAATGGGATGTGTGCTGCAGCATCTGAATCCACAAATTTGGATTCCCATCAGAGGTCGTGCCTGCAGAGATTTCATTGCTTCTTGCTATTGTAGTTTGTCAACAGCAGCAATCACTTTGCCCAGAAAGTATGAAGGAGCACATTCCAAAAATGCTATTTCATACTTATCTGCAAGTCACTTGTGATGCACTGTGTGTGGGGGGGTTGGGGGAACGGGGGGGGACGGGGGGGGGGGCGGGGTGTCATAATTGACAGTGTAGTGTTAGTTGTGGAAGCCATGTTTTTGATTGACAGGTTGGTGTTGCCTTGGCTGCGAGTGATTGACAGGATGACAAACTACAGCCCCGCTGCACTGGTGGCCTTTGCTGCTGTCCCCCACAGCCACTTCAGGGCTCTGTCCCATGAGCTCTCTGCTGGCTGCTCAAAACACTAGCATTGTGCTGTAAATGTCATCCCCTACCAGGGAAATGATAATGTTTCCAGCAGGGTAAACTCATGCTATTCATGGGTGGATAATGCTAGAATATTTGTACATATTTCCTGTACGTTTCTGTTGTTGCCATTACTGGAGTGTCATTCTCTTCACAACACTAACTCTATGGGTATTCACTAACAGTAGTGACAGAGGAGGCACAGAAGTGCCCTCTAGTGTTTGCATGAGGCGGTTTTTTACAGGCAAACTGATTTCACAATATGCTGCAGACATTTCTTCTAGTCCGGGAAAAGGCTGAATTATTGAATTGTTTGGGCCTTGTTTCTCTTATCTCCCTCTTTATAGATAGCTGTAAAATATTTAAAAAATAATAATAATAAAATCTGTCTGATCTATTTCCCTATTATCTATTTATTTGAGAATCAGCGATGAGTGCAACTAAATATACAGCACATCTACATAATTAACTGTTCTTGCAAGCTAAAGAAATGGTGTGCCTATTAATCATTGAAATTACGGTTTACTCCTTTTGATCCAGGTCAAGCACTAAGCTCTTTGGTTGTCTGGTTGTTTATTGTGCAGTGTTCTGTCCTGGACAGAGATATTACCCTGGCAGAACATTCTGGCATGCCAAAACAATGATTTTGAATGTCCGACTAGCATGCAGGAAGCAGGACCAAAACAGTGTGAGAAACGAGTGTAATTCAATGTAAGAGTTTCTACCTGCAATTATTTTTGCATACATTTACAGATACAATAATATAATCATATAGACAATCAGTATGTGACTTGTTAAGGGAGTGCCATGAGCAATATGGACTGATTGGGACTGGTTCAGGTGATTTTTTTTTGGCCAGATCTCCATAAACAATCAGTAATTTGCAATCATGCTTTTGATGCTTTGTGTTTCCCAAGCTGCATGAGTTAACAAAATATAATCATGAAGGAAAGGAAAAACAAAGAAAATTCATCAGTGTTTTGTCCTTTAATTTCCTTGAAATTTGAACAAAGCATGTGATGCATCTAATGACCCAGTGCTCAGTGTACACACATAGAGAGAGAGAGAGAGAGAGAGAGAGAGAGAGAGAGAGAGAGAGAGAGAGAGAGAGAGAGAGAGAGGGGGGAAGATATTATGAGCTGTGTTATGTCTATTTAAACCATCAAGTGTCGGTTTGATATTCTTGTTTTGGAACAGCTAGACTCCACAAAGTGAAGGCAGCAACAATTTGTAACTGGACAAGAGCTATTATTTTTTGTTAAAGACATTATTGGGTGATGCATTTATTTTATATATTATAATGTATCACTCATTGTTTCCACAAATCATCTTATTGTTGTTAAATACTATACTCTGTATCATTCATAAGGTTCAAACTCTATGTGTGTATTGCTGTGATTGTGTGTATGTGTGTTTGTGTGTATGTTTTATTGTGAAATTCAATCAAAAGTAGTTATCAAAAATAAAAAAAACATCACCAAGTGTCTGATTGGCATTGCTGTAGCTGATAAGCACGCACAGAAGCTAGCCACCTCAGACTCACACTGTTGGCCTTGCTCAAGTGCCTTTTGCCTCTTTCTTTCCCCGCCTCTTGCAACTCAGTCTTTGGGTGACATCTCGTGTTTCTCTGAGATTAAGCTCATCCAATGGAAGGGCTGGGACGTGGGTGCTCCAATGAAAGCTCAGATGCAGTGCAGTGGAATGTGGGCAGGATCTGTTGGAAAGGCTGGTCATCAGCAGAATGCACTGGCACTCAGCAAGCCTCCGGCTGGTGCATTCCAACATAGTGTGATGGACTGCTACTTATTGCACGTCAAGTTTCCTCTATCAAACACCATCGCAGTATTTTTATTCATTGGACAAATGTTGCCTTACTCCAGGATATTGTTTCTTTTTGTCATTATTAACAGATTTAGGATTAAATGGTGAAATGGTTGCCATTTATATAGCGCCTTTATCCAAAGCACTGTACAATTGATGCTTCTCATTCACCCATTCATACACACACTCACAGCGATTGGCTGCCATGCAAGGTACCGACCAGGTCGTCAGGAGCATTTGGGGATTAGGTGTCTTGCTCAGGGACACTTTGGCACAGCTCGGGCGGGGGATCGAACCGGCAACCCTCCGACTGCCAGACGACTGCTCTTACTGCCTGAGCCATGTCGCCCCATGTTAAAGGGCCCTGTGCAAAATGTTTATTGTCTTATTTATAGAGTGGATATGGATATAGGCTCTCAGTAGTTTCTATTTCCATCAAATTCAAGTCTGTTTCAGAAATGTATTAAATAATTTGTTGTCAATTGTTTGTATATCCTCCTGAGACCCTTCATTTTTGTCTCCCACAGAGGACATGAGTCTCTGGGCTCTTAAACTTAACAACCATACAATATATTCCGCAATGCTGAAACATACAAGGGACTACAAGAGACATTTAATAAAAATAGTTTTGTCATCCAAGAGAGAAACATGTAAATACTTGGGTATTGGGTCTCAGGAGGTAAACGTCGCCCATATATTCCTATTCAAGGCAGCACTTAAAATGCGATCAGTCAGAATATCTCAATGAGTGTTCTCTGTCCTCTCAGGCTCGACTCTCTCTGACGCACCAGCCTCTCAATTCAGAGATTGTCAGAGATGACTCATCATATTATTTCTGTTTCTAAAGCCAGTCAAGGCAAGCTCGTCATCAGTCTGCTTTTAATATTCCCTTTCCTTCTCCATCTATCTCTTTCTCACTGTCTATCTCACTCTCTTTCGCACACACACACACACACACACACACTCAACAGACTCAGACTGCTGCATTATGAATCCCATCCCCTGTGTGGAAGCACGTGAGGAGCAGGCAGGAGTCTGTGAAAGAAACACATCTCAGGGTACTTTGGAGGCAGGTGGTGGACAAGGTGAGAACATTTCAATTCCAGACAGGAAGCCACACAAATGAATGCTGCTGAAGTGCCAGCAGGAGTGACTGATACAGAGCGCAGGGCAGCCAAACGGAATTAGACTCATATGACAGATACCATGGGTGGGAAGAAAAAGGGACTGTCATAGACTCTGACGGTGCTTACACTCCAAAAACCCTAACCCTGATTTTATTCCCTTAACATTTTTACCCTGGAAAATATTGAATCAATTTTAAAGCTTTGAAATCATTATTCTTTTAATCAAATAAACATAAATAATATAAGCTATTTCAGATATAATTACTGACTTATATCTACTTAAATAAATGGTTATAAGTCAGCAATTATAATTATATCTGAAATTGCTTATATTATTTGTCTATGACAGTCCCTTTTTCTTCCCACCCAACAGACATGGAAAGAATTCAAACTGTGACGAATAAGAAATAATGCCATAGGATTTGTCATTACTGGTTCTAGAATTTTGCTCACTTGGCTCCTGCCTTAAAAAACTCTAGAACCAGTAATGACAAATCCTATGGCATTATTTCTTATTCATCACAGTTTGAATCATTTCGATGTCTGTTATCATGAGTGAAGCACAGATGTGGATCAGTGTGTTAAGATCACCATCATAAGCTTGACCTGCTTCACACTATACTGTGCATCAATCATAATTACACCTTGGGATGGCTTGTCATGATGGGTAATGTCAGGAACTGAACGCTGTCTACAGTGGAAGGACTCAGACTGGAACAGGTACGCTAGACATGCGCTCTATACCCCACACCTCTCCACACGCATGTTTGTGCTGTGATGTGAGGTGGTGGTCAGTGCCCTCTCATTTGCCTCCTCAGGGGCCTCATGACCTTTAAACCTCTCAGTCCTGGCAAACTACCACAGAAATTTTAGTAATTGTAGTGCATTCAGAAACAGACACAGTACCCAAGGTGCAACGCTTCTTGAGATTTTTTCCCCCGGATTTACAGAGCTGCAGATAACAGGCTGATCGCATTAATACAATGCACACAGTCTTTCATCAGTATTCCTGGAGAGGAATTGCAATCATGCAAAGCATTTTATCATGAGTATAAACCCTACCAATCTCATTATAAGTAGATAAGCTAATCGTCGTAACAATCTTTCCTCTTTGAAGCAGGAGGGCACTGATGTTCATGCAAAACACTGTTAGACAGATGGCACTAATATTGCTGTTTTGAGCAGCACTGTCTGTCGTGATTTCTCTGTACATTGACCTCAAAGTGACCGCTTTGTTTTCATCTGAAACAGCATGTTCTGCTATGAAACAGCACAGTACAGTCAGGTATTCCCAGTGCAAACTATGATGCTCCATCTTGATCAAGCTTAGCCAGGTGTATATACCCATGAGGTACAACAAAACCTTTCACTGACTCTCTCATTGCCTTAGAAATGGTCCACAGACCTCTTGCTCTCCGTATAAACTGTCCTAAATTTCACAAGCAGAAGCACCCATTTCCATTGCATTAATATCTAACCTGGCAACAACAGGGCTCCCTTATCTTACCCTGTGCACCAATCCCGCCCTCTCCTGACATACAATGAAACCTGGAATGTCCTTATGACGAGTATCCAATTTAAAATATAATACAATTGGCACCATTGTTAGTACAAATGTATATTAAACATCAGTGGAAAACACCCCTAATGACTCTGATACATATACCCATTATTGTATATCAGATCCCACAAATTAATTATGAATGTACACCTTCTTTAAAAGCTTTTATTAATAGAAAAGAAAATCTTAGAGGCAATGACCCGATGGATTGTCAGGTAAGTCTTTGTCTGTACCAGGCAGAGGAAAAGAAAACAAGAACGTCTAGTTTGATGTCACCATGGCAACGCCAGATGACTATATAGAAGGCAGTGCACACAGTGACTGCCACTGATGGCTAAAATAGATAGTAATTCTAAACAAATGCAACAGAGGGCTGCACTTATTCACAGTCATTTGTAGACAAAGGCCCTGAAATGGCCATCACATTCCTTATATTTTTCCTTTAGCCGCATTAGCAGAATATATTGTTACATATTTATTGTATTGCTTAAATCCAAGCCACATGAAAGCAGCAAGGATTATTAATTTATTTTAGTTGCATAATGATAACTCCCTAAACCTTGTTTGGATCAATTAAATCTATCTTGCAACAGTTAAATTATAATTTTTTAATGACACAATTCTGTTAGAAGTGCTCAAGTTCAAACCAATTCAAATCAATTGATTATAAATTTTAATATCATCAATTAATATTGATCAAAAACAAACCGTGACAGACTATATATATAAATGCTACTTTTTTTTGTGTGTTTTACATACAGCAAGCCAAAGGGCAAAAAGGTTTTGGGCTTAATTGCATGGTGTATTTGTGTATGTGTTACTTTGGCAGCTGAATATGTACTGAATATGGGGATTTACACTTCTGTAACCAAAGGCTTTACATTTCTGTTGAAGAGTCCAGCTTTTTAGAAAATACAACATCCTGCTTGATACTCAGCTGAAGATTGTTATAATATCACACAACCACGACACAAAGACACTCTTGTATTTTATTCTTCTCTTCCTGAAAACAACTCTGGCTTTGGTGAATGGGATAATTAAATGGAAAAACAACACAAATAATATCATGATAAATCCGTGAGCTTAATCCTGTAATAATAATGCATTTGTGTATTGATGGCATATGCTGGCATTGTATATGTTTTGTATATAAGTATAAGTATAAGTATTTTTTATCCATTAACTAACTGATTTGATTTGAAACAGCACATGGTGTTACCTTGAGATCTCATCTTTGTTTTCTCTTACACAGAGAAAAGCATCATACAGATGTCTAAAGATTTAAATGTAATTCATTGTCATTCAGAAAGCACCTGATAAATGGCCTTTTGTGTGCTAAAGGCAACATGAAGTACATGTTCTACCAGGAGGTATGATAAATTCAACCTGCGCTTTAAATAAATTGCAGGCTTCCTCTCTGAACAATGCTAACATGCTATCCAGTTCACTAATATGTGTGATTGCATGTATATTACAGTAGGCCTATTTCACTTTTATGTCCATTTGTTCATTTCAGCTGATGTTTAGAAACAAACCTCACATTTCACTAACACTACAATAAAATACATTCTGAAGCACTGCTGTTTATGCCCCGCATTCCACATATTTATTCACTGTCTACACCTATGATTTATGACACATGCCTGCTGCTAATGGCTATCGATAGATGAATGTGCTAATGTGGTATCATACATCGCATACTGTTGCTCCCTCAAAGGATTTATATTGGGCTTTATTGACAGTTTGAGACATATAACTTCTATTTCCTTTGTTCATAAATGAATGACAGTAACTAGTGCAGAATGATTTATACCTATTATCCTGTACCCACTTAGCATACTCTTTTCCCGAAGGAGGTTAAACCTTGATTTTCAGAGGAAGAGTGAAGGTCTGTTTTACATTGCCCTCTCCAGAACAAAACAGGCCACAAAACAGGATAAATACAACAGATATCGAGAGCAATGGGACAAAATGCATTGATTTAAAAATAGATAACCCATCTACAGTTCAGCATGAGATGTAACAGGCTAAAAATCATTCGAAATATGATGAGGTGTCACAAGAATTAATTGAGACATAAGGCGTATAATAGTGTAATACTACAAGGATTTTTCAAATTTATTTCAAGTATATAGGCCAGAGTTTACCTTGATTGATGTGAACAAATTGACTATAGATAGATCCAGTTTGATATATCTATCTATCTATCTATCTATCTATCTATCTATCTACCTACATGCAGGCCTATTTAATAATCTATAAGCTATGAACATAATACTCACATTGCCTATTATTTGACTTTAAAGCGCTCTAAAATGAGACGTGGATCTTCACATTGTCGGTCTGAAGTAAATAGGCTACAGTTGTTTTTTTCTGGAATTGCGACTAGCGGTGTATTCAATTTTACAGATGAAACTCAACAGGCGCTAGGACCCCACTGAAAATGTCTTCAGTTTCAGGGCAGGATTGTAAATGCGCCATGACTCCGTATGTGTTCAGCTTGTAGCAAAACTGAATGTTCCGACGCTGTAAGGCCCCTGTCCATGTATTTCACATCGTTGTAAGCGACTCCAATAAGAAAAACAAAAGAGGTGGGTTTCAAGGAGTCAAGAACGCTGTGAAAATGTAAAGTGTCAGCAAAGCTGCTACAGTGTATTGCATTATGTTCTCAACTGAAGGTCATCCACAGTTTTTGTACCGAATTTCATTCTGTGTCTGATCTCATTGCAGCAAACCAAGATGGAGTATGAGTGGAAACCAGACGAGCAAGGACTTCAACAAATTTTACAGCTTCTGAAAGAGTCCCAGTCCCCCGATACGTCCACACAAAGATCCGTCCAACAAGTATCCTTTTCGAAATGGAAAGAAAAAATATATTTTTGGTTGGTGGTCAGTTTTGTTTTCTTGTGAACTTAGCCAACGTTAGCCATAGCCTATGTAATTAGTGGCTACCTACGGTTACACGCGGGATGCAGATTGAAACCCACACATTGTATATGGTTAGGTTAGATAGCACTTGCCAACAAACTTAGAATTGATGAGTGGAGATTACTAGCTAGTTTTACTACAGTGACTGTATATCTCAACATGAGCATTCCAGGTTTCTGCGAATCCAGACTGGACGTGGTGTTTTCAACTGTAACGTTGACTACCTGTGGTTAGCAGTTAGCTTGTCAGCTACAGTTGTGCATTTTTGCAAGTGTTAACCTTTGTCGTGCAGAATTAGGTAATATCTTTTTTGTTTCGGTGGTTCCAGTAGGCTAAGTTTGGAGTATAGCCGACTGTACTTTCGTGCACTGAATATTGAGTGCTGTCTACTGTCATATCATTGCTGGAGCGGGTGATGGCAGGATTTTTTTCCCGTGTGTCTAACAAAGAAACTGCTTACCAGAGGATTAGATCAAAAGCATTTTGATACATGCAATTTGCTACTCACTTCCTGATAATGAATTGTACCTCACACTGTTTTGCTTTGGCTGCAGAAATATGACCTTAATTTGTACCCAAATTAATGTCACCTCTTCCATTAAGTTAAACCGATGCTAGCTATCAAATGGCACGGCAAAGATTCGGTAAAACATTCGTATCTTTAATCGATTAGCAGGCTGTGATCAAATCTGAATTATGGAATATTTATGGAACTGATTGACTAATTTATTTATATTTTTGTCTTAAACGTGAAATGAGCCGCGGTTTACGTGGCACTGGATGCTTTTATTCAAAGCGAATACTGAGGTTAAAGAGATTAATATATTGCCAGTGGGGCTTGTTTCGTTAGATGTGCGTTTGGTAAACATGCCTATTTGTTGCGTTCCCACATGCGCCTTTCTCTGAACAAGAGGGTGTTTATTCTGTAATCACATTAGTTAAGTTATAAGGGGTTGTTCCCATTCCTGTTGTGCTGGTCTGAAACTTCTACTTTACTGTTAGTTCACAAGAAGAACGGCGGATCACGACGATCTGATTTTACCGCATACAACCGTTGCACTTATGCTACATGCTTTTCAGTATATACAGCTATTCACCTGCATTGCAAGGAGAGATGGTGGGAAATTGGCTCCCCACATGAAAAGCCTCTTCTACGGCTTGTAATTCAATATTCCCAGTTGGTTATGTGTTGCACTGTACTGTATTTAAAATGAGTTGTTATCTGATGTCGATTCCGATTACACGTTTTTCTTAACCGTGTTCTTTACAGAAACTGGAGCAATTAAACCAGTATCCCGACTTTAACAACTACTTGATATTTGTACTGACGAAGTTAAAATCTGAAGGTAATATTTTCTCTCTTACATGTCTTGTCAGTTGTTTTTGCACTGATTTATTACAGAATTCTCTGCAATTCACAAAATGTAAATGTTCTGTATTAATGTTTATATAATTTCACCACTGCGAAGCAAGTGTTCTGATTTGTCAAAGCAATATAATTGTATCTTTAATTTTGGCATTGGGTTCAACTAACAGTGGTACTGTATGGCTGTTGCCAAATGGATATTCTCAGACACATGTCAGGGATGAAATGCTTGGAAAAATATGGGTCACTCTAATTTTAACTCTGTTGCCCAGCACTGCTTAGACTGTGGCCTTACAGTGCACCCATCTGTATTGAAGATTGACAAGATGTTCATATACTGCACAGTTGAAAAGGGCTCACATTTAAGAACTGTGTCAGTTAAGTTGCAGACTCTCCTTTTCCACTTTGAATGGACTTGTCTAAGATGGCAAATCCGTAGCCTACTGTGGGTTAGAACAACTTGAGGAAGTTATGGCTGGCTCTGGTTTTAAACTAGGAGGGTGAGGGAATAGGGCTTGACTTTGACCATCTGGAGTTCAAGTTTGGTTCATTTCATCTGGTTAACAGAAGGCAACCTAGTTTTGCAGGAGCTGCGCTCAGTAAATTGAACCAATAGAAACTAATTAGTGATCCAATTTAACAATAAAGGATTTGACTCCAGTGCATAGTTTGATGGCTAGTTCTAGTGGATCTTCCCCTTTCCTGAGTACTTAAAACAGAGAGAACACAAAGAAGCCCATCTGTAAAGCTATAGGCGGTTATCTGGATATATCCTAAAAATAGCCTACTGGTAACACTTTCTCCAACCTGACCTAAAAGCCCCAAATGTCGTATGTTGTACATCCATACCTTTTCTGTGAAAGGAAACCATGTTGCTGCTTGGTCAACTTCCAGATTTAAGCTTAAGTTCATGGAACATCCGTTTGCCTGCTTCTTGCCTTAAGAGAAATTTAAGTAACCACATTTCCCTTGCCTCATTCAGAATCAAAGACTGTCTCTTTTTGAAATAAACAGCTGACTTGCATTGGGTGGTTAATTTTAACGCACTGTTGAGAACTGCCTCTGAGCGAGTAGCTTTCCTACAAGCAAAAGGTGCAGTATATTTGGTTGGAAAATATCATTGGCTCCAACAGTTTTGTCTTGCTTGTCATGGAAATGTTTTTGCAAGATACCCTCCTGGAATCTTGCATGGCTCATTACCACTGTTCAGACAGAATCTGAGTGGTCTTGCAAAATTTACTTCTGAGAAGTTATTTTGTGAAATACAAGTTGTTTGTTTTCAGAGCCAAAAATCCATTGAAAGCATGAATAGGTGGCATAAGTAGCCTAGCATGCCAACCAGAACATGTATGCTCATTTACAAGTAACAAGTTTTGTTGCAATACATTAGACAAAGTGCTTTACACCCATTCACACACACACTCGCACACGAATGTCGATAGGCTACCATTCAAGGTACCAATCAGCTTGTCGGTAGCAATTGGGGGTTAGGGGTCTGGCTCTGGGACACTTCGACACACCCAGGGCGGGATCGAACTGGCATCTAAAATGAATAGATGTCTAATTCTCAGAGGTTGCAGGGTTCCAAGATGTGTGTTGTGGTATGAAAAGGGCCTTAAATCGTCTACTGTCAGTAGATGTCTACAGTGTAATTGCATGCTTGCAGTGATAGAAGGATTGGGGGATGGATTAGCTAAACGGTGTTTAACCTTTAACCATTTTGATGTTGTGCACTCTGTAAAGTGCACTGAGCCGAATACAGATTTAAATATACCTGCTACTTGTTGCGCATTAATTTTCCCTATATTGGGAGACCGTCCAAAGTACATGAAAAATGTTTTCCCTTGTCGATTGAAGGTGATGCCCAGACTGCCTCTTTAGGCATTTAGCCGTCACTCTTTTCCAGAGCAATTTGCACATATTTTCATTCTTTATATGCAATCCATACAGCTGAATATTTACTGAAGGTCGCAGGTTAAGGGCCTTACTCAAGGGCACAACACTAGTGCTCCAGCTGGGAGTCCCACTCCCCAACCATTGGCCAACACCGATGCCCTGTTGCATCGCTGTTCTGGCAGCTTCTCTTGGCTTGCTTTAACAGCTTTATTGTTATATATGGATATCCACTTGAAAGGTAGCAATTCATACAAGCTCATCCACAAATGGAGTGAATGTAGTTTGTAGGTTCTGGGACATGATAATGAGCAGAGATGGACAGAAAGTGGAGAAAAGCTCCAATTCAGTGGCACATTGCTGTTTTCATGTCAGTTGGAACATGAATGGTATACAGTCTTGTATAATAACTTCCCAAACATTTTGTTGTCTACAAATGCTAATGGTCAGAGTAGACAGAAACATCTTTGCCGCTCTCACATACAGGCCTAATAATGGAGAGAGTATAAGCCCTATTGTTTGTGGAGTTTAGGCATGTATTATTGTAGGTTTCCCAAAAGATATGCAATACATTTACGATTTTAATCCTTTAATCTTAAATTGAAATTAATCATTGCTGCCATTGTGAGGAAATGCTAAATTAAAATGTAGTTGATATCCTATCCCAATATAGTATGTTGGATTAACATTCATTTTGAACTGTTTGGAATCATCATTGCTATACGCATTTCAGTCTAGCCAATAATGATTTATAAATCTGGTTCAATATCTCATTTTCAGTATGAGTATACATGTTTAGCTGCAAGATGAATAAACATGTAAGGATATTTCTCCTCTGAAGGCTTACAAAGGCGTTCTTTTATGTGAAATATTTGTTTTCTGGTTGAATATTTCAGGAGAAATGCCACCACCTCTGTCAGTTCTGTACTATTCACTCTTTTAAGATCATATTCAAGTCTAATTGAGACTGGGTTGAGCTAGATTAACTTTGGCATTTCTGTAATTAACTGAGATATGTTCAGTGACGAGGATAATTCTGTGTGAGCGTAGATGAGCTTCCTACCTTTCATTTTAATCTGTCATTGTTTGCTCTTATCAGAAATGATAACACTAATATTGCGATTTAGGCAGTGTCCATGGCCTTTATGTGAACAGGAATCGGATTCTGTGCAGCTCTTGGCTAAATGTGCTGGAGGTTTACTAAAATGCAGGGATGCAGATGGAGCATTACAGTGTTAATATCATACTAGGAAGCATTAATTGGAAAGTCTTTCCTTGGCACTGTGTTTCCTGTCAGCCAAGACAAGATTGAAAGAGGTGTTGGGCATAAATCACAGTGGGAGAATCTCATTGCTGAAATTAAAGCATTAATCAACTTCAAAATGCATCTTGACACCTCAGACAATCTAATTTGTGGTCTTGCTCACATCTCCTATCAGACCTGTATGAATGGAAAATGTCCATGTCGTACTCATAAATTTGAGCGCTGCGATAAAATAATGGTTAAGGCTCAATTCTGGAGCATGAGAACAATCACAAAATGGTTAATGCCATCCAGGAAAAAGGCATCAGCTTCAAGAGTATCCATGACTGAGATGTATTCTTTTTTAGATTGTTTCTACAACCATTTTTCCAGGTTACTGATTTCAATTCAAATTTGACTCTTATCATGCTTCTTCTGGTTTCTTTAATATACATTTCTGAGTTTGTCCAGAGTTACCATAGCATTTACTTACTTACTTTGCCCACTGCTTCTTTCCAATGATATGTGGAGCCCCCTTCCTGTGCACTCTCACCTCCTTAAACTGCTGTGCCTTCTCTACAGATGAGCCCACGAGATCCCTGAGTGGTCTCATCCTAAAGAACAACGTGAAGGCGCACTACCAAACGTTCCCCAATGGCGTTTCAGACTTCATCAAGAACGAGTGCCTGCAGAACATCGGGGACTCATCCCCACTCATCCGAGCCACCGTGGGTAAGACTACACCGTGGCAACAGCATGTCCTGCCCACCGCGCTGCGATTGGCTTATTCATGCAGGGAGTTGGCTAAATGGCTGACTACAGACCTGTGTTGGCCGGCTACATTTAGACTTGCATATTTAAGGTTTGCTAATTAATTTAATAGAAATGATATCATCAGAACAATTTATCTCCTGATTGCAAATGCCCCTAGCTGGCTACGTTTCTGACCAGGCTGGTTCCTGAACAATATGGGGAACCACGTCATTGGCTGAACGGTTGGACCGTTCTTGCTGCTGGACATTTTGCAAAACAAAGTTATACACTCTTCAAGAATAATAATACAAATATAATTTCATAATCTAATTTTAATTTTTAATATTTTCGTCATTGGTCCGTTGTTGTAGGACTTGACATCCCATCGCTTTTTCTATTTTTTCACTTACTGAGTCTGTCCTGTAATGTCATTTAAAAAAATTAAAATCTGCAATGGTACATATTTTTATTTAATGAAATAATCAGTTTACTAGTAGGGTGTACAGTATATAGGGCTTTTTTACTTTATTCAGTGGAATGCCTTCACAGGGACTGCTTAGCTAACACTATATCCTGCTGTGGAGGGATTGCGTTTATGTCGTGATCTGTGTAGACTAACATATTACATAAGCAAAGATGCTGGCTTGGTTTTTTTTATTTGTCCCTGAAATTGCTCTGCTGCATAAATTTTATGAATATAGTTTTAGTCTATTAGATTATTAAAATAAATATCTTGTTGTCCTGAATTGGTATTTAGTCTAATACCCCACAAAATTATACAGTTTGGGAATGTTAGTATTACAGAGTGCATATTAGCTCTGACCTTTCCCATATTTAGAGTAGTAGATTGTCCCATTTGTACACTTTCAGAGACTAATGAATAATTAAGAATGATTGTCTCCATTACCCACAGATGCTTTTAGTCATCATCGATGGTACACAGATAGCATTGCTGTAAGGTGGGCTGTAATAACTGGCGGAAGTCAGCTGCCACTGCGTCATCGTCACGGGGACCTTATATCTGTCACACTACTGCTGGGAATAAATACTCTTGCATGTTATTGCGATCCTCTTGCTTGCGGTCCTTGGAGGCGACTCATTTCAGATCCATGCAATTCACACCGTGCTTGGCTCTTAGAATTCCAGTAAATGCAAGCATTTTACTCTCATATTAAAAAGTAAAAATAGAGCCACAGTTCATTTGTTTCTTACTTCAGGTTGGAGGTTAATGGTCCGTACCAGATTTGGACTTATTACAAACCGCAGAACCTCTCCCTGTGTGCGGCTCAATTCTCAGCAGCAGGAGGAGGGAGGCTCTTTAATATGCATTTCAAGAGGCCGCCATCGCAGTGCGTTAATCTCCTTTTCTCCCTGCAGGTATCTTGATCACAACTATCGCCTCGAAGGGCGAGCTGCACAACTGGCCGGAGCTCCTGCCCAAGCTGTGCACCCTCCTGGACTCTGAGGACTACAGCACGTGTGAGGTGAGGGAGCGGGGCTCGCAGCCCGCTCGGCTATGTCCTGACACGGCAGGGCGTCGCGGAGATCTGAAGGCCTTCAGAACGTCAGCCCCTCTGTGAGGCATACGTGTAGAATGTCTGTTCACTGAATTAAGTAGGACACGCTGTGTCTGTTATAAAAATGGCTGGTGATGTAGCGGTGACGAATTAAATAATGCTCATGCATTTTATTTGTGAGCACATACCTCATACCGAAGTGGGTATGCCTTAGTGCTCGCGAGAGGAGGTGAAGCACAGATATAGAGTAGATGCAACGTGGGTCTCTGTGTACAATGCCCTTTGACCAAAAGCACAAGGAAGTGGTGTCTCCGCAAGGGGACCACCGACCAGGGCTACGGGGAGAGAAGTACAGCTTTGTGCGCGCAAGTCATGGGGTTTGATCTGTAGTCATGGGGTTTGATCTGTAGTCATGGGATATCGCCTTAAAGGTAGCGTTCATCAGGCTACTGGGCTTGTGATGATACGGTCAGATAATAACGAGAGTGCCATTATGGCAGTGTGGCTGAGACCTCTACAATTTCACGCACTCTTGAATGCATACTTAACGTACCATAATTAGTGTTTTCATTAGCAATTCTTCTGGCCAGAAAATAATTATGCAACTAATGTGCAGGAAGTTGACGACTAGTAATCATTATTTTCAGCAGCACTGGCATGGAACTGCACAGGTAGAGCCTGGCATATTGATGAAGATGTGTTTGAGCACGCGTGACCAGGTAGAACTGACACGCCAGGGTGAGGTTTGGTACATAGCAACAAATCGTACAGCTTTGCAGTTCATTTCACCTAGCCTTTTGCCTGTTAATCCTCTCCCAGGGTTATAATCGGCATCCTTTTTTTAAAATTAGGTCATGACATTACCTTCGGTTAACGATCGGCAGCGAGTGTCAGGCTAAAAGATCGCTCTGGGAATTCAAAATCAGCTTGTTATCCAAGTCAGCGAAACCGGTCGGGCAACGGCAGACGCTACCCGAGGTTCTGTCAGTCACATGCAGGTTTTCAGGTTTTAGAGCACTGCTGTCTGCCCAACATGTGTGCTGAAGGCCCGGACACAGGAGAGGGGAGAGGGGAGAGGGGAGAGGCGGGCAGGCGGGCAGGCGGGGGTCAGGAGTTCAGGACTTGGACTGAAGCCCACCGTGCAGCTTGGGCCACCAGCCCAGCGGTAGATTCCGGAAACTGGAAGGCGACCCAAAACTGCAGATTACTCCCAGCAAAAGTTTTTGTTCCCTCAAATTTCATGACCCAGCCTCGACCTCTCTGAATTTCTTTAGAAAACACTGACATCAGGTAGCCTGCCAAGCCAGCTGTGAATGGAGGAAGAGAATGTGAAACCAGAGTTAGGAATTAGCAGGCCTGACAGAACCCAACCTTTTCCTTAAGTAGATAAAACAAGGCCAGATATTGCTGAGTCAAGATCCGGCCCACATGACACCAATCCGGACATTTTATCGCAGGGCTTGGGGGTGGGGTTGGGGTTTGGTGAATGTTGATTGGTTAGAGGGAGGGGCTAGGAGGCTCTTATGTCACCGCATGCTTATTAGCGTCTGCTGACGTGGACTGAGCTTTCGCTGTGTGGATCTGTGACTGGCAGGACTATTGATTCTGACAGCTCTAAGCAGGGGAAGCATGTCTCCCTGCGATGGCTGTCTGACTGCTGCTTGGCCCGTCCCTCTAGCTCGCTGTGCAGTCAGTTCTGTGCCACAGTTTTTTTGCTAGCAGTCGCATAATCAAATTCAGTTTTATTTGTACAGAGAAATGAGCGCATGGGTATTTCCACCGCACACAGTGTGCAGTTAAGTTACGTTTTTGGTTCAGCTGGAAACCAATATGTTCTATTGATCCTCTCTTTATGATTCAGTCAGCGGCGCCCCTCTTGATGTATTTACAGCTGGGTTTCACGACGCTGGGTTTCGCGTGGAACGTCCATGGAAGGAATCTGGAGGCGATTCATATCTCTGACCATGTCGCTTTTGTGTTGTGAAACTCTTTTTTTGGCTGCATTCCTTATTTTAATCCTGTCCACATGTTTCGAATTCAGTTTGTGTCACAATCTTGTCACTGGTGACTCATGTCCCAAAGCACACAGGTTGAATAGATTGCATAGCTGTGATTAACCTAGTCTCACATGAACCTTGTTAACTTCATGGGATAGTCCTTTGCAAATTGATTGATAGTCAAAAGGTGGGACGGTGGGGAGGTACATGTTTGTAAATAAGTGTGTAAACGGGATGAATTCACCTACCACACTGCACTATTGAGCAGTACAGCAGCGTTTCCCACTCAACAGGCATGGTTGTGTGTTTGTCTGGAATGCACTGTTGCATCGCGTCACTGGTTATACTGGTAATGTTGCGGCTCGATTGACTGCTAGCAGGCTCCTTTCATCACGTTTTTGCGGTGTGGATGGAGCTTTAGTCATCGCCCAGCAGTGTGTAGTAAAGTGGTCTGATGCAGTTTGTAGTGGGCAGCTGCATCAGCCTTTATGGCTTTTTAATGCTGGTATCGAAAGCTGCTGTTTCGCTGTCGATGATAGACGGTCGTCTAAAAGCTTTAACAGAAAACATAGTCATTGGATGTTGAGCTTGAACTATTTAAATGTATGAAATATTTACAAAGCTGAAGTTTGCTGATTGTATAGAGTCAGTTGGAGTAATTCAAATATTTTACCTAGAAATTGGAACCGGTGCCAGAGGAATGTAATATGTATTGCAGAGGAATGCATAATGATGAAAAAATAATGCAAAGTACATTAAATTGCTATTTCCAGTCCTTCTCAAAAGTACATTATAATGGAAATGTAGAAAAGAACCATTTAATAACGATCGAATAACCTCAACTAGGCCTAACCCAATATGCTTTTTAGTCTTAAGATAATATTGTCTGCAGCAGGTCTTCAAAACAATTTGCCACATTTTTTGCACTTATTATAAGAGAAACTGGCCCAATATTTAATTAGAAAATGGCAATATTTAGGGCTAATAATGGAACTTGTGTTGCCGAGACTTTTACGGCTCATTGTGTGAGACTGTGGAGGAGATTGTAATGTAATATAAATGATTTATGGCTGGTTCATTGCTATGCCTCTACTTGAGCACCTAGTCTCAGCGCTGCTCTCGTCCACTAGTATTCATTACTGTGATTTCAGACATAAAGGTCTCTTCCCTCAAACGTGGATATTTTACTGCTGGTATTTACATGCATGAAGTATCCTGACTGTGGCTTAAAGCACTACTTATGGATGACATGACACATGGGGGAAAGCTTAGACCATATTTTTTCACACCTTTGCAGACTGGTCACTGTGCCTGTACAGTATTACAGTGGCATAGCTTTTGGGGAAAGGTGTGGCCCGCACTCGTGCGTGGTCGTGGGCCGGGGGCCGGGTGCAGTAATCTGTGGGAGAGCCGGGAGGGTGTGACTGGCTGACGGCCTCAGTGTTCTTTTGTCATTCAGCGCTTCGCCGCGTGGGTGACTGCTCCTCTGCAACAGCCCCTAAAATAGCAGCAGCCCGGGCCCCGCGGAGAGCCGCGGCCGCCTCTGGACCGGAGCCAGGCCCTGTAAATAAACAGCCAAGCAGCTGCGGGTGGGAAGTGCGTGCGGATGAAAGGCTCAGGTTCTGCCCGGGTTACTGCCCCCGGTGGAAATGGGTCTGTATACAGAGGTTTAGATTAGGAACTGGATGTTCTACCAGGGGAGCCACAAGCTGTGTGCGCTCCGCTCAGTTTCTCCAGCAGCGCACCGTCTGTTTTATAACGGCTCCTCGGCAACGTGATGAGTAAGCAGTGAGCACAGACACCCCTTTAGTGCCCAGGACAGAGCTCCTGTCAGCCTGCTGGGTCACATGGGCTGGGCACTCACTGTCTGTACAACATTCTTTTTCATTCTGCTCACCTAAAAATTGGGTGGTTTCATACCAAAAGTGTTCAAATATGTTCAAAGAAGTTTGGCACATCTAGGTTTATATGTCAGGAAATAAAAGTAGAAATCCGGATCTGTCATCTCATGTACATCTTTTGACCTCAAACTCAATTGTCTTCAGTGTATAGCAAAAGCATAGGAATTGACCTTGCAGTTCCAATACTTTTGGAGGGGACTGTATGTCCATCTTCTGGTTTCAGCCTTTTCAGTTTTCCAGCCGAAAAATGTTTAATTGTAGGACCTGTATAACTTCTTGAAGTGGTATGGAAATCTCAGCTGTTGTTTAGGTCAAGACTCAAGCCAGCATGTTCCAACAGAACTGTTGCCAGTTATTCAAGTGTGCAGTGAGTGTCTTTTTTTGGAATCGTTTTGAAAGTACTCATTAAAGATTTATTTTGCGCGTTTCATCATAAACAAACCTAATGCTATGACCAATTGTCCGTAAGCTCATGAGGTCACCGCATTAGCAGTCAGGATATGTGATACCATGGCAGATGAGTGCAGTGAGAGCTTTGGCTCAGCAGGCCTCCTGAGAAGCCTACTTCTCTGGATTTTCTGCTCAGTCTTAACACTGTCAGGTTTTCTCACTCCATTTTACAACCGAATAATGTGGAGAGCCAGCAAACCTAAGAAAGAAAACATTTTAACAGAAGCTGGATGTTCGAGCCATTGGCGTACAAATAAACACAGACCACATTCAATAGGAAACAACGCTCCCTGATGCCATCACTACAGTGGAGGGCAGCTCTGTTTAATTGCATGATGTATCAATGCATAGTTGATGTAAGTATGTATGAACCAGTGAAGGAATCTCAAACGACACTTTCCAGCCCATTGAGCCTAAAATGTCTTTAAAAATGCATTAATCGTCAATGTACTCTCCATACTGCATGTATTTTGGCAGCACACTGTAGTGAAGCAACTGTCAGGGGGTAGCCATTTCAAAATGTAATAAACCAGGGGGAGAGATGTGGAGGAGTGGTCAGGAAGATGAGCGCTGCTACAGTATATTCGCAAATAGCGGCTCTGCTGTCTAAGCTGTAAAGTGCCTTCTGTTACACAGCCCAGGTTGAGACGAAAGCATAGTCTCTCTAAAGCGGAATCTGTAGTTGGAGGCTTCCTAAGTTCTGCATGTGCCTTACCATGTGCCTTACCATGTGCCTTCTCATGTGGTTAACTGTCCTATTTCCTCCAGCTGAATATGCAGTGTTTACTTACGAAAAAAAAAAATCCTGGCTGCCTTTTGGACCTTTTACAGCTTCTGATAAGCCGTTATTTCTCATAAGCCAATTCTGTGGCCGTATTCATATTATGTGTTTTTTCTGTGACCCCTATTTGCCCAAGAAAGGCTGTTAATACAATAGTGCTGTTTGTTAAGAGCTGGGTTTAAAACAAGCAGCTCCCTTCCCTACCAATAATTGTAACTGAATTGAGTCTGAAATGTAGTCAAAAGAAAATGATGATAATAATAATAATGACATTTTAGTTGTAGTTCCACAGATATAGCATCAAACAACTTGCACATGCTGTTTTTCCACCTAAATTGTGTTCCTTATGAACATGACATGAATCATATACAGCCTGCCCTGAAATGCCTCGTAAATCAGTTTAGTGGAGTGAAGCCTGCCTGTGTACGACTAAGTGAGCAGCTCACCAGAAAGCCCTAATGTCAATGACATACTGCTCTTGTTTAGCTTTAATATTTTTTTCATCAACGCATAATTGATTGTGAATCGAGGCTTCAGTTGAATCATGTACATGTGCAGTGTAATAATAATATGTTAATATTTGTCTCACTAATATCATGATTGAGACAAAGTGCATGATTGTGGAACCCCATTGTAAATCCTGTTGGCGCAGCAGGGACCATCAGCTCCCGGGAGACGTGGATGCATTCCCCCTTTACCCTCGTGGCCCGAAAGTGAAATTGGTCTGAAATGAGAAGTGAAGTGGCAGAGATTGCCTCTGCCCGGATCTAAGGGGAAGATGGGGTGAAAACGGCGCGGTGGAGCGCACAATGGGCGTCTCTGTGAAGGCGCGCTGGAAACCCTTCCCTCACAAAGCGACTTCTCAGCAGCCGCTTTTCATCTGTGCCTCAGATTTAGGTCAGTTATTTTCTGCTGGCAAAGATCTGGAGTTGTGATTAGAAACTATAAAAGGTTTACCGAGTTGTTCACCGTCTCCGTAACGCCTCCCCCTCCACACACACACACACACACACACACACACACACACACACACACACACACACACACACACACACACACAAACTTGTGCGGAGTCCTATACCTGCACTCTCGGAGGCACAAGCTGTGCTTGTTTTAACTGCAGCTACAATCATGATTTATTTGGTGATTTGGAAAAAAAGTCGTCGGTCGACAGCAAGTCAATAGTTTAGATTAAGCTCTAAAACAATAAAATTACAGGTCTGAAAATTGCACAAGCTTAAAGTTTTTAAATGAGTAAGCTTATCTGACAGAAAGGGTGAAATGAGATATGTGATGCTTGTTCTTGATTTAGCGCTCTAGGACTCTGGCAGTGGGAAGTAGCCCTTCAGTAAATGAAATGTAAGTTAAGATACTGCTAGTTATGAGGACAGCTGCTTTATTTGCAGACTGTATATTTTTAATGAGAACAGCACTAATGCTATGATAAAGATAAGATTTTGCTTATTGCACTTTATGATGCAATCGGTCAGCTGCACCAGTTAAAACTCTCTTGCTTTATCCTGTAGTTAAAGGTACAGTAATTTCAGACTTCTATCAGGCAAGAGAGGAATTGCAGCAACAAACACGCTCAAGCCACAACACTGTTTATCCAACCTCTTCTCTGTGAAAGCGCTGACATTGAAACACCATTGGCTGTGGCAATTAGAACCAATTTTCAACCAATGAGCTTGACTCATTGTACAGCTATACGATGTTCTGGCCGGCCCGTCAACTGCATATTTTGAAACCCGAATTTAAGGACTATAAACACAGGCAGAGGGTGAGTCAACATGTCAGTGAGGCTTTTTCAGTGATTTAGAATGGTCTTGTAACAATGTTAACAATGTAAAGGTACTTATTGTATTGCACCTTTAAATGTCAAAATGGTTATTTTGTGAACATAGGCTGCTAATGGGCCCTTGTTGAAATGTCCTAGACATTTTGATCAAACCAATCCTCACCCTCCAAAAAAAAAACCAATTCATTAATTCAATTAAATCAAGAGTTCAGCCTGTTGCCATGGCTTTTTGCTGGACACACTGAGCTAGATTAGCAGCTCTACAGTCCGGTGAGGAATCAGACCTCTGTGTAATGCTGGATTAGCAGCTCTGTCGTATGATGCTGAATCAGACCCCTCTGTGTAGCACTAGGTTAGCAGCGCTACAGTGCAGAATCAGACCTCTGTGTAGCGCTAGGTTAGCAGCTCTGTGGTATGATGCTGAATCAGACCCCTCTGTGTAGCACTAGGTTAGCAGCGCTACAGTGCAGAATCAGACCTCTGTGTAGCGCTAGGTTAGCAGCTCTGTGGTATGATGCTGAATCAGACCCCTCTGTGTAGCACTAGGTTAGCAGCGCTACAGTGCAGAATCAGACCTCTGTGTAGCGCTAGGTTAGCAGCTCTGCGGTATGATGCTGAATCAGACCCCTCTGTGTAGCGCTAGGTTAGCAGCGCTACAGTACAGCGCAGAAACAGACCTCTGTGTAGCGCTAGGTTAGCAGCGCTACAGTACAGCGCAGAAACAGACCTCTGTGTAGCGCTAGGTTAGCAGCGCTACAGTACAGCGCAGAAACAGACCTCTGTGTAGCGCTAGGTTAGCAGCGCTACAGTACAGCGCAGAAACAGACCTCTGTGTAGCGCTAGGTTAGCAGTGCAAACGTTACAGTTAAGGGAATATGTTCCAGAGCCTGATATGGAGTCGAGTGAAAGCAGAGGAACACAGTGTTGCCTTGGCAGCCCTCCAAATGGCCACTAGTGGGGAAGGACTTTTTTTTTTATTGCTGCATTAATATTTAACTCCGATCTGATTACTGACATTTCCTGCTATTAAAACAGGGCTTTAAATGCCTGCAGGACTGTCCTGCTTGCTCTCCATGGATCAAGTTGCCTCCTAATGAGATGAGTGCCTCAGTGAAGTTTGGGCCGGGCAGTGGGGGAAACGGAAACCGCGCGTCTTGCGTGTGACCAGGCAGCTTGGTGTCGATTAAAAATAAAATAAGTGCTTTCCCTTCACATGATTGTGGTTTCCTGCTCTGCTTTTGTGCTGGTGCCTGCTTCATTTGATCAGAAGGCAATTGATGTACACACAGTTGTAGTTAGTGCAACGTTAGTTATTAGCTGGAGTTAGCGCAGCGCTTTACTCAGGCCTGTTGCGTGCTCTTCAGAATGATCTGTACAGCCACTTGCGCATCGGGAAACCCGGTTTCCAAACACAGAGATGGGTTGGCGAGCGTGTTCAGAGAAGCAGCGATTCAGGATTCACTCAAGCCACTGCGATTCCCTCGAGTTTGAGAATGCGGTGGGACTGCCACGCCCTACGCCTGTTCTATTAAAAGACCAGAGCAGGTGCTGGGTGATAAACATTTATAGAATGATGGGGTCATGGGGATTACTATATTTAGGACTGCCATGGAGCAGTTTTAGTGTCGTGACTGATGACAGTCCGAGCCCTTTGTTTACGTAGCCCATTTCGCACAGACAGTGCCAGCAGTGGCACATGATGGCCATTAGTCTTAGTGAAAGAGGCTCTCCTCCTGTAGCCTGAGCTCATACAGAGAGCACAGACTCTCCTCCAGCCTGAGCTCCTATAGAGAGCACAGACTCTCCTCCTGTAGCCTGAGCTCGTATAGAGAGCACAGACTCTCCTCCAGCCTGAGCTCATACAGAGAGCACAGACTCTCCTCCAGCCTGAGCTCCTATAGAGAGCACAGACTCTCCTCCAGCCTGAGCTCCTATAGAGAGCACAGACTCTCCTCCAGCCTGAGCTCCTATAGAGAGCACAGACTCTCCTCCAGCCTGAGCTCCTATAGAGAGCACAGACTCTCCTCCAGTAGCCTGAGCTCCTATAGAGAGCACAGACTCTCCTTCAGTAGCCTGAGCTCGTATAGAGAGCAACTGACTCCATACTCTCCTCCAGCCTGAGCTCCTATAGAGAGCACTGACTCTCCTCCAGCCTGAGCTCCTATAGAGAGCACAGACTCTCCTCCAGTAGCCTGAGCTCCTATAGAGAGCACAGACTCTCCTCCAGTAGCCTGAGCTCCTATAGAGAGCACAGACTCTCCTCCAGTAGCCTGAGCTCCTATAGAGAGCACAGACTCTCCTCCAGCCTGAGCTCCTATAGAGAGCACAGACTCTCCTCCAGCCTGAGCTCGTATAGAGAGCACTGAGGAGAAGCACAGACTCAGTCTAGCCGAGAGGCGACGCCCGCTTCGACCTTGACAGCCGGCAAAGTGAATTTGGCGGGGCGGCGGGAGGGAGAACTCTCCCGATCCTGGGATTACGCCGCAGCCGCGGGAGCGGAACTCGGCACGGATACGGTTGCCATGGCAACCTCCCCGGGCAGCAGGAGCGCGGCGGCGGTGCTCTTTGTTGCGTTTCCTCATTCTATTCAGATTCCACGCATACAGGCGGAGGGTGCGCTGTGTCTGACGCCTTTAAATATTTATGACCCCCCCCCCCCCCCCAAAAAAACCCCAGAACAGGCAAGGACGCCTGTGCTGCCAGTGAACACGACGCTCGTGGATATGCGTAGGCTCGCTGGGCTCGTCTGCTCAAAGCTCACGCACCCGTGTGTGTTTAATTCGCAGGGCGTCGGCAGGTGTGAGTGCCAACACCAGCTGTGAACGTACATTTAAAGGCCTGACGTTTCCGACATGCCACAGTCTCCGTGTGGGTTTTAGAAAGCCTCCCCGCCAAAGCCCTGTGTATGTTTGTAAGATGAATTCCTGTTTCTGCGCCAAATATTTTGCCCGTTGAAGACCCACTCAATGCTCCATACACTTATGTAGTGCTGTGGTAAACAAAACCAGCCTGCACAAAAATACATAAATAAAAATAATGATATTGACCTTCCTAAGAGTTTTAAATGAATGTCAAGTACCAAAGCACAGGGCCCATGATTAAATTAATTTTCCACTAAGGAAAAGAAACCTGTCAAATTTGTACATTTTCTGGGCCTTTAGTTTAAATGCATGGGCCATTAATGAATGGACTCTTTTTGTACAAAGGTAGTGTCCCTTAATTTTGAAAGGTTAACACGCACACTTATGTTTACTTGTGAAAGGTACTGCGTATGTTAAGTGAATAATAGGGGACAGGCGTGGACTGATGCAGTGTGACATCATGCTTGCGAGTGATTTAGAATTCTTTGCCGACTCTACTTGTCATCCAAGTGTATAGTGTGCAGGTCGATGGAGATAATAAAAGGTCTAAGCATATCCCACGGTGAGGTTGCAGTAGAACATTTGCTGACGGCAGTTGAAAACTGACGAGGTCGGATGCCAGGTGCGATCTCGCCCGCTGCACGTTACCCGGTGAGACGGCTGGAGCCCAGCCAGGCGGCAGTCCAGAGAGGCGACCCAGGTCTGACCCCGGGGTTATCGGCCTGGGGGCGTCTGCACGCCGCCGTCTGCACGCTGATGGCTGCTTTCCAGGAGTCTGTGCCCCTGAACCCCGTGACCTAATTTTCCCTGCTCTCTCTCTCTCCTCCAAGGGGGCGTTTGGAGCGCTGCAGAAGATATGCGAGGATTCTGCTGAGATCCTGGACAGCGACGTTCTGGACCGGCCCCTGAACATCATGATCCCCAAGTTCCTGCAGTTCTTCAAGCACAGCAGTCCCAAAATCAGGTACAGGCACGAAGCTGGCCCCCCCCTGCCTTCCGGCTTCCTCCCTCTCATTTCACTGGACAGGCAAGCACGCCTTCAGCTAACCTAAGCTTGTGAAGCCCCGGAAGTTAGCCTCCGCTGCATGTGTTGAGGGCAAAACATTGAAGCTCCCATTGAAGCGAATGGGGAATATCAGACTTTCGAAGGCAAAATAAAACTTCCCCAGTGGTATTTTGAAACCCTTTCATATGAAAAACAGATTGTGAAATAATGTAATATGAAATAAAATATGCACATTTAGATAAATATTTTTCAAAAACTTATGGACCAAAACAACCATTGTTTTGCAAACCACTACAAATAATGGGACCACATAAATCCACATCCAAAATAATTGAGCGAACCCCCTTCTTTTGTTGTTAAACCACCTTGGTATTCTACATTGAATTCAATGGGCAGCATGTTCTTTTGCCCTAGTCATGCGCAGCTGAGGCCGTTTCCTGTTACTTCTTAGGCTTCACCGCCTGCCCTACCCTCTCCAGTTCCTATATGTGCTCCATGCGTCCTCTTGCGTCAGGACCCAGACTAAGGTGGCTTTCACATTGCCTGTCCAAAATGTCCACACAGTAAAGTGTGTAATGTTAAACTATCTCATAAATTTACACAAAAAAAAAATATATATATTTTCAAATCCAAAAATATCACGACCCAGCTGCTGTAGGGTACTTCAAATAAATCTGATTGACAAATGGGCACAGAAAAACATCCTGTGTCAGGCCGATTTAGGGCCACCCCATTTTCAGATGTGAAAAAAGCTACACAGGAGATGGATGAAGAAACGTGCTGAC
This sequence comes from Conger conger, assembly GCF_963514075.1. NCBI lineage: Eukaryota > Metazoa > Chordata > Actinopteri > Anguilliformes > Congridae > Conger > Conger conger. The sequence continues at coordinate 36,514,999 of NC_083771.1, forward strand.
GCCTCAGACCAGGCAAGCTCACCATACACCGCTCTCCTCTTCTCCGTCAGGTCCCACGCCATCGCCTGTGTCAACCAGTTCATCATCTGCCGAACCCAGGCACTCATGCTCCACATCGACTCTTTCATCGAGGTGAGTCGGTCCCCATGGCGACCGCCCGCCGTGTTGTTTTCACATGGACACGGTCATTGAAGCGTTGCAGGTGTGCCAAGCCTCCCTTATGGGTGAAAACGGATACCATAGACGTCGTTAGGAATCCCTAACGAGCTGAACGATGACATTTGTCATTGATCGTATCTTTCAGCTCCCGGTGAATTATTGATGTCCCTTTAGACCGCGCCGTTCTGGCGAATGCAGATTTCAGGAATTGATGCTCAAGTCGTAAATAGCAGACTAAAATAAAATATGAGCACTGAGGACCTCACACTGCGCTGTGTGTTTCTACTTTTTCAGTGATGTTACTCAAGTATTAACTGAAACTAAATTAGCAAGTGTGCACCAAAACAAATGCATGGTCTTACTACTTGAAGCTGATATATTAAGGTAAAACCACGGATTTTAATGAATAATCAGAATCAAATGCTATTATTTTCTTAAGTTTTAAGAACAAAGGCAAAATCCTTTTGTGGTACTTCTGGCTAAGTCTCATGAGAGCGCATTTCTTTACTTCTGCTTCTTTGCTTCTGGAATAACATGACATGCAACTATTGTTAGGGACCCTTTTAAACCTCTTCCTGATCACATAAACACTTAAATACATGCTTAGTATTTAGCGAAGCTGTGTAGATTTTTAATTTATAGGTCCATCCAGAGAAATGGTTCATTTTGAGCACTGAAGAAGTCGGTCTCCGTCATGGTCCCTACCCCGAACACTCCTGCTGTTTATACTTGTTCAGGTTATAGTATTTTTATGGTCTCACATTTTTCATTTAGAACTTATGAATGCATTCCATTTATTTAGTTGCATATATACTCATTGGTCTGGTAATGTTTTTAGTGCGGGTGTAGTGGTTTGGTTTGTGGTTTTAGTGTGATGGTTTTTGTTCGGTTCTGTATGTTTTTGCTAAAGCCATGAAAAAGGTACCATTGCCAAAGCTTCAGAACAAACAGGCTTTCACAGATGTTTTCTTGTGCAAGGATAAAATGACACTTTAGGGTACTACAGTGTGGTTCAACACTAGCATCCCGGCAGCCAGGTCTAGCAAGATTACTCTTGTAAATCATGTGAATGTACTCGTGTTCTGTACTTTGTAAGTTGCTGTGGATAGGAGCATCTGCTGATGTAATGCACACTCCTGGCTTTCATTGCGGTTTCAGTTGCATTACATTATTGGCATTTGGCAGACGTACAGTTGACGTACAGTTGATTAGACTAAGCAGGAGACAATCCTCCTCTGGAGTAATGCTGGGTTACGGGCCTTGCTCAAGGGCCCAACGGCTGTGCAGATCTTATTGTGGCTACACCGGGATTAGAACCACCGACCTTGCATGTCCCAGTCATTTACCTTAACCACTACGCTACAGGCCGCCCCTTAAGTTAAAACAAGAGTTTCATGACAGAGTTTCATCTACCACCTTCTGTGTTTTGAAAGCTAGATGAAAATAGGTTAGGCCAAAGTATTTTGGATTCTGATTAGATAAATTTCTTCTCATCAGCATATTTTGCTCACTTGAACCTGTTCTGTTCCATTGAGAGTATCCTCTGAGAGGACATGGTGCAGGAGCTGGATTTGACTTGTATAGGAAGCTTCAGTTGGCTGTAGATCTTTAAGCCCTGTGAGTTATGAGATGAGCCCCTGTCTGTCTCCTCTCAGAACCTGTTTGCACTGGCGACGGATGAGGAGTCTGAGGTGAGGAAGAACGTGTGCCGAGCCCTCGTCATGCTGCTGGAGGTCCGAATGGACCGGCTCCTCCCACACATGCACAACATCATCGAGGTGAGGCATGGCTCTGTCTGTCTGTCTGTCTGTCTGTCTGTCTGTCTGTCTGTCTGTGTCTGTGTCTGTGTCTGTGTCTGTGTCTGTGTCTGTGTCTGTGTGTGGCGGGGTGAGGTGTTTCTCCAGTGAAGCGTGAGTACATTGTGTAAACATAGTCTCTCTCCTGGAGGGGATTGGTGCCACGTTAATGCCCCTGCCACAGCCACGTTAATGCCCCTGCCACAGCCACGTTAATGCCCCTGCCACAGCCACGTTAATGCCCCTGCCACAGCCACGTTAATGCCCCTGCCACAGCCACGTTAATGCCCCTGCCACAGCCACGTTAATGCCCCTGTCACAGCCACGTTAATGCCCCTGTCACAGCCGCGTTAATGCCCCTGTCACAGCCACGTTAATGCCCCTGCCACAGCCACGTTAATGCCCCTGCCACAGCCACGTTAATGCCCCTGTCACAGCCACGTTAATGCCCCTGCCACAGCCACGTTAATGCCCCTGTCACAGCCACGTTAATGCCCCTGTCACAGCCGCGTTAATGCCCCTGTCACAGCCGCATTAATGCCCCTGCCACAGCCGCGTTAATGCCCCTGCCACAGCCACGTTAATGCCCCTGCCACAGCCACGTTAATGCCCCTGTCACAGCCACGTTAATGCCCCTGTCACAGCCACGTTAATGCCCCTGTCACAGCCGCATTAATGCCCCTGCCACTCCCAGTTACTGTGTACACTGCTCTGTGAGACGGGCAGCCAAAAGGCTGTCGATATTCACAGCTTTGTGCTCATAACCTGATGCAACTAGGCTTAATTAATGTTATTGCAGTGGTGCAGTCATAAGAGTACTGCCTTTTTCTCCATAGGAATGGCCTGCGCATTGTGTAGAATAACTTGTCTGGCTAATATGAAATGCCCCTCACGTATTGGTATGCATATCCCTTGATCTAGCTGTCTGGGAGAAGTCTGTAAAATGAGATTAGAAGCACCATCGTGTGGACAAATTCTAAATTGCAGTCTGCCATCAAAGTATCACCATTTTCCAGCTTAAAGGGATAAGTCACTTTGCATGGTTTTTTTAAAAATCATTTGCTTCAATTGTATCCTTCAGCACAACCTGTTTGGGCCAAGCAAAATCAAACACAAAAAAAACTAAACAGAAAAACCCGTTAATTATGCCAAAAAAAGAAATCTGAGTGAACTATGCCTAAACAAGCAGAATGTATTGGAATGACATGCCATAGAGTACAGTACATACAGTAGTACAGTGAGTAAGATTTTAATTAAATCCAAAGCCCACCAAATCCTTACAAATCTGATATTAATGCTTTTCTGTATTTCCTAAAGATGAAGTCAGATATGCTAGGCACGTTTCATTGTGCTTAAGGCTACTGATAGCGTTTCCAGTGAAGCATATAATTGGTTCTCATGCATAGTCCAAGAGAACTCCGGTGACAATGGCATAACGAATTGGAATCTGATGCCTTCTCAGACTGACAGACTTCCAAATGCGATGTGACAACACATTTTTAAGAGCAGTAGCGTAGATGTGATTCCCACCAGACACCAATCACAAAGTAGTATTAAACCAGAGAGTTTGCAACTGCAGTGTATTAAAATGCCGCCCGTTACTAGATAACCCCATGCTGCATTACGAGCAATTTTACTCCATAATACCTCCATAGGAACAAGAGTATTACCCAGAAGGCTCCACATACGATAGATAGGCATATCACAAATGCGTTTTAAGTCTGGTGTAATGAAATGCAGATTGCATCCTGAAGCCAGAAGGCAGCAGTAGCGTAGGTTTGAAAGAACCGCAGCTGAAACTCCTCGGCTTGGCTGAGATGCCCCTGGTGGTAGGAGTTCATGGTTCCCATGTCCCAGTTGTGTCACGGTGGTGACAGAACAGCAGCTGTTTAGTTGGGCCCTGTTTGACAGGCGTGCTGTAAGACTACATGGAGGATCTGCTCCATACAGTCGGCCTCTAAGCTACAGCTCAAACCCCGACAGGCGATTGTGTTTCCTGCAGGTCGCAGGGTTTGAGGTCATCCCTCGCCCAGTGATTAAACTGTAACAAAGTAAGGCATCTGTGCTCAAATGGAACTAGATGCTGATGGTTGTGTTAGGTATGGTAAAAAGTTCCGTAGACTCGAGACAATTTAATGCAACCCATTTTAAAGGTGCAGATGGAAACAAAAGAAAAAAACATGCAACAAAACACTTACAAAGCCATCTTCAGTTCTCATAGAACAGCGGTGAATGAGGCACATATCTATACACACATTCACAGCAGTCTGGGTAATTGGTTACAGTCTGTAGGCTCCAGACGAAATGTCAGTTTAAGCCAATAATTAACAACGGTGTCTTTACAGAATGGAAACTTTCATCTCACCAGCTCATATTAACTTCTAGCCTTGACAAATGTTTATTTATTTATGCTGTCTGTTCTCCTTGGTTCAGTTTGTATAGTATAGTTGACTTGGTTGACACTGTTAACTTGGTCCCAGGAAGGGAAGGTGCACTGTTGCCATAGTGACCTGTGACCCTGTGCTTGCCCTCAGTACATGCTGCTGCGCACCCAGGACCAGGACGAGAACGTGGCTCTGGAGGCCTGCGAGTTCTGGCTCACCCTGGCAGAGCAGCCTGTGTGCAAGGACGTGCTGTGTGGGCATCTCTCCAAGTGAGTGCCCTCCGTATCCTCATTACCCTCCATACCCCTCCATACCCTCCAATACCATCCATACCCTCCAACACCCTCCACTGCCCCGTTACTGCCCCGTGGGCTTTCTGCTCTTTGTTCCAACCGACGCCTTGTAATAATCAGAACCGCAAGCTAGTGCCTCTCAGATGAACAGGACTGCATACCTCCAGAGCTAGGATTGGACACAGTTTCTGTTGATTAGCGGATGACTTTCTACTATTATTTTCTGAATGGTCAATTTTCACACACGTTATCCATTGTGTTTTATGAACCAATACAATGTTAATACTGTGTTCATTTATGACTTATGAATTTGCCCCTTCTTTTGAGTAAAGTTCTTAAGACTTTTTTCTCTTTTTATAGGTATATGTTTTCAGGTGTTCGTAACTTTTGGTTTGTTCCCTTTCTCAAAATTGGAAGCGTTTATCTTGCGTATACCTAAAATTGGCACCTGTGGTTTAAAATCCACATTTTCTTTTTTGAGATTGCCATCTTTGTCTCCAGGCTGAGTTCAGGAAGGATGATTCAGCAACGTGTCTCAGTCTGAGTTTTCTGAGGCACTTATACGAGAGCAGAGTGGTCTTAAGAGTTTCCATTTCATCACTATTTTAATCTCTTTCCTCTGTCCTGCTCCAGATTGACTCCAGTTCTTGTTAATGGGATGAAGTACTCTGAGATTGACATCATTCTCCTGAAGGTAAACTGCCACCATTTACTCTCCTCGGTTCTTGTGTTTGCAACGTCCCTGAAGACAGGGTAGTACAGTGTAATTTTGAGAGGTGGTTTATGCAGACCGTTAGAGATGGATTAGTTTCATTAGGTTTGCATTCACAGAGGGTACCCACTGTCACAGAAGTGCACTAGACTGTGGACAGAGAGCAAGATGGGAGAAGCTTGGGAAAACAGGGGGGCTAAACAAAGGGGTTTGCCTGAAGAAATAAGAATTTCTGGTCTAATCCCATTTTTGGACATTCCAAGGGTTTTGGGAAGCAGAGCTTTGGTCTTGGGACATGGCGCTGGGAAACTGTGCCATCTGTCAGCCAGTAACGGTTATCTGGCAAGGACCTCACGCTTGGCTCAGGAACAGGAATACTGTACACTGCCATGTTCAACCTTTCCATTAATCATCATTATACTCATTTTGCCAGGTTTTAGAAATCATTTGTGAGTCGCTCTTTAAAGAAGTCTCATGCTTAATGCAGTCTGTAGTATGTGTTTATGCGGCATATTATGTGTTTATGCGGCGTATTATGTGTTTATGCGGTGCATCATGTGTTTATGCGGTGTATGAAATTTGTTGTTTTACCTTCAGATGCATCCATGATGCAGTGCTTCATGTGCAGTCTGGCCATATTGCCTGAAATGGGGCCATTAGAGATAGGTGTTTCCAGAATTTATTGAATCCTTTATTAGATAGTCTGTGTCAGGAAGAGAGAAATAGTGGTAGTTAATTTCCCTTCGGATTCTTGCATCTCCACATTTTTTGTACAGCTGTACCTGTTTTGCATTATACCTGCAGTATGTTATACCTACAGTATATCTGTGTGGCTGTTTCCAGGGGCATGTGAAGGAGGACAAGGCTGGTTTAATGAGCACTTGTTGTTTGGAAAGCAAGGGGGGGGAAATACCGCATTCAAGATAAAGCTGGAGATACCAAGATAGTCGTTCTTTGTTGCAATTGTAATAATCTAATTCAGAAATGCTGCCTATTCTTCGTAGTTGAGCCGTTCCAGTTGTGCGTTGTGTTATACCTGTATCTGCGTGTGTGTTTCCAGGGCGATGTGGAGGAGGACGAGGCCATCCCGGACAACGAGCAGGACATCCGGCCGAGGTTCCACCGCTCCCGGACGGTGGCCCAGCAGCACGAGGCCGACGGCATTGAGGAGGAGGACGATGACGACGACGACTTGGACGACGACGACACCATCTCTGACTGGAACCTGCGTGAGTGACACACTGCAGTTACTCTCTGTCCCACTGCTCTGTGTCTTACTGAGGGTCAGTGTAGCGTCGCTTCTGTGTAGTCCTGTCACTGCTGAAGCTGTGTGTGTGTGTGTGTGTGTGTGTGTGTGTGTGTGTGTGTGACACACTGCAGTTACTATCTGTCCCACTGATCTGTGTCTTACTGAGGGTCAGTGTAATGTAAGCCTGTTATCACTGCGGACACTCCTTCTGCAAGTATTGCTGTGGAATATTGTTTGGTAAACTACAAAATTATTTATAGTTTTGCTTGAGGTGGGAGCTGGCTTGTCCACACTGACATTACTCACTGACATTAGGCACGGACCTATGGCAGTCTCTAGCTTCACATACAAGTAGGTGTGCTTTCGTGAAAGGCTCGGGCATGATTCACTCCGATCGAGTTAGGCAGATGCTGACATGGACTGAAAATGTCTTCTGGTTGGGATTGTGACTAAAATCTTGGTATTTGGTTAGCCAGTAATTGCTGTCTAGATGGTACCATTTACTGGTTTAATGAGCCCTTATTGTACAACATTCATAAGCTAAAGCTGAAGCTGCCAAGATTTTGTCCCTCCTTGTTATACATTTAAATCAGCTTCAGAAATGTTGCTTATTCTGAACAGTTGTTAAAGATTGCATGAGTCACATGATTATGGTTCTATTATGCGTATGAACACGGCAGGCTTATTGGTACTGGATGCTTTTTTCTTTTTTTACTATTTGAGCAGCACTTTACAGTGTGGGGAAAGCTGTGGTCTGGTATAAATCATTAATAATTGCAGCTATTAATGATAATGGTAGTCATGAGAACAGCCGGCATCATTGTTTTGGGATATCAGCCTCCGCACTGACTGCCTGATTAGCAGCCCCTGATTCCAGCCTGTCTGAAATCGTCAGCATTGTCTCCACCAGGGAATAGCACTCTCCTCATTGTCTCCGTTTTTTCCATTTGTGTTTTTATCCTCCGTGGCCATTACACGTGGCTGTCTTCATTTGCGGAACAATTGCCTCTCTTTCCGCAGCGGTGCTTAATTGACGCCCCGCACTTATGAGGTATCAGTTAGCTCCAGCTTCTCACAGTCTTTGCTGCCAGCCGTTAATGTGGATTCTGAGCTTGTGGTGTGAGTCTGTGAAGGCGGGAGATGGTCTGCGGACCTCATTTGAAATGTGTGTGCGCGGCTTGGCCGGGATTAAAACGCTCAGCTGATGTGTTTTTTATGGAGATGCAGCGGTAGTGATCAGAACCCGCTCATTCCAGCCTCCTGTCTGCGTTGTGTGATTCATGTCCATGTCCTGCAGCACAGATTACATTCAGACGCCTGGGACACCGCACTTGGCAGGCACTGAGGGGGAAAGCCAAGCTTTCTCCCAGAGAATGAGAAACCTCTGAGCTACCGGCATTATTTTCTGTTGTCTTTCACGTCGTGGCGTTGTTCCGGGAGGGAATCTCACACTAGGGGAGAGAAGGGAAAACCCCTCCTAGCCCAGCGTTCTGTTTCTGGTCCTTTTTTACATTTCCGTTCCACCGCGGAGCCTGCAACCTGACGCAGTGCTCCTCTCCAGTTCTGAGACTATACACAGACTGTGCAGACGCGTGATCAGTCTCGATGAGGTGGGGTGTGATGCAGACGCTCCCTGTGTGGAATGAAGTGTCCAGTCCTGTTGCACTGTTTTAGCACGGCCATGTACCCATCCTCCAAGCAGCAGCGTGTAATGAATACATATCTCACACAGTCCTGTTCCAGTGTCTTGTCTGCCTGCCTGCCTTTAATCGGTTTTTGGGAATACCTGTTGTCTGAATCTCCTTTGTTGTGATAGAGGTGGTGAATTGGGCCTTTTCTCTTCAGGGAAGTGTTCTGCAGCCGCCCTGGACGTCCTGGCTAACGTGTTCCGGGATGACCTGCTCCTGCACATCCTGCCCCTGCTGAAGGAGCTGCTCTTTCACCCCGAGTGGGTCATCAAGGAGTCCGGCATCCTGGTGCTGGGGGCCATCGCTGAAGGTAGGTGGCGCCCGGTCGTGCTCTTCTAGAAACCTCTACTGTCCGTGTGGCGAGGCCAACAGGGCTTTTAACCTCAGGTTGCAGGCTATAGTCCAACGTGAGGTACTTGGTTAACTCCAGATATTTATTCAGTGTGTTAAGTCATCGCTGTCCCTATAGCCCTAGATATGTAAAAGAGTAGCTGAATGTCAAAGCCAATGGACATTAGTTCTTCAGTGGTACACCACTACGTAGGCCTCTGTAGGTTTGACAGTGAAATACTATCCGAGTCGTGATTTGTCTTTTTGGTTCCTCCTTGAGATAAAAGTGTGAAGGGCAAACTGGTACACACCCCAAAGTGTACATGTGATACCCATTTGACACACTGTGGACAGCCACACCCAGCTTTCGCCTGTGTTTAGAACTCGAAATCCAAGCTGTCGTAACCAAATGTTTCACATTCCAAACCATAACTGACCCAGATGTAGGTCGTATGACATGAGTTATGGTCCAGAAGATGCCAGTATTGGACAGTCCTACATAAGTTACAGGACAAAGTTTGGTAGTTCAGCTTGCAGGCACATACATTGCTGAATATGCAGTTTTTCCGCATGTGGCCAGAGAAAAAGAAAATGGTCCTACACAAATATAAAATGTGCTCCAGTGCTGGTTATGTGTTTGAATACTGAAAAGAAGGTCTTATTTAATGAATAACTGACAATGCAGTTTCATTCTTCTCAAGGTGTTTCAATAATTAATTCATTTGCCTTGGAAAAGACCTTTCAGACCTAACTGTAGGATGTGCCCTCAGCACGCTGTTAGTTTCAGTGATGTGGATGTTCATAGCCTGTGTCTCTGCCCCTTCCTCACCAGGCTGCATGCAGGGCATGATCCCATACCTCCCTGAGCTCATCCCCCACCTGGTCCAGTGTCTGTCGGATAAGAAGGCCCTGGTGCGCTCCATCACGTGCTGGACTCTCAGCCGCTACGCACACTGGGTGGTGAGCCAGCCGCCCGACACCTACCTGAAGCCTTTGATGACCGAGCTGCTCAAACGCATCCTGGACAGCAACAAGCGCGTCCAGGAGGCCGCCTGCAGGTAGGACCCCAAGGCTGCGTGGAGAGCCGGGCTCGCCCCGCTGGGCTGTCGGTTGAGTGTGGATACGACTCGACTTAAAACAGTTGATTTGTCTGCTTAATTTGGGTCTGTTCAGCCGTGTGTGTGTTGTTTTTGGCAAAGTCTGCCACAGGTTTCTCTTCAGTCAAACGAGTCAAACTTAATTTTCTCGTATTATAGGCAAAGGTATATTTTCAAAACTGCTATTCAGACGTGCCCGGGATCTTATTACGCAAAGCTGTTACTAGAAAATGTTAGGAATGTTTTATTCCATACTTTTGCCTCATTTACCATGGTCTATGTCAGTTCCTTTTACACACAAACCAGCGGGGTTTGGAAAGTAGCTTGATACTGTAAATTGTCCACTAGGGGGAGGTACTCCATTAATAAGTCGGGTTTGTGATTGCTTTCTGTGGCATGCAGATTCCGTATAAAATTAAGATGCCTTTTCCTTTCCGATAGCACTGTGCCATAATTATCCAATCTGGGCATTGTTTTTATTTGCCCTGTACTTGCAGTACCTCGCCACACGACAGCCTATTGTGAACTATTGATTTTCTCTGGGCGGGAGGCAGGAGCGGTGTTTGTGAAAACAGATGAGCAGCCCTCTCTGGGATTCCTGCATTCACACCGCTAATGATGTTTGAAAAGGTCTTAATGCCTGCGACGGCCAGCAGGCCTGGGCCTGTGTCATGACATGTGAAAGCACTTAGGAGAGGATGACATCCGCCCGAGCTCGCTCAGCCATGAAACTTTAATGCTGCCCTGATGTCTGGGAAACTCGCTATTGCTCCGTCGCCTCCCATCATCCTCCTCTCCCGCCCGGAGACGGCAGGCACGGCCAGGCCGTGAGCCCAGGCCCTGAGCCCACCCACGGGTCGAGTCATCGCGTTTTTTGGGGAGGTTTTTTTTGCGGTGAAGAGGCCCAGGTTAGGTCTGTTTCGGTTCACGCCCTAGATCAAGCTGTTGACTGGGAGCCTCCTTTCTGCTTGAGGTGCAGCATTCCACAGTGGCGTTGGGCTAATGGGCCTGCCCCAGCGCTGGCTGTGAGAGGCTGTGTTGTACCGCAGGAATGGGCTCACAGGCCAGGGGGCCCCCACTGCACCCTCCCCTCTGTGTGCTAGCTGCCTCCCGCCGGACAATGCTGTCCATGTGTGTCGGGCAACATGAAAACCTCATTCACAATGCCACTTGCTTCTTGCCTAATGAACATGTGCACTGCAGCAATGTGCACTTGCACTCTAACAACTGCTGTATCTGGCTTTGTCTTGCACCCTGGTGATATAAAAGAGTATTTTGGGGACAAATGTGATATAATTGTTAGTTATGAAACAGCGATGGGCGGAAGCCAGCGAGGCAGCTGTTTGATGTTGATTATCTCTGGGGGAGTAGCTCACACGGAAGACTACAGAACCCCAGCCAGGAGAGTGCAGCACAGGGAGAAACCTTTTAAAAATCCCCTTATCCCTTTCTCTTTCCATCCCTCTCTCTTTCCCCTTTTCTCTCTTTGCTACCCTCCCCCGTTCCCTCTCTCCTTCTCTCCCTCTCTCCTCAGTGCCTTTGCTACTCTGGAGGAGGAGGCGTGCACAGAGCTGGTGCCCTACCTGGCCTACATCCTGGATACCCTCGTCTTCGCCTTCAGCAAGTACCAGCACAAGAACCTGCTCATCTTGTACGACGCCATCGGGACCCTGGCCGACTCGGTGGGGCACCACCTCAACAAGCCGGTATGGAGTCCCACACACTCAGGGGAGGTCAGGACCCCCTTATGTGAGGAGGAGCAGAGAGGTGTTCACCTCCCTGTGATGGGGGGGGGGGGGGGGGGGTGTTGCACAACGGCTCGCTAGAACATGGCCCAATGGATTCCATTATCATTTTACTTTCAGATGTTTGAAAACACTAAAAATATTTTGGCATTTTATTTTGGTAAATACCTCCTGTCTCTTGGATATTAATGCTCAAACATCTTGCTGGAGATACCTGTACCTGGAGTAAAAAACAAACCTCTCTCTGCTACAATGAAGATATCAATATTAAAAAAGTAATTTGATGAAAATGTGGTACCTTTGATGCATACATGCTTTACATATACATATTTGCCTGAGGTTTGGTAGCTGACTCACCTTCAGACACATTATGAATGCTGTTATGTGGCAATAGATACTCAATTATATAAATAAGTATTTATGTAATACTGAACATGTTCAGCTGCTGCCTTCCAAGGTTTGTTAGTTAACTTCAAAACATTCTCTCAGCAATATGTTAGAAAATAAAACACTCAAACCATGTGCGCAGCATTAATCTTAAAATGGAAAAATGGTCAGATTTGGATCTAGCACAGTGATTTCTCAAGGGCTGGGCGATTTCTCGAAATGGCGATGAGCAGCTTGAGTTTTAACGCAGACCAGAGCCGCACGCTCCTAGCATCCTGCTTCATAGGAAGGTAATTGTATGAAATGAGATGTAATCACGGTGAGAGGAACTGTATGTATAAGTAATGCGTTGGGCCCTTTTGTCTCTAGGAGTACATCCAGATGCTGATGCCTCCTCTAATTCAGAAATGGAACCAGCTGAAGGACGAAGACAAGGATCTCTTCCCTTTACTCGAGGTGACCCTCCGCCGTTCCCGCTGCCCGGGGGAGGCGGTTGGGGAAAAGGAGAACGCAGAGGACGATGCCGGAGCAGGCCGTCGACGTGTTTTTAAAGCGTGCTTGTTTGAGCGTCACGTTCCCCTTGGCTTAGCGCACATACGCAAGGAAGCTTGGCTCCAGTACCTTGCAACAAGGGGAAGCGGTTGATTGTGCAAAGAACCCCCCCATTCCCCCCATTCCCACAAAAAAATAAGACTATGGTGACGTGATTTCCTCGTCAGCGTGAATGAAATGTAGCTAACTGGCAGATGTGTAGCTTGTTTGTGGTGCTGTGCTGAGCAGGTGTTTAATATTTCATGTTGTTGAGTTGTACTGTATGTTGCTCAGGTCTAGTGTTCTGTACCGTCCCCCACAGTGCCTGTCCTCTGTAGCCACTGCCCTGCAGTCTGGCTTCCTCCCATACTGTGAGCCCGTGTACCAGCGTTGTGTCAACCTGGTGCAGAAAACTCTGGCCCAGGCCATGGTAAGTAACCCAGAGGGGTGTGTAGCAGGCCTTTCCCTTACCTTTTTATCTGTGGCTCGGTGTCTTCGTCTGCATTTTAAAAGCCAACGTTTGGGTAGGCCCCAGAGCATAACCGACTCCACCGTTACATAAACAGAATGGCGCTTTTGTTCTGTTGTTTTGTTTCACTGCTGGTAAACAACCTCTAGAGCGTGCCAAACGGCTGTGTAAGCTGGCGGGGTGAAGGGGGGCTGGGGGAGGGGAGGGGGCGCTGGCTCGCTTTCTCCTGCAGGAAGGAGCAGTAATTCTGGGAAGGTGTCACGCCGGGCAGATGCCGGCCTTAAGTGTTTTATGCTGCCAAGCGTTCTGTGGAGTGGAATGTTTGTTAAACCCCCTCTCTCTCGCGTAGCTCCACAACTCGCAGCCAGACCAGTACGAAGCGCCAGACAAAGACTTCATGATCGTAGCGCTGGACCTGCTGAGCGGCCTGGCGGAGGGGCTGGGGGGAAACATCGAGCAGCTGGTGGCACGCAGCAACATCCTCACGCTCATGTACCAGTGCATGCAGGTAACCGGCCTCTCCATCCCTGTGTGCTTTCTGCAAATGCAGTGAGATTCTGTTGTGAAGCCTCCACAGTGTATGAGCAGAGAGTTATTGAGCTTTTAATACATTAAAACCTAGTCTGAAATGGTTGTTGTCCCAAGAAAAAGTAGATTAAAAAAAAAAAAAAAAATGATACATATACATATTTTAAATGGGATATTTTAGAATGTGGTCTTGAAGGTGCATCGCCACAGTGTGTGATCCAGCAGGTGCCGAGTGTTGTGAAGTAGTTTAATATGATGGAAAAAGCCATTGTGCAGGTAATTGCTGTCAAAGAGTTGGAAACATGGGGAAAATGGGAGGAAGGAAGTTTGTTACAAAGACTACAATAAATAAACTCAAAGGAATGTAAGAAAATAAGGCTCCAAATTCAGACAGGACATGGTGCTAGAAAGCAACACTGAAGAAACCTGGCGTTTGCCTCATTGGCTTTTAAACAATGTGAACTCCGTTACGCAAACCAGAACGGAAAAACAACAAACGTCAGCAGCACAGGAGAGGAGGGGCACTCCGCTGTGAGACCTAGGGGGCTGAGGATAAGACCACACCCAGGACCCGCCCGGTCTAATTATAGTATCAGCAGAGCGCAGCCCTGAAGGCCACATGAGAGCTGAGCCTCTCACGCTGAAGGGCCTAGTAGCCCTGCTTTTTAATCACCACGAGTGCCTTGGAGGCCATGCTTTGTTGCCTTTGGCAGGAAATGAGGCGATTAAGAAACAGGAAGTATTAGTTGGTTCTTGCATGGTGTCTGCTCAATATATGGGTGTGTGTAATTGTAGCCTGTATTGACTGCAAAATGACCCATATCTCTCATCTTGCAGTAGTACTTCTGGTCTGTAGTAATCTGAAAATAATATGAGAGTGAAGCTGATGGGCAGTGTTTGACCCTGCAAACATTTACTTTTATGGAGTGCGCCATTCACAGAGAGTTAGTGCAGTCCGTGTGCCTCCAAAGATGACAAGCGCTTGTGACGGATAGTCAGTACGCAGCGAGAGATAAACGAAGCCTTGCAAACAGTCAACATGGCCGTACTGCTTGGGCCTTTAACCTTTCTAACGCTGTGGTGAACTTACATCCTGATGTCATAGGGTTAAGATGAGCACTGGAGTGGATGTACGCTGCATATTGACCTGAACGTTTGAACCGTTGACCCTTCTGGTCACAGCCTTTGCCCAGTGCAGACGTGGCGTGTGACGGATAACCCATGTTGCCTTCTGCTTTCTTTCAGGACAAAATGCCGGAGGTGCGGCAGAGTTCGTTTGCCTTGCTGGGTGATTTAACCAAGGCTTGCTTTCAGCACGTAAAGCCATGTATTGGTATGTACGACCACTGGGGTTGAGCCTTTTATAGCCTTTTGTAGTTTGCCACAGTGAGCATTTGAAACTGAAGACAGGCTATTGTCCATATTGACACCCGTTGTAAATTGTTAAAATGTTTTTCTTTTTTTTTCCCCACCCCTAACAGCGGATTTTATGCCTATTCTGGGAACTAATCTGAACCCAGAATTAATTTCAGTGTGCAACAATGCAACATGGGCAATCGGAGAGATATCTATTCAAATGGGTAAGTACTTTTGAAGATTCGACAGTTTCTGAATTTGAATAATCACAGAAAACTTCTGAAAGCGCCCTCTGTAGCCTGGCATGTCTCAAGCATTACGTTGAGTCTAGAGTAGTCATCAATGTGGAATGCTACTGTGCTATTTTGGAGGTATACATGGGTATAAACTGAGGAATGATTTGGGAATGGTTTGGGAATTGTTCAGTCAGTCTGGAGACTTTCACACGCTGTAACTGGATATAAAGACGTGGTATAAAACCTGATCCCTGCAGCTGATGTAAATGGGCCTGCTCTTCTATCTGTGGCACACGCCAGGACTTGTTCCAGCTATGCTGTCTCCTCCCACAGGTGCAGAAATGCAGCCCTACATAGCCATGGTGTTGCACCAGCTGGTGGAGATCATTAACCGACCAAATACCCCCAAGACATTGTTGGAGAACACAGGTACCACACGGTGGCGCGTGTTGAGCTAGGCAGTCCTCAGGGAGGTGTTCACTGCCAGAGTGTGCCCGATCACAACCTGGAGTGCCTATTAATCTCACCTTAACTCCTAAGCTGTGCTTTACAAGCTCTGGCGGTTCCATGCCTTCATGAGTGCAATGCTACCGTGTTGACTGACTGCTTCACGCAGTCTGTTCCAAAAGGTAAAGGAGACCAAACCCAGGCCATACTGCCCTTCATTTTGAACGTATTGATACCGAACAAAGCTTGTAATTGTACACCCTCGGCATTAACAGAGCTGGTTTGATTATGTACACCTTCATGTAGCTAGAATTCAGCTAGTGTAAAGTCTTGGAGAAAAGGCATTAGAGAGATTTTTTTTATTTTTTTTTCATGAAAGTGTAGACCGAGACCAGTTATAAATCAATAGTCTTTGATTGGCAAAGTAAATTGTTCTTTTTTACCGCTCATATTAAACTATAAATGTTTATGAACATTCAAAAAGTACTACTGTTAGAGCAAGCAAATCCAAATATATTTTTTATGGTTTTGAGAGAAGTATATAGCACCTGTATTTAGCATTATGTTCGCCTATACATTCTTATTACAAAGCCTTAAGAGGAAACTGCATTCAGTCTCTAATCCAGACGTGCAGTGTCCAAACAATAAGGGTGAAGTGTATAGCACTTTTGACTAACTCTTAGGGAAACTGTAGAGCATTCTAGATGTGTTCCTGTTTGTTTGTCAATTTATTTATTTGTTGTTTAAGTTACTGTTTTAAATGTGAATGCATATCTGCAAATAGATGTTGAATGTTGTTTAGTTAAGGATGGCAAATGTTTAATGCAGGATATCTGATCTTTGATTACAAGAAACGCATGGAGTGTAATGCATTCCAACCAGAGGAGAGAGATTTATGAGCACAAAACATTGTAAATTATGAGTAAAAAAAAAACAAACAAAAAAACATTGGAGACTTTATGCATGGGTGGATTGGCATTGGTCGTATTAATGTAAAAGCATACAGTATGCGCCTGCCTACCACTAGTATGCCAGTATTCAAATTTAACGATGTAGTTTTGATTATATCTCTGAACTGAGCACTTTGGTAAGCAGTTAAACCCACCCGTTTCAGTGAAATGAAGTTAAGTGAAATTGCATTATAAAGTACAATGGAACTGAGATCATTCCAGAAAGTGTATTGCAAAACAGCAGCTTGTATTGCTGCAGCCAATCAGAGTATCCTGCAGTGAACCTGTTTCTAATGAGCATTCATCTGCTTTCTGCATGTTTCATTGGATTGTTCATAAATGCCTGTTTTAATGAGAATGTTGCATAGTTTGTGTCTCTTAAACTTAGGTCTCCCTCCTCTGCTTCATAAGAATCTGCTGGAATCTAGTGTTCTCCATGTAGTTGGCTTGGAGTAATCTTTAAACCATTTCTTTTTTCTTAAGTAAGATTAACCTTTTTGTGAGTTTAAGGGAGAAAACTCAGAAAGCTCAATAGTACTGCTCAAAATTGTATTTCTGTTTTTAGAAGCTTTGCAATCAATTTTTGGAATTGATAATAACTAGTTATTTTGGTATTTTGCCAAAATAGATTTATTTTTTAGATCAAGAAAGACAATATGCCTTAACTGATTTATGTTCCAAGCATTTTATAATTTCAGCAAAGTGATATTATAATTCTCAAAGAAGGAATTGGCTTTTGCCTTTGGTTACATTGCGTTTTCAGGTGTTCTCCCTTAAATGTTTTGTTTGTTTTAGAGTATCATATTTTACATCCCCATTAGTCTGGGGTAGTAATGATCAGCACTAGTGAAATCTTATGTTTATTATCATACACAGATTCTGTTGATTTCTGTTTCTGAGTTATTTGTTGTTTTTTCTTTATTTTTTCTCCTCCCCCTCATTTGCTCATGTCTTGGTTGGCGTTTGGTGGTGTATAACCGTGATTGCGTTACCTTAGCAATAACAATTGGTCGTCTTGGTTACGTTTGTCCTCAAGAGGTGGCTCCCATGCTACAGCAGTTTATAAGACCCTGGTGTGTATTATTCAATCTTTTATTTAATTCATTTCCTCTTCACTCTGCGCTCTGTCTTTCTCTCTTTCTTCCCCTCTTGCTGTCTTTCACTCTGAAAGAACAATTTTCTGTTTCTTAAAATCACAGTCCTTAATCATTGCCAACCATGTGACTAATCCTGTCCTTTTTAGGTCTTGTGATTTTTCCTTAGTAGCACCTTCATGTATTATATATTGATTTATTTATTTTCATTTTTGTCGTTGTTTATTGTCGCTAACAACTAAATAGTGCATGGGATAAGATTGTCACATGCTTGCTGGTTCGAAAAAGGCTTGTTAATATGCCAAAAAATAGAGCATTTTCAGTCCACAAGAACAGTCTATCCAAATGCATGCCTCTATTCCAGAATGTTCCAAACCTCCTTATGATAATATTAAATTGGTTTACATAAGGTGCTATTAGTAAATATCTTTGTTAAATGTGTTTATGGTAGAGGTTAATGTTCTTTGAGCATAATAACAAATGTTCTCATACAGTAGGTTTAGTCAGCTTTGAACTGAGAGTTTTTCCTTTCTTTGCCTTCTATTTATTGTGCATGTGTTTAAAATGTATGCTGGGTACTGGTTTAGTCTATAAAAGTTAATGCATTTCTCTTACACATACAGAACTGTTTTTACCCTTACTAATGGCTTGAATAATAACATATGTTGACTGTAGGTGTAGTTTATTCATCAGTTAAACCAGATTGGAGTTACAATTCCAGTGTTAAATATTGTAGCTTCATCTTCTTCTGAACATAATTTTAAAGCTTTTTTTAGACATGATGCTTATCATATGCTGTATTTGATAAATGCTGGACAACACCTATTAAATACATATTTTTACATACTTGAAGTTTATAGAATTTCAGATACAGCAGAACCTCAGAGAAACAAATATCATTTTTGGTCTGACCAGTCAACCGAACAGGATGTGAACAGTAGCAGATGCAACAATGCCTTTTCAAGGGTCTTATTATAAAGTGCATATATTATCCTTGTTAGTTCATAAAGCTTTAGCATTCATTGGAAAGAAGTTGAAGTTTACATGGAAATTCAAAATCTGAGCATCAGTACATTTTAACAAATCTCTGTAAAAGCGAATTATCAAATCTTATTATCAGGAGGCAAGTTATCCAGGAGGAGCTGTATAAGTGAAATATAAGTGACTAATAAAGGAATTTGATTAAAACTGGTACAGTTTGACTGGTGCAATTCCCAGCAGCCTCCACTCTCAATGTTTGTATCTCAGAGGTTCTACTGTTGCATAATTTTCTGTAACAATTAATGGTGTGCTTGAAATGATTACTTTTGTGTAATATTTTAGCTTTAAGTGTATGACTTGTAGTTGTATTTTAGAATTCTGGATAACATAATAATATTGATCTTTCTGATAAATGAGGAGCCTTAAGGCTGTATTATTACAACTACATAGAATAATATATAAATACAGGATGCACTGTTGTGTAATGATTGAAATATTTGTGGAATTGTATGCGGGCTGTGAAGTAGGACATTGCTGTCATGGTGGACGGGGATTTCCCTTGTGTAAAGGCATGTGTTCCCATTGGCAGGTGCACCTCTCTACGCAACATAAGAGACAATGAGGAGAAAGATTCTGCATTTCGAGGAATTTGCACTATGATCAGTGTCAATCCAGGAGGTGTGGTTCAGGTGATGCTCCCATCTGTTCTCCTGCATTACCTCCCCACCCCCTGTATGTGACTGTGGGTCAAGGGGAGTCCTTAGGAAAACTAGCTTAGCACAGATCGTATGTACTTTTCCAGCACGTTAATGATGGAAAGCACCAGACTTCTTCAAATATATGGGTTTTTCTTTCCCTCCCTAGGACTTTATATTTTTCTGTGACGCCGTGGCCTCATGGGTCAATCCAAAAGATGATCTACGAGACATGTTCTGTAAGGTAAAGAAGGTCCTTTGGAATATGGATAAACATTAGGTCCCATCATGTGCAAAGACCTATGCTTGTGCACTTGTCTAAGAAATATAAAAATAGGAAATGCTTTGCAAACTCCAAACTGCATTATTTTTCAGTCTGAACTTGAAAGCTGGGAACACTATTGAGTGATTAATTTTAGGCCCGCTCACCCAGCAAGGTGAAATGGATGATAGCTTGATAATTCTTGACTTAAATGTGGGGGAGGCTGTTCTGAACCCAATGGCAAATTTCAGTGCTCTGTGTTTTCATGGAAGGGAATTCTGAACTAATGTGTACTATTTCAGATCCTCCATGGATTTAAGAACCAGGTGGGAGATGAGAATTGGAGGAGATTCTCAGACCAGTTCCCCCTGCCCTTAAAAGAGCGCCTGGCAGCCTTTTATGGAGTGTAAACCAGCCAGAGAAGGCCTGTCTTTGGGGTATGTTCCTATCGTTCACTGTGTGACAATTTTTATTTGTCAATGAATGCATTCATGCCCCCGTCATCTGGTTAAAAATTAAGCCCTGGATAACAAAGCCTGTTATAAATGAAGCTGCACCCTGCACCCTGTTGCTTTCTGCTTGCAGAGAGCCCTGGGGTCAGCCTTGCTCAAATCACCTGCACTGTGTACAAATGCTTGAAAGCTTTCATTTCCACTTGGCCTTCACTTTGACATGAGTTGACTGGAGTTCATACCTCCAAATGTTTGGGCCGCTTGCACTCCTGCCGCAAAGAGTATCTATCGTGATGGAACGTCAGGAATGTCTGATACAGACTAATCCATGTCATCTCCCCCAAAACTTCCTTTATTGAGTCCATCTGTGGGAGGTGCATCAAAGCAAAGCAAAATGTTTCCGCTGTTTCTTCCAGTTTTGTAAATAACCTGTAAATAACACATGAAAAGGGAACTGAACAGAAGGTGCTATGTGAAAGTATATTATTTATTATGGTGTGGGATAAAAACCTCCACACCAGTCCAGTCAGTTTCCATGTCCTTTTGGGTAAAAATCTGATTCCTGTTCCTTTCTCTTCCTAGGTTATACACTGTGGGAGACAACGGGGAGCCTCTAGACCCAGGGAAAACGTTACCCTTTGCTTGGGGGAAGGGTAGACCAGTGGGGTGGGGGGACACGGAGCTGTCCCAGCCCCTCTGGGTGGGGTGGGAGGGAGGTGTTAGCCGTGGCGCTGTTTACACACAGGTGTAACAGAAAATCGCCCGGCCAATTAGGAGGGAGGAAAAAATTAATCTTTTCAAAGCTCAATCAGATGTTAAGAAGTAAACGCAGATTATTTTCATCCAGTTCTAGGGCAAATCTGTGTAGAAATCTAAGGAAGCAAACCTCTGGGAATTATCTTCTTCTTTTTTCTTTTTTTTCTTTTCTTTTTTTTTTTTTTTTTTAAGTAAAATGCTGGGTTTAGACTTAATGGGGGGTGCACAGAAAGAAAAAAATGTCTGTGAAAGAGGTTTAAGATGAGGCTACTAAATCTATAAGTATCAGTCAGAGCATACAGTACATAAGGACATAGGCATGGAATAAATCTAGACAATTGCATGTAAATGAAGAATACACAATGAAGCAACGGTCTCTACGCTAACTGTGTTTTGTCTCTTCAGTGCACAGCTGCTAGCAAACAAAGAGCAGTAGACGATGGTTAAGTAAACGCTAAAACTGTCATATTAAGGAACGAACAGTCTAATCAACAGAGCCTGTAAATCAGTCATGTCTCTTTCTGCATATCGGGAATTAAACCCATCTTCATATCCTCACAATTGAACCAACATCTTCTGAACATTTTATTAGTCAATGGCTGTGGACTCGTACAGCTTGACAAATGTCACGCAGGTGCATTTGAGTTTCTTTGTTGTGGTGGAAAGTCGTCTTAAGAAAAGTAGCATGCTTGCATCAGTGGGGATGGAATACATGGATGGTAATGTGCTGCACTGGGTTTGTGTTGCATTAAGATTCTACAACTCATTTTTTTTTTTTCTGTTGCAGTAGAGCTCCTGATTTTTGTTAAGGATAGGTTTAAGTACAGTAGTTCCAGTAAGGCCTATATCTGTAGGAAATAGCCTAGGACTAAGGTTGATAAGTGTCTGTAAACCTGCACAGTGTAGAAAGCCGA
Organism: Conger conger; assembly: GCF_963514075.1. Taxonomy (NCBI): domain Eukaryota; kingdom Metazoa; phylum Chordata; class Actinopteri; order Anguilliformes; family Congridae; genus Conger; species Conger conger. Next base: position 36,536,510 of record NC_083771.1, read on the forward strand.
TTTACCTGTGCAAACTTTGCTTCTGTGCTGTCAATGTGATGTGCTTTCTGCATGGACATATACTAGTGAATAATACCAGACTTTCTTGAGACTATAAAAAGCCGTATGGTAAAGAGAACTGTCAAGGGCTTTGTTGAACATTAGGTGGCAACCTAAGGACAATGGTCAAAGTCTGTTCGCTGTTCTTGGTGGTCAATCCCCACTCAACATTATTTTCATTTTATTATTATTTTCTTGTTCAAAGCATGATCTTTTAAGATGCTTATTATTTTTATTGTAATGTAATAAGCAGGGTACTCAGAAACTTGATCCACGCATGTTGGTGGCCCTTACTACCCTAAGTAGATGAATGGGTACTATGTAGAAGAAGGTGGACTACTATCCTCCATGACATATTTGGCTTATTGACTTCTCAACTCTTTCAGTCCATGTTGTGAGAGTATCCCCATGTTTATTTCCCCTTTCCCTTCACCCTAATGTGTATTTTGTTATACTGTTTAATACTGTGAACTTGGGACAAAATAGATCTGGTACTTGTGTGTTTTGTTTTTTGATTCTGCAAAAGTGCAAGTGTTGAATTCTTGTATCGTCTGATTGTATCCCATGATGAATATGGGTTGGGCTTTCGTCAACCGTGTAAAGCGCTCTGCTGGCCGGAGTGTGGCCTGCAGTGGTCCTCCATAAGGCACATGGATATGTCATTTAGGGGCATACCTAAGTACATGCATACACCTCTAAAGCCATAGCAGCCTCCTGCAAATTCATAGGTGTCCCATGCTAACACTCGAGTCCGATTCCTCTACCTTGCATGTTCCCGTTCTGTGTGTTAGTGGTGAGTGGCATAAACTGTTGCACTGACTATGTTAGACTAAGTTTGTGTGTGTGTGTGTGTGTGTGCATGTGTGTTTGGATTCTTAAGGGAATATTTCTTTTATTTTTTGAAGAAATATGTTTGAGTGCATGGGAGCATGCCCACATTCCTCAGTTTTCACATCTTTTAAGACATTATGCCTCCACCAGCCACTGGTCCATCCTGTGTTTTAGTAAATAAAGAGGCAAAATGGTCCTAGAATATACCGGTATTCATAGACATACACCTTTCTGTTGTGTGTGGTCGCAGTTGTCATTACACGTGTTTGACTTCGTTTTCATCTCCCCTACGAATAGTGAATTGATATTATACTCACCACACACCATTGGAATCAGATGACAAAACGTAAACTGAAATTCCCTCTTTCTAAATCGTCATGGTCCAAGTGAAAGCTGCCACTTAAAAGTAGGGTTTTCATGGCTGTTTGGATAAGTGCAATCAAAGCCTGTGTAGATTGAAATTGATTACTGACTATTTTGTGTCATTGAAATTTATATCAGGTGGGGGAATAAGAAAAAAAAAAAAGAGAAATGATGCATTACAAGATGCAAATTTCCATGCATTTGAGACTAAAATTAGTCAACTTGAGTATTTATTGTTATTTATTTTAAACTGACATTTTGTTTATCTGCCTTAGATAATGAATCACTTGAAAGAATGGACAGTGTAAAGGCAAAACAATATATAAACATCATGGGATATATGAAGCGCCCGTTTCTGTGGTTTTCATGTTTTTGTGTTGTGTGAATGTTTCTAAAGTTGTGATACTTTTGTCTTGTCACATTCCAGCTGTTTGGCATGCTAAAAGCACGGCTTAATTTTGTCTGCTACTATCACACTGAATAAAATGCTGTTGGTGTCCTGTCTTACAGATATGGCCGCTGCTAAGTGATCATGTAGTTTTCTACTTGAATATTTTTTTGTTGTAGAAACCTCAGGAGGTCCGTGTTTACTGTTATTTTTATATGTATGCCTTCTCCATTCGAGCTTCCCTTATGAAGGACTCTAACAGTAATAGACTGCAAAGCAACTCCTGTTCAACCCTGAATAGAAAATTTGCATGGATGTTAAATTTCAGTAATCTTTCCTGTCTCAGGGAAAAGTGAGAATAATGTCTTTGCTTTTATGACTGACTATAGTAGACAGGAAAATGCCAGGTGGCACTAAAGAGAACACCCTTTGTTTTACAATGAGAGTGTTGAGATTAAATTATATGAGTACTCATCCAAGTCATAGGCTGGGGAAAAATATCAGCTGAATAAATCTGGCACAATTTAGCTGGGGGCACAGTGATTTTGACTCCATGTTTTTTTAGTGCAGTATTTACTTTGATGCCTTGAAAATCAGCTGGATAGTTTAACTGGGAATTGTATTGGCTTGTTGGGAGAAAATGCACATTGCACATTGAGCTCATTTTCTCTCGTATGATTAGAATTGGGGTTGAAGAGGCTTTTCTTAGGAAAAGAGCTTGAATTAAAGCTTTATGAAACTCATCCAAGTTTCCTAATACAGCACCAACTACTGTAATGTTAGAATGTTTCCTTCAAAACATCCTCCAGCAATCTTCTCTAGCTGTGTATACTTGACTAGTATTTCTTGAAGTCTGCCTTCATACTTTCGCTAACATGAGAGAACTTCATTTTGAATAGTAATATGGTTTTAATTTTTTGATAAGCTGCTGAATTTTAAGGAAAAAAATTTTGGGGCCACCAAATATTTTGGATCATGCAAAGAATATATATTGTACTGTAGTAATTTTGTAATGACATTTGTATGATGTAGTGATAGATGTGAATGTTAATCACTGCTTGGATATGTACATTGTTGAAAATAAATTGTTTACATAAAAGTGTCTCTCTTATTGCAGCTATCACTGGGAAATGGAGCAGTGGTCATGTAACTGCCTTTTTCCTGACAACTGCAGTCATTCTGTTTGATATGTGGATTCGAATGAAATGATTGGTGAACTGATTCCCTGTGCTACAACAAAGGAATTACTTCATCCAACAACTGTTTTAATGCCTTTTAAGCTACACACCAAGTTCCGCTGTATTTTTAAATGGGTCTCCGGTGTCCTGTATTTGGTTTATCCATTTACACACTCAGTTACTGATTCATACAGCCGTTTCTGCTCATTTCTAACTTTAACACTCAGGGAAGCATGGATAGCCACTGGGCAAACTGAGGTTGATGATAAAGGGCACAGTAGCAAACCAACCATGGTTCACGGTTAAGAGTAGTGTCACACAAACAATGCTGAATGTGACAAATGCTGAACACTGCTGTCACAATTATTAAAATTTTACATCAAGCACACTTTTTCTCTGCAGGCCAGTATGAGGAATTTGCATCTGGCCAAATTTATCCGCATACGGATAAATCCTTATGTTGCCCAATGCCCAGTGTGCTGGTTAAGACCCCAATATATCATATAATTTATTACCCATTACTCAACAGAACTGCAAACCATTGATAAGTAACTAACCACAAGTTGAACAATATACTTATTTCTCTACAGTAATTTATTCTGCCATTGGCTTTAACTGAAAGAACCAAGCATGTTCTGTGTAGACGATGCCCTGCACAGAATAAGATGGTGTCAGACATCTCATGCATGCATTAGTTTTGTTTCTTATCTTCCCATGTAAAGTGAAAAGAGCACTAATGTGGTCTCACAACATTCCAACTGCAGGAATCGGTTTTGGTCCATGTAGCCTAGTTCCTGACAAATGTAGCATGTGTGCTGCTAATGCATTCTACAGACTTTCCTGGTATTTGGCCAGAACATCATAAGCACCCTGCTCTCAGATGCTGGGGTGTTAGGAAGGCTCGATAAGGGGTTAAGTGTTGTAGATGCTCATCATTTTACGTGCAAGACCATTCATGGACAGGACACAGTCAAAAGAAAACGACATTGAATTATGTCTAATTCAGGCTATTCAACCATCAGCTTTTCATTTTAGAGACTTAGTCGTTTTCCTGCTAATGGCTCATGGTGTGCAAAGCTAGGAATGACCTGGAACTAACTTTCTGTTAAGAAATACCAGAAAATGTAACTCGACATGTCTAAAATGCTAACATTGATTAAAAATTTTACTATTCGTTATAAATGGCTTGTAGTGGTGAGTTAGAAAATGCAAACGGGCCATAAAGAGCCAAATTCGATGGATGGAATGAATAATGGCCGATTAGAATGAGACAATCAACTCTTATTTCATATGGTATTAAGTTAACGTATACCCGAGTGGTAACCTTTTGACCTGTATACATATGAAATTTTGCTCGTAATATGTAACCTATAAACGTTATGGTAGAAGGACGAAATGTCCAAGATTGTACTGAAAAGTTTGGCAGAGGCATGTTCTGACATTTTATTTCCTGTATGTTATATTGAAATTATGACAATGAGAAAAACCGTTAAAAAGAATTGAAAAATAATTAACTTATTCACTGACGAACGTTACCCCCTGGCAGTGATGTAATTGCATTGTTTTCATGGAATATTATATTCATTTTTTTCGCTATTAGCCTATACTCGCCTTGGGTGGCGCTATTTCTACTCTTGCTTCAAGCTGAGTTTTGGAGGAGTACTTACAGTCCACTGAACTCACAGGACTGAAAGAGGTGGAGTCTGAATGGGAATCTGAAGCTGAAGGTGGGGAGGGAGGAAGGGAGTGAAGAGAGGAAAAAAGAGAAAAAAAAGCAGACACAACAGAAACGGGGGGAGGACGACGAACCAACTGTGTTAAGTAAAAAATAAAATTAATATTAAGAGACTTGTTACTTCAACGGCAAAGAAGAAGCCAAGATGATAACGGCCTATTTCGTTGAAAATTTCTGGGTATGTTTTTTGTATTTACTTCTTGTCATTAAGGTTAGCTAGCTGGAACACCAGTTAGCATATATCTCCTCCCATTTTGCGATTGATATGACAAAGGTTTATGTGAATCATTTTTATCTCGTCTATTTGAAAGGTTATATGAGAAGTATTAACTCTTACCGGCAAGGACAATGTGACTAGAGTGAACTCGATATGTTACCCCGTATCCCCCACTACTTTTTTCGGCAAATACCATTATGCTACCCTGGGGATTGGGCCTCAATAAACTCTATCTAGCTTGAATAACCAACTGGAAACCTCCTTCCCTCCGTTAATTGGCTCTTATAGACTGTCTTGGAATGTTTCTGGTATTATCTACGAACGTCATTGGCCATTTTTGTTGTCACTCAATGAGATGTTTGCGTCACTTTCTTCCGTAATTAAGTTAGAATGAGATACCAGATACGTACGTTTCCAGAGTTCTGCCAGAGAAGATGGGTTGCGTTTGAATAGATCTTTTTTTTGTTGCCATAATACAATCCTGCAAAAAGAGACTGTTTCATATTCCTGCGATATGTTGATGAACGCATCGCAAGACGATAATAAACCTGCTCACATGCCAGCATAGTCCAGACATTGATTGTTCTCATCTTTATTTTGGCAGTAAGCTATAAAGGTATTTCGCTAACTAGCCAGGAAGCATTCTAGAAATGTAGTTGCCACCCATTATAATACATATTTAATAAAGGCGTTAGCCATTGACAAACACGAACACGAGAGACGTGTTTGTAAAAACGTAAATCATAAACGTTCGCTACAGTCGGCCTTTCCTCAGATGGAACTCCTTTTTAATCTTGTTTATTTTTCATCATGGTTAAAAATGGCTAGCTAAAACCAGTATGACATGTCAGGGTAAATGGCTGTAAATGTATATCGCTGCATATGACTGTGTGGTTAAGGCCACAGCGTCTGTGAGAATTGAGATTGTCATGGGATTGCGGGTTTCACAGAGGACGAAACCCAGGCAGCCAATTAGTTGAATCAACCCCAGCCTTAATAAAATCACTCCATGTACGAGTGGTGATAGATCGCATACATGTACCGTTCACAAACGTTATCCTGAAGTTGCAAGTTCATAGTGTTGTATTGTACTTTCTTATTCCTATTTGTCTTTTTCTTGTATTTGTTGTTGCTGTTCTCGTCATAATAGACTACCTTTTCTGGACATGCTTTTGAAGTGAAATCTACAAATCTGGTGGTCACAACATAATTGTAAATATTTTCCTCTAAAGAATGGTTGAAACTGACTCAAAAAACACACGAATCCACTAAACCCAAGCTAGTCACCATACCACTGTGTTTTAAAACAGTAGAAACTTAAAATATGTTGTTTTGGTAGTATGCTAACATTGTTCTCTCAGTGTAAATTCATTGTAAATTCAGATATGTGAGTCCAGTTAAAAATTATCTGTGCAGAAAGTGGCATTTGACGATATAACCTGAGAATAGTTTTTTCTTGAATGCAGTATTCTGTTGTGCTGCACACTGTGTCAATTGCGGTATGCTTAGCTGGAGTTTAAACATCAGCTTTAAACCACAAGACCACAGAACTGCATTGCCAGTGGAACACTTGTCCAAATCTGTGAAATAAGGTTTAGCGGTTCCAGTTGTAAGGCAGTTCTGTGGTCAAGAGAATTAAACCTGAGGTTTAAACTCCAGTTAAACCCACTGCAATTGACCCACTAAGTTCATTTACTTTCTATATATGTTCATTAAATGTGTGTTTTTGTGAATGGGAATAATTCTACAGAATCCTGGGGGAGGCACTCCGAATCACCCATAGAGCTGAAGGCTGTAAACTTGCGATTACTCAATCATACACCACTGGCGCCTTCATATTGACTGGGCTTGTCCCTGTCTTGAGTATTATTGCTCTTGTTCTATGCCATATCAGTAATTACTTTGGCACACATACACATCGACACACCTGTACGGTACAAAAAAAACCAAAACAAACATTGCAAAGAATCCTTGCTATTCAGTGACGCACAGAAAAACATGACATCTTAGGCCTAAATCATTTCTGATTCTCTGGTGGAGTATGTTATATTTTACATTGGCTGTGTACATATTTTCCCTGTTAAGAGTTGAAATAATACTGAATATTTTACTGCAGGCATGGAAGTATAAATTTTTCTATTGAAATCTAATTTGGTTCTACAGTTGAATAGTTTTGAGTGAGTGGATTAAGTTCCATCTGCCTGTTTGCTCTGTTGGTGCTCTTCACTCAATATTTGAGAACACTGATCCTGACTGGGTCATTCCGTGTCAAATCAGACAGAATCCAGGAAAGTGGTTTTAGCACCGTCCCAGATTTTGTTCAACGTTTGTCAATAATGTTTGGGAAAATGTCCATTACAGGATTCCATTTTTTTTTTTTTTTTTTTTGCCGGAGGGCCATTTACCACTCCTTCAGGGTCCTAATACATAAACTCTAGGTAAAATCTTTCTCAAATCTGTGTCTATTTTTGTATGAAGGAAAAATAGAAGGACATTGGCACTTTGTAACATTAATAACCATATATCTAACAATTGCCATGACCATTTTCATGTTCCTACTAGCTACCCCACATACATCCAGTGAAAATGACCTAAATATGCTACCACGCCTTGTTTTATTATTCTATGCCATATTATTATCTTCCTGACAGAGACCTCAAATATTGGCACAAAATTAATAAAAGATTGTACTTGCAGAAGAAAATATGATTGATAGCATATTGGTGCAAAAATGTGGGTTTGTAGTACCCTCAATATCACTCACTCAGTATTGTTTAGGATTTTTTGAAATAAAAATAAAAAGGCATGCAGTACAGGCCTTTAATAGTTTTGGCATGCAGAAAAAAAGTTTGTCTTCCATCCTACAAATTTTGGTGAGGCTAGGAACAATACTTGTCAAGATGTTAATGCCCAAATATGGCTTCCCAGATGTGTTTTTGAGGCTATTAAATCTGAGACGGTGCTGCAATAGCCTTATCTGATTTGACACGGAATGACCCGTCTGTGATAGTTTTACTCTTTGTGAGATGAAGGTAGCATCTCCCTCTGAGCCAGTGCAGAGGACTCCGGATGCAGAAATCGATGTAAAGAGGCAGACACTGTGTAGGGACGGGTGTTGTGCCCTGAGAGCATCACTGTGAAATCACTCTTTGTTGTCCTGTTGCCCGAGAGGCCAGCAGAGACTGACTGTACGCGGGAGCCCTGATCAGCTGTGTGCTTTGGATGCATGGCACACTCTTTCTCTAACCCACAATGTCAAACATTGACAGGCTTCTCTCTCAGCTGAACAAACATGGCTGGCACAATGATGAGAGACAGTTCTCTGTCTCATGAGAAGCTCTGCATGGGCTGTCAGGGTCTTTTTTGCTGTTGTGATTATTCTAGGCCTTATTTTGAAGCTGTGATTAATCTATTTAATTTGGACTTTCTGCAGCTTGGTATAAATGGCTTATTATATTCATATTTCCATGCACAATTGGTATCATAGCTCAATTGTCTGTCCTTAGTTGGTTTTAGCCAGGAAGTAGGCTATGGGAAGTGATGTATGCTAAAGGTGGTCCTTCCTGCTGTGTGTTTCATTTTAACTTTGTGCATGTAGCTTTAATTAATCGTATGCATTGTCCAGTGCTTCTCAGTACAGTTTCTTGGCATACACTGTGTTAACAGTGTTACATTTCTTAACACTGTCTGTGCTGATAAAAAGATGAAAAATATAAATTCTTCAGTTCTGGTCTATTAATATATTCCCCTTATATTAAAAAGAAAGTTAGGCTTGAATTTAATTAAGGTTTGGTTTCAGTGCATGGCATAATTAACTGTAACAAGCTGCGCTGTCTAAAGTGCATAATAATGAATTAACTCTTGAATCTCTTGTCCCCACTCAACTACATTCTTAATTAATTGAGACAGCCAAGCTTAGCTTGATTATTATAAATGGGGAGACATTAACAGTGATAAGCTAATGAACTACTGTAAATTCAATTTTTGGAGATAACTGTCAGTAAAGATAAGCTACTGTATGTGATGCATTGCTCAGTCCACAGTATTTAGTGAACGTCTGTGTAAAAGTAGTTTTCACCTAATAAATAAACAAATAAATAAACAAAACTTGCATATACTGTTGGTCAGAAGACCACACTGGTGCTATTCCAGCATGTTCTTGAATAGAAATAGTCTGTTACGTATGGTCAACACTTTACCTGACATAACCTCCATCATCCAACATCATCCAACATCTATGATGCATGAAGTTCACGTTCATGAACATTTGTGCTTCTTTGTTTTACAGGATATTAGTGAGTACATTTTAGATACTACGGTATATGGACATGCTGGGCCTCTCTTGCCAAGTATAACTTACCTGCAACCTAATCTTCGACATACGGAAGTTGGCAAAGATCTCTGTGGGATATGTGTGCTATGTTTATTTGCTATGTTAGAGGTAGAGCTGTCTAAAATACTTGCTGTCCTTCACAGGGTGACCCCTAAATGTTTGCTCCATGACAAACAATTTGTGATTAAATCTAAGGCCAATAGCAGTCTGACTGTGGGCTTTCTTATTGCTTACATTTCAGATGTAGCATATGTGCGTTGTGCATCTTTGGTTCTGGGTAATCTTATTCATTTTTTTCAGCTGTAGTGAAGTGAGGGGTGCTTTTTACTATATCTTTCATCCATAGTCATGCGGCAGATGCACACACACACACACACACACACGCACTGTTGGTGAGAAAAGATCCATTATTGTCTCTGGCAACTCAGAGAGAATCTCATTTTACAGTTACGATGATACTGCCCTGTTTTCCTTTTTATATGACTACATGCAACTAGTTTTAGTTTGTACTGGGGTGTTCTGAGAATGTGAAAGTACTTCTGCTTTCTATTGTGTGTGAGTGTATTCATGTGCACATTTGACAGAGGAAGTTTACGAAGCGCATACAGTCTGCGATGACATTTTGATGGCATCTACACTCTAAGCACAGCAAAACCTGATTATGGATTAGTCATCACTGACTGGTGACTGTGCTGGTCAATCCTGTGTCAGTAGTCCTCTGGAGCATTGATTGCAATGACTGAGAGATGTTTTCACAGTATGCGCTTGTTAGTGCTTGTAGTGTTCTTCCGAAGTTTGGTGTAGAAGTTTGTGGGTATTCATAAGTTAAAAAGTAATGTTACAATGCATTCGACCTACAGTATATATTGTACACCATATGTACAATTAATTGCAGTTTGATGCAAACAGTTCAGAGGTCAGAGTGGGCCACTGTTAGAGGTCTCCAGCAGATGTTCTGCTGTTAACATGGACTGAATCAGACTGAATCACTGAAGTGAATCTTAAATATTTACACTAAGGGGGAAAGCCTGTGTCCAAATCATGATAGATGCAATTAAAATAAAGAGACAGGACTGGGTCACAATATTTAACTCAATCTCTTCACAGCTGTTAGACTTTTAGCGCAAGCGGGTATCTGTGTCTATATGTGTGCATAAAAATAGCCATGACTATCTATGTTGTTCCAGGAACACATAGCTAACAGGAAGGGGAACATTCCCTGTGGGTAGCAGCGTGCTAACAACTGCTATCTGAAAGATTATCTGATTCTGACAAGAAAGATGGAGCTGTAACTGACACTGGAAGTCCTGCTGTTCTTAACTATTAAATTACATTCTCTTGCATGATTATGGACTAATGACTTGTTAAAAAGGAATTTCTATTCTGTTGCGTTTGCTGGCTTAAAAGGGAAAATAATGTGAACAGAAGCTTTACTTGTTTTCTTGGAAGCATTTTTAGGTCAAAGTCTGTGTTTACCATAATGGTGACACTACTAACCAGTGTAATTAAAGTTTAAGGGATGAAGGCTTTGTCTTTCCTATTTAAGGCTGGTTAGCTTGCCATGCTACAGTGGGCTCCAGAATTATTGGCACCATTGATTTAAAAAAAGAAAGAAAAACTTGTCAGGAAGAGGACACAAGTGCATAATGTCCGCACGGATGGTGAGGAAGATGCTGAGGGAGGCCATAAAGAACCCAAGGATCACAGTGCAAGAATTGCAGACTGGTTTCATCTTGGGGTCACCAAGTCTCAAAAGCAACCATAAGACACCACCTTTATATCAACAAATACTTTGGAAAGGTTGCATGAAGAAAGCCCTTACTGAGCACAAGAAACAAAACCAAGCATCTTGAGTGTGCTAAACATCATTGAAATTATGACTGGAAGAGATTGCTGTGGTCAGATTAGTTCAAAATTTAACTTAAACTTAAAATTGCCCAAAAACACCATCAGTGTGTTTGGTGGCAAAAGTGGAATGCATACACTCATTGACTGCTTTATTAGGTCAACCTGTACACCAGCTTGTTAATGTGAATATTAAATCAGCAACTAAATGCATAAAAGCATGCAGACGTGGTCAAGAGGTTCAGCTGTTTTTCAAACCAAATATCAGAATAGGGAAGAACTGTGATCCAAGTGACTTTGACCGTGGAATGATTGGTGGTTTGAGTATCTTTGAAATTGCTGATCTCCTGGGATTTTCATGCACAACGGTCTCTAGAGTTTGCAGAGGATGGTGTGAAAAGCAAAAAAAAGTGAACAGCAGTTCTGCGGGCAAAAACACATTGTTAATGAGAGAGGTCAGAGGAGAAGAACCAGACTCGTCAAAGCTGACAGGAAGATGACAGTAACGGCAATAACCATACATTACAACAGTGATATGCAGAAGAGCATTTCTGAACACACAACATGTAAAGATTTCAAGTGGATAGGCTACAGCAGCAGAAGACCAATACGTCTAGAAAATAAGTTGAATAAGTGCTCACTGAGTATACAAGGAGACCTCATACCTACAGTCAAATATGAAGGTGGGTCGTTGGTGGTTTTGAGATTCCCTAGGAGAATGACCCCAAACATACATGAAAATCCACACAGAATTGGTTAAGTAAAAACACTATCCATGTTCTGCAATGACCAGCTCAGTCTTTGGACTTCCATCGAAAACTGTGGTCTGAACTGAAGAGGGCAGGCCATTAGCACATGCCCAAGGATATCAATGATCTTGAAAAGTTATTTTTACAGTATGTATGTGCATATTTATAATTTCTAGAGCCCACTGTATATTACACAAAATTTTGAAGAATCGAGACTATAAGTACAGCCGAGATAGAAGGCCCAGAAAATCCTGCCAGAATTACTGTTGCAGTTTGGATTGAGAAACTGAGCAGAATGCCTTCCCTGGTTTTGCGTGCTGTCTGAACCAGTTAGAGAGACTTCGAGAGCAGGCAGCTGGAACAAGAGGGTCATTTGAGCTGCCGTGTGAAGTTAACACATTGATTTCTTAGAATTCAAGTCCGCAAAACAAAACCTTTCATTTTGCTTGCATCGTCCACCACTAGGGGCAGCTCCAGTCATGTGGGTCCAGTCGCATGAAGAAGTACATAAAATATAATCTTTCAAATTTAAAATAAGCAAGATAACAGTCATTCAACATTGAAAGACTTGTGTTGTTGGCCAGTTTCAGATGAAGCTAGTAAACGACAGCCTTGAAATAGAAATATTATGCCAATTTGCACTTACATGCACTTATAAGAAGTCATCATGATTATTTACTCATACCTTTGTTTGTTCTGCTTGGCTGCGTGTGAATGAGGTCATTGTTGTGACACTGATGGGAAAACCAGTTTTATTTCATTTTTCTTTCATTCATCACGGTAGGCAGGATGGCAGGCCTTCTCCAAACCAGGACTGCATATTTATAATGTAAACTTGTCATTTGAGCTATATTGAACATTGAGCACACATTTCCTACAGATGTAAGTTTACTCATATGGAACAATTTTGACCTACGGTAAAATACATATACACAAATACACAAACTTCACTATAATTATGATCAGCCTTTTTCAATGATAGGAAAGGATTTACAATGGTCTTGTAACAATGTTTTAACACAAAGATCTTACCTAGTGTACCTTTCAGACCTTTGCTAAAACTACTGAGTTCAACTGGACTCTATTATTTTCATTTTCTTTTGACTGTATACTAAATACAGTGCTATTTTCATGCTTAAACTAATCGTCATGCTTATGTCACTAAAGAGCATTAGCTATATAACAGTGAGATCTGAGCAGCTAAAGCAATGCCTGATATGTGCCCTAAGGTGAAGTGCAGTGCTAAAAATAGCCTACTATTATTGAAAAGACGATAAACTGTCTTATAATTCTTCAATATTTCAGCATGCAAATTTGTTTGAAGAGACAGGTTTGGGAGGCAGGTGCAATACCGCTCAATTGGGTAAACGCTACTGCCCTTGGCAACCGCTGAATGTGACTTCCCAGGTGAGGGACTCGTATGAAACAGGAGAGAACAGCAGCGCGGGGTTTGGATGACTTGCCAGTTCTGAAACTTGGGGCAGTTTACATGGGTGCAGCTGTTTAACCTTGCATGCTACACTTTTCAGTTGTTTTAGTCAGTGGGTGAGATACTAATTGCAGCGGTCTATGATTTGTGCAGTGTGTGTAGGCTGCATATGGGGCTCTGGGTGTATTTTTACACCTGTGTCTCTCATGCCTACAGTGTAAATGTAAACTGCAAGGCTTGGTCTCTAATGTAGCCTTCTGGCATGGGATGTATAAACTAATACAGAGGTGTCTCTGTGATATTGCCTAGATCACTAATTGTCACAAAACATGTCATTTATTTTGTGAAATAAATGCTGAGACGGCCCACAGTGTTGTTTCCAAGCACATTTTCAGCTTCAGTAATGTTCATTTGTAGCTGTGTTATTCTTTGTCTTTAATACGTGATCCATTTGTTACTCTGGAAGAAATTCATGAGGTCAAGTGCATGAGAACAGGGGAGGGTGTTCTTTTCTGACCAGGGAGGGCTTGTTATTTCAGTGTGTCTTTCCCAAATGATCCTTTTCCTAAATACGATGAATGTTTATTTGCTTCAGCTGGGCCTCGCGTTGCAATGGAAACTCTGTAATTGTCACGCGGCCACGGATGACAATGTGATCATTGAAATCCAAACGGTTTATAGGCGATCAATATCCCAAGAACAACACCAGGCCCTGTTTGTTATATGCCAATGTAAAAATGACTGGATCTGTTTCTGTGTGATTGCGTCATTCCTCGGGAGCAAGCCGCTGTGCTTAGCGCAGGCGGCCGGGATCAGTCTTCACAGCGCAGTCAGACCAGAAGATGACACAGTCCTGTGGTGTGTGTGTGTGCATACTCCTTTATTATTCTGCACCCTCTGTGCTCACCTTGGTTCACCTCATATCCTGCCGGTTCTGGGAAGGCCAGGCTCCTCTGCCGTGCTCCAGGCCTGGATGGCTGCTCTCTGAATGCTGATTTCGGAGAGGGGGGTAGAACAGGGGTGCGTTTATTTGGGGGACACAGGAGGGCTTGCTGTGTGGGACCCCATTCAGGCCGCAGCAGCTGGGCCCTCGGCTCCTGAATCCCACATTGTGAGCGCTGCAGAAACACAAAAGCATCGATTGATGAGCAGCAGAGCCATCAGTCTCTGTAACTCTAACAAACCGTCCTAATCTTCTTCCATTTCTCAATAAAATGGCAGCCTACCCCGGGAAAGAAGCTCAGAGCTAACTAATAGCATTGCGTGTGAAAGTAATAAATGCCTTGGGTGTGGGTGTTCCCATGGTTTTTATACTGACTCTTTTGAGCTTGTTCTTTTTCATGTATATTGGTAATGAAGTTTGCAGTGAGGCTACAAGTATTATGCCTTCACATTTCACTGTCCAGTACTGCTGCTCATGTCACCTTGTTTAAGGCCGGAATTTAAGAAGCTCTGTCATCACAAAATAGTTTCCTGTACTTTTCATTCTGTCATGCATTCCACTGGCAAATCACAGAACATGACTTTCCATTGGAATCTTTTCCCTTTAGTCCTCTCATGTTTCCTGTGTGGGAAAAGGGGATGCTGGATTGTGCTGTATGTGTACACAGCTGAAATCAACCGCAAACCACAGACAAACATTAAAAAAATAATGCATTGCAAACAGGCAGTGCATTTTGTACCCCACGGTATATTTTTGTAAGTGGAGCTCTTCCCACTGCTTTCAGTGTCTTTGCTGCAGATACAGGATATCTGCTTGGTTGGCGTAGAACTGCAGTGTTTGCTAAATATGGCTTTTTGAAAGAGCAATATTCAAATCATTCAAATTCACACTGGATGAATAGCAAACAGCCTCCATGTTGCCTGTTTTCACACTTGTATTTGTGAGCTTGTTCAGATATGTGGAAATATTGGTTTCTGTTGGACAATAGGCCATTTATTTAGGCCATTTCCTGTTTTGAACCAGAAAAGAGAAAGCTCACTTCTCTCTTGGCTGCCTCTGCAAAGGACTTCCTCCAAACTGAGCTGGGATACTGTATGGCTAGTGTCCTCTCTTGTTTAAAAACTAAGCAATTTTCACAGGGATCAATTGAGGTCAGGCAAGCTTTCAAATCGTTTATCAAACTATCAAGTGACATTTGAAAAAAACCTTGCTAGGTCGTCATAGTTCCTCGTTCTGGGAGATATTTGAAACGTGTCTATTTGTTATATCCTCTGCACTAGTTAGTTAATAGTTAACTTGAAGTAGTGGTTCTAGGTTGACACAGAATATATAAATGTGGTAGACATACAGTGATATGGAAGTAAACGTTTCTACTCTTTTCTAAAGCAGTTTTTAAAGCTCCCTGTTAAAACTATAACCAGTTTTCTCATGCTAGGGAAATTAAGAACCTGTGCTTTTGTCCGTCCCAATGAATTATTCAGTGAATATGCATTTTTAAACACGTTGCAACTTGAGATCTCATTCAGTTGGTTACCATTTCGCCTCAGAGCCATTCCATCTTCTTCCACACCAGTGTTTTGGACAGCATCTTGGTATCTGAGAACATGGCGAGAATGAAGATGGTGGATCAGAGGCTTCTGAAAATGCAGCTTACAGCCATTCAAACCATGCGAATGCTAGTTGTGGAGAGAGCCTCCATGGTAATTTGTGATGAGAGAATGAGAGTTGTTGGCCAGGTGCTTGGAGAAACTGCAGGGACTGTCCTGAAATTAAGTGTTTGTCTTCCTTGTCTTCCAATGCAGGGTGAAAAAAACAATGGATTTGATGTACTTTACCATAACATGAAGCATGGCCAAATATCAACAAAGGAACTCTCTGAATTTATCAGAGAAAGGTAAGGTAATATTTTGTGTTTTTCCTTTTATTTATAGATTTCTCCACACTTCCTCACAATCAATATTGCTGTTTTTAAGTTAATATGAGTGCGGAAATGGCAGTACAGCTAGGGTAACCAAGTCACACAGTGCTGTTGAGGTTCCTTAGACCTTCTCTGGCATACAGCGTTCATTTAGGCTCCATGTAAAACCATTTTTAAATAATTGATTTCCTACCGGCTTTAGTCTCTTGTGAATGATGCCCATTTGCTCATTTAAGTGCTCTAAGTCATATCAGTCATTTTCCTTTTGTCTGATTGGGAATGCTGATGATTAGGGGATTTTTGAATTAAAGTTAAATTGCTTTTATTTATTGTATTCTGAGTCAATCATTTGTCCAAAATGAATGCATGTCTAAATGACCTATAAGGTATTAAAATATTATGGTTGTTTTTTTGACCCTGGCCTAACGCATGAAGTTTATCATATACCCTGGAATCTGCATGGCACATGATCTACAGCAAGGCACTTAATTAACAGTGAAATTCTAATATTCCTGCACAAAACTATTATTTACCACTTTGCTTAGTTGTTCTGCTATACAAGATTGTTGGTGCAGAGCTTTTTGTAAAGCCATTGTAATTCTGCCACCCCACCTCTCTCGTATGACTTGCATGATGATGACAAACTACGATAAATACTGCTGTCAGCATTTAGGTCAGGGAATATCATGGTGTTAAGTCCATGGCTTGCTTATCCCTTTCTTGCTAAAGCTTGCTTTCAGCTGCCTTTCAAGTGAAGAATTCTGGGTTATCGGTGTATAAATGTATGTGAATATGCACGCTTGTACTTGCACTGAAAGAGACAGCTGAAGGTCTGGGGGTGTCTTCAGTGAGGTTTGAAGTGGCCCTTCTAATGGTGAGACTGGCCCACTGTGGCCCTCACCCAGAGGGGGACAAAGGAGTGTAATGGGATGCAGCCATCGGGGCACAGTTAAAGAGATGGCATGTTATATAGAGCATGTGCTAAAAGGACGAGAGCTCATTCAGACCACTTCGGTCTTCACACAAAGGTCAAGCATAGGCAGCAGCTTGTGCCAGCGCCCCAGTGATGTGCCTTCATCGCAGTGCCAGTCCCGAAGATGGCCTTTTCATACGGGAATGCGAGCACCCTGTCCCCACTGCAACCTGAGATTACCTCAGGCAAATTGCGTCTGCGTGCATCACCCCGTCTTACCTAGCACCTGTTAATGAACGGCTGAGTGAGAGTCAGCATGTATGCGTGTGGTAGGTGGCAGTTCACTCCTGGTCTTTGAGGACCACAGAATCTGCAGGGCACTTGACCTTGTTTCTGGACTCTTATTCTGTTGCGGGTGGATAGAGGCCATTAGGCCTCTCTCCCAGGCCTGGGTCTGAGTGGCCCGTGGTATCAGCAGCACTCTAAGTGGCACTGGGCCTCTTTAACAGTGGTTGCACGTCCCCCCCGGCGGGTGGTGGGCCCATTGATTCCGGACTGGATTGTGGTCGCTTCCTGCCTCTTTGTAGTTGAGAGTGAGAAAGTTATGTCTTTATCTTAATCATTTCCCCTTCTGCCTGCATGAAATGCTTCATAAGCAGAATGTGAGTGCGTGATAGTTACTGCACAGCATTTACTGACTGTTCCTACCTGCTTCCCGGTTAGAGACATTTCCCTTGTATTTATACTTTCTGCCACAAAGTGGAGCTGCAGTATATTCTAACAATCTCTTCTGAGAGAAAATCTCCTGGAAGGCTTAACTGTTGCAGCCAAGTTTGTTCTTTAAGTTGACATTGCAGCATTAAAGCAGCATGTTTTTAAAAAAGTTAATGTAAGCCCTTTTTTTGGGTGATTACATTTTCAAAGCTTATAAAAGGAACTGGTATTATGAAGAATGAGATTAATGAAGTCAGGGGCAGATACTGAAATATCTCAAAAGGAGGCAAGATCTCTAATGTTTAATATGTAGATTAATTCTACAGTCAGCCCGAGCAAACAATGCCTTTCCTTGGAGAAATGGTGTTCAAGGAAAGTATTCAGCAAAGCAGTTGATCTTTTACAGAATGAATCAGCAGCACTGCGTATCTATGTAACTGTGCTCACATTGCAGTCCATGGGGAAAAAGGCAAGAAAAGTGTTCAGTTTTCTGCTTCTTTTGCTTATTTTTAAAAGTAGCATCTAAAAGTAGTAAGCTACCCTTATCAGCGCTAACCCTGTTTTGATGCGTTATGTGTTGGTTTGTTGAGGTCTTCTTGTCTGTCAGGCCCAGGGCTTCTTCCTGCGCAGAAATAGTGTTCACTCTGGTTTATGAAGACAGGCTACAACACAACCTGTACTGTCGCACATTATACACCAATACACACCTTACACGGAAATAATTTTTAAATTAAAAAAAAAAAAAAATGTATTTAAAAAGCCTGTCGTAACAAGTATTTTTGTCTTTTATTTGGATTTTAATTCTCTATTACTCTTTTCTATACAAGACAAAGAGAGCCAATGAGGTGAGAGTTTTACTGATTTCAAGATGGGTAAGACGATTTCACTTGTAAAACAAAAAGTAACTTGCCGTTTTCTACTTGAAAAAAAGAACATGAGATTTCAAGTGTCAGTACAAGACTAAACCACTTGTTATGACAGACAGCAGTTTTGTTTTGCATAAATGCCTCAGATGGAAGAGTAGACTTGCAAACCTGCAATTTGAGATGTTAAGCTTGAGTATCGCGTGCTGTTTATGCGTTTTAGCTGTGCGCTGGTCTCTCATACAGGCGGTGAATTTCTCACCTCCCTGTTCACTGGCACACAACAGAAAGGCAGCACGAATCAAATCAATGTCATGTATAACTTTGTTTGGTGGTGGTAATGATATGATGGTGGGTTTTGTTTCAAACAAAGTGAAACTTCAGCGGTGACGACAGATTTCGCACTGTAACATTGTTAGCATGTGGCTCAAACATGACATTGATATTGAAAGAATGTCGCTTCCTGGGATTGTGGCCCGTGCAGCATTCTAATTTGTTCACATTGCAGTTTAGCGCCCCCTGGTGGAAGGAAAAAGTCCATAATGTGTAATATAACGCAATACAGTTTGGATGTAGAGGGTTTTTGGCAATCAAATGGAGTCAGTTCATACTCAAGTAAAATAACAAATAAAACCTGCGATATATAAGATGCATGTGTAGACCCCCAACCCATTATTATATTATGAACAAGTCTTTCATAATATAACGGAATGAAAAATAATAATAGATGAACAAATACATTCAAATGAAAACATAGGAAAAACTGAATTACGGAGTTAAATGTGCTGAACATGACCGCATACACGGATTTCTGCAGAACGTACGGTTGGCTCCTCTGCTATTTACACACCTGGTGCGCATATTCGTTGCGGAGCCGCAGATATGTGCCTTTTAAGCAGTGTTCTCATCGGAACGTGCGCGCGAGCCGGTCCCCTGTTATTGGAACGGCTTCTATGGACTGTTATTTCTGTGGTGCCATGGATAGAGCGCGGATGACGACTCATGGCGCGAGGTCAAAAAAAACTCTGTGTAATTGTAGCCCAGGCCAAAGTGCTCGCTCTCGCACGTTACGCCACCGCGGCGCGAGGGGGAGACCTGGTGCTGAGAAATTAAAGCGGAGGCATGGGAACATGTCAGGGTGGAAGGATAGGCAGAAACCCTACACGGTGACTTATGTGGTCTGTCCTGTGTAGAGCTTACGCAGTTATTGCATTAGACTGAATTGCCTTCGTTGGGCCTAATCCACAAGCAAATACCGATTCTTTGTTTAATTTGGCCACTTCTCCGCCATACTTAAATGGCTCTCTGACTTCATAAGAGCCTTTCATTTTGTCTCTCCCAGAGATTAGTGAATTAAGGTAATGGCTGCTGTGCCTTGCTTTAGCAGAACCGGCTGCGTTTCCAGGATTATTATTATACGTGTCTGTCCATGGTTTCTGCATTCGCTTGGCAACATTCACCGCAGACACTCCTCATAAATTGAATAATGATAATTGGAACTTGTGCCAGATATTTTGGGATGATTTACTTTTAAAAGGTTGTTTTCCCCCAGTAGATCTGAAATGCAGCTAGAAGTCCAGCCCAGTTGCAGTGCTGGGGAGGGTGTTGAGTACAAAGGCTGGAAGAATAAAGTATATGGACTTGTGCTCAAAGCACATACAGAAGGATGCAAAGTGCATTAGATTTTTCCTCAGTTCCTGTATTAATAGTATATGTTGCAATTGTGAAATGTAATTCTTAGTAAATTACTAAAAGTTGGTATTACTGTATAACTGTAGTTTTGCATGTCTGTTATGTATGTATTTTGTTCTTTCTGTTGAAAAAAGGCTTTATGTGAAATATATATCATGGAGAAATCCCTGTTGTCTCACTCTCCTTCCGTGATGAAAAGACTGCTGGGGAAATTGAAATGTATTCGACATAAATTATTCAGTCTGTGCAAAACAATGTTTTAAGTTTGCAGTTCTGTCAGTTCCGTTCAACATAAACTGGGAGGTAGTGAAGCAGGCTGAGCTTATTTTAACAGATCGTTTTCCACCTCCAAAATATATCTGCAAGCGCCCAGCGTATTAAACAGTGCACTTTACACCTTTGCTTGAATATATGAAAGATTTTATTTGTTATTCACATTTCTTTATAGTCTTTGTAGGCTTTTCTTGCATGAAGTGTTACAATACAGTTAAAATGAAGTGTTATCCTCATGCACATGTGTTTCTCCTCCACAGGGCTACCATTGAAGAAGCATATGCAAGATCAATGACCAAACTGGCCAAATCAGCCAGCAATTTCTCCCAGCTAGGGTACGTTTGGGGGATTCCGTTCCATAAAGTAATACATCATTATGTGTGTGCATGCCTGACTGTCAGACATTTATTTTAGTTAAACCTGAATACAATGTTAACCTCCCGGTCTGGATAGAATTCTAATTGTGATTGGATAGGAGTGCTGCTGGGTGACACATAATTGGCTGTAACTTTTGCCAGGGGGGAGGGCTTCATTCAACAAGGTGGTTCCTGTCTTACGTGACCGGGCATTTGAAATTGGCAAAAATTAGGGAAGTGTTCCTGGAGCCCTGCATAATTTCAGGACTCAGTTACCGTGCTGCTGAGAGGTTGATCAATGACGGGTTTCTCGCTGTGTTTACAATTCTCCTTCAGCATTTCTATGCCTGTCCATTGTGCAATCTTGCCTTCTTAGCCATCACCTTAGTGCCAATAAATCTGCAAATGGAATTCCTTTATTTAATTTTTTTATACACACCTTACATTTTTCGGTACATTAATTTGACATTTTTTGCAACATAATTTTTCTTAATTTTGTTGTATTTACCAAACTGGTGGGTACCTGCTCACCCATAAGTGACTGCCTTATGTAGAATGTTTTGAGCTTGGCTGGGTGTTGTAAGCCACGCTTCATCCTGTTTCCTCTGTCATCATCTTTCTCTTCCTGCAGGACCTTCGCACCAGTCTGGGATGTGTTCAAGACCTCGACTGAAAAGCTTGCCAGCTGCCATTTAGAGTTAGTTCGGAAACTACAGGAATTAATAAAAGAAGTTCAGAAGTATGCAGACGACCAAGCAAAGGCGCACAAAAAGGTTTGAGTCTCATTCCGACTGCTTTCATTGGCCAAATGTCAGATGAGGGATTGGCGTTCAGCTGCGACTGCATAGTGGGGTATTGCATTGTGGGGAGTTGCACTTTATAGATTTCCTGAGCTTACATCATTTCATATAAAAGCATTAGCCAACTAGTTCTGTTGTCTCTAATCAAACATGAGTCTGAATGACCTGAACTCTGAAGTTAGTCACACAACCATCCATGTGTCTTTCTCAAGTTGGTAAAACGAGAAAAGAAAGCAAACTTCTCTTCTGTAACATTACTCATTTTTACACAGAAGTAATTCTTCCCTTTTATCTTGGTTGAAAATGAAAGTGTCTGTGGCGCATACTTTAACAGTGTAATAAATACTGAGTAAAACGGTGATGTATGCTCACGCCCTGCCCTTCACATTGCTGCTGACCGCTACCCACAGACATAAACACTTCTGCCCACAGCGAGCGTGTGGGTGTGAGAAAAACAGCAGCCCTGCCCAAGGAGCCCCCATCGCATGCACACTCAGCGACAGCTCGTCCCGTAGACAATAACACTTCAGAGAGCGATCTGACAGGACGTTTAGACGAGGTTACACACCGTCCTGCTGGAAACCGTTTAGTTGGTGTGTTCAGTCGATCGTTGTTTCCGCAGTTCTGGGTTCCATACGATTCTGCTGTAAGAACTCCTTTGCTCGCTCTGAAAGGGCAAAGTGCCATGTGCTGATTTTTCTGATAGAATGAGGATAGATGGATAACTCGAGGAAAAGCCTTCAAATGCCCTGTTAACATGGGTGTAAGCTGAACGTGTAACAGACACTCTTTCAAGAATTTATTTTACTAGTGCCTGGCTGTGGTTTTGTGATCCATTATGGGAGTTATTGTATTGGAATCTTGAGTGGGAAAATGGAATATTTACATCAGTGTTAAAATGTTATATTAAGCATGGAAGCATTTCTCTAAATTCCTCTGGAATCCCATGGAATCATTAGCATTAAATATAGTGCAGTAGCTACGGGGGAGGGAGGAACATTGAATTGATAAAGAGTGAAACAAACAGAGTGAATTATTGATGGTGTCACCGCCTCACATATTTATGTCTGAACGACTGCTTTTTCTTCCATATTCATAAGCTCTGGTAGCAGGTAGCCCCCCCCCACCCCTTTCACAGTTTGTGATGGCCTGTCCTGTCTGTGCTATCCAAACACCCACCATCCCCCTCCCCCACCCCCTGACAGACAAAGGAGGAGGTCGCAACCACGCTGGAGGCCGTGCAGAACATCCAGTCCATCTCTCAGGCCCTGCAGAAGTCCAAGGAGAACTACAATGCCAAGACCGTGGAGCAGGAGAGGCTGCGGAAGGAGGGGGCCGCGCCCAGAGATGTGGAGAAGGTGGCTCCCATCGTCTGATCTAAAGAACAGTTTACACCATAACCCAGAGTTATGGTCTATCTAAGACACTCTTTTTTTATTTGACACTCATTCTGAATTCCACCATCCTGAAGTACTCTGTATGAGCAACATTGGCATTGGTACTAATGTTCACCTTACCCTTTCTGTCTGCCAATGTTTTTTATCCACGCAGGCTGGAGTGAAGGCCAAGAAGGCTACAGAGTCCTATAAGTCATACGTGGAAAAATACGCTACAGCGAAGTCTGAGTTTGAGCAGAAGATGGCTGAAACTGCCCAGGTAATCCTGCTTCTCATCAGAAGACTCTGTCTGGGGTTTCCTGGCCTGCGTTTGGCGAGTCTCTGTCCCAACAAAAGCAAGCTCCAGGTATTCACCATTCCAGCGTTCAGCTGGAATGAGCTGAGCTGGGCCAACTGGCTATCTGCTCCACTGCGTCTGAGCAGCCCTGATGAGAAATGTTAAATCAACAAGGGTGTAACGCCAGTAAGGTTCAGAAAGCTCCCAGGCACACAGAACATCATGAAATCTTGCCTGCTGTTTACAGTGGGGTCTGAGAGCTGATGGAAGTGATCTCTGAGGAGCTATGGTGCCCTCCGACCCCGTAGAGCTCCCGTTACGTTGGTTCTGGGAGCCGGGTCCCGCAGTAACGCTGGGTTACATAATTACATAAGCACAATGTTTGCCATTGGCCTCATTAAAGACCCATCTGCGCTTCTGCGGCAGTGAAAGCAGAAGGAAGATGAGTTTCCTTCCTGGAGCAGCGCTCCTTCCGGCTCCTTCCGGCTGCCAAGTGAAGGCGGGTCTCACTTACTACTCACTATGGGAGGGTAAGGAGTAAATAATAAATGGAGAGCCATGCAGGCAATCAGGAGTAATAACCCATTTTAAAGATAGTCCCTCATCTATCTATCTATCTTCCTGCTGCCACACAGATTCCCGATTAACTTCTCAAGTCACAGAATATTACGTGTTTCTGTGAGGGTTCAGTCCTAATGAATCGACGCCTGGTCTTAGGGTTTCAAACCACAATGGAGAATGCGGGTCATTTCTCTAACATTTCAGCTGTTTTGAGTTTATGGTTTAGCCTCGAACTTTGCAAAGCGCACGTTTCATACGACATCTTAAAAAAAAGTACAAGAACAGTTGCTATGGTAAAGGAAGTGTTATGTCTCTTTTAACTGTATGTGTTTTGAGGATGATGGCGTATTCCAAGGCCGGTTCTGTATGTCACGCTGTGTTCTGAATCATCTCCATCTTATTTTCCCCATTTTAATGGAACCAGTCTGTGACAATCTGATTAGAAACATATGCAACTGATTGGATAAACTACATAATTAAAATGAGATCAACAGCAGTTGGCCTCAATATCCCTGTCTACCGCAGGAAAAATGGATAGATACACTGTTTTTAAGTTTTACAAAGCATCGTTTCCCCAGAGAAAACAAAATCACAAATCAATGGTTCATCTGAAGTTTTGTATTTGTGGAGTTCTAAACAACACTAGCAGATGTTGAGCATGTCTGTGTTCGTACGGTGGCGTGTGTGTGCCTTTTTCCGTGTGTGTATTTACTGTATATGGACGCAGTCATCCTTCAATTTGGAAACACACTGTGATTATAAAGTTTATGCTTATTTTTAGCCATTCCCTTGGTTTACCAAAATATTGTTCGCCAAAGAGATGCTAACAGCTGGAAGTAAACATCGCCATTAAAGCTGTTTTTCATCCATAACCCCTGTTTTCAAAACCAGAGATAATACCGCCTCCACGTATCCTATGTTCAGGCCACCCCAAATAATTGACATCTCCTGTTGGGATGCATGCCGGTGGCATCCACACACGGACCACCCGGAGAGCGGACACAAGATGTGGCTGAAACGGGACTGAACGTGCTGTTCTCTAGCGCTAACGCCCGCCTTTTCCCTTTCACTTTTCACAGGGACCGTCTCGTCTGTGCCTTTCATTTAGCCTCGCTAGCCTAGCGCATGTTTGAAGGACGGATGAACTATTCCCGGTTGTTACGCTAACAAATGCAACGTGCTGAATATGGACCCGTTTAAAAGCTGTTTTGTTTGCCTCATTGACGAAAAAAAAAAAAAGCACTGCACTTGTGTTTCAGCTAACGTTTAGTGTATCTGTAACTGATGGCCCCCTTCCTGTTGTTTTATAGAAATTTCAGGATATCGAAGAAAAACACATTCTCCACATGAAGGAGATCATCCAATCATATTCCCAGTCCATAGAGGAGACACACATGCAGATAGGAGAGGTGAGTATGCCAAATCCACTCATTGAAGAAATAAAAAAAGTATGTTTCAATGGCATGGTCTCCATACACCGTACCTTATACACTCAGTGAGCACTGTATTAGACTTAATAAGTCGCCTATCCACTTAGAGGTTTGACGCATTGTGTGTTCAGAGATGCTAATTTGCATACCACTGTTGTAATTCGTGGTTATTTATATTACTGTCACCTTCCTGTCAGCTTTGACCAGTCCGGACCTTTTCCTCTGACCACTCTCATTAACAATGCATTTCTGCTCACTGGATGTTTTTTGTTTTTTGTACCATTCTCTGCAAACTCTAGAGACTGTTAGTGAAAATCCCAGGAGATCAACAGTTTCTGAGATACTCCAACCACCCTGTCTGGCACCATCAATCATTCCATGGTCTTAGTCACTTAGTCACATTTCCTCCCCATTCTCACATTTGGTCTGAAAAACAGCTGAACCTCTTGAACACATCTGCATGCTTTTATGCATTTAGTTGCTGCCACATGATTGGCTGATTTAAATATTCACATTTCCAAGCTGGTGTACAGGCTGATGTACCTAATAAAGTGCTCACTGAGTATATGCAAGAACAATGAGCATGGCTTTCATCTTCTTAATTGTTTAACGGAACCAAGAGGCATTCAACTGGAACCAATTAAAACACGAATCAAACACATATTCAGATTGCACAAAAGCTGCTGGTAATGTGTATTTCGTGGGAAAAACGGGTGAAAAACAATTAACTGGTCCTGAGGGATAAAATGTACTGCTCAGTAGGTGATAAATGTATTGGGAGGGCAAAATCCTGTCTTGTTTAGTGGTTTGTATCCTCAGCTCTGCCAGTGTTTAAAGTGGTTAAACATGTGTATTTCTGTGAAAGTTGCACCGAAGAACATATTATTGACTGTTGACCTGCCTTGAGAGTACTTGCTTTTCCTGAGGGAACTGGACTAGACTCCTGTCTCAGACAAAACACAAACAGGACACAGGATCAAAGGCACAACCTTCAGAGTTATGGGTGTCCCAAAACCAAGACAAATAGGCACTGTTCTTTGTGTGTTACCGGTTCTCTGACTTAAGAAGTGTGCGTGCATGCGTACGTGCGTGCGTGTATGTGTCTTAGTGAAAGGTGGGCATTTTCACTGCATTTTCATTGTCACTTGTATGCACAAGGCTGCCATTCCCCTAGTGGTCGTGGGGGGGCGCCATATCTACATGGAAAAGAAGAGCGGCATTCAGCCGCAGCTCATTACAAAGCAGCCTGGAGGTGACAAGTGCATTTCTAAACAGCTGGAGAAGGAAGCGCTGCAGTGTAATTGTCATTTTGTGATGAATACACTTTTGTGCCATTCCTCTCACTAAGCCTATTACCGTGTAGCTGGGCGTGCCATTCTGTGCCAGTAGTGGGTCTTTTGGCATGCTCAGCACGCGTGACGCCACCCTGCGTGTAAATGATCGCTGACACGTGCGTGCCTCTACGCCCCAAAGTGGTCTTCGACATCGCCATACCGCCCGTCTTCCCACCGTTTGCCTCTGCTCCGTCGGCATGGCGTTTGAGCTCGAGTGGCTTATCGCGTCGCGTGTTTTAGAGTGCTGCTCCGGGTGATAAATTCAAGCATATGGAAGTGACTTTGTCTTCTTTTTGTTTAGCTGTGCAGCTGCGTGAAATGATTTTACCGCAATGTAAATAGTATTATCTCGCCTTTAGATCAGTCCCTCCCAGTGTCTTTGACATGAGCCCAGTTTTCCTGGAGCCCAGTTTCCTGTGTTAATGTCTCGCTAGCTTGATATCAATAAAGTTTCTGGCTGTTTCATTTTACCTTTGACTGTGCAATGAGGTGAGTATGCCCTACTTAAATGTTTGATTGGACGAGAAGAAAAGCCTGTTTTCATATTAGCATGAATTCCTATAAATAAGGTAACTCAAAAAGTCTGTCTTAGAAAGGATAGTCTTATCTTTAAATGACTTAGTCTTAGCCTGATGGTGGTGCTTCACAGCGCAGCGTTATGGTCTTGTGCGGGTTTAGGGGGTGCGCTGGAAGCTGCTGCTTCCGTGCCTGTGTGAAAAGGCGCGCGGCGGTGGCCACACGCAGGTGATGACATCACACCTCTCGCTCACGGCAGTGGCACCTGACGGGTTGCGTGCGCTGGGGTGAGCGTTTCTCTCGCCCTGCCTGCGCTGGGTTAATGCACTCCGCCGTGCCGCTCCTGTGGGCTGGCACAAACGCGAGCACGAACGCCTTCATCAAACCCCCCCCCTCCTGTCCTCCTGTCCTCTCTGTCTCACACAGAGCAAACGCAGCATAGAGCTCCCTGCTCCATATAACATACTAATAGTAATAATATAACATCTAAACAGACTGAAATGAAATAAAATGAATGTAACAAATGCATAAGAAGGCACAGGCTGCAGCAGGCAGGGAGTTCAACAAGGCAAAGGGAGCTGTAGGGACAGGGTTCATGAAAATACAACAGACTGCTTCTGTCACCGGTATTAAGCATCCAGCTCAGAATGTGGGCCCTGAGGACGCTGTCTGTCAGTCATCAGCCTAGCTCTCCAGATTACATCACCTCCCTTACTCTGACTGATGGAATATTTCACACATCTCATGGGAAAAAAAACACTTGATACATTTTAGCTTCTTAAGCCGTTCAAATTTCTCCTGGTCTTTTTCAGGTTCACAAAGAGTTTGTAAACAACATGGAGAACACTACAGTGGACAGCTTGATACAGAAGCTGGCTGAAAGCAAGGGGACTGGCAAGGAGCGACCGGGTAAGAGCCTTAACTGCTCACTACGTCTGCGGCCAGGCATACAAACTCCCTCATGTCACCTTCCGCTACACAGTCCAGGGGAAGTTTTCCAGAAACATCACATCTGAACGCCATCGAAGCAGCCGATTCCGGGGTTTAGAAAAAAAAAGTATTCCCAAGCTAAACAGTGAAGATCTGTGGAGTTTCCCTTGATTACTGTAGCATAGCGTAGTTTACACAAGAGTAATTGTTGAGCCATGACCCCATAAAAGCCTGTTTTGACCGCTTGGTCTAGAAGTTAAGCAAAGCCGCACTCCTTGTCACATGCTAACTGGAATGTCAAGACTGCCTCCCTGTTCAGGAGATTAAATCTATTGACTCTGATAGGTTCTCTGGCTCCTAATTACCTCGCCCTCCTTTTCTCTACTCTCTCCCTCCGTTTCCCTCTCTTTTGAATGCTCTCTCTCTTTTACGTGTCGTGCAATGTCCACTGCTCGTTTCTGCTAATCAGTAATGAGAATGTTGTCCTGTTGTAACCCTCCCCAGTCAAGTATTAAATTATAAGGTACGTTTTAGATGCAAGCACATTTTTGTAGCTCTTTTGATTTGGAAAAAGTGTTTATTCTTATTTTCATTAAAAAGCTTTAGCAACCATTTGAATTATAAATAATACAAAAGAAAAGATCTTGGCTTTTAACTAGACCTCAGTTAAGTACCACTTTGACCTATAAGTACTATAAGAGTGAAGACTGCTTTGACTGCTGGCCACTGAGCTACCTCAAATGTGCCGTAAAACACTCATCTCCAAGTTACTCATTCTCCGGGGGCTGTTAACAAAGCAAGAGACCGAGTAGACAAAATAGACTGCCATGATAGTATGAAGTATTTTCCCAGCACTTGTGTTGCATTACATCAGACACTGCAAACAAAGGGGTTTCTTAAGTGTGTTTGTGTATACACCCAGGTTGACCTCTGTGTCCAGACACAGCATACAAGCATCAGGAGTGATCATTTGTTTTGACAGCAGAATTAATTGAGGCTAAAACAGTCGAAATTCCTCTCGTATCAAGCTGTTCATTAGAAACCGCGCTCCGGCTTGGGGCCTGTCAGAAAAATAAGCTGTCCCCCTGTGATTAAATAGCAGAATGATGGCCGGTCCAGTGCTTTTGAGAGAGAGGTTGAATAAACTTTCTACTGCGGAAACAATCGGGGAGTAGCACGCTGCGAGGGGGGTCAGAGTGTACATTGATATCCAGCTGAGCTGTCAACTGGCACGGATCCAGGCACGCAAGCCCTCTGCCACTGCCAGCGCCACGTCAAGCATGTGCAATTTACACGCCGTTCCCCTCATGCGTGAGCGCAGGAAACCTCTTCTTTATATCAACCACGTCCTCTGTCTGCTTACCAAATGTTTAACCGCTGCCTAAAGGCCCCCTGATTCCTGACTTTGGTAAGTTTGGCGTGTTAGTTGTTTTGACCTTTTGGTGCGTTTGTGTGTTTATGTGTGTGTGTGTGCGTGCGTGCGTGAGTAAATGTGAAATTTAATGAGTTGTTATTATATCGTGTTGTGGTGTTTTCCTCGTGTTAAAGCCTTGGGCAGTTTTAACGGGGGAGCTGAGTCATGCGGTGGACTGAGCGTGTGCAGCTCCTGAAGGAGCCTCAGAAGGCGAATGTGCAGCAGGGCTGGTAATGAGCAGGGCTGCAGACCCTGTACAGGATGCCCCTCATAAAGAGCCAAAGCTCCAGGTTTAGGGAGTAATTCCAGCTGTACGTACCTCATCCTCCATCCTCCCTGCCCTTGCCTCGTCATCATTAAAGCCATTGGCCCACCTACCTGGCGTGGTTCAGAGCAGTGCATGCTCAGGGGTCGGAGACTGCAGTAAAGGGGTGGGGGTCTTCCCCCGTGGTCTAGTTTTAGACGAGCGTGCCGTTTTGTTTTGATTGGAGCTGAGTGCTCACGGTAGTCACGTCAGTGTGTCGGCTGGGGTAGAGAGCTGAGAAGCCTGCTGTTGCACAGTAGAGTAGATCAGATATTGGTGTACTTTTATCCACTTCACTTGCTGATGCGTGCCTCTCGTGACTCCGACAGCCCTTCTCAGGGGAAACTATATTGAACCAGCACCATATTTATTTGACTTAAATATCATTAGGTTTGTTTTTTCAGGTCAAGGCATTTTGCGTAGTAAAATACTGCTCCAGACTCCTGTGTGGTCTGGTAGTAAACACCGTTTCCATGTCCTAGATGTGCATTAGCTTTTGCTCAGATAAATAAAAATAAAAGGCACTTTGAAGAAAGCCATTTCTGGGGATTATTTTAATTCCTAAGAGGTGTAATTTAGAAACCAGTACCCCCGTCTTAAGTGAATCTTGGTGTAAGAGTTTAATTTAAGGCACTGATAAATTAAGATGATTTTAAAGAAATGCCATTCTTGAGCTGTTACATATACTACATTATGCTGGCTATTGTGTTGCTACAATATACAGTACTGATTTATTTTTATACATGAATGAATTGTTTCCTTTAATCTGTGCTGTATACAATTGAATGTCTAATATAAAAAATTGATTTGTATGCATATTACACTGATTCCATGTTTAAATGATTACCCCTTCTTTCTGCAATGTAGACGCATCGGTCATCTCTCTTACTGAACTGTCAGAGTTGAGAATTATTTTGGTATCAAACGTCAGGCATTTAGCATGGATGTAAAAGCTGGCAGTCTCTCTGTCCCATCGATGTGCACATTGCATTATTCATGGGGTCTCTTTAGCATTTATTGGTTAAAGTATGCATTAGAGTGTCCGCAAAACCCAAATGAATATTCATGGTGAGTGTAGCCCCCTAGCCTTTTTCCTGGCATCCAGTCGACGTTTTTAAAAATCCGCCACCCTTAAAAAAATCCAGGCGTTGGCATTGTTTAAGAAACGTCAGAAACCTGACGTCTGCAGCGCCAGGAGGTAAAATATGTAAAATTGATGAGCAGGAAATGAAGCGTGGCCTTTGTTTTTCTTCTCCGGGTGTTTTTGTTTTCCCATGTATGAGTGAGTTTTACCGTAAACACTCCTGCATCTGTTTCATTACAGATGAGATCACAGCCATCCATCAGTGCAATCTACATCCATTTCTCTTGACTTTTTTTGTTCAGCAAAACCTAAATAACGTTAACTCGCTGACTGACTTTATCCCTTGCGCATTCCTAGATGAATGCACTGTTTAGACGATGGGATTTGAATTCGCTTGCGTTGAAATGCTGACTGTTTGTAAATGGAAGAGGCTTCCATGCCTGGTGAAGATTGAGACCGGTGTTTACTCTGTTTGGGATGAGGGCAGTGGATCTCGCTGATGGTCACCAGACGTGCAGCTGATTCTCAGCGCACACTGCCATCGCACTGCTGTCCCAGTGTGGCATGCCGCTAAAGGAACAGCGAATGACCATAGTTTTGCTCTTCTGTTCCTCATTAGGACCCATTGAGTTTGAAGAGTGCAACACTGCCATTGCCACTGAAGGTTAGTAGCCCCATGTAATGCCACTCCTGAAACTCTTACAGTTTAACAATAATATAAAGCCAAGAATGACAGCAGATTGTATAATAATCAAACTTCATCATGGAGTATATTTTATAGTTGGCTGAAATAACCTAGCCGGTCTGTCCATTCATTGTTTTTGTTTTTTTCCACAACTTTCCTTGTTTGTGTTTGTTTATATAAGTGTGTTTGGCTCAAATATTGATTATGGTAATAAACACCAAAATGTTGGACTGTGTTTATTCATTTTAGTATGATGGTACACATTCAATTGCATTTTAGAATAAAATTGGATTGTTTGGCAATATTTAATCTACAATATTTAGCATTTTTCTACCACAGGTATATTTGAATCATTATTTACTTAAATTTTTTGGACTTCAATAACTAGGAGCAAAACCTCGGAAGAGAAAAGCCTTTGGGATCCCTGGGCGCAGAAAAGACAAGGACACAGATTCAACGTAGGTGTTTTAAACCTCTTTTTGCGGAAATGATATGTTTATATGCTGATATGTATGTTTACAGATACCATATACCATAACATAGTGTATATGAAATACTCTCCAGGGTCCATGTGACAACCTTTTGTAGCAGATCAGTGCATTTGATTATGATGAATCCTGCTTGTTTCTTCCATAAAGCTGTTAAGCTGCTTGGGTTCAGTTTTTCTTCTCATGGGAATTGCACATAGCACTACCAGGCAATTGTATTGTAAAAATATGAGGTATATGAGGTCTGAGGAATTTTTTCTCCTCTTTCTCAGGGAATCCACAGAGGCTGAATCTGTTGTAAGTACTTTACAGCGTTGGTGTTATTTGTAATACTAGCTTCAGAGCTTTCCAGTGATGGAATGGACTGTGGCTGAAACGTTTCTCTTTGGAAAACGTGGAAAGGTTTTTTAGAGCTGCTTAATAATAACCAACTGGATTCTCTACATGAAATGGTTAATCCGTCTATGCATTTACAAATTTGTTATTACAATTTAAATTAAGCCAATACAGTCAGTTCCTTACCCTTACCAAGAACTATTGTCCTGGTGCTAAGTCCCAATTTCATTTTCCTCATAAAGAAAATGCATATTCTGGTATTATGCCTCTGCTGTCTGTTTAAACTCTCTTTGTCTGTGCACTGTACGTATATTATTCAAGAAGACCTCCAATGGAGCACCCTCTGGCTATTACGGGACAATAGACTTTCAGAACGCAGTAAGTGAACTGCTGTGGGCTCCATCCATTTCCACGCACGAGTGACACTTGCCATTGTTATTTTAGTGGATTCCGGCTCTGAAGTGGGGCAGGAGTGCGCTGTGTTAGACTTGATATCCGGTAGATGGGTTCAAATGCTTCTGCTCTGCTTGGTTAACACCGATCCTGGCTTGTGAGATCACTCACATTGTACACCTGGGGCATCACTTGGCCTGTACATTGTAGCAGCATTCTGCACTGCATGCAAATGATACACAAATGTGTGCTTTTTACTCTGTGGCATTGGACATGGATATTCGTCCTCCTGTTTTGAAGTCACATAAGGCTTATAACATGTTGATATGAAACCAGATTAATCCCATGAAGTGGAGGGCCATCTTGAAAAACCCGCTCTGCGTATTTCATAACCTAGCTGCAGAATCATAAAATGATTATTTTTCATATGCATAATTTGAATAATGTAATGATGATCTTGATGACACAATGTACATACATACGATTATGTCAGTAATTATATGGAAGGAAGTGATTATATCAGTTGGTATGCAGCTGCAGTGTTGTATAGTCATAGTGAATGTTGTGTTCCCCACAGAATGTTCCCCAGGTGGATGAGGAGGGCTTCTGCATCAGGCCTGAAGGAAATGAAAATGATATCCTGATATATCTTCACCTTTACTGTGTGTGTGCGTGCGTGCGTGCGTATACTGTGCATGTGTGTGTATACTGTGCATGTGTGTGTATACTGTGCGTGTGTTTGTGTACTGTGTGTGTGTGTGTGTTTGTGTGTGTGTGTGTGTGTGTGCATGCAGACATTTTTGACAGGTTTCTGTATGTTGTATTAATTTAAATTTGTTGCACATTGTAACATTGGTTTCTTCTTACTAATGTTTTGTCAGTTTACAGATGGTTCTTCAAATGTGTTTTGTACTGCTTGTTTAAATATTTAGACAAACACACTTGTAATTGGAAGCACAGTTCCTTTACTTGCTCGAAACATGCCAAAGAAAATTCGTTCTACTCATCGAGTGACTCTGACGATGAAGATGAACCCAGGAAGTTTCACGTGGAGATCAAACCGGTCCAGCCCAACAACGGGAACCACCAATCACGGTCCTCCATAGACGAGCTGAAGGCTTCCATCGGGAACATCACTCTCTCTCCCTCTGCTTCGGTAGGTAGCGGTGCTAATGCTAATGCTAACCCGGGCAGACTTTTCTACCGTCATTATTCCCTCCACTGAAACCTCTCTGCTCTCGGTTAGCACAAGGCGCTCCTGAAACGTACACTTATAAACAGGAGGCTGTTGACAGGGCTTGCAGCAAGCGTTCTCCGTGGCTTTGAATCAGGCCGGTGATCTGGTCCGGCGCTGTTAACGGCTCATTTACATGGCGCGCAGACAGCGTTTACAGCAGGAGGAAGCCGCTGTCAGTCATCCAGCTCAGCGTAAACAGCCAGTTAGCTCGCGTGCGCGCTCCGTTTCTCTTCCTCTCTCTCCGTCCGGGGGGCCAGGAGCCCACCCCCTGCGGAATGGCGTTACGCGAAAGCGCAAACGCCGGCCCCTCATACACTCTGCCGCGGACTCTGCCGTCGCACACGCCTCATCAAACTCATCAATAATTGACAGGCTCTTGTCTGGCTACGTACCACTGCTCCTCCATTACAGCCCTCCTCCTCTGGACAGAGCTGTGTGTACAGGGTTTATTATTGTTGTTGTGGGTTAAAGCCGGCGTCTGCCTTTTTCTCCTGGTCGGTTTTAGAAAACCAATTCTTGGGAGTAATGGCGGATTAATATTCCTATCGAGGAATAAGCCGACTAAGACC
Source organism: Conger conger (assembly GCF_963514075.1). Taxonomy (NCBI): domain Eukaryota; kingdom Metazoa; phylum Chordata; class Actinopteri; order Anguilliformes; family Congridae; genus Conger; species Conger conger. The sequence goes on from NC_083771.1 coordinate 36,571,044, forward strand.
TAAATGTAAAAAAATCAAAATATATTTTCTTTGGTCAGCACTTTGAACCAAATATTTGAACCTTGCCCGTTCTAACCCATTTATTTTCATTATTTGTAAATTGCAACTATGGTTAAATTAAATGTAAGAAAATACGTGGGTGAATAATGGGTGAGCTGGTTGAAGTAAATGAATCCTTTCTGGTCTCATTGCAAGAATCTCAATGTCATAAACTGGACATTTAAATGGCTTTGTCTGGTTTTGATTAGTTTGATTGCCATCTTGCGGTTGACTGCGTCCGCTATGCCTAGTATATTAAAATACAAACTTGTGCAAAATCGATGAGCAAATGCTCACTGCATTTCTGATCTTTGAAATAAGTGCTACAGTAGCACTCCTGTGCTTTCCAATTGACCATTGGATTGTCGGTCTCCTAATATTCTTGCAAAATCTGGTGTGAGAAATTTGTTTGGGCTTCCATTGCCTAAGAAAATAATGATCTTGTTATGACTGTTGAAGGGAGATTTGTTCATTACCTCTGCGGCGGTCCCATGTTTGTGTATGCAGCACATCAATTATGCTGTTGTATTTGGCCCTTTCCTCCTCTGTATTGACCTTTCATTGCTTCAGCCTTATTTTCATTGGTCCAGATATTTTCACATTGGTTCAGATACACTGCCATTGGTCCAGATATTTTCACATTGGTTCAGATACACTGCCATTGGTCCAGATATTTTCACATTGGTTCAGATACACTGCCATTGGTCCAGATATTTTCACATTGGTTCAGATGCATTGACATTGGTCCAGATTTATTGACTGTTGAAAGTGTATGATATACAATGAGAGGGTTATGATCATGCACCTTGTGCTTAATAATATTGATTGTTCAATGTGTGTAACATTTCTTATTGTAGCATATAAGGAGATGCAAGCTATGTCTGTGTGTAATAGATAGCAGAAATCTGCCTCTGTCCACAGGTGTAATCTTGTGCCTGAAACAAACAAAAACAAATGTGCCAGTTGTGTATATGCGAGTGTGTATACCTGCTTGGGTGTGTGCTTTACTTCCTGCTGTGCTCCAGAATATGCTCACGGCATAATCCATTTTCGGATCTGTAAAAAAATATCTGGAAAGAATAGCAATCATGTGTTTCAGTTCTCACACTAGTTCATTATATTCATTGCATTTAGCTTTTGTTTACACAGGTTGCTACTAGTCATATAATTCTGTCAAATTTAAACTGCAGGTGCGTTTGACATATCCAATGAAAGTTACTAGTGTGGGAAGACTAGTACGTTCTGTGGGGTATTCAGTACTGTGTACTGTGGGGTTCATCCTGTGGAAACCAGCGCACCAACATGTCTCTAAATCTATGTCTGTGATGACACAAGCTTCACAAATGCAAAGTCTATAAAATCCCTGTTGCATAACACCCTGGGCACAGTGGTATCATCTCATTTAGCATTCCACATAGTGCAGTGTGCCACACAAATTTGATTACACTGGTTACAGATGTTGTGTGTAAAAAAGAATGTGTTCCAGCTGTATTTACATAGGGGCAATAGTTAGTGTTTACACAATTGACCAGGCAGGTCATCACGTAGAAGTTTTATGGAAATTGTAAAGCGAATTTCCATACCTCGGCTTTGTTGAAGCAGTTTTAACGTGTACGTAATGTTATGGTCGTGTGGGTTCACTCATTTTCTTTATTACAAAGTATAGTTTTACAGAGTCTGCCTCTGCAGATCCGTTACAGTTTATTTGGTTTATTTTGCTTAAAGGCAACCTGGCTTGGCCCATGTTGACCTCCTGCTGGAAATGTTCTGTTTCCTGTCACTTATATGTGTAATGCTTCGTTGTGTATTTTTACTCATTATATATGATGGGATGATATAGTTCTCTATGCATACTCATTTTTTATGAGTTATGAGTTTTTCAGTTAATGTGTTTAATATAATTGTTCAGCAACTGTATGTTTTTGTATGGATGAATCTTGACTTTTTGTTCATTTATTAGATATTTTTAACTATTTGCATAATATCCCATTTCCTGGAAAACTTGATTTGTTTTTCAAAGTTGAACTTGCACAACCCAACTGGATAACTCTGCTTCCTAGATGGGGGAACTTAACTTTACTAATATTTACGCATCCAAAAATGTAATGCAATGTTGTTTCTTCTTGACTTTTGCTTTCACCGTAATATTTTGAATATTTGTTCCAGCATGGTTCTTATTCTCCTCCCGAGTCCTTTAGCTTATGTTGACAGATATGTTCTGTGTTTAATGTTCTCAAGTTAAAAAATGTAGATGATGACGAATGTTATATCATCTGGAGTAAATTATTGAAGGGTCCCCCTCGGCCCCCTCCTCTCTCTTCAGACGTATTCTCCAACTCCCTTATGTGGACTTCTTTATTAAAATAGCAGTGGAAGTCTAGTGTGTGGCCAGAACACAGTAATTCAACCCATTTGCTTCCCAATGCCTGTGGGATCAACTGCAGCTTTATGGGTCTCCAGTGGTTTAACGGTTTAACTGTATTTCCTATACTTTTTTGAAATTAATTATTAAAATTGATGCACAAAGTTTCCATCCAGTTCTACAGAAGTACATTTGTCATGTGTGCTGCTATGTCAGTAGTGATTTAGAGGTCCATCTTTTTGAGTCATGAAAGTGTTTTCTGTGACTCGTGATTGATGATTCTACAGGGTTAAATATTGTGTTCAGTCCTCCTGCATTTTTCACCCTAGGTTTAATGTCTGGAATGTATTTTTAAAGCTTTCCAATAATTTATTGTCTTTTTTTTCTGAGAGAAGGAAAATGCCTCTCTGCAGGGAATAGTTAAAAAGACAGTTTTCACAATCTCTAAGAAAAAGAATGATTTAAAATGATAACTTTGTTTTTGTTTTTTTGTGTCGTTTTTTGTTGTTGTTGCTTTAGAGACATTGCCTGGTGAGTATTATAGGATCCTTTTGTTTTCATTTATTTGATCTGTTGTCTGTAATCGTTGTTGGTCTGCAATGCAATGTACCCACAATAAAAGAACGGGTGTCAATGCTTTCATTGCTAATCTGAATGATGTTCAAGCTGATATGACGTGCTTTCAGTGTTTCTAGGATGTGACACCCAGTGAAAACTGAGGCCTACACAAGCTTTGAGTTATGAATTAATATTCGCCAGAAGCTCTTAAGTCTGTTCCGCTGACATACGGAGCAGAGTTCATGCGTCTTAGTCTTAGTCTCTATTAAATATTTGTCTACAGACTTCAGCCTTTAATGCCCCCCTGAAAATTAATTTATGTCTGTTTATCTTGCCTGTAACTCATTGGTATTTGTCTCCCTGCTTTTCAGGGCATGGATATTATATCTGTGCTTTGTGGCGTGAAATGTGGTTTTGTCAGTATTTTTGTCTTTGTCTCACTATGTGGCAGTTTGAGTGAATGTTTCATTTTGTCAGTATTTTTGGCTTTGTCTCACTATGTGGCAGTTTGAGTGAATGTTTCATTTTGTTTTCAGGGTCAGCTGAAGAGAAACACATCCAGTGAGTATTTCATTTCCTTTCTTTTTTCTTTCCTGTGTCCGGTTGGATGTTTGAGGGTTACAAAATGTACAATTTTTACAACTTACTTTTTTTGGCCAGGAGCATGAAGGCATTCTTGTTTATTTTTTTAAGATCTTTCCAACATTAACATATTTCAAGGGGGAGTAAATGGAATATTGTTGTACATTTTTATTTGTATAGTGCTGGGTTGTCCTTTCATGCTACGAGTATGATTTATAACATAATTGCGTATTTGCCTTGCAATCACGTTTAATGTTTTCGACTGTTTTGCTTATTCAAGTATGTGCTTGCCCTAATAGGCTTTATTGTATGTGTTGTGCCTGCTAAAAATGAATAATTGCCACAAAAATCTGAACTTTGAGCATGGATTTTACATCATTGGGTTATTTTAACTGGAAAGTTAAGCAGAAGTGTAGACAAGGCGCACTTGACTTTGAAGCGCAAATTCTTTCCCTGCTTCTGTTGGGAGTATCATATGTTCTCCCTTAAAATATTTTTTTAAATAAAGTACACATTCTGATTTCCTTACTAACGTTGGTTACAGAAGGTGCTTTTTAATGGTCCTCAATGAACCTGTCACCCAGTCACATATCATTAAAATCATGTGCAAGTTTATTAAGAGTGCAGTGACATGCTGTAGTCCTCTTGAGTCCTCAGAAGACTGTAGTGATGTGTGTGTGTGTGTGTGTGTGTGTGTGTGTGTGTGTGTGTGTGTGTGTGTGATGAAATACAAGAATAAGGAATATTATTTTGTTTCAGCAAGTGTTTCTCCATAGTAACGTCACTACTTGGTGCGATATTATAAAGTTGATGATAATGGAGTATAGTATCTGAGAAGATACCTATCCTCAATATCTATTTCACATGGCTCAGGGTTGTCAGGACTATATTCTCAAGCGTCAGTAGACTCGCAGGCATCAGGTAAGTGCCTGTACTTCAGTGGGACCTTGCCTAGTGCTGGTGGCTGTGCCTCAGGTGACAGGTCTGTCGCTGATAACCAGTCTTCAGCAGTAACATTAACTCCAGGGCCCTGCCCGTCCAGCTTCACCATGCTGTGCCATGACTGTACTGTGGCTCTCACAGTGCCACAGTGCAGCTGGACTAAAGAGCCAATCAGAACATTCCCAAATTATTTCAACCATTATTCTTGAAGGTGCTTCTCTTGGTGCTGAGGTATAACCCATTATGATTAATTCATGTTTTAACCAAATGCTATTTTCATTATTATTAATTATATGAATACATACTTTTTTTATTTTTTTTTTATTTTTTTTTTACCTTTTGCTATTTTTAAAATACATTTATTATTGTGCTCCATTTTTTAAAATGTTTACTCATTGAGGAAACTCATCAGACTTTATTTTAGAGCATGAATCTGTGTGACATAGAAGCATGAGTATTAAGTTTACTATTGCGAAAAGTGTGGAATGGTTGTTCTGGATATTCCCTAAACATAATCAGACTCAACTATTGTACATTTTCTAAAGTAGGTAATGATTAAAGTACCAGATACAGTAATGACTTCAGTATAGCTGTAGTACTGTAAGCATGGTTGTAAGCAAGTTATGTCATCTACTCTTATGACTGAAGCCTTGTCAGTGTGCAGTATTGGTTTTTTCCTTCTGTGGAGAAAAATATACAGTGCTATTCTTTTCAGAAATTTCCTCTTTTCCCGAGAGAGAAAATAAATATTTGCTGTGAGAGAACGAATTGACCTTTCAAAGGGCACAAACAAAAATGGAGAAATGGCTGGGGGTTTTTTTGCCTTTAGCAGGAACTTGAGAAATGGTGATGCAAAATCCTGTCAACAGACAAGTAAATCTGCATGTGTAGCATTGAGTGAATAGTTGACACATTTGAGCAAGCTTATTTTTGTTTAAACTCCATGGTGTCTCATGTTTAAATTAGAAGCTTCAGTCTGTGTTAAAGGAAATCAAGAGTGTAGCATTTTGTGTAGTATTACGTTTTTTATGCACATTATTCTTCTATGGCCGATTACGTCTTTTTAACTGTAGTTTGTCTGTTGAGACAAGCTGCCACATGTAGACTGCAGTTGCCTGAGTGACCAGTATACCTGCACAGTATGTTAATTGTTCATTTTAACAAGCAGTGAAGTAAAGAGATGCAGAGCAGTGATAGTAATCATGTTTTTATTTTTTAATTTTTTTTTATTATTATTTTATTTTATTATTATTATTTTTTTTTATCATTTCACATCTATTCAAATTAAACTAGATTTTAAGAAATGTCAAATAGCATATTGTGCTTGGTGGTACATGGGGCCTTGCCTGTCTACAGGCAGTGCTCCACTCTGCCCTGCCCTGCTTGCTTTTCCTTTCGTGGGAGCCTTCAGAAACCTTTAAAAAGAAGGTACGGTGCAAATTCATATTAAATCATGAAAGCCAAGCCCAGTCCAAACAACTCAAATTTCAGATTCAACAGTGAGAATTGGTTTCCAAAGGTGGACAAAGTACACAACTGGCATGATTTCCCCCCTCCCCAAAGCCCCCACCTAATTCTCTCAAGTCACGCCAGGTTTCCTAGTCACCAGCTGTTCTTTCTGCGGCCAAACCATTTCCAAATCCCCCATGGCCTGACAGCTTAAATCTATTACAACAGAACGGACAGTTGCATTAATGGGTTTTTATATTATTTTGTGAACTTTCAAATCTGATCTGGAAAAAGCAGATGGTAGCATGTTGTTCAATGCCCATGACACCACACTCACAGAGGGAAAAGCATTTTGCTGGTGACAACCGTTGGAACATATTTCTTTCCAAACATGCCACTGTTTGAGAGCTGGGTCTTTAGCCCTGAACGTGGCATGTGACACCGATACTAACCTTTCCATTGGCTTAACCACTCAAATATTTGTGAGTACCTGCAAACAGCACTACTGCTAGAGATGCACAAGTGTGCTTTTTGCAGGTTGTGCTGTCCCTGTAACACGCTGAGGGTATCCATTGTGTCTAAAGCCTCATTAGATACCAGATGGCAAAAGTGTAGGAAGAGTTCTCCCCCCTTCCTTCTAAAGCAGTCACATGCTGTTCATCATAACTGGAACATAGCAATTCTGAATTTGATTTATTCTCACTGTAAAAACTAAAAAATAATAATATTAATTATAAAGCATTGCATTTCTTTGGCGCTTTTCAAGTTTTTAATGTGCTTTACAGTGAAGGGGGGAAATATTTGGTGAAGTTGACTGTTTGAATATTCAATTTGTGAAAATGCATATTTTGTCATTAAATTTGGTTTTGTGTTCTGTGAAACAGGTGATGAACTTCTGAGATCTAGGCAGCAATCATCTCACAATGAGTAAGTATTCAGTGGCCAGTGGCAGGCACTTTACCGTTCCCATGTCCCTGTTTCAGACGTGCTGAATACAAGCTTTTATTTCATTGCAATGACCACTTGAATAACATTTATATTTATATTTGTGTTTTTGTTCTTGAGCAAATAAGCTGACTGCAGGCCTAATTCAGCCCACCCATAAAGTTCTCCCTGAATTAATGGCATCCTGACTGTCTTGTCACCTCATGTTGTTTGCAGTTAGTTATAATTTCTTTTGCATGTTCCTTCAATACTTCTAAAGCCATGATTCCAAAAGCACTGACATATTTCTAGAGTTTCTTCAGGCCAGACAAACTTCGTTGTTTTTCTTCTTCAAGTGGAAAATGAATGCTTCCACTTATTTATGTATCCATGTAAACAAGCACCATAGAAATCAAAAGAGCTTCATTATGGTCAACAGATATTCTGACTCTAGGCAAACCATATGTTTTCCTGTTTATCATCTCCACATTTGTTAAACTCAACTTTGTGCACACCAAAACAACCATTTTTATTATGATGGAATATTAACAGAGAACAAGTGTTATATTTTATTTTGGCTTTCCACATCATGAAACTCTGGGAAAATGTCTGGAAGAATAATAAAGGTCAGAGGAATTAAATCTAAAGGAATAAAAATATAAGTAACGCAAGGATTGGAAAATTGCTGCAGTGTTTAGAACAAATACCACACCTATTGTAATCTGTGATGCTACACACAGAAATAAAGGCACAAAGGTGCCCTAAAAAGGTACAAATGCTTGTCACTGGGGTTTTAGTGTAGACGCATGAAATTGTACCCCTAGCTAGCAATATATCATGAATTTATACCTTTTTGCTTGGTACTCATTTATAGCCAAAGAGAACATTACTGTACCTTTAGGGTACATCTGTGGAATTTGATCCTTGAAGAACAAAAATGTACCTCCACTGTCACTTTATTTCTGAGAGTATATCATTTTATATATTGTGACTATGTGTTGTTAAATCCAGCAGAGGTACTGAGTGATTGGTTCACTGTTTTCTGTCAGCAGTAGGCTGGCCAATAATGATCTCCTCTCCCTGGACCCCTTTGCTCCGCCCCCGGCGGGCTCCTCCTCCTCCGTGTCATCCTCTGCAGGTAAGGCCTGTGACTCCTCCATTATAATAACACCTCATCTTCCGTAGCTGTGACTCCTCCATTATAATAACACCTCCTCTTCCGTACCTGTGACTCCTCCATTATAATAACACCTCCTCTTCCGTACCTGTGACTCCTCCATTATAATAACACCTCTGCATAAGCATAAGCGTAAGCTTCCACCTGTAGTCTGGAAGATATAACGTATGTTCTTTTGTGTACTGGTGGGAAAGCTGACTCCATTTCGATGGCACATGACAGCTAATGACAAGTGATTTGTGCTAGTTTTAAATGAATACTACATCTGCAAATAACTAATATATAACAATACATACAATTCCTAGCATTTCATTTGTATATTTTATAGTAAGATACTTCATATTCTGTTACATACATTTTTACAGCTTGTTTTGTTGCATTTATGCCACACTTATATCTTATGCATTTTGTCTTGACTCAAGGCCTTTCTGGGAAGTTCATTTGATTTAGCTGAAACAATTACTAATTAAACTTTTCATAAAAGTGTACAAAAATAAAACCTGAACTTAAAAACCCTTTTTTGGGTTGTGAAAAATGTCTTCTCTGACACGTAAGCAGTGCATTAGTAAATCAGGATCATTCTGACACATAAACAGTGTATGAGTTAATCAGGATAATTCCACCCACGCCTTCTGCCTTTCGTACACTGAACTCCCACGATGTCCTTTTCCTGCTTCAGCCTCTTCACTGATGAACCAGCGTAACCTGCCAGAGGTTCTTCTTTAGGGCCACAATAGATGGAGCTGTTGAACTTAGCAACAGTTGTGAACTGAACTGAACACCCTACTTTGAGGGAATAGGGAAAGTGTCTAGCATTTTAGTTTTTTGCAAACTGTAATTTTTACTCTATCCATCCATGTTAACCTCGCTGACATTTTTTTCAATTAATAATACATTTCTAGTGGCAATACCATGTATTTGCATTTGTTTGTTGTATATTTTTCATTTACGTATTCCGTTCATGTAGTAGGGGTATTTATAATCCAGTTTTGCTTCAGATCTCAAAATTTTATGTGAACATTTTTAGTTTTATTTAGTATGCATTTGGCTGTCTTCAGATGTGAGTACCACTGTCGGTAGGTGTGTGAGTGTGTGCATCATTTTGTTTATTTCATTGTTTTGTTTCCGCTTTCATCACTCCTCTGGTTCTGTTCTAATACGTTAAACGCTTGTTTAACCTGAGTGAATTCTCACGGATTGCTGTATGACACCATCAGTTAAGGAGAATTATGTTGGCAGTGACCCTTACTAGACCTAATCTTAATCCATAGATAATTGGCACCTTGTTCAGTCACAAAGGCTATACGTAATGCCACTGACACGTATGTACGGTCAAATGGTAATTCTTTGTTGTCCCGCCCCCTGGCTTCGGTCACCTTTATGTGAAACATAAGAGCTTCCGCAAATGAAGTGATGAAAAACACTTGGCAAGTGCACGCTAAGGGCACATGTTACATGGAAAGAGTACATTTGGGATTAACCCATGTACCTCTGTAAACAAGAAATGACAGTTTGAATTGGAACCGTGCATTCTCAAATCCGATTGCCAATGATAATTTTCTTAACAGATTTTCAAGTCAGAGTTGAGGAATCTTTAATCTCATTTGGTGTATTTGCTGTGTCCTGTATCTCATTTGATGTTCTTTTTCTGTATGAAAATGACGCTAACTTTCTCCCTCCCTCCTTTGACTATACTCCTCAGAAATTGCTTCCCTTTTTCAATCAAATTTCCTTCCCTCTCTGCAAACAAAAGAGCTTGAAGTTTGTGCCACTAGTGAAAAAGGTAAATTACTGTAAATCAAAGACATTTGGGTTGAAACTAACCTCACTTACGAATGCCACATGTTTTAATAATATTTTTCTTCTTGCTTTTTGTTTCATCTTTGTTTTTACTTGCATTTTCCATTGCCCCCAGTTTTATACTATGATTGTTTAATCCATTATTATCTAATCTATTTAACCTATAGAGGCCCTCAAGTGAAAATGTGAATCTGCTCAAAACAAAACAAAACAGTCTCCACTGCAAATACGAACATTTGTTACTTATTTAATGTAAGAACTAGCCTGCCAACAAAACATTTTTGCTGAAAACAAAAGTCACTTCTGTTTTGAAAAAAGACAAAATAATAAAAAGAAAAAATTGTTTTTTAAAATTAAGTTCAGTGGCGGTCTGCATTGATTTAGATTTTTTTTGTTTTTCTCTAAAAGGGGGGGGGGGTGCTCTTTGCAGTGTGTGCCTATTTATATTTGTATTATATTATATTGTATAACTATTTATGCAATTATTTACCAAAGCAACATGTATGATTGCAGTGCCAGTGTATACTGTATTTTTCAACTTGTAATTTAGTTTGCTTCTGTTGTTTACGTTTCTGTTTTCAGCAACAGACTTATCACAGTACATTTTGTTATGTACCTTTTACTGTATGTCAGTTTAAGGAAAATCATTTTCAGCATATTTTGATATTACTTTAATATATTGATATAACATTAAGTATATATATTAAAACAACTTTAAAGTGAATTCCTGAAATTTGTGAAATTCCATGCAAATTTATGAAAGTACATACATTTTGACAGAATGCATGAAGGTGCATGCATTTTGGCAAATTTGAATCCAAAGAATAGCCATTATACCTAGATCCACCAGGCCAGGGTGTGCAAAGTCTTGTGAGTGTGCCTTTTGCTTGTCCCTTTGGCTTAAGGGGGTGTGAGCAGGGCTAAATCCATGCTTACCCCGTCCCCAAGCCCCGCTGATTGTCCTGTTCCTTCGGTGGGCCCAGGGCTACTGACAGCAATATGGAACAAAGTTTGTGTTACTGTGTGAATCCGGAGAGTTCCCCCAGTATTCCCTCGGCAGAACCGTTTGCAGAGCATCTAGTCAGAGAGTTTGTTTATTTTGTTTCAAAATACAATGGAATCAAACATCGTGGCATAGTGGGATTTCAAAAATCAAACCAGTGTACTGTAACGTTGAACTCAAGAGAGGACCAGAGAGAAGGTGTTTATCGTGTGGTTAATGTCAATATCTGGCAGTGATAGAAAATATATTAAAGATTAGAAAGCCAGCTGCGTCTTTAACATACAAAACATCTGTACAGTATATCTTAAATATTGCTACAGTATATAAGTTATAGCCAGCTAGCAAGCAAGCAGGAAGGGGAATTTCTCCCTAGCTGGAAAATTTACTTCTGAAGCCGCTTAGCTAGCTTGTTTGATTTTGTGTATGTTTTTATTTTCGTCTAGTTAGCCAGCATCGAGGGACATGTGTGCGAAACCAGCATTTAAATTGAGTCAGTTAGCTGACATATGGTTCCTCATTTCTTTAAATAAGATGGTTTCCCTCTTATTACGTGAACGATAATAGATGTGGGTCAGATTTTGTCTGAATATGAGAGCCAAAGAACTCATTATACTGTGCCCTGACAGTGGAAAAACAAGGGAGTTTTTGCCCAGAGATTCATACGATCACGCCACTGTCTCCAACACTTTCATTTTATGTGAACGACCAGTCTACAATATTTTTAATAGCTAACTAGCTATCTTTTTGAGCTAACTAGCTAAATTAATATTGCACTTATTATTATTATTTTTTTTTTACTTCTTTTACTACTTACCTCTTTTTGTTGTGTTAAGTTTGTTGTGTGTTTTGTAATTCTTTGTAATGAATTGCAGTGCTTGCTGCCTGTGAGTGAGGTGTTGGGAGGGTCTTCACAGTATTTTAATGGGTGTTGTACTGTTCTCCCCCACTCTCTGGGAATGTTACTGATTTCCGCTGTGTGCTGGCCTGGGCTCCCCTGGTCTCCTCCAGCCCAAGTGCTGCTGCACCAGGAAGGCTCCGCCTTCCCCGCCCCCTCAGCAGGGCTATCGTGGAATCTCGTGGACGAGCCCCGCCCCCGCGCGGAGAGCGCCCCGCCCACGCAGGCCGCGGGGGTCGACCGTTCCGCGGCCGCTGAGGCCACGCCCACTCAGGACAGCGTGGACCTCTTCTCCTCCATCTCCTGGTCCCAGAGCCAGTGGATAGCCTTCAACGATGAGTTCATACCCAGCAAACGGCCAAACGCCAGTCCCAGGGACCTCCAAAGACCGCTGTCAATGCCACCGGCCAAAGCCTTCAGGTTCTTCTCAGACGACCCCAACGACCCTTACAATAAGGTTGCGTGCCGAGCCGGTCTGTTAGTGGGGCGGAGCCCCTCCCCCTCCAGGCTCTCTCCCGCTGCGGTGGACGATAGCGCCAAGCCCGCTGCTGCCCAAGCCCACAACGGTAACAGAGGCATGACGTGTGGCCTGAATGCATTTTCAGCTGGTTTGCTTTCCACCTCCCTACTCTTCATCACGGAGTCCTAAAACCCTAATGTGTTTTTTTATCTTTTTTGCTTGTTTTTTTTCTTCCCAGTGTGAGAATGCATTGTGATTTTTTGTTTGTCTGTGGTTTGGTTTTTTAATAAAAGGAACTTTGTGTCAGAGTGTTTCTTATTTTACTTTTTAAATGGCCTTACTGTTAAATGCCTGGACTGTTCTAATGGTCGGTTGACTGATTGAAGTCGTTGAAGTGTTCCGTTTTTACGCCTTTTTATTTTGAGTGTGCATGTTTTTATTTGTATGTTTTATGTTCCAGCATATCTGAACTTTTCTCACCTACCTGTAATCCCAACTGATCTTTCATAAATTTTTTTTATTATTTTGGTTTTTTATGTCCATAAAATTAATGGTTGCATGATTGCATTAGTGCTGAGGTGTGATTTCTGTCGAATCTAATGATACTTTAACGCTCGTAAGTATATTGAGGTGCATTGATTTGTTTGAAAATTACATTCATTTTGGAAGTTACACTTTGTGTAACTGGACAAAATGGAAGATTCCCTGTTGTGTAACTTGAGTGAGATTGATTGTCTTCATCAATCTGTTAAGAAATGTGAATGAGTTTTCAGATCAGTGTGGATTAGTGATAAGCGTAGGGTGTTGTTTAGGAGCACAGTCACTCACTCCTCCTCATCTCCCCCCGGCAGTACCTCTGCAGGGCCGCCCCACCACCCCTCTGGCTTTAGGGACCATAGTGCCTCCACCACGGCCGTCCTCCCGACCCAAACTCCCCACTGGGAAACTCGCGGGCATCAACGAAATCGTGAGTACAGGCTTCGGCCCCATCCAGGCCGCGGCGCACACGAATGCCCCGGACGTTCTGTTATACGCGTTACCATCGTGACTCATCACTGTCTCGCATGTAGGTCAGACCATTCAGCCCTCCAAAGACGTCCAACGCCAGCCCTCCCCCCGCGGCGCCCCTGGCCCGGGCAGAGAGCTCATCCTCCCTGTCCTCCACAGCCTCGCTCAGCGCCGGGAACACCCCCACTGTGGGTGAGTTTCAGCCTCACCTCTCTCCCCCGGTGGTCCTCCCACCCCACCCCAACGCCTCTGTGGTTTACTCTTCATGTTCGCTCCTCTTTTCCTCTCATGTGGCGGACGATTGCGTCACTGACGCGCTGATAAGCGTTCATACATTATCCTGCTATTAAATCAGAACTTGGGCTTAACCACCATTTTATAATTACAGTCCTAGTCATGGGATCAGCTCAGTGGAGCGTGGAGTTCAGCTACTATCACAGTGTATGTCACTGGCTACACTGCAGTGTTGGCTGCACTACAGTATGCATTAATTTTATGTTCCCTGTTGATCAAGACCAGAGGGAATGATGCAAGCTTTTTAAATATGTGGACTGGGGGTACATTAGTACACACAAATAAGAGCTGGGCCGCAAAAGTGACAAAACGTTCTGATATGCTCACACCCCCATTGTGTGGGTTAATGCCTTACAAGTACCAGCTACTTTCCAATATTGGAGTGTCTGGTAACATTAAGCAAAAGCATCTATCCGTATTTTTTTTAAATAAGTTAATTACCACAAATGTGCTTTTCTCTGCTTAACATATCAATCCTTTTAGAGACCTTGTTTCCTTGTTGTGAGCCCAGATATCAGGCTGAAACTCTGAGATACATTTAGCACCTTTTATAGTAGTTTTCATGATCAGTAGTAGCAGGCAAGTAATACAAAATCGAAATACATTGCATCTATGAGTTGTTGCTACATTTAACATGCAAAATATTTCATATTATTTAGCTGCGTGCAGCCCATCAGGTGACAGTCAAGCTGTAGCTCTTTGAACATTTTTTTTAGCCTATGAACACAGTGAACTACATGTGACTTGGGGTGGTTGAATGGTGTATTTGCATGGGAAAAGGGTTGGGAACTCAGAGGTTACATTTTCAAATCCCAGGTTAGGCACCACCCATGTACCCTTGAGCAAAGGTGCTTAATTGGTAGTGGATAAGGGCATCTGCCATACAAATAATAATTCATTATTATTATTAATGGTGGGAATAATAATTTAAAGTATGTCTTCATAATCTCTGGCCTGTCATTGGTGCTGAATCTCCTGAGGGTGGGGGTTGGCCTCCTGAGTTTGAAAATGGCACAGACTAGCCTCGGCTGCTGGAGCACGTACATCTTCATCTCACCCCTCACCTCATCTTCATGTGTGTCGTGGGCTTTTCTCTTCTCGTTGGGCTCTTGTGTGAATGTCTAAGACGAAGATGAGTTCATTGGGAAACTGCCCACCTTTGAAAAGCGCAGCGAGACCCCCGCAGGTACGGTAAACGCGGTTGAACCGCACCTCGCTGTGTTCACCGAACTAACCCTGCTGGATCTGCCGCTTCGCCTTGCCTCCACGCTAAAACTCTTTCTCCTTAAACTTCTCCTGCTGAAGACCTGGAAAAACATCTGTTTCTCTGTCTTATGTTTTAAGAAATCAACAGTGAAAAATATGACACCAGTAGGACTGCGTTTGTTTATTTACTGCAGTCGTAAAGTGCCACGTTTTCCCTCCTCGCTGATGGTGGAGTTTCCAGTGCTGTTTTCACGCTATGGAGACGAGACGGGAGACCAATGGAAATGCCATCATCTTTCTGTGTGTTCCCTGACCTATGAGTGTCAGGTCTAAGTGAATGCAGCCGCACGAGTCATGATAATTAATAATTAGCTTGTGTTTGTGTGAGGTTTTTGGATTCTTGAGATCCACAGCAACCTCTGCTTAACCAAAGCATTATAGCACAAATATGAATATTTATTAAAATCTTTTTTCTTTTTTTCTTTTTTTTAAATAGCAGCAAAAAATTGCAGCAGATATACATTGTGTATTATTTTCTTCTTCTTCTGCCATGCAGTGCTGACAGACATTTGATCACATTTATGCAAATGATCCATCTACAAAGGATCCATTCCTTTGAAAACATTTCTTTTAAATTGAAATAAAAATATCTTCCATGATCGTTCTTCTCCAGTTCTACTCTGTATTCTGCATTGACCTTTAAGATGCAGCTGAATAACTGTTTCACTCTTCTTTGCTCTAACTACAGTTTTTTGCATGACAATTCCCAGATTTTTCCTGTGTGTTATTGTGTAACCGCCTTCTATTCAATTTCATGTTTTGCCATCTTCAGTGTTTTGTTTGTTACTGCACTCTATCTCGCCATTTCAGGTGTCTGTGTGGTTTGGTGTCTTAGATATTGACTGGTTCATTCATTCTGAAACAGAAATTTCTGTTTGACACAGATATGTGTGTGCATTCATGTAAACTACTGAATAAATTTCATAGGAATCTGAATGTGTAAATATAATCAACTCAGCCCTCTCAACTTTTATTTTCTAATGCTGGTACCAAGCATATCTCAGACTGGCAGTGAGCTGTGAATATTGCCCATGGCGGCCATGTTAGGAGCTGTAAGTGCAGCCACGTTGTAAGAGTGCCCTGTGTATTCTCTCCTGCAGGGACATCACGTGGGCCCAGTCCAGTCACTCTGGCATCCCAGGATTCCTTGCCTATTGCAGTGGCCTTCACAGAATCTGTCAACGCCTACTTCAAAGGCGCTGATCCTACAAAGTGAGTATCACTCCACTTCCTCTTCCCCTAACTCAGAGTGGAGTACCCCTTGAATCTGAGGCCTAAATGAAGCAGAGGACTCTGCTCTACATCAGACCTGTGGGTCATCCATACAGTGTCTGGGACACATTACACTCCTCTAAGAACCCGTCATCCCCAAGTGTCTACTGTACACCACATGGAAATCTTTACCCCCCCCCCCCCCCCTTCCCCCGACACCATTCTTTCAAAGTGCATAACCCACACTGGGAAATTATAAGTGCAGGCAGCAAAAAAATAATAATACAGTTCATGATTTCATTGGTTAATTGCTGCTGTGCAAAAGCTTACATTTTACAGGATTATGGAATGGAATATTTTTTAGAAACGCATTAATTTCATAGGGTCAGATAGCACAGTTGTACAAGCATTTATGTGCATGTATTGTATGCACACATACGTTCTCTCTCATTATTTATCTGTATATCAAAATGTCTTCTCTCCCTTTGGTACAGTTTTCCACTAATTAAAATAAACAAAATAATAAAAAAACACAAAGCTAGTGGTGGTGGTGGTGATTGTAAAGAAAACATTGCAGTTAGTCAGTAGAGTTGATGTTTTTGATTGGGTTTGAGGAACGTTAACATGATGGCTGTACGTATTTTATTTTTCCCTCTGCGATCCTCATCCCCCTGCCGCTTGTGTGTCTTGGTTCCAGGTGCATTGTTAAGATCACCGGCGACATGACGCTGTCGTTCCCCAGTGGCATCATCAAGATCTTCACCAGCAACCCCTCTCCTGCTGTCCTCTGCTTCCGGCTGAACAACTGCTCCAAGCTGGAGCAAATCCTGCCCAACCAGCAGATCCTCTACAGGTCAGGGTCACGCGGGGCTGCCTACACCCCAGCCCAGAGCCACCCCAGTCTCCTCATGTCCCACAGGGCTGCTTACACCCCAGCCCAGAGCCACCCCAGTCTCCTCATGTCCCACAGGGCTGCTTACACCCCAACCCAGAGCCACCGAGTCTCCTCGTGTCACTGCAGAGAAAAACAGTCTGGCTTTAAAAAACCCATCAATGCCAACCAGGCACAAATGTTTCTCATTTCTGTGCTGCCCATTTCTCCTAATAGAGTCAGCAGCTGTACGTGAGCTGTATTCCTCTATCCTGAGGAGGCTACAGGGTAGGAAAGTTTAACATACCACAGTAGTGAGTGCCTTCTGCTGTTTCCCAAGAGGCTTTGCAGTGTTCCCGTGTGAGATACAGAACATCTGGTGTAGATCTGCCAGTGTGCCCGATATGTAGGCAGAATGTTATCGATCAGAGTGGCCTGGCCTTAGTGCCCAAGCACGGATACCTCTGTGCTCTGTTATACAGGCATTGTCCTTAGCGACGGAAGGTGTCCAGGAATGGAAATGGAAAGTTCTAGTGCTGGAGGCTCCTGGAGGCCCCGCAGCACAGCCTGTGTGAGGTTCTCTGCAAGGAAAGCTCACTTCCATCCATTTCCTCCTCAATCCCTTCCACAGCTGTTTGTAGTGGAGGAGAATCCCTCTAAACTATATCGGCTCAGACAGGAAGATGCCGCCCCGCATGCTGAGAGTGTTTCAGCTTAAGAGAAACCCTGTTTTATAAAACGCAGCAGACTGGGCCCCGCGGCCGGACATTAATGCAGGTCTGCTGGCTGGATTAGCCTCCGCGTTCTCCTCAGAGGCTGTGAAGGGAGCATGACGTGTCTCTCAGCACACCTCTACGGGTTGTTTTTCAAGTCAGACACACAATGCTGGCAGACTCTCTTTGAAGCAAACTCTGTTCCCGGGTTATCCCTAGGCAGCTCATTGTCTGCATGTTGTGCCAAATTGAGTCAACGAGACTTAATAGGTGGGTGGCAATAAGAGTGTTCTTTCCGTGCTATTGGAGCTACTTGCAGTACAGCTGGGAGAGCGATGTTTAAGGATTATAATTCTTCATCGTCATTGTGTGGGCAAGTGTACCGTTTGTGTGAATGTGTGGAATGTGATAGACCAAGACATGTGTGCATGCATGTGTGCTGGCTAACACAGGGGTTACATCCAGATATCCATGTTTGAATCTTTTCGGATCATGCACATTCACACGTTGCCGTCTGTCTGTGTTTGATATGCAGCGATCCTTCGCAGACCGACTCCAGCACTAAAGACTTCTGGATGAACATGCAAGCTCTCACAGCCTACCTCAGGAAAGCGTCTGAGCAGAGCCCCGCTGCCTCTTACTACAATGTGGACATCTTAAAATACCAGGTCAGTCCAGAGTGGCTGAAACGCATGTGTGCGCACGCAACCCAGACTACCTCAAATCGCTTCTGGAACTATGTCTTAATAAAGAAAAGAACTGCTTTATTTAGCTGTGGTACAGTAGTTTTTATCTTGCAACATGAAAGTTGCAGTTTGAAAACCCAGGCACTCTTGAGATACTAAACTGCAGTTGCTGTTTATTGCAAGCTATTCAGCATTGACTAAGTGCATCCAGTAAGTTTTCCTTTTGAAAAGTCATATAAGGGAGCTTTTTTGGTTGGGAGTGGCGGACTGTCCAGTTAGGTGTTGAGCAGTGCGTTCTGTGCAGGTCTCCTCCAACGGGATCCAGTCCACACCGCTGAACCTGGCCGTGTACTGGAAGTGCACCCCCACCACCACAGACCTGCGGGTGGACTACAAATACAACCCAGAGTCCATGGTGACCCCGGGACCCCTGGCCAACGTGCAGGTCCTGGTGCCTGTGGACGGAGGGGTGACCAACATGCAGTCTCTGCCTGCTGCCATCTGGTAATGCACTGCTCCGTCTACAACCCACATATACACAACATACCACGGTTTATCCTTATAGTAAGGTTCATTTTATAGTCCGTGAAGTGAAAACGAAACCGCTCACTGGTCATCTGACGCTTTTGAACCACAAGATCCAAGACCAGGGTCAGGGCGGCAAGCAGTTAGCTGAGTAGCCTCATTTGTACAGTAGTTCTCTACTCTCAAGAGGCAAATGATTTCATGTACTGAGTAAACCATTTTTAAACCTACTGCATGCCAGATACCAAACCACTATGTATTGTGTTACATTTCATGACTTAATAATTGATGGTTATTTCTTTCCTGAATGTGTGTCACGTGTATGCGTGCACTTCTGCATGTGCTGGTGTATGTTTGATGGGAACAGGGAGCTGGGGTTACCTGTTAACAGAGGTGAACTCCTGCTGGCATCCATACTGGCAGGAAGGAGCTGTGAATCAGTGGCCTGTGGAGTAGAGTGTGATTGTGTGAAATGGCACTGCAGTTTGTTTCATTGAGCTGTCATGTCTGCTCTCACACAGGAATGGAGAGCAGAACAAATCGCTATGGAAACTGACTGACGTCTCAGAAAAGACTGAGAATGAAGGTAGGTCCAAAAAAGGCATTTTGTTAATTGAAGATGAACAGCTTTGGATATGCTGTACACCTGCATACCACAGGGCTAGTGAATGACTTATATTGGGCTCATATTGTGTATGGCCTCAGGTTCAGGATCCCTCAGGGCCAAATTTGAGCTGTCCGATGGCCCCAGTAATCCCGCCACAATCGCAGTGCAGTTTCTCAGTGAAGGGAGCACTCTCTCCGGGGTCGATCTGGAGCTGGTCGGGCCAGGCTACCGGCTTTCGCTGGTTAAAAAGAGGTTTGCTACAGGTTAGCCTCCCTCCTCCTCTTCTCCCCTTATGCAAGCCATTTCATAGATTTACATTTTAAAACATTTCAACGTGTTTATTGGAACATGTGAGTAGTCATGGTCGGAGCTGTAATTGCATGTCAATAACTGATTTGTTTTAACCAATCAAAAGCATTTTTCTCCATCATAAAAAATAAATTCACAATACGATGTTGGTTGCCCCAATGATGTAGATGGTGCTACACCTTAATGAGGAATATAGATCATTGTCCAGACTGATGATGTTATGTCCTGTGTAATGTGTGCTGCTGGTGCTGTCTCTGTAGGGCGATACATGGCGGACTGCTGATGGAGCGGACCTGTTTGTCCCACAAGCACAATTTCACTAACGAGAAACTGTCTATTACTCTCTGTCTGCTATTTCTGTGTCCTATTTATGGAGGGTGGAAACAAATCTGAAGGGTTTCAAAATACTGTTTTTTTTTTTGTTTTTTTCTTGGCATTTTTGAAACATCTTTGCATAAATTTAAATGCACCTTTTGGAAGAAATATTTTTACTACATGAAATTTAGCACTGAATTTTGAACACTGTTTAAGAAAAAAAGATTTAGAAATGTGGGATGTCAGGAACTTTATGAAATTAAAAATTCTTTAACTTTGATTTATTCAGACTTTTATAAAGTCAAAAATGTAGTATTTGTTTGATATGTATAGATAACAGTGTAATACAAATATAATGGACTGCTAAAAATCGAAAAAAAGAAAAAAAAACATGCACTAACAATCTTTCCTGCGGGTTTAGAGTTGTTCATTTTCTCTGATCTATATTCAGCCTTAGCTCTGCCAATAATGACTTAGACACATTTCTAATGCTGGAATGAGAATAACTTATTAATGCATGCCTTCCTAAACTTTCCTTAATGTTTAAATATCGTTATATTTACTAGGAAGGCTTAACGTTAACTATGGCTGCCAAGTTTAGTTAACGATATTTTGTCTGATTCTGCTCGTGTGCAATGACTCAATTATAAGCTGTCTTAAACTGAACAGACTGATCAGAAGTGTGGCAAGTACATTCATGTCACTCGGATGTGACTGTTGAAAACCTCCCATCAGTTATTTTACAGTAACAGTGCCTCTTTTTTATTAGAAAATTACCATTTATCAAAAATGTGCCTAATTTTCTTATTGTTTTCTGTTTTCTTACACTCTTTTGTATTTTGTATTACAGCAAGATAGCACAACATTTGTGCCTACCATCTTTTATACTATATTACTGGGATGTTGAAGGGAACTGCGGCTGGCTTGGCTACATGTTAAACAGTTAACCGTATATCAGCATGTGTCTTCCAAAATGATCGGTCATGGGAAAAATATTTGTTTCATAATATATTTCCCAGTATTTGTACACTATCCGTATCAGGCCTTTATTGCAATTTTGAACTTTTTGATCAGTTTTTAATTGAAACCACATTGGGTCTTCTGGAAATAAGTGCTTATGTAGCTTTCCCCGTTAAAGTTCGGCATTATCCTGTACTGTAAGTCATGTTTGGAAGTGCCAGAGGAAGCCCAGGCCAGAACTTTCACAAACATCTTGGCTACGACATTATGTCATCCCGCCTAAGTACACGGTAGTCCACCACACCAAAAACACAAACGCTCCCAAGCACCACTTATGTGACCTGAGTTGCCTAGAGAGGTCCAAGTAGTAACACAATGTACGCATATCCTCAGTTGGAAGCATTTTTTGTTATTTGAATATACTTTATAATTAAATGCATTGCATTAATGTCTCTGGCTTAAAATACACTAAAATGAAAGAGGAGAAAAGTGTTGTGTGTGTATTGGCATAAGGAAATCCATGTTCCTGAGTTGATACTGTATTTGTGATGAGATGTGTTGCTTTAAATGATGCTCGCTTATCTGTAATTTATTGTATAAAGATTAATCTTCTAAATTATACTTGTTGAGGCTAACACACTTTTTAAGCAATGTATCATTATTCCAAAAAAAGAAAGGCTTTGCAGAAGTAGGAGTAGTTAAACATGGGGGAAAAAGATTGAAACCAAATAAGCAGACCGTGTATTTTCATCAGTACTTCTTAAAGACATGGCTACTTGTTTGGAAAAGTGTCCAAGTGTAAATTAGTTGGTATGAATACCTCTGGAAAATGGTCATACCAGTTTGCATATGATTCCAATCTAAAGCTATAGTTTACACTAGTCCTACATAATAGAGTTTAGAACTGAAGTCAGACTACAAATTTACTTTTTTTGTCCTTGATACATTGGTGTATTAATTTTTTTCTTTGGTGAAATTCCTACCAAGGGCAATAAGCAACTCTCTCAGCCTAGGTCTTTATTAAAGCCACTAAAAATATCTATTCTGCCACCTTATCTTTCTGATAATTCTGTTTTTGTCACACAAAAAATCATTTGTGCACATGTCTTTTACTAACCAACTTCTGGTGCTCAACTTTGTTTTGTTTTGTTTTGTTTTGTTTTTTCTTGACCCGATGCAATATTTGTGTGGTATGTCAGTGTCTTATTCTAAAAGACCACCTCTGAAAGGGCTACTTTTCTTTACAGTTAGCGGTAGCAATATATCATTTTTAAATAATACAAGTATGATTTTCAAGATTTCTAATGAATTGCTTTTCTCTGATGGAAGTCTGTTAAATGGACGTGTAGCCTATAGTTCTGTAATTCTGTCAGTGAACTCCACGTTATGGCATGTCTGCAGCTTGTTGCCTATGTAGTGTGAAGTTACTGTGTCCCACGTCAAATTAAAGGACATCTTTAAACTCTGCTTATGAACTGCTTAAAGATGCCCAGTCGTTGTTTTGCATTTTTAGATCGATTAAGCGATAATGTGCAGAAGGCAAGTGCGTGCTGTACATTGTGGGGAAAAACCAATAGCCTTCAATATGGGTGAGGTGCAAACAAACACAGGAAGAATTTATTAAGTAATGTCTTTCCTTTTTTGTGTCGCTTTAACAATATTAACTGTTGCCTTGTAGCAGGGAGCAGTGAAATGCCATCAGCATGTGGTGACTAGCTTTCCATGTTTATGTCCTGCAGATATACACCACGCCACAAAGATGAGATATTGAAGGCCTTTCAGTGTAAAAAGCCTATCCATGTACATTGGCTGCGTTTCATCAATTACTGTAAGCACAGTGAGATTGGAAAAAAAGAATGTTTTTGGAAATAGTTGTTCAAGTCTTTTAGCATACAGTAGGTGACTGTACAGTGATTGAGCATCATTTCATGTTCCATAGTACTATTTTAAACTAAACTTTTAGGCATTTGACTTTTTTAAGTCTTCATTTCCATTTGGTGAAATGGCCCTCAGCACAAAATGCTGCAAGCTTCATGAGCTTGCCTGAGATGGACAAAGACTGCATCTGTAAATGCAAGTAACGCTGGCAAAAACCAAGGCTGTTCTAAGCAGAGTTGGAGGATAAGTCTGCAGGAACTGAATATATATGTAACATGTATTTAGCGAGCTGGTTCTTGCTTCTCTACACAAAAATCTCTCTTGCTGCCTCTCCATTATCAGTAATACTCTATGGCATTCGGAGCTTTTGTTTTCATTTCATTGTTTGTATGTTTTTAAAGAAAAATCATGTAGTCAAAAGGAAACAATCTGTAAATGTAAATGATCTCTCATGAAATGTAAATTTTACAGTATCTCTGCCACTTTTGTCTTTATAATTCAATGTGCCTGTAATAAATGTGTAATATATATTATATATACATATATAAAATTACAACTAAACATGGAGTTATGTGTGTTATTTTGTATTACACTTCCTTATGCAGTGACCAGTCATATTTTCTTTTTGTAATAATAGGACCAGCCATATTTGAGGATTTGCTTCTCAGTAATTCTCAATGTTGGTGATTACTACACCCATAGCCACACAGTAGTACAGGAAAGTAGTGGTGCCAGCTGGAGTAGTATTGAGAAGTCTCTCTATGGCACATTCTGTCATATCTCAAGTAGCTTTGCATTGTCCGGTAAACTGCTAGGCACTTTGTATTCTGACGGAAAAGAAATCCATGAAAAGTAGCTTATATTTATCCTATTTGAATCTGTCAGCATTAATTTATTGCCCAATTCATTTACTAGATAAGCTAGATAATTTGGCCATGCTAGCTTAAGATAAATCAAAGGTGGCTGAGGGTATGATGAATTTCATCTGAGAAATATTGAAGAGAAAACTTGTAGAAATGACCTATTGACCTTGCCTATTACACATACTTGACTGGCCTGTTTATTTTGCCTCTCTGGACAGTTTGGTAAATGATATAAATGAATCGTTTCAGAGTAACGTCAACAAATAGCAGGTACAGAGAGATCCCTACTATATGTTGAGGTTTGTAAAGGGACAAAGTGCAATTGAATATGTATTCAGTGGAATTAAAAGCAGTCTTGTTCAATAATTGTAGACAGTGCCTTTAGTTTACTGGTTAAATGGATTGTGCAGATGGTGATAAGACACCCAGGTGGGTTGTCTGAAATTGAGCCAATATTAATTTCTATAAAAAACAATTTTATATTACATGTTATTTTGCTGACGTTTTTATCCAAAGCGACTTAAAGTTGATTAGTCTAAGCAGAAGACAATCCCTCCTTGCGCAATGTGGGGTCAAGGGCCCAACAGCTGTGCGGATACACCGGGGATCGAACCACCAAACTTGTGGGTCCCAGTCATGTACCTTAACCTTAGGTCTTTGATGACGCAATAATTTAACCCTTGTGAAAAATGCACAGTCATATTCCACCAATTGCACCTTGTGGAATAATCTAAATAGTTGATCAATTATTGATCAAGTGGACTAATCAATGCCAAATTATGAATCAACATAATAATATAACGGCAGTCCTGCCATTTAAAGTCTGAATGATGTGCTTGTGTAACTGTTTGAATGTGGAGGGACTCCTGCAACTGAAGGGGCCATGTGCTGACAAGCAGCATGCAGTCGTTCTCTAAGGTCAGTGGGTCCCAGTGGGCAGGCCTTCGTGGCTCTGTAGAGCTCACTGTAGCTCTGGGCCCTAGAGCATTCATAGTCTCCAGGCCCTGCTTTGAGAGACGGATGAAAGGGTTATGGGACGAGGTATGTTCTATAGTTGAGGTAGCTGCGTAGGTCTCGGATTCGGTTGTTTCTTCTCACCTAGTGAGGAATGTCAACGCTGGGAATATGCCCCTTCATAGTTTTAATCCCTTAAGAAGACAAGATCACTTTAACATACATGGCGAGGCCCAGGGATGTTAATTGGGGTTGCCTAGAGCCCAGATGTGAAGGAGGTTTATTATTTGCATGCTGAAAAATGAGTAGTTGCTGAGAGCAGGGAGCCCTTCATACTTTCTAAATGCTGTCATGGCTGTGTTTGTTCAAAGGCCCATCGGGGTAATAAAATTCAGTTATTTTGGCCTTGCAAATGTGTAGAACATCGGTTACGTTCATGCTCAATTTATAATGGATGTGCCTATTTGATCTCTGCTAAACATAAGGAAAAACATCTGAAAAAATAGAGATGGTGTAAGTTTATTGCATTAAATGTGGATTCCCCGTCAGAGCCCTGGGGGCCTGGATATAAATCAAACTTTGAACTGGTCGGGCAGCGTTGCAGGACACGTGGGCCTGAATCAGTCCTTCCACTCCGACGCTAAAAACAGGCTGGAGAAAATATTCACAATACTCCATAGTGACAAGTCCGCTACCCAGGGCATTTTGCTCAAGAATGATCAAGTTGATAAATGTTTTCCGTTGAGTTAGATTCTTCCGCGTCCAGCATTTAATTACATTTTCAGGTCTTTCTATACTTTATGAAGTCATACAGGAGCTTCCTATGGAACAAACGTTTATATTTAAATACTGCTAGCTTGGCAGGGATTATATCCTTTCATGTTGAATGTCATGTTTAGATATTATATTTTTCCCAGATTTTGTAGTGACAGATTGACATTCCTTAGGCCTTTGTACTATACTTAAAATGCTTCACAGTATTATAAAACAAATGGCTACCACAAACAATTGGTAAAATTCATGATGCCGTGCCAAGCTTGCATGTGAAAATTTCTCTAAGACTATCATGCTGGAATTGATACAACTCGACATCTGTTGGGGTGGATTAACTAACGTTAGTGTTTCCAGTGACCAGCCTGGCACAGCCACCAGCTGGAGTTGCTGAACAATTAGCTTCTCTCACCGTGCAAGACATGCTGATGTAACTCTGATGCTGTGCTCCCGGTGAGTTCACAGAAGTGTCAGAATTCTACATCTGAAGCAACGTGTGATGCTGCTGAACAAACCCCTCCATTTTATCCACTCAGGGTGATAGAGAATACATAACGTATGTGTGACTTTGCACAATACCTATCGAGTCTTCATCCAAGGATTTTAGTAGCCAGCAACCAGACTGGGACCTGGGGACATGATGGGTTCTTGGTTACCCCAGGACAAGAAAGATAAGCTGGAGGACTGCAACTGTCAACATACTGGTCTGAGGATAAACTGATAAAGAGAGTAGGACAGCACCCCCTCTGGAGGCAAGTGGAATTGCAGATCTGTCTGAAGTGATGGGTAATATCTCTAAGCTAATGATTCTGTCTCTCCCCTCACTGCAAGAATGTTATGAAAAGCTCTTTAAAATGTGGGTTAACTTAAGATATTTAAAATCAATACCTGTATCCTGTTCTAAAGCAAGAAAACTGGTTGTCAGTGCGTCCTTGTATGCACTTTCAATTATATGATATTTTATTTATTAAGTTTTGTTACTTTGGGTTCAGCAGGTCATCATTGGACATTATATGGAATTTGATATTTAAAACAAGAAAAATACCTGAGCCCCTTGGAAAGCTGGAACATTGGACAGCTGAGTGATAGTGATCATTGCAGTAATGAAGCGGATCCCAGGCATTGTGTGGAACTGCTCAAATACACTCAGAGGCCAACTCTGCCAGATCAGCAAGGAGAATTAGCTTCCGTGCCAAGCTAGCAAAGGCATGTCACACTCAGTTTGTCAAGAAAGGACAGTCATATATATCAGTCCTGTGCTCTTTTCTTTTCTTGTCATCGACACTACCGCGGACATTTCCTCACACTGACCAAGGTTTGTCCATGTTACATATGACATTGTTACAAACTGTAGAGTCCTACACTTATGATTTGATATTATTATAGTATCATTTACCCATTATACTTTTCTGTGGCCATGGTTCCCCACTTACTATACATATGACAAATGGCACCACAGCCGGGTGATGACTATGTACAGTAGGTATTTGGGAGCCATTTTAAAATTGGACCTACAAAGATCCTAATAGGATCCAGAAAAAGCCATTGGTTTGGTAATAAAGGGGTATGTTGGAACTTAAGAGTGTTGCAAGCTTAACCTTCATGAATCTTCTTCTGTATACAACCACTTCTGTTTCTGACCACAGGAAGAGGACAGGAGGATGAAATGGTTCTTTCCTTCCTGCATTATACAGCAGCGTCAGATATGTTATTGAACTGACAAGGCCCTTTACAAACCTGTTTAAAAAATTCACCTTGGGCTTCCCTTCTAGTCTAGGGCCCTGGTGACAAGACACAAAAGCACAGATATGAAACACATGTTGCAGCAGAGTAGTCATTTTAATATCGCTTGACAGTTTAAAGGAAAGGGAAAATATCTGGGTTGGAATTGTCTTCTGTAAGAGGAAATGTGTCTTGATCTGCCATGCACGTTCGCACAGGGAATGATCCGCTGGAACTGCATGATGCCAATTATTCAGGGATTTATGGAAGTGGAGCATAGGGCTGGAAAAACACCTTTTCACACTGAAGCTGTTTTCGCAACCATCGGTTTAAAAAAGAAATCGCCCCACGCTTGGTTCCTGTTGCCTTTGGGGTTTAGAAGGAAGACATTTTGGGGGGGTGGGTCATGGGGGTGACCCGTTGGACTCAGGGCTGTTATCTTAGGTGTGTTTGCACTGGGCAGTGAGAGCCTTGCCCCCCGCTGAGGTGGACTTAGCTGGAACATGTCTCGGAACCTGGAGATCTGGAGGGAAGGGGGACCGGGCATGCAGAGTGCCAGCCCCAGAATGTGCCATGGGGGGTGGTCACCCGCCCGTTCCGCTCCTACCGCTGCAGGGCCCGGGCGGGCAGCGACGAGCGCCCGTCCAAAACCTCGCGTGCAGCAGCTTTGTGCAATTGGCTGTTCTTAATGCGTGGTGGGGGGGTCAGCGGGGGGTTGATGCTATGAAATAAAGGAGAGTGGTGCTGTCTCCAGCAATAAATACAATTTATACATTTTCTTTTTCCGTGCAGTTTTTTTTTCATATGAAGCCTTATCATGTTGATTATTTATCTTAAAAAATGTCAGCCAGTAATATTGAGATTTGGCTTCATGGACATAGGGTGGGAGAGGTAAAGGGCTTTGGGGAGGATTATTAGGGGCCAAAAGCAGGAAACATTACGAAGAAAGAGTATATAGTGTAGTATTTAATAACAAAGCACTGACTATCCAAAGTTTAGGACCAGATCCTCAGGTATTGACTAATTCCTAATTAGACTCCAGACTAAATAAACAAAGCCTCAGAGTCTGGGTCTTATTAGCTGTCCATTGTGAAAGCACACAGACAGGAGCTGACGTCATTACGGAACTGGCTTGATTGGAACAGTTTACAAAGCACCACTCCGAGCTCAAGATGTCCTGAATCAAACAGATGGTCTACTTCTGGTTTACACTACATGTCCTTGTGTTTCCCTTCAAACACTAATTGTACGCAAACCGGTAGTGTTTGAAGTCACCATTTCTTCAAAATAAATTAATCTTGCGGTTATTTGAAACTGTTTTTCTGACCTGCTAGTTTTGAAGAGTTCTATAGCGGTGTTTTTATATGCAAGCCTGCGATAAGATAAATTACGGCTTGAATCCACTGATCCAAAGACAGCACAAGAAGTACATGTAAACAGGATCAGGCATCCTGGTTTGAGTTAAATCTCCAGTCTCTCATGAGTCAGCAGTCATCTTCAGGCTGCTGCGTTGTAGCGCTCTCCTCCCGCCTGTCCCGTCCTGTCCCTGTGTTTTCTAATTACTCGCATGAGAGGCTGATCATGATGTGTGTTTCTGTGCCCCCCGCTGCACACCGGCCCCACACTCCCCCTCATGTTTTTAAATAAGGTAAACAGCAGGGGTCCTGGGATCTGCTGAGGGGAAATGTCCCAATTACAAATATTTGGACTTTTTAAATCAAAAGAGTCTGCAATCCTGAAACGCTGCAATGTTCTCTAAACACGTTGATTCTTTGTCTGGGCTGTCCTTATATTCATTGCCATCTCATAACAAAGGAGCAGCTCTGAGTGCTGGCGCTTGTGAACATGAGAAAATGCACCCATGCCTGGAGGCACACCGCAGCGCATGCGATGTGTAAAAGCACCGGGCCACGCGTGTGGCAGCACACGCAAGGCGGTGTGAAAGCATCACCACTCCACCGCTGAATGCAGGACCAAAGAATGCAGAGCCTGGAGTACCCAGCTCAGTCCCACTGTAGTGTAGTTTACCTCTTTGAGTATAAAACCTTCACTATCTGCAGCTGTACTGTAGTACAGTTTACCTCTTTGAGTATAAAACCTTCACTATCTGCAGCTGTACTGTAGTGTAGTTTACCTCTTTGAGTTTAAAACCTTCACTATCTGCAGCTGTACTGTAGTGCAGTTCACCTCTTTGAGTATAAAACCTTCACTATCTGCAGCTTTACTGTAGTGTAGTTCACCTCTTTGAGTATAAAACCTTCACTATCTGCAGCTGTACTGTAGTGCAGTTTACCTCTTTGAGTATAAAACCTTCACTATCTGCAGCTGTACTGTAGTGCAGTTTACCTCTTTGAGTATAAAACCTTCACTATCTGCAGCTGTACTGTAGTGCAGTTTACCTCTTTGAGTATAAAACCTTCACTATCTGCAGCTGTACTGTAGTGTAGTTTACCTCTTTGAGTATAAAACCTTCACTATCTGCAGCTGTACTGTAGTGTAGTTTACCTCTTTGAGTATAAAACCTTCACTATCTGCAGCTGTACTGTAGTGTAGTTTACCTCTTTGAGTATAACACCTTCACTATCTGCAGCTGTACTGTAGTGTAGTTTACCTCTTTGAGTATAAAACCTTCACTATCTGCAGCTGTACTGTAGTGCAGTTTACCTCTTTGAGTATAAAACCTTCACTATCTGCAGCTGTACTGTAGTGTAGTTTACCTCTGAGTATAAAACCTTCACTATCTGCAGCTGTACTGTAGTGTAGTTTACCTCTTTGAGTATAAAACCTTCACTATCTGCAGCTGTACTGTAGTGCAGTTTACCTCTTTGAGTATAAAACCTTCACTATCTGCAGCTGTAATGTAGTGCAGTTTACCTCTTTGAGTATAAAACCTTCACTATCTGCAGCTGTACTGTAGTGCAGTTTACCTCTTTGAGTATTAAGCCTTCACTATCTGCAGCTGAGCAGTGTAAGTCTGGAACCAGCATCAAAGACTGTCTGTGCCATTGAGGAGCCTCGCCTTCCTGGTGTTCCTCCCCAAAAGCATGTTGTAGTTGCGTGTCAGCATCGTCTGAGCCCTGGTTTGTGTCTCTCCATACATATTACAGGTCCCAGAGGCTGTGAAAGGGTACAGGAAAGGTGGCGCCATCAAATCTCTGGGACCATATCTTTAATGTCTACTGAAAAGTGTCTGGAAGCATTAGAGGAACTCTAGTTTGAGTGACCACTATTTCATGAATCAATATCAAATGCTTCCTCTGTTTCACTTGGATATACAGTACGTAACTCCCTCTCTTCTTATCATTTAAGTGAATGGTGGTGTCTTTTGAATTGTAGAATATGGTGTAATGGAATCACGTTTATTATGTTTCTGCAGTCATAATCAATATTTAATACATAACTAAGTTTGGAGTCCTGATTTGTCCTTTGAGTCCATGAATGTTTTTGAGTTCTCTACAGTCAGGGAGAGTGGAGGCTACAGTACATCATTGTTCGGCAGTGGGGCTCAGTAACTAATTTCCTAATTGCGGGCTAAAGTATTATATTTAACATATTAGAAAAGAGATAAATTATTCCTAAGGTGAAGGCCAACGCATTGAATAATAATTTTTGGTTAGAGCTTCCCTTTAATATTGCTCTATTGACCCACAACAGTCAGAAGCAATTTGCATCGTGATGGAATGCAATTCGGATGCCATTTTATGCACTCTCTTGTAGCTCTTAGTAATTTTTCACAGTGTCCTTTTATCCACTTAAACTATCCAGCCCATAGTCTAGTGACAATTCAAACATGCAATACTAACATACATTAACTAACAATACATTAATGTACATCTTTCACTAGTCCCTACACTTCAAAATGCTAACAAGCAAGTGGAGTAGGCAAAGAGAGGAATTTAAATTGTGAGAGATTTCGTAACCATGAATGAAAGTTAAGCACATTTTTGCCAGGTTTCATATACAGTTATTAATGTGCAATGTTAGCATGCCCTGGAAGAGATTAGTATATAATTCTACCCTAAATTCTGAGTGTTTTAAGACTATGAAACAAAGACAACGTACATATATTAAAAGATTGTATAGGATGATTAAAATATATTACTGCTCAAATAATAAAGTACTTGTTTGTATAATATCTCAGAAGGCTAGCAACACAGTCCTAAACTGTTTGAAAACAACAATAAAATCAATGGGCCTCATGCAAGAACCACTCTTATGAACAGATTTGTGTTGCTTGTATTTCGTACATTCATTCATTTCTGTATTCATGTTTTTTTCTTACGTAGAGTACCCAGGTACTGGATAACCCACCTACAGTACTACAAATTAAACAGACGGATGCCATGTTTACGAATGAGTATTCTGGACATGTCTAGCCTTATATGGCATTTTGGGGCATCAATTATACTATTTCACAATTCTCATGAAGGTGCGCCTATTTACATATAGGTGAGATTCTGTAGTTATTTAAGAGAATTTTCTGAAGTATGAAAAATAGTACGAGAAATTTATGCTAAGAATACGAAAATGTTCTTGCATGAGGCCCAATATGCAATGTTTCATTCCCTGGCCTGCAGGTGAAAAGGCCTGTACAGAAGTGCACAATGTATGAGATATGTATTGCGTGCTTTCTGCAGAGCAGGGCAGGTGTTTAAATCTTTCACATTAACATGCAGCAGTCATTGGTGTACTATTATAGTGTGCATTCATAGTAATGAGTTTCATATTTAACATTGACTTCAGACACTGGAGTGTGAAATCCCAGTTGGCAGGATGGATTACTGGTGCGTGCACACTGGTCTTTGTCCCGTGCTTCATTGCTCTCTGTCTTTCAGCTCTTAAAGGCTTCATGTGATCCCTCAACTGATTTCATCACTGTCAAATATGACTGAATTTCACATCGGCCATAACATTTAACAGTCTGGATTCAAGTACACTTGTATTAACCACTCCACACCACCGTTTCACTATTTATGCAACTGGTAATACTATGAATAATAATAATAATAATAATAAATATCGCTGTCATTATTATTGTTATTCATATTATTCATATTAATATATTGATTAAAATTCTGCACAAGAATGCAGCACTATCATAGTTCCAGTGTATTTAATAGTCACGGGGGTGGATGGGCATGAGAATGCTTGAAGAGGAAACAATGTCACTCAATGAGTAACCCTGAATGTCTGTGTGCGTGTGTTAAATATTCACTGTGTTTACTGGGACCTTTGCCCCACAGTGTGAGCCGTGCGAGTCACACACATGCCCATACACGCTGTGGAGCCCACTCTTCAGAGCCAGTACAGGTCTCTGCACAGCTGTGTTGGTGATGGTTCAGCTGAGTGGAGCTATCTGCAACAGAAATAGCATCAATGAAGACTTCTCAGTAAATATTTTCTCTGTCTCCTCTTTGCCTCCCCTCGGGTCTGACTCGGAGGTGTCTGAAGGAGACAAAGCTGGAGCAACCTTGTTGTTCTCTGGAGTTTGTCTGGGGCTGATTGGAATTGCTTTCACAGTGATGGGGTGGATGAATTACAACAGTAGCAAGAGTAGCACCAGTTTTGAATGGACGCAGTTGCTTGGCCCCATCCTTCTCTCAGTAGGAGTAATGTTTGTGCTAATCAGTGTTTGCAAATTCAAGATGTTGACCTGCAAGATTTGTAAACACCATGATGACAGATCGCCAGAAGAGGAACCGGCACAACCTGGGCAGCCTTTTGTTTTCACCGGCATAAATCCGCCTATTACATTCCATGGAGCCAGGGTGATGCAGTACCTCCCTCCACCACATGCTGACAATGATCATTCCAGAGGAATACTATCTGGAGTCTCCAGAACAACACGGCCTCCTCAGTACTGTTCCATATACCCTTTCGGTAACCCAGTAACAGGTGATGACCACTGCCCTCCAAGCCTCAAGCTGGACAACAGAAATCTTGGGTATGTGTGTGAATTATCTGCCAGCCAATCAATCAATAAATCAATAAAGAAATCACTCAATCAATCAACAAAACATAAAGTGATGAATTAATAAGTCAATATCTATACGTGCCCTGGCCAAACACTGTTCTCTCTTGGCATGTGTGAGTCACAAAACCATCAAAAAGAGGACATCTGAGCGGCACTTCAAACTGAGGCCATTTTGTGTCAGATCGCTTTTTAATCTTTCGGACTCTTGCATGGTAATGTCTAGCCACGCAGTCAGTCAGGTGGGACAAAAGGGTGTGTGAAACAGTCCAATCAAGGACCTGCACTCTGCATGTGCTCGTGATATCATTTGCACTCTCCTCCAGTGCCCAAGACTCTGATAGTGGATTTCAGAGTGAAAGGAAATGCTAACCACAGTGTAATCCGTAAGTATTTGGACAGTGACACTTTTTTTCATTGTTTTTGCTCTGTACTACTGCAAACAAACTGTTGACATGAAACAACCACTCTGTGGTTAAAGTGCAGGCTTTCACATCCTTATTGCGTGACATATGTAGGAATTACAGCCCTTTTTATACATAGTCCCCCCAATTTTAGGGGACCAAATGTAATTGGACAAGTGGCCGCTCAAATGTTTCTTGGCCAGGTGCATTTAATTATTAGCTCATGCATAAAAGAGCTAGCAAAAGGTCTAGAGTGAGAGAGATTCTAGGAGTGCCATCTACATTTGGAGTCTGTTGTTGTCTCTCAACTTGAGGATGCCAGTAAATTATCAGGCCATCATTATGCTGGAAAATCTGAATAAATCAATCAAAGACAAAAAAAGCAGGTGTGTGCATCATCATACAGCAGGACAATAATTAAAAACATATAGCCAAAGCACATCCAAAGCAACCAAGTTTTTTGGCCCATGAAGTGGAATTTTCTTCACTGGCCAAGTCAATCACCTGACCTCAATCCAATTGTGCATGCATTTCACATGTTGAAGGCCAGACTGAAGGCAAATAGCCCCTGAAACAAGCAGGAGCTGAAGAGGGCTGCAGGGCCTGGCAGACCATCACCAGGGAAGATACCTTGCATCTTGGGATTTTTATGGGTCGTAGACTTATTGAATATGATGACTTTATTTCAGTTTGTGTTAATTTGTCCAATTACTATAGATCCCCTAAAATTATATAGGCCTGTAATTCCTACATGGTTCACCCAAAATAGATGTGACAACTCTCAAATTAAAGCTGAAAGTCTGCACTTTAACCATTTGGGATTGTTTTATTTCACCTGTTTGTTTGCCGGAGTGCAGAGCAAAAACAACAAAAATGTCCAAATACTTACGGACTGCGCTGTACATTGTGTATATAATGTATTATCTTAAAAAGCTGTAATTACTGTATGTTACAAACCTCTAAGGCTCTCTGACAGTACATAATTTGCCTCAGATTTAGCATATTTCAGTAAACAACCTTTGAGCGTCCGGATTTATTCATCAGCCCGTTGAAACCCATAAAACGTTTACCCATTAAATACTGACTGTGTCATAACTCTGCGTTAAATCCCCCACAGTAACCATGAGAATGAAAAGAGACCAGATGAGAAGGCCACTGCTGACGAGGACTCGGCCAGTTCCGCTCCCCCAGCATATGATGACATATTTCCCGTTCCTCAATCGGGAGATTCCGCATAATGCTGCCTTTTTAGCTTTGCATTTAGCCATTGAATTGCTTTAATGCATTAGTTACGCATTAGTCCCTCTTATCCAGAGCAATATTATGTTATTTTAATCCATTTGTACGGTTGTATAGCCTAGCCTATTTACTGCAGAAATTCAGGTTAATTGTCTTGCTCTTGGGAGCAACTTTGAATATACAAGTGCAGTAACTAATATCTTGCACTGCTGTCCTTACATTACACTGGAAGACAAATGGTGTCAAATTGATTGTATTGAAAACATCTTTGCTATTTGACATACCACTTGTTTTGATTTGAAGGAGATATCCTTCTTTTGCTTTTGTCACTCAATGTATTTAATGTATAATTAAATGTTCTTTACATAGCAATTATAGGCCAACCAATTTAAAACGTCTGTGCTTTTATTTAATAAAGTACATAAATGGGGAGATTGATATGAGTAACTGTAAACCTCAATTTAAGTTAAATATAGCCTATTTAACGTTTCATTCTCGCTTGTTATTTTGGCGCAATTAACTTATACGTCCAGAATTGAGCTGTCCATGGTCCTGTAGAGGTGGCTTTTGCCTTGTGACCATAGAGAACATTCCATGGGTTTCTACATAAATGTTCTAGCTATTGTATTTTCTGTAAAAAGGAAAAATAATCACATAAGCACAAAAGCATTGGCTGTGCTGAAAACAGAAACTGAAAGAATCATTTTAGACATATTTTACACACCAATCAAGGAACCACGCAAAGCTCCCAGGTTTCCATATCGTCGGAGAACTGTTGTAAATGGATTAGGCCCTTCTGGTTGATATTTTATTTTACCAATACAAATTAAAGAAATGAATTAACTTAACCTCATTGTGAAACGTTTTACGCATTGCCAATTGTTAAATGTGTGATGAGATGAAATGAAAACCTAAACCCTTTCTATGAAAACCAAGCTATCTGTATTTTGCAAATAACATTTTCGAAATATTATTTGCTGACACTAAAATTACATAGGCTATTAATTCGCGCAGCATGGTTCGTAAATCTGGAATTTAGACGATGCCTGAAACGAGTAACCTATCTGCACAAATAGAATAGGCAAATGATTAAAAAAAAGAAAAGAAATGCGACTTTAACAAGGCAGAATTCATTTTTTTTCTGTAAAACTGGTCCAGCGGCATCTGGTGATCACTCTTCATGAAGGTTTTCGCGAGGTAGCCTATACTGCGATGTCATAGGCCTGGTTTCTCAGAGAACTTTATTCTCACGTAATTATTTCTGAACCGGTGAATTTTCAATGTGTAATATGCAGTTGTATTTGTCCTAAAAGTGCTACATCAGTGGTAAGAAACTGTGTCCCTGGAGATCTACCGCCATATAGGCTTTCACTCCAACCCTAACAATGCACACCTCATTCACATTCAAGACAGAGATTTTGTTGAGCTGCTAATTTGTCGAATCAGGTGCGCAAATTATGGTTGAAATGAAAGCTACAGGTTGGTAGATGTCCAGTAACAGCAATAGGGACTTTCTCAGGAACAGTTCTCGGTAGGAATTTAGTCGATCGTGAAAACGCTTAATGCTGAATGCAAGTGTGAGGAAAACCGCTTGGGGGCAGAAATACTGTATGAAACCTTTAGTGAAACATATGTATTTGCTTGATTTAAAAATAAAAATAGGTTACTTTTATTATTATTATTATTATTATTATTATTATTATTATTATTATACTAGTAGTTGTACTAAAGTAGTAATAGTAGTATTGGTGAGGTAATCCGATTGATCTGACAGTTCATTTTAATCAGTATTGACACTGAGCATCTTCATCAGCATATTCGCAGTGAATGAAGATTCTTCTTGTTTTCATATAATAACTAAATATATGCACGTGCATTTCCCTTGTCTATTTGTTGGTGCGTGCAGCCAGCAGTAGGCCTATATTCCCATACATCATTAAAATGGTTGCACTGGTTTATGATATACAGCCGACCTACTGTACAGGCAGCGTTCCATGTCTTAGACATATATCATCACGAGACAAAGCGGTCAAATGCAAACATTATGGTTAAAGTCTCCACTGATTTACAAATGAAATTCCAAATTCACTATTACCATGACAGCTTGTTAAACAAAACTTTTCAAATGTAGCCTGCCAATGAAAAGCAAATGATTTTCTTTTCCATGAACAACGCATGTTTTCATTGCAAACAGTCAAACAGATATAATTTCATTATACATAACATTACAAAATGTTTCTATTAAAAACTTTACATATTGACTATTTCATATAATGAGCTCTATAAATTATTTGCCATAATACAAATAATGTGGCCAACGTACACAATCTACTTCTTTGTGATAATTTAAGTAGTTAATTGTAATAAAACTGGAACCCACGAAATGAACTTTCAGAAGACAGTTTACGACCTTGATAAAAAGTTATTTCAAACGTATCTGGCAACAGGCAGGTGCCGGTCTACAGACCACGATACATAGCCTACAAACAGTAGTAAAATGTAAAATGTCCGTTCCAGTTCTGTAGATTAACCCATCAAATATAGACTACATATAAGTACAATGCATAAGAACTTTAAACGTTTCCATTCATGATAATTGACTGTATAGCTCCTCTTTTCAATGGACGTGAAACCCAAGTTGATAATCAATGGACTAAAGGAAATGAGGACATTAATTCCAAATTTATTTTTGTTGGAATGTTGTATTTAATTCCAAGACACGTCCCAGTTTAAGATTGACAAAATAGTCATTAGCCTTTGCTTTGTTAAGTTTGTTTTTGTTGACGTGTGACTAATTTAGTGACGCGGGCTAAGCTGTTTTCAACACGAATGACGGATATAACCCCTTCGTTATATCTATTTATTTGTTGCCAAGACAGACGTCACTGTGTGTGTGTGTGTGTGTGTGTGTGTGTGTGTGTGTGTGTGTGTGTGTGTGTGTGTGTGTGTGTGTGTGTGTGTGAGGGCAAGTCGGGACTGGAGGGCACTATAGCCAGTATAAAATATCTACCGTAGGCCTACGCTTTAAACGAAAGTTATTTAAAATAGCTACATCTAAGAAGATATAATTAGGCTATAGGATTTAAATATAGGAAGAACGGAGTTGCCTATTGAAACCACAGTACAATGTGATATCCATTAATTTTACTGCACACTGAAATGTGGGTGGCCAACAAAGCTCATTATTTAGCCATTCGGGCCATTTGCGCCGCCCTAATATGGCATCAGCGAACACTTCAACCATTAAGAAACTGGAATTAAGGAGTAAATCTACCGTAAAAATGTGCAGAACGATTAATCGCAAATCCCAGTAGAATATTCATACTGACATGTCAATAATTAGGAGATACTAAAAGGGTAAGAATAAGAATAAGAATAAGAAGACGTCAATCAACTGTCATAAAATAAGTAATGCCTACTTATTGCCATCTTTTTTACAGCTTAAGGCATTCGTGTCATATCTTTGAGGTAGATTTAAGGCAAACATCAACCCAACAGGGGAAATACTTTGTAAGGTTGAACGTGTCAATGAAGTTGATGTACGTTGTTGCTTTTTAAAACGTTCCATATGTTAAAAAAAAGGGAAAAAAAGAAAAGAAAAAGCATGCTGAAAATTATTCTACCGTTATATTTTCGTTCAGAAATGTTAGTAACCACACGATAAGAAGGGAAACTCCAAGATCAATACAATGTTCAGTATTGATGCGTTTGATCTCGTTAGACATGATGTTCCAAGTTCCTGATTGTTTTGAATGCGACAAGCAGAACATACCGAGCCGTACTTGAACCATGGTTAGAGTCCCCGTGCTGCATTTTACTGCATCTACAGTAGTCTATTATTACTAATCTATGACTGAGCCAAGAGCATCAATGGACAACAGCCTGATATCCATGAAGTAATGTTTTTTTTTTGTTGTTTTTTTTTTTTTACAAGTTTTGACTAGTTCAGTAAGAGTGCACGCTCTGATATTATTATGTGGGTGGGGGGATTTCGACTAATGTCCGATTTGATTCCTTAGGACATTGGGTCATGTATTGTACGTGATAGGCTAGCTGTGCTAGCCTAATCCTGTATTCAAACCATTCTACAAACATACTTTAGCCTAGTTATTCGTGTTTATTCTCAGTATAGAAGTAATTTATAGACCTATAAAATGATATTATGTATATATATATATATATATATATATATTGCCCTGCGATGGACTGGCGACCTGTCCAGGGTGTATTCCTGCCTTTCGCCCAATGTATGCTGGGATAGGCTCCAGCCCCCCTGCGACCCTGCTCAGGATAAGCAGGTTAAGATAATGGATGGATGGATATGTATACAATATTCCCAGTTCAACTGGATATCAAGTACATCTGGAGGGAGAGAGAGAGAGAGAGAGAGAGCATATGTATTATATCCCATTTCATTAAAATCAGATTTCAAGCGGGATGAAGCAGTAATACTACTTTCTGTTATTATCTGGGACGAAAGGAGCCATGACAGTTGACGGATATATTGTTGTCTCTGCATTGGGCATTGGCCTGAAAGTTGGCCCTTTGAAATGAGTCATTCCATGCTGTATAACATGCTATCTAGCCTAACTCACAGTAAATCATTCGCAGAACAAATGCTTGCAGGAAAATGTGCTGGAGGCATACGAAACATGTAGCATATGTATGTACAACATGTGAAAACAGTCAAATCAGAAAGATCTTTCAGCATTCCTTCCGACAAGAGTATCGCCACCCAATGAGCACAACTGAAGGCTTCACAGTAAAATCTGGAACGAGTAGGAGCCCAGTTCTGTCAAGCCATTTTGGCAGGAAATTATTCGTAGCCTAAATCTGCTGAATATTACAGCTGATTTGTATCTGAGAGGAAAGTTAGAGGTTTTGAAATGATCATAGATAACAAATTAACACACTGTTCTGTTTCTCTCGAATTCAAAGACATTTATTTTCCTTGTACATGTCTTTAAGTGCATGCTTGATAAAATTGTTTGCGCCCATCCTCTCTCGCTCACACACACACCTCAGTCGCCTACATCACATTTTCATCCAATCCCACCATTCATTCTCAGTACAGATTTCCGATTTCACTTTTGGGCCATTCATTCTGTTGCTAAAACGGAGAACAGGTGTCTCAACCATTTTGTGCTGGGACAGGGAAAGGAAACTTGAGTTTGGATATGATAACTTTGTTATCTTTTTATCATTAATTCGTCAAGTCAGATACATAACAGATTCAGATTCACCTCATTTGAATTAAAATATTCACATGTGGAAAAAGAAATGACACGTGAGCTTTTTCACATGTTATTGACTTTTTTGACATATGAATGAACATTTCCACATTAAGTCACACTGAGCATGTGAACATTTCAAATTGTAAACAACAACTGGTTGTTGTTTATCTTTTTCTGCTCTCATAAGTCATGTTACATTTATAGTTCAAGTCTACTCTTCACATGTTTGGTGTTCACATGATTTTTTGGTGTACACACTATAATGCACAGACAACACATTAAAACCATATACTGATCATAAAATGGCCAAACCTATATATATATATACACACACACACACACACACACACACACAGTAGTGGGATATTTTAGAGAGCAGCTTTGTGTTAGTATTAACATCTTATCTTCAGGGAAAACTTCTGTCATTGTCAATCGAACAAGATTGTTGGCAACATCATGACTTTATTGAATTAAATCACCATACCTGTGGTAGGTCGAAGGTGGGGAGAAAAGCAGAAAGTATTTTTGTTTGGCATGTGTACCCTTCAACATGTGGTCCTTGTTTGGCCTAAAAACTAAGGATCTCATGCATGACCTCTGCCCCCTTTTCAGACTAACATGATTTTGGTTGCCTCGTTCTGAGTTCAATTTGAACCCAAGACCCCTGGGTGAAGGGTCACAGCCATGGAGCAGCAAATTAATCCAATGCGTCAAACCTGGCATGACACCATGTTCAGCCTCATTCTTCCCTGAAATATTCTGTTTTTCAGGCCACCCGCTTTTGATGTAGATCCCTCTCCGGTCTGTTTTTTCGGCCCGTTTAAAATGCGACCCTCCTGCTACTTTATGTTGCATATCCCCCTTTCTAAGCGACCCCCCTTTGCCCCTTACACCACCACTTTCCCCCTTCCTCTGTGTTCCTCTCGCTCTCTCTCTCCCTCTCTCTCTGCGTTCGTGTTTAAAGACGTTTCAGTTCAGCTGTCACGAATTATGTTCGCCTGCCCAGCTGTCAAAACAGGGGGTGTCTCTTTCATTCCACCTCACATACAACCAAAGGGAAAGGGGCTTTAATGCTTATGTTTGGACACAAGCAATTATCTCTAATTATTGTTTTTCTTTTCAGTTTCCCTGTCCTGATGGAGGTCCAACAGGCGAACATGCAATAATCCGCCCCAGTCGGCTGATCTCAGTGGGTTTTGCCGGAGTAGCTTGGCGAAGGGGCTCTGTGGCTTTCATCTCAATGTGAGTTTAGAGTTGATTCAAACTCAGGGCGATGGGTGAATTAACCCCTGAGACCCAGCTTTCAATGGGCTCAGCTAAGAGATTATACGTGTTGATGGCAGGCTTTTATTGGCAAAGTGCTTTCAAAGAAACTTCAGCTGTTAATTCAACGCACTGTAGCCATGACCCCCTTCGATCTCCTCCTCTCTCTGGCACAAAACATTAAAGATGACACCTCTTTAAGCGCGGTGATGCTCCACTGCGGAAAACGCTGATATCTTCACTGCTCTTTCCTCTCAGTAAGGAGAAAAATGACATACTGGAGGTCACTCACCTTTGTTCCGCTCAGATATGCTTGACTATCCTGTCACCATAAAATAAAATATAAAAAGCCTGGCCACTGTGACTTTTACTCTAGACTGCCACATGGGTCCTGTGCGCTTAGACACCATCTGCCAGTGTTCTGCGTAACGCGGGATGGGAGTGATTATTAAAAGAGAACGTCACTGATGAGTGTGTATATATTGAACCCCCCCCTTCAATGGTGGATGGCTATTGATTTGGGAAAGTTTGGAGCACATCCTTGGTGGTCTCGGTGGAAAACACTTCTGAAAGCAGGAAAAAACTGCTTTTGCACAGACGATTTCAAGATGTTGCCTAGAAATGAAGGAATAGCTTGGTAGAACAAAAGCCCTTGCTATCAGATGTTTCTTAAGAATGACAGCTGAATTAATTCTGTGTAGCTGACTGGACATAAGAAAGAGAGTGCAGAGACAAAAACTTGTGGTAATGTCCTGTTTCTCATAACTTTTGACATATTACTTCATTAGCATATGTATAACAGATAAAGTTCTGTATTACCTCAAATACAATTTTGGACATTCTTTCACTTACTACTACTACGCCAATCATTCCACAAAGGCCCAGTTGCCATCCTAGTGGAATCAGTTTTGAAAATATATAACTGTCTGTCTGTTTTAGCAATGGTACACTTCTGAATTTGGATGATGCATCAAATATGTACTATCCTTCAATTAGATTAAACATTTAAACAATTTCATTCCATACACAATGAGCCAGTTTCACAGACACAGGACACAGACACATTGTCCTGGACTAAATTGAGGTTTGTATGGAGAATCATCATTCAAATTAAAATTCTGTCTAGGATTGGGCTTAATCTCTGTCTGTGAAACTGGCCCATTGTGTGGAGTGAAATTGTTTAAATCTACTTGTCTCGACATATTTCATGCATTATCCAAGGCAGAAATCTGTGCTCCAATCAGAGCATTCCATTTGGGTCATGTGACTGTAAATGAATAGACGTTTGTCCCACAAGGTTTTTGATTAAACTTTCTTCTGAGTTAGCTCATAATTTGTATTTCTACCTCATCAATTTTACTACAGGATTTTAATGCAAAATAAAAATATTACTTTCTACCTTTTTTTTAAAGCTAATACAAAAATAGATTTTTGACTGTTATATGATGATTTTTACAAATCTTTCAGTAAAGAATTCAAACAAAAAGACAGGACTGAGTAAAATGTATGTCCGGTCCTTGTAGTCAATAGAGTAAATCCAAATTACGCCTTACTCTTTTCAAATAGGCATTATGTGCTATTCTAAAGAGACCATTTACCAAGGGAACAATGGCTTAATGCTGGCTCAGAGGTCTCATCTCTTAAAACAAGAATTTCTCGCTATTTTTGTAAGTGGTACAAATGCTTAATATGTTGAACAAATGGATTTATGGATTTATTTTCTGGGTACTATAAATCAGTATTTTCTAAAATAATTTCTCACTCACTGGAGTTAAACTGAGTAATCAGAACAAACATATATCCTTGTCCTATTATGGCTTATTCCAGTATCTGTGCCCATGTTGTAACCCTCTTTGGTCCAGCTGACCTACGGAACAACCTTGCTTTGTCCACTGCGTCTCTGACCCCTCGTCATCATCTTGTCCAAAAGGTGAGACCCCTTAGTCCTTGTCCATTCCCGCCCCTCTGCTCTGGCACTGTCCTTTGTCCCTCTCCGTAGGGGGACATTAGATTGTGTGTCTCCTTTGTTTGGTACCATCTCTGTGTGTAATCTCCCCGTCCATGGCAAACTGAGGAGATTAACTCCCTAAATACAGGGATGATCTGTTTGTCTGTCTGACAGATCTGTCATTCTGGGACGTCCCCGGAGCCACCCACACTCCATCACCTCCCACCTCCACCCTGCCCTCGTCTCGCTCTCTAACCGTGTTTTATATTAATCAGAGGAAGAACAATAGGCTCATCATTCAGCCTCATGGTGCTGTGTAAAAGCTCATTCACCGCATCCACATCATCCATTTGACCAATTACAGACTCGATGGGAAATACAGAATACGTAGTGGAACTTAATTATCGGACCTGGCTAAGTCCAATAAAAATAATGTATCAAACAATACAGAGCATTATCTATGTAAATCTGCTGAAATAAGTGAATAAACCTACCATAGAATCAATTATCAGCAGCACATATACATTTTACAAGTTCTTTAATATGCCTTACATGCAGCACTTAAATTCTTAAATTCTCAGGATCTGATAGGGATCTCCACTCTACTTTGTTTACACAGTATAAACTGAAGTGATGTGAGATAATGCGTGTAAGATGTCCTTGAGTAA
This sequence comes from Conger conger, assembly GCF_963514075.1. Classification (NCBI taxonomy): domain Eukaryota; kingdom Metazoa; phylum Chordata; class Actinopteri; order Anguilliformes; family Congridae; genus Conger; species Conger conger. Next base: position 36,614,916 of record NC_083771.1, read on the forward strand.
GTTTTATGGTCAGTCCACCAGATGGTGCCAGTTGCTAATTAAAATGCCTTTATTATCACAAGTAAACAAAAACTGGGCTTTTTTATTGAGCCATCATATTACCTAATGTTTCTCAGACTTATGTCTGACTGAGTGTGGCGGTTAAAGTCATCTCCCTAGCAAAGGGACAGTTGACAGATTTGTATTCGTTACAGCTCAGTTAAAAATAGGGAAAAGTGGCCTCAGTAGTTTTGTGACACAGAAGACCTTATGTTCTGTTATCTCAAGACCACCCATTCATAATATTGGTTGGACAAACAGAACATCTTTTGGCCATAATATTTAGCAGATGGGAGTCACTCTGCATCCCACATCAAATGTGATCCTTTATTGTGCTGGTCAGTGGTCATTTATCTGGACCTATTAACCACCTGGCCTTGGTATGTTTTGGCAGCCTTGCTAGAGTCTTGAGTTACATTTACCTTCCTTTGAAAGCACACACAAACCCAGTGACTATCTTCACACTGACACCGGCACACAGGCAAGGAGGAGGTGACTGTCAGTGGGGAAGATGGGAAGAAACAACAAACGGCACTTGTTATTTCTCCCCTGACTGAAAACGGAGAGCATGTTGACAGACTGCTGGATACATGCTGAAATCGGAAAGGTGTGTGCGTGTGTGGGGGTGGGAGGGGCATTGAAGTAATGTTCAAAAATACATCCAGATGTCAGGATGCAGTGACAGAAATATACTCAATATGCATATGAAGAGTTCAGCAAAAAACAAACAAAAAAAACCTCTCACCTCTGCTGAAATGTGCTTGGCATCTAAAACAGCGCTACAGCAAAGGAAACAAAATGCTCATGGCTTAAATGTATGGATGTCAGAGACAGAGGAAAGGTGAGGGACTCCTATAATGGTCGGGTTTATAGTCATTAAACACAATTCTTTTATGCTCCTTCCCTCCACCTTCCAGATTTGTTTCTGCTTGAGTCGGTGAAAACAACAGCAGGAGGACCCGCTCTCCCCTGCACCATGTGACCCACGACGTCCTACTGTGGCTGGAATTTTTGGAGGGGTGGAGGCCAGCAAAGACACGGCTGAGGTTTTAAATCAATGTAGGCAGGCTTCGGGCCTGCAGATTCTTTCTCTGTTTACTCAATCTCAAATTGATTTCCACAGGTCCGCTGAGGCAAAGTCAGTGTATTTTACGTTCCTTAAGAGCCCTCTAAGAATTATAGAAGGGCTTTCTGGGGCCAGGTGGTGAAGCCCCTGACATCTGCACCCGGGATCACCATGTTCTTCTGCAAACTGGGAGCCACGGAGCACAAACATATTTCATTCTGAGGCTTAGGGACACTCACCGTAGGAGACCGATGGGTGTGGAAGAAGGTGACCTCACATAAGCACACGGAGGTGGGAACACCACCAAAAAATGCAGGCGTAGCCTCAACATCAGAGCATCCATGCTACTGATCAGATGTAACTGTTTTTATTTTTTTGAAGTGATGGATTTTCACTTTTCATTTCACAGTGACTGTGGATATGAGATTTAGGTGTATTATTATTAGTATAGCATGACAGCAGATATTAGATCCAGGAAGCTAGCATATTATACAGTGAGCTCCATAAGTCTTGGGACAAAGACATTTTCTTCTATAATTGGGTCTGTATTCCAGAATCTTTTATTTGTAATCAAGCAATTCACATGTGGATTCTCAGACTTTATTAAAGAGGATTCCATGTAGAAATTACATGTAGGAGGATACCATGTAGAAATTACAGTAGTTTTTTTACAGTATATACTGTATAGTCCCCCATTTGAGGGTGGTGTAATAATTTACAGGTGCTTCCTTGATTCTCATTGGTTTGCATGTTGACAAATGGCAATACCAGACTCCAAAGACAATCAAGAGAATCAAGATTAGATACTGAACACCCTCGTATACCCATGCCAACCGTGATTGAACACACGTGAAGCCATTTTACCAAAACATTATTGCGCTCTTAAAAATCTTTTTCCCATTAAAGACTTACCCTAACCCTAACCATCCCACCCACTTCAGTTAGGATTTAAACATTTTAATATCTATAGTTATCATTGTAGTTATAGTTCTTGGTGTGGATGGGCCTGAAGCCAGCAGATTCTAGGTTGGACAGCAGGTACATTTTAAGTACAGTGCAGTATTTTAAATCTGGGATAACATCAGGTAACCTGAACACTTTTATTTATTTTAAAGAAAGGACTCATATTAAACTATCAAAGAGCTCTGGGTGACAAGCTAAGTAACTTAGGTTAGTGCCAGCTTCCATGGCAACTAACCTCTATACTTTCAGCAGGTTCAGCAACTGAAGATCCTATAGTTTCATACATGTTTTTATGACCATCACAGTCAGATCAAACATAATATTCCCTTCAATGATCTCACCCAGTCAATAAATGGTTAAACTACTTGTGTGGTACAGCCTTTTATATGGTCTATGGGTACAGCACAAACATCATGTATCTCAATCTTTTCAGCAACTGGATGCTGAATGTTCATTGTTCTAGGTGTGAATGTTCAAACCATTTCAGTAATTCATTTGAATATTCTCCGTCCTTAAAAAGATAATGGTACTTGATTGAAAAAAACACACAAGCATGCAAACATGCACACAGGTACACAAGCACACACACACACACACACACACACAGCCAGTTTCCCTTAGAGTTGTAAATATCCCAAGGAAGAAACACTCTTCTGAGGCATCAGTTGTGAACTGTGTTTGTTCTGCACATTGCTGTGGCATTAAAGGACAGAGGACATGTCATAAACACACTGGAGTGCTCGTAAAACACAGCGCTGCGGACAGAAGAGTGGCATCATTGCTCTGACCGTGAACACAGCACCAGGCTTTATGTGCTCCTGAGTCATTAGGGTCCCAGAGAGAATGACATGGGTAAGGATCCCCACCCGGGATGGTAAACACATGGGCCAAATCAACTCAATGCTAATTGTCAGCTCGTAAAATGTGAGCTAAAGAATAATCAAAACAATATGGGCATGTGTACAAGGCATCCTACAGGTAAGGTAAAATTATGAACCTGTCAACCAGCCTGTCAACAAGTGTGATTCTCAGCATCTCGTTTTGTTCCTGACCCATTTATACACTAAAGAGAGACACGGCGCGTAATCTTTCAAATGTATGTCTGCTTAATATTACAAATAATAAGAATAATAAAGCCAATGATCTGAAAAGAAGGGAATCATTATCTTTTCATTTGTATGCGTTAGAAATAACTATTATATACAAATGTTTTACTTTCGTTCTGAAAATAGAGAATGGATGTGGGTATTTTGTGGGAGGGTATGCATATCAATGGATTATTCTATTAAATCATTTTTTTACTTTTAGAGTGAACAGATTAACAAGAAAACAATCAGAATCTACCAAAAATATTCACCATGCTTTTGTGTTATTTAGATTATACATATTTTTGGTGTCATTTGATGTTATACCATTAAGAGTTACAGGGTCAAAAGTTTGAGAAAGTTTTTCTTTTAAGAAAATGAAAGTTAAAGAAATGAATGGAAAAAATATAATTTTTTAGCTTTTAGATTATTAGCCCAACTACTACTAATACTCCTTCCAAAAAATATAGTATATATATATATATATATATACATGTATCATTAATAATACTTTTAAATAATAATTTGAAAGCCAAATGTTTTATGTATATGAAATCTGGCTTTGCACCTGTAACAGTAAAAGTAGTGTGCTGACTTTTTTCAGGCCACACATGTACTGGGCATCCAGCGTCTGATGACAGAGCTGCACCCAAAGCCAGACCTTTACCCCCATTCTGGATCTGTAAAAGTGTGTCACACTTCACCTTAAACAGTAAATAAATCTGTGTGACCTTGCTAAACCTAATACATTTTAGCACTTTATTTGATGTCGATTTTCGAGGGATGGAGGGGCTTAGACAGTGTTAATGTGAAGCACTTGCGTCATTTCTTATCTCTAACCTGTTTTTTACCCAGTTACAAGGAAAGGAAAATATCAAATACATATTAAAACAAAGTAAAACATTTTTTTTATGATAAGCAATGAGTTTCATCAAATAAAAAGTTTATGAAAAATATCTTACATATTTTATAGTGACCAAAGAGCAGGTGCCACACTTTTGTGTGCATTGAATCACTTGAACAAAGTAAACATGCAATTTGTGGAACCCGCATTAAAGTAACTGGATAGGTTCTGAACTGTGAAGAACAATATTGTTAAAGAAAGAGCTTAACTATATACTTTACAAAGCAAAACAATATCAGTGCTTCACTATAAAGAGCATGAATAGGTTTTGGCTGTCGTGATGCATTTCTCAAAACTGAGTGCTATGGAATGTTGCTGGAAGGAAAATGATTTGTATATTCTTTAGCAAACCCCGTCTCCTTTATAATCATCCATTTATTTTGTAAATGGGGGAAAATTTCAGCTGACATTCGGACTGACCTTAGCTTTGTACACAAACGTTGTGGTAAACGGGATAATTGCTCCTTGGTCTTCGCTGAGGAGAATGTTGTTAGGATAAAAGACGTTCCTCTCAGTGGACCACACCCGAAGTGCCCACCCGAATTTTACCGTCTGGCCTGCTTTCTTGATAATCACAAATGTTATAAAGTGATGCAATTCATATGCTTCAGCAGACGTAGGATGCAGTAAATGTTTTTAACTCAAAGCACTGTAGGTTAGATCATGTAAGCTTCTTATGGCAGATACAGGTCCTGATTAATATACAAAACTAGTAATGATTAACCACACACGTCGTATTTGACCAACAGAAACCTGTAATAGGTTACTTTTGAAATCATAATGTAATGGTGCAGATTACTCGTTGCGTGTTGCTATGGAATGACATAATCCATATTATAGAACAATATTAAACCAACCCTACCACCCGCATACATTTCTCCTGGATGTGGTGGTGTTTGAGGCAGGTTTACAGATTTTGCATGCATAGTTACTAAAACTACTGAACTAAATGTTGAACTCAAAAAGAACTTGAACAGGCTGCTGTGACTAACACTGTCAGTCCAGCATGAATGTTGATGAAAACCCTTTTGTTTTTGCTGACATGGTGAAGTACAAAAACATAGCTCAAGCTCACTGGAGTGTGTTTGGAGAAATTCACATCGATGCATACGCACATGTGACTAAAACAGAAACCACTGGAAGTGCTTCCTTTCGTGATCTCAGAGTGTTTCTGCTTAGCACTGCCATATGTCTCCAATCACAGATTATGCCCATTTAAACATGCCAAATTCTTTTATATTCCACCTGGTCCATTTCACTGCAAATGTGCTTTTTAACGCATGTGCGCCATAAAGCTGTTCAATCAAAGCAATTGCAGAAACAAAATGCACTTTCCGAAATGCAGAATATTGATCAATTGACTAAAAAAGTCAAAAGGAGACAGGCGTAGTGCACAGCAGACAGTCAGGGGTAATAGTTATCCCCCCAGCAGAAGCTGATATGAGTTTGGGTGTGAAGTGAAAACCTGGGTAATTCCAGCTGAAAGCCACCGTGAGGTAGGGCACAAACCGCAGAAGGAGATGCAGAGGGGTGCAGACCACCCATGAGCACCGCTCCAGTGCGCTCCCAGCTGCAGCTTCAGAACGGGGGAATTCAATGAAGGAGACAAATAGCACCATTTTCTTCTTTGGGATACTATTGCAGTAAAATGGAACAATTAAAAACAGGCATGTTTCCCCTGTTGCACCTCAGATCAGTTAGAAACCATTTCAGCGAGGGGCTGAAATTACTCTGTGCCTACGTGCTCCATTAAAGACACAATGGGATCAGTTATCTATGGTTATCGCCAAGCAGTGAGTTATATCTGTTCAGTTTACACACGAGGCAATGATGAATATTTGAAAATATGATAATGAGAAGTAAAATTGGTCCTCGTTCTGAAAGAGATCCAAGGACAGTCTGTTGTTAGCTATATTTGACCCAAATTACTAAAATTGTATACATTGTAGTTCTGGTGAGAATAGTGAGTGTTCACTTAAACAAAACATGTACTGTATTAAAAAAAAAAAAAAAAAAATAGTGTTCACGTATACTCAAATACTCTCATACCTTTGGTGAATTGACTCTACAATCAGATGTTACAGAAGTTAAGTTTCAAATGATGCACAAATGTTTCTTCGATTAACATGTCACCTATTTCACTTATATCCTACTGACAACCGTAGCGGTTTGTAAATGCGGACCATAAACTCCAACACCCTTACCCCCATCCGTTTCAGCTACACATAAAGAATTTTGTTAAAAACTCTGAAACCTAAAGCCAAAGTATTCGGCTGTGATGTTTAGTTTAAGTAACCCCGTGGGTTAATAAACTAAACAAAGGTAAACCGTGCAAAACTGCTGCAATGAAAGCCAGGCTAAGTAAACGAAGCAAAGTTTACAAGAATCATTTAAGGGGAAAAAAGAAGAAGGAAAAAATGCGTGAAACTTTAATGCGAAGCAGGTGATGAAAATCGCGTCATTTCTTTATAATGTAGAAAATACAAAAAGATTCACTGGAAAAGAAAGGCTATATTAAATTATTAAAATTATTAAAACAAATATTTTCACATTATTTTTGGTTGAAGAGTGGTGCACTGATCACAGTGAGAAAAGACTAGAAAAGTGTAACTGATGGCCAGCGGATTTAATCACTGGTCTTAATAAGGTTATTGCTGTATCAACATTATTATATGTACATAAAACCCAGAGGATATAGCTCAGTCAATGTTTCATAGAGACCGTTTCCATATGGGACTCATCCATGATGATATAACTTTCAAGGAAAGCAAACGTAAGGAAAGAATATGTATCCCTGAACCAGTGCAGGCTGCGGTATTTGTTTGCACAAAACGCGAGTAGCCTATTGCTTCGCTGTCTTCCTTCCCTTCGAAGAGATTTCAGCGAAAAGGCTGGGACTGAGCTTCTATTCTCAAGTTCTTGGACGCGGTTTCCGCGCTGAGAACGAACTCTGCACGTGGACGAACTCCAGAGAAAACACGAAGCCCAAAAACAACAAAAGGGGTCTTTTTAACTTCTTCAAACCACATCTTCCAATAAAAGCTGAATAAACATACCCTGCCACTTGCAAGCGGCTGCTGTCCAGCGAGCTTCACAAAAAGGGCCAGGTTTCAAAAGGGGGGCTTACAGGGCCTAATGAAGCCTTTACCTTAACTAAAATAATAAAAGCAGCCTGCCCGCAGCCAGAGTTTCGTAGGTATCCTATTGGTGAAAACATAGGTGCCTATCCACCTGGTATGATTTCCCATGTAGCGCTTAATGATGCATTAAAACAATGGAGGGTTTTCTTTGTTTGAGTTTGTTTCTTTAAAGGGGGGGGCATGTGTTTGGTTATTGGGTCATTTGAATTGGCGACATGGAACACATCCGTTCAGACATGCTTTGGGAAACCGTTTGCGGGAACTGTGCAATGAACAGGCTTTGAAAATGAACCTGTAAAATACTGAACATCTATCTTAAGTCCCCCCAGACAAGACAAAGACAGCTTAACGGCAGTATGAAAAGGGTGGCCTGTGAATGGTTACTATTCAATTTGTATTTCATTCCCCGCTGGTCATGGAATTGAGATCAGAAGAAAAAGTGAAACCACATGGCCGGGGTCAGCGGGATCAGAGGACCACCACACACAGCAAAGGGAAGGGACGGCAATGGGAACTCCAGTGAAGAAATGGATTGTATAAACAGAGCCCACCATTGCCTGCACCCTATTATCCTATAATTTACACTGCATGGGAGTTTGGAAATGTATTAAACTAGTGATAGGTTTCATCACTGCATCGTGGCATTGACTTATGCCAGTCAAAAACCTGCTGTATACGTTCAGACAAGTTTAGAATTCTTCGGCTAATGTGTTTATTTTAAATATCCCAGGGAAATTATTACATCAGCAGCAAATAATTTTTGAGGAAACAGCCATTCCTTTGAAGTTTGCAGCAGCGAAACATGATTTTAATTACATAATAACTTTGAAATTGTATTTATACAATAAATGTTCTGGATTAGACAAGGAAGTATAGGAGTAGGGTTAAAAATTGGCCATACCCTGACAAAACAAACTGCAGAGAGAAAGTATAAATGCCCCGCCATGATGAATTAGCCCATGCTATTTTGTGCGATCGTTAGCATCACATTGCCATTGCCAGTGATGAATGGCAGCTCATCTTAAAGCTCACCTTACTTTGATTAACATTGTGTAAACTCACTCGCCTCCCCGCAACACAAACAAGCCAATGAGCTCAACAATAGTGAAAACTCTTCTCTTGGGCAAAGCAAGCAAGCACTTAAAAAATGCATATTTAACACAGATTCATTGTTATGCAGCTGGAAAGGTGATTAAATTACATAAGTCATTCATATTTAAAAAAATGTAACTACTTTGTATTATACTATTTTGGCCATTGTTTATAAATATAAAAAATATGTTATAGAAAGTTTTCAGTAACAACATTAAATATTAGTCAAGAAAAACAAACCTTGAGGGGTTATTTTTAATGCTTTTGACATGAAATCAAATAGGGGCACACATCATGTGTACAATATAGATTTTTAAATTGTATTTAATGTTGAATATGAAGGTGCATGTTTAACACCTTCTGAAAATGGATGGTCGCATGTAAGCTATGATCAGAAGTTCGATGTAGCTAATGTTATGGAAGTCTGGGAAACATTTATTTTAAAATGATTGGTTAATGTTAGGTCAGTCTAGGATTCTCCAAAAAGAATCATGATTGAGAAGCTCCTTTGTGGCACATCCAATTGATGCACTTGTTCTGAATGCAGGGCCATGCATAATGGATCATGCCTGAATCAGAGAATGGGTGTTGGTCATCAGGATATTCCCTGCCTCATTGTGCAATCACTCATTTTGACTACTTGACCATCTATATTCTAAATGTCCAGTTTGACCAGTAAATACCATAAATAAGATCATTATTGAAGGGTAATATGACCCTTGTCACTTGGAAAATACTCAACATTACAGTACAGGAACAACTGTTATGCCAGGTACTCTCTTACTTAAAGCCAATATGGACACATTGAAATTTATACATTTCACACTTTCATAATTGTACAAACCCTTGAAAGCAAGTTCAAAAAGGCACAACTGCACATATTAGGTTACTCAGTCAGGCTGCAGCAATTTTGTCATTCTGCGAGGGTGTCAAAGGTGCATTCCATGTGTATAGTAGCATACGAAAATATTTAAAGTTTCAGTCAAGTTTAGTAAAGAACCTGAAGGTCTACTGACAAAGATGTTTTGTGACAAATAACTTTTCTTTTTTGAAAGGTAAGGAAAAAAATACCCAAAAGTGAGAACAGTTCCTACTTATGACCATATATAATCATTGTGACCTATGTTTACTTCCAACACATGGAAAACATTCGACATGCGATGCTTAAAATGCTAATAACAATGCAGCAGCTGTTCCTCATACTTATCATTCATGCCTTTCGCCAGAGGCTGTACAACTGTGTATGTGTACAGGCTGTACAACTGGCAGCTGCTGTCCCTATACACGGCAGCCTATGCTATTTAGCTGATGTTCTTATCCAAATTGACTTACAGTTGATTTGACTAAGCAGGGGACAATCCCCCTGAAGCAATGCGAGGATAAGGGCCTTGCTCAAGGGACCAATATCTATGTGGATCTTATTGTGGCTATGTGGATCTTATCGTGAACCACCAACCTTCCAGGTCCCAGTCATATACCATAGCCACCGAAGATGTGAATTTTGTGTTAGGCATATCACACAGGGCAGCACCCATCTGTTCACTGGTTTTATCTTGTCACAAGTAAATTACACAACTAAACCAGCTACAGCGGGCTATAGTGAAGGAGATCTGAGCACAGTCCACACAAAGTCTGAATGAATGTTATTGTGTAAATTGAATCTGATGTTTTGCTTAACATTTAGGGACTGATTTAGTAAGACTATGATTGATTATGGTATTTGTTTGCTTGAATCATTGGCTGTCTTAGTAGTTTTGCATGTACTAAAAGGTTTTGCACATGCTAAAGGTCTTAGTAAATCAGATTATAAGTGTTATACAAGTTTATAACATATAACATGATCTAAGCACGATATGGCAATAGATCTCATGTACACTTGAGTTCATAGCTTTTCCTAAAATTGCACATGCCACTGAGCTGCCTTTGGAAAAACAGTGATATCCAAGAGAAGGAAAAACAAAAGTGCCAGTAGTTTGTAGAAGAGTAAATGGAAGCACTCTGTAGCCTCTGTGGATCCTCCTAACAGAGACTGTGTTGTGATGGTGAAGACTCTACACTGGCACACTCCTTACAGAGACTGTGTTGTGATGGTGGGGACCCAGCACTGGCACACTCCTTACAGAGACTGTGCTGTGATGGTGAAGACTCTACACTGGCACACTCCTTACAGAGACTGTGTTGTGATGGTGGGGACCCAGCACTGGCACACTCCTTACAGAGACTGTGTTGTGATAGTGGGGACCCAGCACTGGCAGGCTCCTTACAGAGACTGTGTTGTGTTGGTGGGGACTCTACACTGGCACACTCCTTACAGAGACTGTGTTGTGATGGTGGGGACTCTACACTGGAAGACTCCTTACAGAGACTGTGTTGTGTTGGTGGGGACTCTACACTGGAAGACTCCTTACAGAGACTGTGTTGTGTTGGTGGGGACTCTACACTGGTAGACTCCTTACAGAGACTGTGTTGTGTTGGTGGGGACTCTACACTGGTAGACTCCTTACAGAGACTGTGTTGTGTTGGTGGGGACTCTACACTGGTAGACTCCTTACAGAGACTGTGTTGTGATGGTGGGGACTCTACACTGGAAGACTCCTTACAGAGACTGTGTTGTGTTGGTGGGGACTCTACACTGGTAGACTCCTTACAGAGACTGTGTTATAATGGTGGGGACTCTCACAGAGACTGTGTTGTGGCAGTGGGGACTCAGCACTGGCAGATTAAATGCTGCTGGAAGGCCATGCAGTCATGGGGCTGGACACTGCTCAGCGACCGCTGACCTCTCTGTGGCTTCTCCACATAATTTCAATTTTATTTCATGTAAATGCTCCCACCACACAGAGAATAATAAAAAAGGATTATTCTCTCCCACAGTCTCACTACACATCTTGCACAGTACAGTGAGAACTCTCTGTAGCTGCAAACTCATTCAATCACATGAGGCTAATGAGAGAAATGAGGATGTTGTAATGTTGTAACGTTATATTGTCTCATATCTAGTTCAATTGGTGGGCACTGATGAGCATTAACTGGCTTTAAGAAGCTTATTTACCAAGCAGCTGGGTAAATATCTTCAGCTTTTTTGTATTAGGACATTTAAACATTTATATATAATTGGAGCCAGTGTTTATATCCTGATCAACTTGACATCTGCAGTTAATATTGGCTGAAGGCTTCATACAGAAAAAGGCCCATTCCTTGTTATGACAAGATGATATTATGAACCTTTGAGGATTAATGTGTTTGCTTTCCTGTGTGCTCCTTTCAAAACAATCTAGGAACCTTGGTTGTAAGTCACAGAATCTGGGCTCACTGAACCAATGCTAGTGAATCATATGACGTTTACGACCCATCTGCCTTTGGCATTACACTCACAATTGATGTGCTTGATACAGTTCCCAGAATTATTTCTTAGGAGAGAATTTATTCAGCGGTAAGATTATTGATTACTGCATTAGTTATTCCGTTATTCTGTCATGTCTGTAGCATGATGACATACCATATTGTAATTTTTTTTTGTCTCCAGTACTTCTCATACACATCCATACACAAGTGTAACTGATGGCAAGACCTAATATGTTCACCCTGAATCTGACTTTTATCAACCAACTAAATCTGAATATAGAAAGATTATTTTGACTGCTGAATAAACCATGAAGTAACAATGAAGATGGCTTAAATATTTATTAAAGGGGTTTTGGACATTACAAAAAAAAGTGACAGGTTGACAAGTTAAACACTTGTGAAAGGCATATTTTAACACTTTGGCTTGTTTAGTAAACAAGGTCCTTGTTAGAATTGAAGAGAAGTGTGTAACTCCTTCATAGAAAATCCATGTCTAAACTGACTGAAAGTATACGCTAGAATACACTGACCCCTCACTAAGTAGGGTGCCTTATGGAATTATTTTTTCAAAAAAAAAGTTAACAGAGTAGAAGCCAGAAGATTTTGGCAAGAGAAACTATTGGGTAATATTGCTTAATAGCCCATGATCACACCAGGAAAACCAGGAAAGCATTAGTCATATCTTTGTCTTATTAACTATAATATATTTGATGACCTTCTTGAAGATTTTATTTGGATGGCTGTTGGGCCTATATCTTAGCATCAATTTAATTAAATTGATATGCGTGTGTGTGAGAGAGTTTTTTATGTATGTGTGTGCATGCATTGCTTGTGTGGGTGTACGTATATGCACAGCATGGGGGAAATTCACAGCTAATAATAGATAAAGCATTCGAAACACACATTTGTGATGAGATCACTGCAATTTGTGATGTCAGTTTTTTCTTTTCTTTTTTTTTGGGGGGGGGGGGTAATTTTAAATAATACGGAACACATAGTCTGAAAGCACTGCCTGCCTACACTGCATTTCATAGAATGCATAACTATGACAACATTCAGCTTAATTACATCTACCACTGAAATTAAAATATGAATGAATCTGAAAAGTGTGGGTGGTATGATATTGTAACATTCCCCTTCTGTGAGTGTGGCAGACACAAATACACAGTGACAACACTCTGTATTTGTGTTTCCAAGTACAGTACAGTACGAAGGCCTGCACAATCTCACTGGTCTCTGCCAACTGACAGAGGACTGAGATAGATAATTGATGGGGGAAAACATACTTCGGCCAGATTTTTTAATTAGAAGAAGACATTATAACAGTCATCCTGTTATGCCATAGCCTGATTGCAAAAACTGTTGATTGGTTTGTTTTCATAGTCCACATCCCCAGATTAATTTGTTCCTTAGGTTATTACATCATCATAACATTCCTAATTAGGTTCAACTGGATACGGAGAGAGCAGGCACTCTAACCACAAAGACACCCACCGTCAGAAGTATTCTCAATGGCAAAAAAAAGTGCAATATGAACTTTTAAAAATAACCCCAAAAAAACCCTGAAATATCAATATCCTGAAGATGACGTGATAAAAGCAAAGCACAGGCTTAGTTTAATGCCTCACAAAAATAAAAATTACAAGCATTTCACATATGAAATTATACACACAGTGCTATAAAAGAATAAAGGCAGGACACACTCCTTTTCTGGGACTGTCATTAAGCAATTATGCGGGTCACGTGTGGTCACGTCATGCCTTTAAAACATGCATCAGTAAAAAGCTGGTGGGAAAGCAGAAATGAGGGCCATCTACCACAGATGCTATATCAACACAGTCCCTCCTTAGAGCCAAAGAGAAACAATCAGGCCGCAAAATAAATGACATTTGCCTAAGTCTGTGCACTACGAGATGGGTGTTAATTTTATTATTTGAGACAGTGTGGTCCTGTGTGGTCCCCCCCTCAACCACACAGTGCTCTCCAGTAAGAACACTGAAACCACATTGCTAAGGACCTGCATCCCATGTGTGTGAGAACACTTTTACACGCTCTGGTGAATCAGAGAAAAAAAGAACAAACAATTAACGTCTTAGCCCACACATCTCTTTCTGATAATATATGAAATGTTCACCATTTGCAGATTTAACTTAATCTTTCGAGTTGAATGATGGATTTGATATTACATTTTAAATAAAATTATTTTGGAGAAAATGCATATGGAAAAGTAGATCACAGCACGCTTCTCCACATTATAGTCGAGAACCACTCAGAACCTATAAGTGTGCGTTTCCTGTTCAGTGTCAGCAAAGGCACGTCTGATTCTGACAAAATGTTAGTCGGAATAAATACCAACATTGTAACATAGGCCCTTGATCAATACATGAGATCCAATGATCAATATGATTGCATGTATGTGTGTCTGTGTGACTGTGTTTCTTCTCTGTAAAAAATGCCACAAGTAATCTCAGACATGATTTTTCCCCCTATTGACCGAGCAACATGTGGTCCTCATAGACATCACATGTCTCCCAGCATAATGGAGCCCTTTTAAATAGCTTTGTCACTGGCAACTTTCTCCCTTTAAAACAGTATAAGAAAATGTTTTCCTGGCTTGCGGGGATGCAGCCGGGGGGGACCACCAGCGCACGCTGGCACAGTTAGATGAGAGTATCCCAGGATGCAGCAGGCATACACATTATGGGGCCGCATTATAAATTACGACACCCTTCACCACCGCGGGAGGAGAGCAGAGCCCAGTCCGCACATGGAAGTTGTCTCCCCGCTCTTTTGTGTGTAATTAGAGCTCCCCACTTCTGTCAGGCTCAGGGCCGGGAGAAAAATGGTGAGAAACAGGAAGCTAACCGTCTCCTCAGATCTCCCATTCCCAAGTCCTATCTCATGACTTTTCTCCCTCTAGGCATTCCCCGGTGTTTTTTTGCTTTTTACTAGATAGTGTTTGAGATTGTTGATGGAGACACATATAGCTGCGTGTGGTCACTGAACTATAAATGTACATACTTTAAAAGCATCTTTTCTGTTGCAGGTCTACCCGCCTTGGATTGGATGGGAACCCAATATTCACTTGTCTTGGACCAACTTTTCTGAAGGCATTCACAGTTAGTCATTCAGCAAATGATCCTGTCTCGAGAGAACCCCACAATTTCATCAGGTTTGGTATCCTAATAACAATTGCAACTGTATGTTTTAAGAAGGTACATAATAGTACTTTAATGAAATATTAATCCATGTCATTGCTGACCATGGATGCTTTTTTGATTCACAAAGGCTCAATGCTTTGAGGTGAGGTTAAACCGGCTCATATAGATCATGTTCAGAATCATTTTGGGGTTTTATTTACATCACATACTTTGCCTTCTGATCAATATTTTCATGAGTTCCTGCAGTTGGAGCCACAAACAGCAACAGATTGGTCTCAAATGTAGGTTACGTTTTCAATTATGGACAATAAAAAAGTAACATTTCTGAAATTGGATTTAGGTTCCTTCAGAACTTTTAGAGGATTTAATTAATTGTAAGCAAATAAAAGAAAGATTACATTTATGCCAAGAGGTTCTGGGCAGTGAACTGGCCTCTGTAATAAAAGTATTGAATGATTCATTCATTGTTTAGTGAAGTCTCCCTTTTGGACTTTCTCAAGTTCAGCCATTTCCCCAAATTTTCCCAAAACAAAATTTTACTTATGAATGACCGAAACACCATTCACAAACTTTTCTATATATATACACATCAAATTGATAGCAAAAATTAGCCACTTCTCAAATGAACACCATAGTTGTAAAATGTTCAGCTATTTTTCTTCAATCACACTGTCCTTGCTCATTGATGGACATTTTAATTAAACAAATCTGCTGATAACAAATCTGCAGTTAGATTTAATGGGTTCTCACCACTTTAAATGGTTTCCAGAATAACTACTGCTCTGTTTGTTTAGAACAGCCCTTCATGCATATTTTACTAGTTATAGATGCTTTTAACCTGTGGGAGAACCTATGAACTAGTAAATCGACTTGGATTAAAAGCATCTGCCAAATGACTATGATGTAATGTAAATGCTCCAAATCTTATTTTCCATCCCTCATGATTAGCAGATGCCAAAAACCCAAAGAAAAAGCACCTCTACTTAATAAATATTGTGTGACTATAAACCCTAATATAAAATTTAATTAATAAAAAATGATACAGCATAAAATCATCCATTCTTATGAAATGACACACTGAAATTCCTGAAATACTTAAGGAATGTTGTTGGGTGACAGATAACTGTGGGGTTATCTGTGAGAGCATAAGGCATCCCGTTGTATGCTGGTGCAGCAACAGTGTTATTAAGTCCCCATAAATCTGGGGATCCAGGAGAGGAGCAGCCTCCTACACTCCTTCTGCGGGATTCCCTTTTGGAGGTGTGTTTGGATGGGGGAAGGGATTTGCACGCTCACAAAGGCACAAAAAGGAACCTCTCCCACTGGAGTCTCATCATTAACTAATGAGGCTGTGCAAGTGGAATACTGAGACCTGCCTACCCTTGAAACTGAGGACAACTGCATCAGAACTATAGGAGAGCTGGTGGTCTTACCTCAGCAGATGCAGCTTTGACAGAGGTTTCTGATCAATAGAGAAGCTTGTTCTCACTGGTGGCAGGGCTTAAGTGGTACTCAGCAAGGCATTGATCGTATGGCATCAGTGCCATTGTCCCAGCCTTGGTTTCCCTTGTTGTCTGGGCATGAATCTGCTGAATATGGACAATATTGAAGATGAATGTGAATAGGTGTGGTTCAATTTGGATGTTGAAGTGTACACTTAAAAATAGTCCAATGTGAGGCAGGAACATCCATTAGAATGTACCTTTAATTCATTTGTGGTTGTATGAAGTCCAATAGATTTCTAATCCAGAACTAATCCAAAATATTTTTATTTCACTATTGGCTAGGTACATATCCAACCATTACATTAAATTAATTGTTCTGAAATCGTTTCTTGATAATGTCATATTAGGTTCCCTTGTTTGGCATGGTAAGTAAAAAAAAAAAAGCGTCAACGGTCATTCGGCTACCCTGCCCTTGTAGTTACAGCTCTCGCATAGTCTACTTACCATGCACTGCAGTCTCAAAGTCGCATTTAACAATCCTCCTGGCGATGCAGACTTGTTCCTGTGTGTTCCAGCCGGCAGACATTTCCAACATCTAGTTACAGATGTCGCGCATGCTACACAGAGAGGACGCCCAGGCGTTCCTTAGAAGGCCGCTGGGAAGCCAGTTGTTTTCAACAGAGGGGAAACACCGCAAAAAATTTGCGCACAAGTTAAAAACACATTTTACTGGCGGTGTAAATCGTATGCAGGCTAATTAAGCAGCGATGGCTGGCAGGAGTGCGGTGCGATCAGAGTAGAGTGATCGCGGTGGGAAATCAGAAATCATCTGTCACGTTACGTCACAGGCTCCCCGCGCTCTCGACGGGGAAAATAAACAGGGCGCGGGAGAAATTAGAAGGGGAGGTGCATTTCATCTCAGTCAATTAATAAAATATAAAATCAAGACTAAAAGGGAGGGGGACTTTGATTATTGATGCTTCTAAACTTCTAAACGTTTCACAAAATATAGCCGAAGCCTAAGATAAAAAACGGCAGAGGTTCCAGGCTTTCTAAACGATTTTAGAAATGCCAGTAATAGCAGCAGCAAGATCATAGACATACCCATATGAAGGCACAGCGATGGTGAGTGTTATTATAAATAAGTTAACCAATTCGATTATTGAGTAGTTCGAAATGAGAGACTGGAAAATAATGTGCCAAACACAAGATATGATACAACGACTGCTTTGCCCAAAGTCTAATGGCCCACTAGCAGTACTAACTGTTGAAACAGACCCCACACAGTATGGCGTGTGGGAGGTATTTGGATCTGTTAAAAAAATCAGTAGCCTAACATATTTCTTTTGGAGGGATCGTTTTAAATGGCATTGTTTTTTTCTGGTCACTTTATTATTATTATTATTATTATTATTATTATTATTATTATTATTATTATTTATTATTATTATTATTTTATTTTTTTGTGGTTATTCTAACATTTGTTTATGTAGCCTGCAGTATATAGAAGGACCATAAAGTATATAAACTAGTACTTGTTGAAGGACTAGCAGTCTGAAGTCACACACACACACACACACACACACACACACACACACACACACACACACACACACACACACACACCCAGTTTGTTAGGGCATTGTCCAATATTTTAACAATATATATTATGTATAAACAAATGTTTATTTCATTTCATATCTTTACATTACATTTTTAACATCATAATATTTGTTCTTGGATGTGGCCAAAGATTTCATGCGTATGCATGCATACTGCTTTCTGCGCTGGAAACATGCAAATCAATCTGTGTCCCAGAGGGCCATAATGAAGTGAGTCTATGAGTTTAACCTCTGGAACCACAAAGTGCTGAGGTGGCTCGCAATTTCCAAATTTATGAATTATGGGTCAACAGGTTCGAATTCAAAAGACAGACTCCGCAGTGAGAATTCCGTTTTCCAAGGTCATGCCAATTGTGGATGATTAGGCAATTTCTCTTAAGAGATTCTGGAATTTCTCATTGCTAATGTATTTTTGTCATTCTTATAAATTGTGCATGTACATTCACATTAGGTGCGTCTCTTTATAACAACCACTCAAAATCCTTATTACACATGATAACATCCATAAAACTGGAATGAACACATATATACCACCCTGCATTGCTAGTCCTGGAATATTGTCCTCCAATTGATATTAAAGCTGCAAAAGGAAACACTGGTCAGGGTTTTTGCAGCAGATGAAACTCCCACCACTGCTGAAACAAATGTGCCAGCCTTTCACTATTTACAATGGAAGCCAGCTGCTCAATATCATATTTTATTTACAGCAAATGTACATCAAATGAACATCATGATGCAATCTCCAGTTATGTTGTTAAAGTAATGCTTTAATTTCTTTGAAGTAATATGACCCTCATATCTTTTTTAAAATTTATATCAAAGTTGCTCACTCAGTTTGTGTATCAAATTCACAAACTGAATATGGAATTCATTTTGCTGTCTCCTTTTGCGTCTATACCAGAACTGCTGAACTAAATAAGCAAGTAATTTAATAACAAATTAATAAATAAAACCATGGTCACATTTTACAATAAGATAATGAATTGGCATTAACTAATCTAGTAGTTAACTTGAACTAATTGACGTACAAATGCATCAAATAAACTCATTAGTTAATGTATTTGTTACCTGAATATTTATAGCAAATTACGGGATAAACATATAATCAGTTAACAATTCACAAATAGATTAACCTTTTTTTTTTATTCCAATATGAATTGGCATAAACTAATGTAGTTGTTTACATGAATTCATTATGTACAAATACATAAACAAGAAGTACAGATAGTTAGTTAATTCATTAGTTAATGCCAATTCAAGTAACCTTATTGTAAAGTTTTTAATTAATTAATATTTTATTTTCATTCAGATTTGGTCATGGATATTTTTTCCATACAACTTAACTGTTAAAGTTAGTACAATATATTTCAGATAGTAGGTTGTAAATACTTGCTTTATTGCATTTTGAGGGCCACAACCTCATAAATATGCACAAAACAGACATGGGACGAATTGTCTAATTAATGCAGGCTTTCTGTCCCAGACTGTTAGAATCAAACAGGTATAGTCACAATAAGAATTATTACACAGCATATATAATTCAAAAAGCCTGGCATTATTCATCCATGTCTTGTAATGGATATCTAACTTTCAGGGGAAAATACCCTGACCTTGCAGCAATTTCCTACAGTATTTGATGTTCAAAAGCAAAATGTTTTCCGTAAAACCAACTGTAATCTCATAGGTGCTGGCTTCAGTGAGAGCTTGAAATCTGATACCAGCCCGTGCTATTTTGTGGAACTTTTTTTTCTGCTTCTTGTTTTATGGTTCCTTTTTTGACTTTATTTCATTAGCCATTTCATAGTTTCAAGCGTAAATGCTTGTTTCCATGGTGCCTGTTTTTAAATTTGTCCAGATTTGTGTGCCATCTTAAATGTGTTGCCTGCCAAAGCGTCTGTTGTGCCACCAGGGACAATTGCAGGAGCTGGAAAAAAGCAGTGGGTTCAGTCTGAAAGGAGAAATCTGTTTCTAAAGTCTATCGCTGTACCACTCCCTCTCCTTTTCATGTCAACAGGACTTCACAGCATACGTTCTGTTCTGCTGAGTGCGTTCGTTTCCTATTGTAATGTGAAACATGCGCATGTTCCTTATGAATGTCTTAAGACAATTAAGACCACATTAGATCCTTCAAGTACTTGTAATTTCATAAGTGAGGGTTTGAAAATAAATGGGGGGAGGGGGGCACAGTCTTACAAGAGCCACTTGGGAGAGATGGGAAACAGATATTAACCCGCGGTGACGGTCCTTCAAGGGTCTGCCTCCCCAGCAGCAGTGTGGAGCCCACCCACAATGGCACCTGCTCTCTCTAAAGAGGTGCTTCTCGACCGCACTGCGCGCCTCACACCATTCACACACAAGCGTCTGGGAGAGCGAGGTTCAGACAGAAGAGCACGGGGAGGGCAGAGGCCTCACAGGGAGAGGAGAGGGGAAACGGGGCTGTGCGGCCCTTTCATTGGGCTCTTCCGGCTCCAGGCCCCATGCCGGAACGACAGTGGGACGCAGGCGGAGTGGCCAGCGCTGTGGCAGGGTCTGGGTAAAACTCCACGCAAGAAGTGGAGAGTTCCGAGTGATCTGCGATGCCAAAAAGAGGCCATTTCCCAGCTCGGGATTTTTTCTTTTTTTTCACACATCAGAGCGCCTTTCTGATGTGTGAAGAAACTACTCTGTTGAAAAACTAGCTTAGGAAATGGTTTTCTAATGGAAGTTAATTTCTACTCTTTTTGGTAGAATTTGTTATCTTTCGTGTAAGTCTGTTAAGAAATGAAAAGGGATCCTGAATGAATCACTGTTAAAATGATAATTGGGAGCTGACTCATTTTAATTTACTTAACTGATGGCCTGGTGCTTTAAATTTCCCCTCCTGACAAAAAGCTGCCCTAGCCCCGGTCTGTGTGAAAAAATGATATATTGTCTTCATTAGATGGAAAAATATGAGCAATCTCCCAGAATGCACAAGGTCTGAATGTGTTTATTGTTTTAGGTGAAGGTGCTACTCTGCTTTATTTGCTTTGATCATGTATATTTGCTCCTTTGCAATCAGAGTAAATTCATTAGATTGTTATCACAACTGTGGTCCTCAGACAGGACTTAACCCATTTGTAATGCAGAATGCTTTCTTCTTGAAAGGACTGCTCTGTGAGATGTTTTAACAACATACATATATCAGAAGAGAAAGGCTTGTTACCAGACAAAAAAAGAAAACATTGGTGGTATAGTAATCTCTTCAGAGAAGCCAGAGTAAATGCTTTCAAGCATAAGTAGATTTGTTATGAATAATTAATTTTTAAAATACAAGATTTGCGAGAGAGAGAGAGATGGAAAGAAAGGGAGAAAGAAATTGTGTCTGTTTGTGTGTAAACTGTAAGGCTTGTACAACTGTTTCATGTATAAGCCCTGTCCTTGTAATACGTTTCTAAAAAAATATTCCATTCTGTAATCTTCTAAGATGACTACATGGCAGGAACTGACCTGCGCCTAGCCCCAAACAAAACACATCCACTGTCACCACAGCATAACCGGTCATGCACGAGAACAAGCCACTGCAAGGCCTCTGTCCAGCCATTAGAGGGGAGATTCTGTCATTCACAGTGCATGGCTAGGCCTCAAATGGCATCATCTTTCTTCAGAGGCTCAAAACCTGTTTTTGCGCTGTGTTGTTTTTTTTTTGCCTCTGACATCGCGTGAGTGCCTTTGATTTCACCTTGATCCAGCGAAATGACCCCCTGATGATGGCGTTAAAGGTTGCCACCAGGTCTCCACGGGGTGGGGAGATGGTGGGAGAGATCTGCTCCACTCTGGCCTTCCGTGTTCTCGTGCCATTATCTTGTGCTGTTGCGTCGGGTCTGTCTCTCTCACACAATCGGGCCCGCCATCGCGTGCGGAGCGGGCATTGAGAAGTTAGCGTTCCTCGCTCGGGTCTTCCGCTCGAGTAGACGTGCTGAGCGGGATGAGGAGGGACGCGCGGACGTCGGGTGCGGGGGAGCAGTGAGGGAATCTCCTCCTGCATTATTCAGCCTGCAGACGGAAGGAGGTGGTGGAGGGGTGATTTCATGACACACTTTCTGAGGCTGTCTCCGGGGGGGGGGGGGGGGGAGACGAGGAGAACCTCGCTGGGCTGTGCGGTTCCACAGCACGCAGACAGCGGGCGTGCCTGTGCGCTCTTCTTCACGGGGAGAGACAAATGGCTGTCCTGCGTGGACACGAGCCTCTCCGCCCCACTGCGTACGCACATGCGTGTTTATGCACACGCACACATGCAGACCTCGCACGTATGCCTGCACTCACACCCAATGCTCATGTATCTACATGATTTGCCACACGCAAATGTAAACATACTATCTGCAATCACATGTACACACACACGCTATTGTGAGGAGAAGGGCCAGACTGGTCAAAGCCGACAGGAAGGTGACAGTAACGCGAATAACCACACATTACAACAGTGGCATGCAGAAGAGCATCTCTGAACATACAGCATTTGTGGATTTGTGGATAGGCTACAGCAGCTAAGACCAATACGTTAAAAAAAAGAAGTCTAATAAATACCTAATAAAATGCTCAGTGAGTGTATAAACCCAACCAGTGTTTACATGTCAGTTAATGCAAAAGAGTAGATGCTGCAAGCTAGCATTTCTTGCAGGATGGTTGCTGCCTTTCATCCGTCCTTGTTTCCATGGGAAACGTTCTTGGCCAGGTCATGTGTGTGCAAATCAATGCAACAACAATACTGAGTGGAAGTTGTCTCTCTGTCGAGCCAAAAGAGGTGTGTGTGTGTGTGTGTGTGTGTGTGTGTGTGTGTATGAATGAAGCTGTGGAGTGCTTCAGATCTTACACTGCAGCCCAAACACATCTCCACTTCCCCACGACTGCTAAAATACTTTATTATATTGACTAAATCATTAGGAACCATTTGTTAGTTACCATTTAAGCAGGCCATTTTAGACATTTCTTCACCAGCACAATGATGAAGTTACATTTTATATCCATTCTCCTCAAGTCTATATTAAGAAATATGCATATAACATACAGTATTTCATCCAGTATATAGGCCTTATATAGGAAATGGATGCAACCACATCACAGGAATGTGTTTCACATTGCATCTAGTCAGGTTCTAAGTTCTACAGGACTCATTTCTTGGTGTGTAAATGCACAACCATGCCTGCAGATTGAGGATTGTGTGAACTTTCGCCCCTATTGCTAAAGTGCAGCCTGGAGTAATGTGATTCCTGTAATTCATTATGCATGTTTTCATTTTGGTTTAGCTTCAGCTGCCTATTTAATATTTTCCTATTTCAGAGCGGTAGTAGGTTACTGTTATTTGCACCGTAGAATGTCAGTGGATGCGTGTGTGCTTGAGGTGTGTTTTACTCTCTCAGGCAGTACTGAGGTAATTTTCACTGTGAGAGGTTAGATTGGCCAGAAGCGGTACATCGAGATGAAAAGTCTTGAACAAAGAAGCTTAAAGGGGGAAATGGATTACCATGACCTAACGAAGCCTTCATTTCAAAGCAAGTGTCCAACAATCACCAATGATTAATATGCAATTTGGGGTAAAGTAGGTAGAATGTGTGGTTTGTAATGGTGTCATTTTTTTCCTTGAACATTTTTCATTTATACCACTTTCCCCCACTGAACAAACATTATTATCGTTAGCGTGAAGAGGGCAGCAATCATTCACAGCCTTGCTTTTCTCAAGTTAGGAAATTGCCTTGAAAATTGGCAAGGCCTGCAAAGTGTTCAGCACTTAAGACCCACTCTTTTCCTTTTGATATATGTATAAGGTTTCAAAATTCATAGCAAACACCATGTCAGATCTTAGACCGTAACATAAACCAATTTCTTGAGAATGGTCCTCTTCATGGTGTAACAAGTAAGAATAACAAACAGTTGAAGAATAAGACATTTATCAGTTCCAAATCAAATAAGTAAATACAATACAGTAGGCTGGCATGTAAATACCAAAGTGTAGACCATTTCTAAGCCAACCGCAGACATTAAATGATTGTGTGTGAAACATTTTGAAAGCTGAGACAAATGCAATAAACATGTTTTGGGCTGTCAACATCACATGCTGTAGTTAATAGGAGCATCCTGCATATCTGCGCAATGAAAAAAGCCCATTCGCAATCACTATAACTACACTCGTATGATGACTATCTGTATATTACTGAATATATTTTGGGGATTTTACCACTGAATCATAAACTTCAGATTAAAACCAGACCAACAAAAAACTTTCTAAATAACAGGGAACATATTTTGGTTAATGTGGATATAATGATAAGCAAAAGGAATTTCTGTTTTTTCAAGGCAAAGTCAGTGTAAACAGGTTTGTTGATGACAAAGCAAAAAAACTAAAGTTAACCAAAAATGGCCTGATTAATCACACTGGGGCAGAAAAGCAGCCGTTTGCAATCTCCCAGCATCCCGAGCCCTCTGGTTCCCTCAGCTGTGTTTAGTTTTCTCGACTTGTGTTTTTTTCACTTCCTCAAAGCATCGCATACAAAATGTTTTGACGTCTTCATGAAACCAAAAAAGGAAGTTGTCAGAAATCCATTGGACCACATCTTGTTTGGAGAGTCATTCAACTGGGACTGGCTGGCTGTGGATGCACGGGCAGCTCACCCGCCTGGGGTGCACAGCGCAGGAAGAGAAATGGTGTGGCGCAAGTGGTTGGGAAACCATTTGGGTTTCATTCTCAAGATTTAGTCAGTCTGTTTAATCCTTCAATTAACACCAGAAGGAGAGCGATTCTGTCACGCACTGTTCCTCAGCAAGTACACCGCTGGCAAATTGCTGTACAGATAAACATGGTGTGTATGCACTTTCTTTCAACCTTCCTTGAAAATATCCCCTAGTCCAGATCTGCGCTACCTATTTCATTCAGAGCAGAGCTCGCCCAATGAGTTTCTTTAGTACATATTCGGCAGTAACAAAAAAGATTTGCGCCAACCAAAAGCTCTCCAAACCCTTGATATCCTTTGAAGCAAGCGTGTGTGGCCTTGAAGTCACTGTTACAATATAATTGCATGAGACTCTTTGTTTCCAGGCATATTTGTGAGACTCACAGGAATGAATATGTGTGCAAGTGGCTTTCCCCCTTTGTCATCATGCACCTATAACTTGTATCTCCCTCACCACAATGCGTTTTTCACTGTGCTGGAGAACCGCTTCCAGTAATCAGTTGTGAGGGGGGTGTTCTCGTTAGGGGCTACTTTCCTCGCGTCTGGAAGAGCCCTTCAGAAGGTTTGATTGGCTTTTCAGATGTAATGAGCTGGTGGACCCCAATTATTTGGTCTCAGACTCAGCCTTAATACTGGAAAATGAAGTTACCAGAGTGTGGGACATGGGTGGTGTAATCACCAGGCTGATTTGTGTGGAGAGAGCATGCCACATTTAAACAGCTCTCCAGTTGCGATAATGGCACTGATGAATCTGCTGCCAGTATTTGAATCATCTGTTCTCATCAGAACGACGCAGCAGACAAACCATAATATCCACAGCTTACCGTGCCGACATTCAGTCGGAGAGAATGCTTTGTTCTTGCAGAGACTGACCAAATAAATATGCTGTGTGATCAGCTTTCCCATTTATCACAGAAGGAGGTGAAGGAGTCGGTGCAAATGATCAATTCAAATGTCAGCCCATTGGAAAGATAGCGCAAGCGTTATTCACAATAATTTCACATTGCCCTTTCATAGTGTATCATTCGTATTCAGCTTCATATTGCATGCAACCCTTCTCTGTGAAGGGCAAATTGCATTAAACATACAATGCCGCACTTACCAGCAACACCGAGTCAAAGAAAATTCACGCCTAGCAGGATTGAAAGAAGCTATTTTTTGTTTCACGTTACAAATCGGTTTCCCTTTGAGAAATCGGCCACAACTCTTCAAACGGTAATGTCACGGCCTCACGCTGCCGCTGTTTGTGTATCCTATTAATCTGAAGCACATTGGTCTGGCGGCTAGCGTGCACGGCCCTCTCCGACTCCGCGCTGCCCACGGCCCGAGTGGAGGGAGGCGATGCGACGTCGTGGGGAGAGTGTGCGAGAGGCTGAGCCGTCACTGTGTGTGGGCCCGGGAACTTTTTAAACACTTCAAGCTGTGACACCTGACTCTTCAGCTCTGAGGAGATGGGGGGGACAATCCTGCGCACCTTCTCAGTTCTGAACACGGCTGGGTGGGAGGCTGCTGACCTCCTCACCGACGCAGATCTATTCTCGTAGCAGTGCGTGAACAGGCCCTCCTGTGCATATAATACACAGAATATACAGCAAATTAATTCTGAATTTTAAAAAGGCTAATTTAAAAATAAAGGGGTAGACCAAAATGTAAAGGTACTCAGGACTAGTGCTTTCAGTGATGGTCCGGTGTTGTGTTCTGTGGACAAGATGAAGTTATGCATCTTTATTTTAGTCAACCATGGCAATTAATGATGCAATCATCTCTCCTGCGACTAGTCCATTTCGCCCTATTGCTGAGAGGGAAAGTTCACTTAAAACCTAAGTACTTACTGCTAATCACAGGCTTTCCTTGTACATTTAAACATGTGAGATTTCATAATCTCAATGCACAAAGGACTCTTCTTTATTGATCTAAATGCCACTGCTGCTTGGGTAAACTGAATAGACCCCCATGAGCCGTGGACAAAGCCACACAAAAGACAGCCCTTAAACTCTTTGGACGTTTGTGACAACACCTGACATCAGTACCCCAGGATTTGCACCTTGCCGTTTCAAAGAGGTCAGCTGTTTGACGTGGGATTAGGCCTTGTTGGCAAAATCACAACAAAGAAAACAGTCCCTTGAGCCTCTCAGCCTCCAAGGAGGCCCCAAAACAAGGAGTAGCTCGGGACAGCTGGGCTCAACCCCTGGGACCCGGAGATGTGAAGCCCCAGTAATGATTACTAACCCACTTAGACCAATTGATCCTTATCTCCCTGTCACCATGGAGGTCCTACACCAATATAAAACATACAAAAAATCTACAATTAGAGATCAGCTCACTTTCAGACAAGTACGTTCAATGGTTGTGCAGCAAACAGCCGTGTTATACATGCCATGTTAAAGCATTTAGCATTAATTCCAGTTTACATATGCTGATTCTGGCCAGTGTGAATATGCAAGGAAACAAAGATCCACTTATCTATTGTGCAATTTATCCAAAGCAATTAAAATTAATAGTGAGGTCACCGGTTATAAGTTTATTTTAAACACAAATAAAAACTGAATTTATCACATCTGGAATCAGTAGAGAAGGTCCCAAAATGAAACCTTGCATTCTCGTCAGCACTAAAGAGTGAAAAGAAAAGCCATGCTTCATTCATCTGGAGCCGTGAAGTTCTGGCCTTACTGTAAGAACTGATAGTATTACATCACTCGTAATGGCTGTGACTCAGAGATGTAAATCAGCTTTTACGACTTCTAATCATTCCGCCTGTTGGATGTTTTCATGCCTTCTCAGTTACAAAGCAACTCAAATTATGCAACACACTTTTATTGATGCCTTCGTGAGTTTGTTTCAGCCTGTAGAGTATCGCACCATGTTTTTGCAAAATCATTCCACCATTGTATTCCACCATTTTGTATCATATAATTGATGCAAAACTAAGTTAGTTTTGATCATCAGCTGGAATGGAGAGTTTCCACAGTTGCCATGGAGGCCACTAGTATACAAAAGGCTGACACCAGGGACACTTTTAATCAGGCCCTGTTTGCCCACCACAGACGGACCTGTCGCCCTCTGACTTGTTTGGGCCAACATCAAAAAGAGAACTTGAGTCAACTAATTAGCAGCGATGGTATATTCAGCGCACACTGAATGAGTGATCAGCCGAGGGACACAGGCCCTCTCTCTTTGGGGTGGCTTTCATTTCCCTGGCCAGGATCAAAGGCAGAGGCTGTTTTTCTTCAGGGCAAACCAAGTGTAACAGCAGGCCTGATATAATCGACACAAGTTTTGTATGTTCCAGTCCACATTAATCACAATGATTCTTCTGGATGGGGGGAAAAGAGCACAAAACGGGACTCCTTTTCAAGACCGTTCCCATCCTTTTGTCCAACGTCCTCTGTTTGGCCGGGTGGATTGAATGTGCGATATCGCCGACGTCAGACACTCTCCCCACGGAGAATAAGAAAACGCGCCGGCAGAAGGCTTGTTAAGTTGCAGGCGTTTGACCGGCGTAATTAGGGTGGCTTCGAGCGCCGTCTGTGGAAATCAGGGTCAAGCTGGCAGGGCTCTGTGCCACTGCAGACAGCCAGTGCAGTGATGTGGCCTGGGCTAGTTCCAGCCGCCTGCCCGCCTCTTTCTTGGGGGCCGTCAGAGGGAGTGTCTGGAACAGCAGCCTCTTAGCAGCCTCACAACATGCATCAGCCAGGCCCTTCCGACGTACAACGCCCCCCCCCCCCCACACACACCCCCCCCCCCCCCATCCCTAAGGGCTAGGACTTCCCAGCATCGTAACCAGAGTTTGACTTTGTTTACCTTCTTGCGCCTCTGTGTGTGTCTCTCGGGATTACAAAAAGAAAAATAGCAATTGATCAGAGTGTACGCGTACTGTAAGTAAGAGCATGCCAACTGCAGTCAGTAATGGAAACATATCAACACCAAGTGTGCCAAGAAGTTGTTTATGCTGAATTTGTGTAATTCATGATTTAAAGTGAAAGAGTGGTGATTTTTTAAATGGTCCGTACCATGGAAGCTGTACACTGTTATAGGGTTGTATACTCTTAACAGAGAGTGAAGCGTGTAGCATTGCAAACTGAAAGCCAGTTGAAAATTCAGTGAATCTACATGGCAGGCCAATGTAAGCCGTGTGGTAAGCTCTTCTTTTGGATACCATGTGGGCACTTTTACTTTCCACAAATTGGATAGCAGTAAGATTGTGGTTTTGCACATCACTGC
Organism: Conger conger; assembly: GCF_963514075.1. Lineage (NCBI taxonomy): Eukaryota > Metazoa > Chordata > Actinopteri > Anguilliformes > Congridae > Conger > Conger conger. The sequence continues at coordinate 36,643,685 of NC_083771.1, forward strand.
TGCACATAGGCAATGTTGCTTGAAATATAGTATGTGAATAAACAACAATAATGGATACTTGAATGTACAATATGACACTTCTTTTCTGAAATAAAGAAGATGGGTGTTGGATAAGCAATATGGTTTGAATTCCATAGGTTTGGAATGTAAACGCTAGGTCTCTAGCTACTGTAGGAAACTACTTCAATTACCAGGCTGTTGCAAACTAACTAGCTAGCTAAATGAATATAACCAGAAATAGTATAATAGTCCTTAAAGGGCACTCTAATTTAAGTGAACCTAACTAGTCAAATATTTTCACTAGGAACTAAGGAATGGACATATTTAAGCTGACGGATGTTTTCAATGTGTTTCTTCATTGCCCTCTCATGCAAATTACATATAAAGACCAAGAAACTGTGACCAGCCACTATGTTACTCCTTTAAAAAACATAAAAGAAGACTAATCACAGCTGTTGGTCTTCCTCAAAGGTCCACTATGAGTTTCCGTGTTATTGTGAATATAAAAAGATCTGTTGTACTTTGATTATATTGCCTAACACGCTGTAAATCTAAATGATTTTCAGGCCCTTTCAGATTCTCTTTGGTCAGAACTACTGTACAGAAGATTCTTTACATGTTCTTGGAGTTTCCTTTGATGAAAAAGGCTACTTCAAAATCTGCAGAGAACAGGAGCTTTTTATACCCGTAGGTGAACCTACGCCTTTTTCGAAGTGTGGTTGACAAGGCCCTCTTCTTCTTAGGCCCAGCTGTCCTTCCTCGGACCTTTAAGGAGATGTTTGAATGAACTCCTTAACACTCTCAGACCAGACAGTGAAGTGGCCCCTGTCATGCACAGAGGACATTCCTAGGTACTACTGAAGTGCAGAAATCCTGGCCAGGTTAAAGCTCTTGTACAATGACAGAACCGCTACAGAAACTCAAAAGGCTAATAATGTGTCCTCCGTGTGTTTTACCCAGAAGAAGAGTGAATGAACAGCACAAGAGGAATCTGAAGTTATTCACAGGTCTAATGGGCTCAGGTCTTCAGGTTACTTTTGATCTGTGCTTGTGTAACCGCCTTCAGGGAAACTTGGCATCCAAAGCTCAGGGATGGAATTAGAATAGTGTATCTTACAGGGGATTTTTATAGTCCATTGATCATGCTCCGTATGTGTTATTTAATGATGAACGACTACAGTATTCACGTGTCTAGACTTAGGAAAACAGCTAAGGCTCAGAGCATCAACAATACCTTTGTACTGTGAGGGGAATGATTAGATACAGATTTAGTAATGAATCACGCTTGATTTAGCATGAGAGAATCCTCTTTTGCAGTTTTTTATTTTACTGGTCTGCTTCCTGTGCTAGTCTAGTGGACAAACATAAGCATTCTCTTTGAAGGCAGTTCTGTTTTGGCTATTCTATGACGTTAGCCAGTGGTCCCAAAACAATCATTGGTCTGTAATGGCAAACATTCCACTTCTGCTGTGTACACTGCAAGTTGTTTCACATTCAAAACAGAAATGGCTACTCATGTAGTTTTTATGTAACTGCAAAAAAACATTATAGTCCTGACACAATATACGTGATATTGGTTTGCAGGACAATAACAAACGTCATTAATGTTGATTATAATGTGTTTAAAATGTTCTCAGTTTTGCTTGACTTTGTGGATACTATGTTCAGCAATACTATGCAATTTCCATAATATTTTAAGGTCATGTACATTATCAAGTGGAAAAATATGATATTAACCTAATATCAATTCCTGAAAAATAATGTGATCTTCTGTCCTGTACATTTCAGACAGAAAGCTAATGAGAAACATTTGGGAATATCTGACAGAATTTCATCATATCTTTGAACAGCCTGATTCAGCTATGCCAGGGAAACCATCCAATCTGGAAATGATCAAGCTGGGAAATGAATGCTCATTTGTCGACACCACTAAAAAAAGAATAGCAGAAAAGGATGAGTATACATTTTGGTTGTTACTTGAAATAGATTCTGTTTTGAAGTGATGAAAAACAAATGCAGATTTCCAGACAAAGCACAGATACAGTCCTGTGTTTTGATTTGTGTGAGGCATCAGAGTGAGTCATGCTGATCTCCTCTAAGATTGACAACGATAATGTTAAACAGGTTTTTGCAGCCATCCAGAGTCACAGATGTTACACTGTTACACCTGGCACTGCACTGACGGCTCTAGTGTCCTTGCAAAAGTACACTCCTTTCCCCATGCTGTCTTACAATAATGGCTTCTCAAAGGTAATGTTTGCAATAGAAATCCAGTAAATTAATACAGTAAATTACTGCTTTTTTGGCCTCCGTGATTCAGAGTGAACTTAGTACAAGGTATTTTATAACTGAATATATGTCCATGAAAACAGTAATTATATCACTTGAATGCATTGCGATTTCTATGATGTTTTATATTACCAATGTACTTCCATTTAGAGGAATGAATCATTCATTAATCAAATAAATTCAGAAGTTTTGTTAGACAAGGACTTCAGATTGTTAGTCCTACTAGCTTTTTGGTTTGTCCTCATACATGTATAGAGACAAACTTTAGGATAACGAAAATTAACTTAAAACAGTCACCAGCTAAATTTGAATTGGCATATAAGATGACCTCCCCTAAAGAAGTGTGTTATATGTCATATGGTCATATGGTGTGGGGTCTGTAGCGGCAGTTAGCACTGCCACTGGACCATTAGACTTTGGGCAAAGCAGTCATTGTATTATTATTTACACTTTAAATGCTGTGTCAAATCTATATAAAATGGGCTTATTTGCAACCTTGATAAATATGCACTAAAAATGCTGTAAACTAAAAAAGAATATTGTTATTGACATAAGCTTTATTTTTCAATGTGCAAATTAGTGAGCTTTATGATTTAATGGAATCAACAAATTCTTGTTTTTTGGGTAAAATATATTTACCCAAAAAGCAAGTTCAATACTTATTGGCACCCCTGGTTTAGTACTTTATGCAAACAACCCTGGTAAATAATACAGCCATGCGTCTTTTCCTATACTTTGTGATGAGGTTAGACGACACATTTGGGGATTTTTGACCATTCCTCCATGTAGAACTTTTCAGAATTATTGATATCCTTGGGTTAAATAAATGGAAGGCAATATTGGAGACCTTGGAACCTTAACAACATCAACATGAAAGCCTCATCACGCTCTATGTTTGTGATTTGCATTCTGAAATCTAAGACCAAATCCATTGGGCACCATCAGCGCTTGTGGCTAAACAAACTGTGTGACTGAACATGAAGCATGGATGCAGGGGTCGCTGTAGGGCTCAGAACTCGCTGAAGAGGAAAATACTTGCCCTCGCTCAGTAACAGAAATGGCAGAATCCAACAAGGCAGCCACTGGGATATGGCACAAAACATGCATTTGCTGTTTGTGGTGATCCCAGTGTTAGTCACATCCGCTCCCAGCCCGCGCCTGTTAATCAACATAATAATGATATGCCATGTCTATTATATAGAAATCCTGCCAAGTAAGGACAGTTGATTCCTGATAATGACTTTGTGACTTTGTCGCAAGAAAATGTATTTACTGGCTCAGAACAGCCAAAATGGCAACTAGATTTAAACAGTCTCTAAAATCCCATTGGCTGGAAGGCATAGATGTCTTAATGAGTTCGACATGTTGGGTCCTTGCTATGCATTTCTTTAGTGATCCTCATTGGGTTTGATATGCAACAGGTTGAATCTTCTCACCTACTGTACGGCCTCTATGGCCTCAGAGATGATACTGCTCAGGCCAAGTGAGCATATCACCTCCTGGAACATATATAAGCATTAATAGAATTATATGTTTATTTCAATTCACATGGTGATAATAACCATAGCAACTCATTTACAATTGTGACATCTAGCTGTAGTCTAGTTTGTAGTCTGTTTGTTACCCCCTTTTACCCCTTTCCTTAAGATTTCTACAGATTCTTTCTCAGCCACTAATTTATTTAGTATTAATTGATAACCTTCCAATTTTTAAATTGTAGATTATTGTTTATGGCATAGCAGTGACATGCATGCAAACACTTATATATCACACTCTCAAACCTGCCAGAATTTTATAATAATGAAGTCTAAGCATAACTTTATTTTTAAACACTCGACAATACCATCGTAATAACACAATCAATGCAACTGGGTCAGCTATTGCTATTGTTCATAATATGAAATTGGCAATCATTGACTTACAAAGAAATGAAAGTGACTATTTTTTTCAGTGTAGGCACAAATATTTTCTACTTACATTTGATGTTAAAGCAAATATAAAAAAAAAACTGATTTTAAAAATCTAAATCAAAACCTTTATTCCAGTTTCATGTATCAGAGTTTAATCCCACATAATGCATTAATATCTGGAGATATTAGGTGTTAGAACCTTAAATTTAATATTTTTGTACTATTTTTATTTGTCTGTAATTTATTAAGTATGGGTACAAACAAACACATATAACTTCACATGCATAATTGCACACGCAGAACATTATTCTTAGCAAACCAATGTAATTATATCGTCTTTTTCTCAGTTTATAAAGAATGTTTTTCTTGCACAATAATTAATCAATGTGTCAGCAGCTCTGCTGTCCCTCTGTTATCTTCTAAAAAGATTGTAGTCTAAATTGATCTGCTGCTGGGAATGAACATAAACAGAATATTTTATATTTTATCAGTTCCCTTACATCAAATCAACAAAAGAGTTTGTTAGGAAAGTCCTACCTATGAATTATTTACATTCCTTCTACGGTATATTTTTTAGCTTCCTCTATTAGCCATGACAACTTAAGTTTGTTATTTTTTGCCAAAGTGTTTTTATATTACTAAACAACCAATACAGAATTGATGCATTTATGATGAAATCACCACATTAGACAAATAAACTGGGCATCATTCAAAGGACAACTCTGGGAACACATAAAGCAAATAACTTCTGCCTCTGCTCTACAAAAGTGACTGGAATTCTGGAAGAAAAATATTATTTTTGCTCCATTGTGTGAAATATTGTTTAGGAGGACCTGTCTTTTTAAGCATTTTTAAAACTTTTGCTGGCAGCGCTCTTGTGCCTCTTGGGTCAAACTTGTGCGATAGTTCCTCTGCTCCTCTTAATAAACTTTGCAAGAACTGCTCCAACTTACAAACTACAGTGTGTTTGCTAAGATAACAGTAGTTGTTGAAGCATACGCTTGACATTTTTACCGTAACTGCTAGTATTTCGACGAAGAAAATTATATGAAGTAAAGAGCAAAGGTTTTCAAGCGCAGTGTATTTACAGGTTACCAAAACAAAGTGTTTTGCCAAAAGCAGTCTTGGTATTAGGTTTGTCAAAGGACCATTATTTTTTAGCCGGTCTCTTTTTTTCTTTTCATATTCATCTACGTGACCATCGTTAGCTCTTCCAGTTGGTTTCTGTTGGCTCAGATTCAAATAGTAAAATTTGTCGCAATACATTATCTTTAATATGCAATGATTATATTTTATACAACTGGACACAAGCGCGCTCACACACACACCCGCACTCGCGCGCGCGCACACACGCACAGACCCACACGCACACGCGCGCGCATACACACGATCAAGACAAAAATAATGTCAAAAAAATCTTTGAAGTTAGTGGCTAATTTGGAGTCTATGTACATCAACAGAATAAAATCTGCGGTTTGGCTCAAGGACACGGTATTTATTTATTTTCAATTCTATAAATAGAACTGTGAGCTTTGGCAAACATTTGATGTGGACCACACAAGCATGGTCTCTGAAAGCGTTATTAAAAGCCTCCAGTTAGCCGGGAGTTGGTCCTGCAAACTGAGTCACGACTACTTTTGGAAAAGCAAATAATTCCAATCGAATTTGAAGTGTACATTAAAATAGGCTATATGCTTTACTGTATTTACATCTGCTGTTGCCATTACAGCAATAATTTAAAAACCTCCGATTGCATAAAGGTTACATGCGGTAGTTTTGTGTTTCAAATTAGTTAAAACCTACACATGTATTTAGAATTGATAAAACTGCACTCACGATCTCAACTGTGCGGCAGGGTGGGGGTAATTCTGAAATAAATTATTATTCTTAAGGAAGTGTGCATTGCCTTAGTTTTGTGTTCATGTTTATCAACCAACTGCAAGTTTGGCTTAATTCAAATACTTTTGTTGTTGTTCTTATTTTATAGCATCCCTATCCTTGCTTTGGAAAGCAACTGCTGCCGACAAGCAAATAAATAGCTCTTTTCATACCACATCGATATTTACTCCGTTCCAGGGTTACCACTACCACCAGTATATTTAGACTATAGGCCTAACAATTTGGCAAGTAGACACGGAGCAAATGTCTCCTTTTCCTCCCTCTGCAGCGCAATCGGTGGGTTGCTGTTCTAAGTCAAATAAGTGAAGCGGACCCCCGCCGCTTAATTTCTTGTTTTAAACTTCCAGTCGGAAACTAGGTTTTGAAAGCGTATTTTTGTCACTGGTCAAATCGGTGCTTCTCTTTTCTTATACAAGCACCCTCCAGGGAAAGTTCTCTGTTCCTTCCAAACGGCCCTGAACTTGACCAGTAAGTCCACGGAAAACATTACACAGCAGGACACAAGAGCCTGGAGCAATACACTTTTCTCTCTGTTTGACTTAAATGTGCAATAGCAGTCTGACTGAATAACAGGGCCTACGAGTAAACACGTATCGTTTCAAATACCAAGTACATTGGAAAAGAAGCAAGTAACTCTGAGTAATATTGCCTAATATTTCAGAAACACAAACAGAAAGCGTTTTCCTCTTTGACGAAGAAAACAAGTCGAAGGGAAACCTGCTTTAGATTTAAAATAATAACAATGACAATAATAATAATAATAATAATAATAATAATAATAATAATAATAATATTATTATTATTATTATTATTATTATTATTATTATTATTTTAATTATTATTATTATGTGTTTTATTATTAGCATAACTTACCATAATAGGCTATAGCCTATATTTCATTAAAATGCGAGTAACATTATAGCCTACATATTTCATTTATTTAAAAAGAAGCCTAATTTGTCCATTTTAACCGAATGAACCATCTTCTTCTCAGATATTTATTATTGTTATTTATGTATGTATTTATTTACTTAAGCATTCATTCATTAATTTTGGATTTGCCTTAAAATTAGGCGTTCAACAGTGAACGCCCGCTTAACACAATGATTAAGTTCCAAACTGGAGGAGTCATCGGTTTTTTATTTTTTTCAACGGGGAAAAAATGACCTGAAGACCTATGGCAAAGCCAGTGACAGGAAGTGACATTTATTAATTGAAAGGCGATAAGGCCAACTTCACAGGATAATACGTCCTTCGTTAATGACCACTTCCTTTATTTTTCAGTTCGTTCTCATTTTTGTTACATTTCGAGAGCTTTTACACCGTTACACAAATGTATATGGCTTCATGTGTTCCATACCTTCACCGTAAAGGAAATTTTTATTTAATTTGTGCTTGCTGTATTTCTTTCACGGAGTACCTTGAATAGTGGCTTTGAGGGGTAGCATTTGTGCTACTATTTCAACACACTCCAGCTGGTCTTCTGGCTACTCTTATCACTTCTACTGAAATGATTCCTTAGGGACAATAGTCGGTGTTCTTCAATAAGGCTAACATTCTTTATATAGTTGTGTCCATCTTTTTGAGAAGTCTTACAAATTCTGAATCAGCTCAAGACAAAGGACACACCTGTAGCAATGCCACTTTTATGAAAGTGGCATCATGATATACGTATATATTCATGTGATTATCTAATCAGCCAATCATGTGGCAGCAGTGCAATGCATACAATCATGCAGATACGGGTCATGAGCGTCAGTCAATGTGCACATTAACCATTAGAATGGGGAAAAATGATCTCAGTGACTTTGGTGAGATCCCACCAGAAATGGTGGTTTGAGTATCTCCGAAATTGCTGCTCTCCTGGGATTTTCACCCAGTCTCCCAGAGTTTGAAGAGAATAGTGCGAAAAAGAAAAAAACATCCAGTGAGCAGCAGTTCTGTGGGCAAAAATGCGTTGTTAATGAGAGAGGTCAGAGGAGAAGGGCCAGACTGGTTGAAGCTGACAGGAAGGTGACAGTAATGCGAATAACCAATAAAGCGCTCACTGAGTGTATATTGCCTGACTATTATTTTTATTGTTCAATTAATTTTTGTGAACATAATAAGTGTGCATAATTTTACTTTATACTTGAATAATCTCCATCAGGATCCACAGGGCATATTACTATTGAGCAATTAGGAGCCATTCAATCATGCATAGGTTCGGCAACAGCCTGTATTTATACATGAAACTTATTTTGAGATGTCTGTCTATTTCCAGCCACAAAGACTGCATACTGTATGTCTGATATTACAACCTTTATCCTCAGGCGACCAACTTATTTTACACACACAAATGACCAACTGGGGTCAGATATGACCCCAATTTCAAACTAATTAAAAATAAGCCCCAATATAAAAAGTTTTTTTTTTATTAAAATGTGGCAGGTGCTGATCACCTGCTAACTGTCTGTCAATCACCTGTCAATTACATGCATTACATTGCAAAAATATAAACATTTAGCTTTGCATCAAACAATATTCCCTGAATGCTAGAACCTGATGTTGAGCCACTAGATGTATCCTGATGTATGTATTGGTTGATATCTCGTCCCCACCGAGATCAGGATTCTTATAAAGATTCCTTTTTCGAGTATGAATATGTCGCTTTTGATTGGGGTCATATCTGGCCTCAAAGGTTATGTCATCACCTAATCATCACATTACTCCAAATTAAGGTAGAAACCATAAACAATTATATTCATTTATTGAGGACGAAGTCAAGACATTTTGGAAAGATCAAATATATTACCATTAAGATATTAATAAAAGTATATGCCTGGGGGTCTGATATGACCCCGGTTGGCCACTCATGAAATGAAATGTAACAGACTTGGCATACTCAATCAATATTTCATGCAATTATATGATTGACTGGTTGCCATTAAAAACCACAGGATGTCACAGAAAAGCAATAAATTATTCTACATTCTAATGTATGGCTAGGGTAGGGAAGGTAGAGTATTATATTTTGCTGTTGTTTGTTGTTCTAGTGAAAACATGATGCATGCAGACAGTCAATAACTAATAAAATAAGCTGACGTCACTTATATATAATGCACTGAAGCTTGATATGTGAACTCATTTAATGCTTTGCAACATCTTCATAATATGGCACACTCATGAAAGTACTCCATTTATAAGTTATTATCTTTAATGAAAACAGTATTTCACAATTACCTCCATGCAGCTGTGCTGCCTACACATTTACACATCTGACTGCATTGTCATTGATTATGATGATGAACCTGACAGGAGGAAAGAGACATGAGAAAGTCATTAATCTTATGAGTGTATACTAACTCGTCTGCTTAAATTCTGCATCGGAAATGATAAAAAAAACAATACAGCATTGTAAGAATAAAGCTGCAATGTATTAATTCTGAAGATCCTACTTTTATGAAATGTGTTGCTAAAACAGCCAGTCAATAACAGCACAATCATTGGGAAGTTGAGAATTCAAGCCAAAAGTATATTTTGTCTCCAATTTGAAATATATCCAGCCAACAAGCACTACACTTTTCCATGTAGATTTATCTATTAAGTATTACTGTATAAAAGGGATGCTTTTGAGGTCCAACAGAAGCAAAATAATAGGCCTGAAGTAGCCGGTATTGCGTGTAAAACACGTATATTATTTGAACTAAACGTATATCGTTTGGTGGTGTTCCCCTTCACCTCCCTTCCTACTGTCACCCTCCTTTCCCCTCCTCTAAAAGGACCACAGTGGAAATAAACATTGGGCTTTATTGTCTTTTATTCCCTTTGAAGATTTTAGCATTTGGGGCATCTCTGGTCAGAGGGTAAACTTGTACTTTAAATGATCAATAAAGAGTTTCCATCAATCAATCAATCAATCAATCAATCAATCAATCAATCAATCAATCAATAAATCGACAAGCTCTTTTATAATCTGCGTTACCATGAAGGTAATACCAAAATTGTGTATAATTGGTGCTAACTATCCTATCCTTTCTGAACTTAGATGAACTTCAGGAATAAACAAGACGTGCTTTCTACAGATTAATCTATTATAGGTGTTACAGAAGGCAGATTAGTTGCCTTCTGAGAAAGCAAATGTAAAATGGTGTCCATGGTTAAAATATTTTACTTGGAGAATATCACTTGAATGTGGACAGCCTCCTGAAAACCTATCAAATAATGAAAAAAGTATCCTTAGAATAAATAAACCGTAGTGACATTACATTATAATTACATTACAATCACCTTAGAGTCGTTATTATCCAGATCGAGCTACATTTGCTGCAGATACGCATAGAATGTGGCGTGAAATACCATGAAATACACTGAATATTAAACAAACTATACATCTTCAAAAACTATATAAAAACGTCATAAAAGCCACCGATTGCGCATTCTCGTCAATTACCTTTAAGTAATGTTTTTTTCCAGTAATTCACCATCAATGGAATAATAAAGCGATTAAGATGTTAAGGAAAATGAAAAGGTATTTAAAATAGACTACTTCATTTTCGGGACGATTATTCAGACAATTTTCTCATCAAGATATTTCCTGTAATGCATGTCATGCCAATCGTCCCTCCTCTCTCGACCTTCAGTTACAAAATAATTACATCTATGCTTACAGCTGATGGTATACCTTGCATGGCTATCTTGGGATATAAAGAATTCAGATGAAAAATGTTCCAATAACAGCCTTAGTTAAAAAGGGGGGCGAACACAAGAGGGTTGACGGTCGTTTGAATGAAATTGTTAACATTTGATCCGAATCTTACTCGTGAATCAATCCTGAAACTGTGCAAACAAGACCAGAAGCAACTTATTCATACTTCAGCGAAGACAAAGTTAAAACATGTCCTTTGCTCTCTATAGACGCGTCTGGTTTCTTCAATCGCCCCCCATAATATATATAATATATATATATATATAAAATGTGTTCTGTGTGCTATAGAACTAATATTTAGTCTGTATATAAGAAAAACTCTAAAAACTCAGTTGAGGCTCCAGTACGGGGAGGCTGTTATTCGTTAATATTTTACATTAAACAGTACAATCGTCTATTTCATGGACATCAACCCGCCGCAGTAGTGAAATGTATTAGCACCAAAAATTTAAGCAACATTTTATGAACTACAGGGAGGCGATTTGTCTCAATTTCTTCAATAAAAAATGATTATGTTCTTAGACCATTCCGTGGTGTGACCAAATTAATTCCCTTTTTTTGCATTCGCACCTTTTTATTGCGTAAATAGAGTTAAGTAATTCCTACTACCAAGGCAACGAATATAGGCAACCGATGTTCGTCTACCTCATGCTGTAAGCATGAACAGATGTAACACTTTAATGTTAAATGATTACAATGCATAATATAGACTGAAACGGATACTTCTTTATTTACCCAGTTAGAATGAAAGAAGTGGTACAGTACAAGTGTTCATGTTGCAATCCCTATTCGTTTGGACCTGCAAATACAGCCCTACCTGTAGCGCACATCTGATCACCACATGCTCGCGCTCTTCGACCGTCTCGCTCTTATTACAAATGCTGTGCAATGACCTCACACGTGCATCATCAAGCATTACTATCTGGCCACAAAAAATGCAGCTAAAACGCTACATCTCTACTTGTCTTCAAATTATATCCTTGTTGTTTACAATATATATATATTGCTTGCATCAATGGTAGATAGACTGGCCTAACAAGGGCAAAATTCCGCAGTTCCCCAAAGGGACTTCACGGTTGCCTGTTACACAAAACTGATTTGCTTTAGTTTACAAGAAGAAATTCCCAAGATTTTTATCAGTGAAATTATCCATTCAGCTTTACCCCTGCTAACAGATGAATATCTGTATGATATCAGATAATATGCTGAAATGGCATGTCATTGTGTTCGGTTTGTTTAAAGATAAGGTTTGTTTTATAAAATGTTTGTTTCTGTGCACAATATAATCTAATCTTGACACACATAATGAATAGTCATTAGCAGTACAAAGCTCGTAAAATAGTGCGCATTAGTTCAAGGGAATAGTTTGGTGTCATATCGAAATTGCTGTACATGTAAACCAATTTTCTCGACAGAACAGTAAACACAGACTCGATTTGACGGGCAGATGAAAAAAAACGCATGGGATATCACAAACATTTTTCCCAAACTGCAACAGACTTCTTGGCCAATTAAGAATGGTTTGCTTTGAATGGTAAAGGAAATAGCTTTCCTTGCTGCTAAATGTCACAAAATGCACTGAGGGCACAAAATGACCATTTTGTTTTGTTTTGTTTACTTAAACTTGTTTCAGTTACTTTAATCGCAGTTTCCCAGAAGAGTATGAGCATTTATCACTTTAAGTGAAGAGTGTAGAAAGATTCTTACACGTTTGCATAACATTAACACAGAGCAGTTAGTAATGAGTAGTATAATTAAGTAACAGTTATTTCGCTTTTAAAATTATTTTTTGCATTTATGCATATATGAATGTTTGTTGCCTACAGTATGTCTATGTGCTATTTGCTATCGATAAATATATCATCCAAAATTAAAGCAAGATTTAAATGGCAGCTGTTAGAACTTTATATTATGAAACATCATATCAATATGACAACGCAACAAGTCCAGCTCTGCCAGAGTAATATACTCGAATGACTTTTCCTGGATTTCAGAGTGCCTTCATTAGAGCGATTTAAATTGTGGCAATAACAGAGATGTTTCTGCTTTGCACGAGAAAAGAAAACATTTCAGAAATTCACTTAATCTATCCCAGTAGACGAGGTCGTGACAGGACCACGTGCATAAATATTGAGGGTATTATTCTCAGATTTAGATGTCAGCCCTAGAAATGCCTGAGACGGGAGGGGAGGTCTGCTCTGCTTGTCTCTTGTGATGCCAAGGGTTTGGTAAGCTCCATTTGGAACAAAGGAGAAGAAAGGAGTTCGGGGTGCCTTTGGATCAATAAAGGGAGCGGCAGGAATGACGCGTTCACACCTAAGAGTGTGCAATTCCGTTCTGCCAAATAGGCCGAGGCTGTATGCTTAAATGATTGAAAATAGAAAAGTAAACATTGGAAATACCCCGCTTGCATATTAACTGCAGCAGTGGGACCCCTTCCCCCCCTTCCCCATTACCTAAGTTTCACTGCAGAGGACCATGAAAAGGGCATAACACTGTATCTATGATGCATTCTCTTTTCTTACTCTCTACATTTCCATATGTTTCTAATCCTTTGGTTGTTCTTCCCAGGGCTGACTCTAGCCATACAGTGGGTTCTGGAATTATTGGCACCCTTGAAAAATATGCAAAAAAAGTGCTATAAAATTGTTATTGGTCATCTAGGGCGCTATTTGAGGGGAGGAAAGTCACCAAATGGATCTGTAATCACTATCTCCAGCTCCCCACACCCCTCAGTCCCTCAGTCATTTTCAGAACTGAAGGGCAGAGTGTCTAAAGGTTTGATCAGGACATATGAAGGACATATTCCAGTTGTGTTCTGGTTTTGGCAGAAGCTGCAGTTTCTTGTTGCGAGCCGTTGTTTTGGTGTCAGAATTTGAAGAAGTGTCTCCTGTAGCATTAGCCCCCCGTGACGCTGGAAAAACACAGACATAGCCAAAAATCACATTTTTATTTTTAAATCCATCTTTTAATTCCCATTATCTTGATTTGCAGTCAACACTGCAGGAGGCTAAGTCAGTGAAAGGAATCCTGCTTCTATAGGGTATTTAGATGTGTGATCCCTTTCAAGACAAACACTTTTCAAATGTTGGGCCAAAACAGATAATCAACTTGACAGAAATATCCATAAATCAAATGACATTAATATTCTTAAAGGGATGTAGTTTGGCAGAACTACGCTAATTTACATATTGCAAATATCTTCCTATCTTGATAATAGGTAGAAACGATGTGTGTGTGTATGTGTGTGTGTGCACTCTGTCCAGCTGAATGTACTCCTTGTCCTCTTGTGCACTCCTGAGGGTGAGCATGGCAGATATGCCAGACACTGTAGCACTGTCAGTTCTCACTAAGGCACAGAAATAATATTCACATACCCAGAATAATCATATATTTTTTAAACGTACTAGCACAACATTATGGTTTTGTCACATGGGGTTTTGAATTAACTATATGCAGTGATTAGTTATGGGATATCTAAAGTTTATCTATAGCAAAAAAGGCTTAATTACCTTTCAGTTTGTGCAAAATAAAACAAACAAGGCTTCAGCATGATTCAGGCAAGTTGCAAATACCATTCTCTTCTACCTCTCCATGCTGACTGTGGCAGTGCAGATATGACTTAAAGCACATGTGTTAATGTGGCCTTTATCATGTCAGCAAATGGAGACTGCCCTGAACATGTGGGGATTGGGCTTAATGACATTACATTATCTGTCTACTTATCATACTCACTAATCTGGGGATACTGTTAAAATAGAAATATGTAACACTTAATCCAGTTGGTCACTTATTAATAACATCTGGAGCCTCAATGGTGTAAATGTGGTAAAGTACCTTTCTCAAGGCTTCCAGAGCAACATCCCACAATCCTACAACTGCAGCGTTCCCTGTTCCCATATTACCAACGTATATACCACATGAAGCTGCATATGATACATCAATATGTGAAAATGTACATTTATGGCACACAAAACACACAAGGGCAGACATGTTCATGGATATAATAAACAACATTTTGAGGCAAAGTAGTGGTTTCTCTGGGAAAACCATTCAATCCTTAATCACTGACTCTCTGAGAACATACTGTATTTCTGACTGCACTAAATCTCTTTCATGTCAAAGAAAAGTCTGTCACATCAAGTGACAATGTGAATTTGAGTTCTTAAAATGGGTTAATTTTCTGCCCCATCGGAAGAGGAACCATTGTTCCACCTCAATAGGCAAGGCTAAATAGAGTCCTGCTCTTCAGATCTTTGCTGGACCTGGCAACAGTGGAGACTTAAGAGGCCAATGAACTAACAAGAGGGAACATCCACCGTGTCAGCCACCATCGACACAAGACCATCCTTTGATTGGGATCTACTGTCAGCCTGGCTTTCTTATTATGCTCTACTGCAGTGGTCACATGATCAGATTCCTTCTTGTGTCTTGATCAGGTGACCATGAACAACACCAAGCAACATCAAGTTGTATTACCCACTTCAAAATATTTTTTCCCCAATTTATGAAATCATATTTGAAAAATTGTTTGGTTTGTGATTGTTCACATGCTCCCTCTGATACATTTCCCTGTATTTTCTGGTGGCATATCCTCAGTGCCCTGGGCTTTTAGTCACTCTGTTGATTTGTCCAAAACCAGACTAACCCTGCTTTCTCTTACAGATGTATATGAGTCTGCATTTAGAGTAGTTGCAGCTGGGAAGGAAGGATTCACTCAGGAGGACAACCCCCGCTACACGTCTTCACTCGCTTGCGACTCTTCTGGATGGTCAGGTGCTGTGTCAGCTGCAGGAGCTCAGAGGCCAGATTGCAGAGTAGAGCAGAAGCAGTCAGCTGACTGCACATATCCCTAATGGACATGTATGTTAGTCTGGGGCCTCATCAAATGCTGGAGAACAATGCACCAGAGAGACAGGCCAAAAGTTGTGATTGGCCATTCTAAATTAGGAAAAAAAAAAAATGTGACATTAGACATTTAGTCAGTGTGTTTATTAAAGACAATGTATGATAAAAAAAATCACTCTTTAGCATTGAGATAATTAATTGTCTTGCTCACATGTACACCCCAATAATGTTGTGAAAGTGAAAGTAATACATTTATAAATGTTTTTTTCTTTCTTATCAAAAACAAATCCTAATAGAATGAATCATAATAGAATAATAATAAATCTGAATTAAAGAAACTTGAAGCAGACAAAAGTGAATGATCCTCCATATTTCCAGTTACACATGCAGAAGTGTTTTAATGTACTTTTATTTCTATGTAATTTAATGCAAGTATGCCTTTTAATGTATTATTTCAATACAATCATATTCCTCCTCTAAGAAGGTTAATACTAATTTGAACCATGAAATAGTACATGGTACTGCATACTGTACATTAACAATAAGATGAAGCCATGTTGCAAGGTGAATAATTTTTTTATGTGATTATTTTTAAGTATATGGGCTTGTGTACAGCTGTGGTTTGAGTACACTAAGGCTCAGTAAATTTCAAAAGTTCATCAATATTTTTGTTGACCTTTGACCTGACCCTACATTAAACAATGGTTTTCTGGGTACACTAAATGACCACATCTTGCTGTCGTTGCCAAGTTAATGAGACCATGTCATCTTTAGTTTATAGTTCAGTCATAAAGCACTCAAGTGGAAAAATGAGTCAAGCGCCGTTGAGAAGCCTCACGCAAAGTTTCAGAGAACGGCTGTTCTGATTTAAGAGGGCTTTTCACTGTGACTTACCACTGAATCTATTCCGTTTACTTTATTTCTCCTCTGTCTATGTCTCAGGGTTCAGCACAAATACATTAAGAATGTGGAATAATTTTACCTCAACTTCTATCTTCACTCTTTGTCTTGTAATTTATTAAAATTTTGGTTTTGATAGCTGGCTGTTGGAAAAAATAATAATTTCCTGTGTGCAAAATGAAATAATTTTGATTACATTGATGACCGTTAAAAATAATTTCAATAAATAACTTAAAGTGAACAAATCTCAACTGAAGGTAGCAGATTCGGAATCTTCATATCCCTTTGCACAAACTCTTTGCAAACTTTTAAGAATTTTTTGAGAACATTCCATATAGCGAACATGAGCTCTCTTTGGGGGGATATAAAACAACATTTACAAAGACACCAGCTACCAGGAGACTGCTAGTCACAATGGAAAGCTACATAGACCCTAATGGTTTTTCCATCTAGAAAAACAGTGCTTCCGTTTCTTACGAAAACAAACCTAGATATATACCTCTGTGGTAAATACCCAAGAGGCTTCCAAATATCTCCACCAAGCTTTTCAGCCTCAGCTTTCTCACCTTAGTGACCCTGCCACCCTACTCTCAGAATAACTTCCACCCAAGTTCAGTCACTGCTCTTTAAACTGCAGTTCACTGGCAACCCTTTTTTAATGCATGCTTCAGCTTTGTTTGGTTTAAAAATAAAATAAAAATCAATCACTTTTTTGAATCACACTTGAATTTCTTTCAAGCTAGTTTGTTTGCCCAAACACAAGATGTTGCTTCAGCATACGGCAGTTGCACCTTTCTACAGCACAAACGACTCTTTCAAAATGTGACCACGCAAGTTAATGTCAATATAGGTAAAATCTTTCATTTGCATTTTTTGTTTCATTTGTGTACGCTCTTAGATGCTATATCAAACTGAACTTTTCTTAGTGCAGTGACATGCCCCATTTTTTGGTGTAAATTCAGACCATCCCAGTGCCAGTTATGGAGTGCAGTACCACAGGAAAATTCATGATTGGCCAGAACATCACCTAGGCCCTAAGGATTCAGCTGAGTGCTCATTGCCTCAGTTACAACACCTCTGGTCTGGCAGAGGTTGTGATTCTACATTCCAGAGTAAAGATAAGAAGTAACAGGCTGTTTTTTATCCTAGATGTATACATTCTTTGCATGAATTTCACTGATCAAACTCTTGAAAGGAATACACACTAATACTCCACACTAACAAGCAAAGAATAATCAAATGTTCTGTTCTCCCCATAAAATAATCTCAAGGTATATACATGGTCCCACAACCTTAAAATGCCCAATTTCCGTATACAGAGAGATACACTTAATTTGTCATCATTAGCAAACCATATCAAATCATTATTTGTAAAGATTAGGGACAGAGATGACAAGTATTGCATTTGAAAATGTATTGTATTCACACAAGTATAATTGTGGCTGTTTAGCTAGGTCTGGAATACTGTATCATGAAGGTTGGTGTAACTATCTGTGTAACTATGTGCATTTTAGGTTCTGATAATATGCTGTAATGAACCAAACCAGGAAACTGCTTTCCACGCAGAAATAAAGAGCACATTTGGAAACATACTGTATGTTAAAGGGGGGACATGCAGAAAGACACATACTTATCATATTAATTCATGTATTGGTGGATGACAGACTGTGGCCCTTCTTTTTCTTCATAAGAAAGCGAGTGATTTGTCTCCAGACTCTTATCTCCTGTCTCTTGTCTTTCCCGTGTGTCTGGTTGTAGAATTGTCTGGGTTCAGATAAGAGTGGCTGTAATTACATGACATTTGTGAATGAACTTTCGGAAGTGGCTCCCAAGAGGTCTGTCTTACTCAAAGCTCTGTCACGCCCGCTGATGTTTGATAAATGGCAAGTGCCTGAGGCAACCTGAAACACACAACAAAAATAAATAAAACAAACAAAAAAAGTTCATTCATGACAATTAAGCAACATACGCATGTTTATATTACTCTTGTCTAAAACAGTGATGGTAAAAATATTTTTATCTTGTTGACAGCTTCTGAGTCTTCAAATTCAACTTCAAAGTCGAAGTGAAATAGTGTGTGTGTGTGTGTGTGTGTGTGTGTGTGTGTGTGTGGGTGGGTGCACTAGTCTGTTTGGATGTGCAATTTATCCTGCCAGTGTTGGTTTTCATCTGCCCAGCTGGAGAAACAAGCGCCATTGCTGAGCTTCCTGTTAGCAGGCCAGATTGGCAGCTCCTCTTGACCACTGACCTCTGGGCCTCAGCCAATGTTTCTCTCTATCCAGGATCAAGGAGTCCTTCCTCACACATTCTCAGCTGTGTTATAATCGCAAATGTTTTGCTCACTCCAGATATGCAGAGGAACTATAGAAAAGAACAGGATTCTTACGATAACAGAGGAGTTCATATTTAAAACACATGGATAAATATGACATTACCAGATTTCATATTTACTGCATTACAAGACTTTAAGGAGTTTGGATATGGTTGCATTAAAGGTAGGTGTCAATTTTGTTACAGAAACACAGCATCCATAAACATTCTTGGAGATATTTCCCCTTTGAGACATAATGCCACAATCCCTAAAAGCCTAAGGTCTCAATGCTGACAAGAAAATGCAAAGCTCAAATGTTAGTGATTTGGGATTGGCAACTGTGCAGTCCTATGCTCTGTTTCCTTTCTTCTTCTCTGACCGTGTCATTTACACATACAGTAGGCCTACTCAACTTCATCACAGTTGAGAGAATATCATATTATGCCTGTAAAGCCTCTGCAATTTCATTTAATTTTATCAGGAGTGCTTGCACACATGCCTGCATGCATGCGTGTGTGTGTGTGTGTGTGTGTGCGTGTGGAAGTTGACACCTTGCAGAAGTTTCTATTCCCAGAATTGCATTAGTGCATTAGATATTCATGTTGTAATGACTTAGCTAAATACAATGCAATTACCTTCAGGCAATTAAACTACAAAGAGAAATACAATTATTTCATTTTGTGGCAGCATTTTCCCTTTTTTAAGCATTCTCTTTAACTCGTTTGAAAGAACATAAAAATACTGAATGTGGTACACCAACAAAAATCATCACCAATTGCATAACAAGAACCAGTGCTTTTCATGATTTAATGCCAACTTCTGTTCTTTATTACATAATTATCCCAATCACTTATTTGATCTGGCAATTTTGATAAAGTCATTGGCCACAGCTGCACACTGCACTTGTGTCCTTGATGAAAACGCTTTACTGTGGTCATGTGATGTAAGTGGTGAACCAGCATTAGTGTATGCAGCTGTTACAAAAATGTCCCTATGTACCCATGCCTTAAATGCTAAGAATATGTACATTTTAATGATCAAATCATGACCAAATAATATTTAGCACAATTGCTCATTTGAATGTAATGAGGGCATAATTTTTAACACAATAGAACATTGGAGTTTCTAAATATGGAAGGATACTATACTTTACTATAAAGAGCAGCGAACAGTTAAAAACTAAAGCTAAAATCAATTCTCTTAGGTACAATGGGCCTCATGCAAGAACAACTGGTACGAACGGATTTTTTCTGCAATTGCTTGTACAAGTGATTTAAGATAAGTTGCAAATCAAATATGAAAAAAGATTTTGCAACTGCATTGCTTATTTCTTGCCTCAAAGTGTTCAGGAGGAATAATAATAAAAAAATTTAAACCGATTTGCCCTATATTGTTGTCTTTTGCCGGAACCAATGAGCTACAGTCTACCCAGTCAGGTACTGAATACATGACATTCCCTTTTGTTCATCCCATCGGTCATCTATCTGACAGAACACACCTACAGTACCGTGTGTATTGTATTATATATATCTTGGGGGTTTGATGGCATTTTTATGTGAATTGTGCATTTTCTGGACATGCCTAGACATACAAATTCACATTTCAGATGTGTGCTCATTTACATATAGGTGAAGTTCTGTGGTTATTTAGGAGTGTTTTCTGCAGTTAAGAGTGTTAAGTGAATCTGACATGGCACACTTGCATGAGTTCATTCAAGAGAAATTTCCAATAGGGATACAAAAATGTTCTTGCATGAGGCCCATTGTATCTCTCCATTCCCAAGTTTTTATCTGAAAACTTAATAAATACATACATTTATATAAGAAAATACAAACAAATATAAATTCAACAAAAATTCTCTGTAACATAAAATCTTTTTTTTATCGCAAATTTGGTCTTTTCTACTGACAGGTAGAACAGGAAATAAACATTTAACACCAAATTTACATTGAAAATCTAGGGTGCCTAAGACTTTTACACAGTACTGCATGTACTCAGAATTAATTCATCTCCAATGATGGGATATCTCGTATTGAGATATTGCATGTCTGCTGGTTAAGAAAGCCCTGGTGTGTTTTTCCCACACTTTCTCTAAACATAATTAGCCCAGTGGCAATCTGCCTCTGGAATTAACCTGTTTGGCAAAACTAATGGGGTCAGATTTGCAACAGATGTAGAGTTTGGCATGCTCTTAGAAACAAATGTATGTTAATGACAAGGTAAATGGGTGAAAACATGTTGTTTTCCTCCTGGATGATTTGAAGTGAAGACCAGGGGAAGAATGGTAAGAAATCACCAGAGGAATAAGACATTAGTGGAAATATTCACTTCCCTTAACAATAAATTGTGCACTTGTGGTGTTAATGGGGCATAATAAGGTAAGCGCAGTGTTTCTGGCTGCTCTCTATAGCCTCATAAGTGTGCAACAGAGACAGACTAGAATGGTATTTCCTGTGGCTGTCACCCTAACAGTCAAAGAAAATATGTGCATTTCTCATTTTGAAAAGTATATTTTTATATAAGGTGAATGTCAGGCTTTGCATACTGGCCTTCCTACATTCCTCGGTATTAAAGGGTTCTGTCTGTCCTTCAGGCAGTTTTGGAGTCTCTGAAAGTGACAGTGTTGATTCCATGCCAGGCAGTGACATCGCGGCAGAAGGGGCCTGTCTGGACTTGACACTGGGAGGACAGGAGAGCAGGACGGGAGGAGGACGAGGGAGAAAGAGAGATGAGGGCGTCTGACCTCGGCTTTGAGCGCATTCACACCCATGCACCGACACACCGGGGTGGCGCCGATCTGGATGATGCAGCTGGCCAAGAAGCCACACTGTGATGGATGTGTCCATCCCTTAGAAAAACAACATACAGTTTTCTGGCATTCTGTCTGCTGGGAGCACATTAAAATCAGATCATTCATGCATGACACCGATCCTGGAGGTGGCACTCAGCCGTCCGGTGGGTTATCTTCCATCAGACTGTTCTCCTTAAAGACTGGATGAATCCTCTGTTCGGTCTAAAGGCTTCCACATGCTTCAAACAAACTTCTGTTCGGGAGGCCGAAACCAACATTCTGACGTCTCACTTTCCACAGCAATTGGTGTGCAATAGGAGAGCTTTCAGGTGGTGTGCAAATTGTCAAATATTGTTGGCCAACCACCAGTAAACCATTAGAAGAAGAAGAAGAACTACAACACAAACATGAACATGAGTGTGTTTGCCAAAATTTGTAAGACAATAATGGCATCACAATTATAAAGACAAGCAGAGCTCATTCCAATTGCCCATCTTCACTCCTTGCATCTCTTCCTCATGTTCCTCATAGCTCCATCCAATGGAAGACACAAGGGAAGGACATGCGGAAGAGATAAGCCAGAGGACGGGTAAAATAAATGATTGGATTGAGGCCGCAGAAGGCACTGAAGTCTTTGATGAACTCACACCCCTCTCTATGACGGAACAGTTATGAACAATAGCATTGTCCGACGTCATACAAACTAGTCCGTTTGAAGCCTATGGAAACCTTAACCTCAATGCTCTTTCTCTTTAGGTGTGTGTTTTTCCCATTACTTTTTTTCATTACTTATTCTTCTGCCTTCTAAAATTTACCCATTCTGTCATTGTGACATCCTCCATCAAGTTGGGAGGTCACACATTGCAGCTGGCAATAACGTATTTGCACTCTGAAATGCACCAGCTGAGCTGTGCAGGAATGCACTGGAGGACTATAAAACCCTTACAGAGGTTTGGTACCCTTGTAGATAAGAAAGTGACCAGAGGAGCTGTTATAAAGCGTGGATACATTTGTGAATGAAATGATCCCACCCTCGACCAGACTTGAGAACTGCCAGTCTTAGCTGTGGTACAGCCAGGATTCTCCAAATAGCCAGAGCACAGCATTGATTAAATTCAATACAATTCAATTCAATTCAATAGCGCTTTTCACAGCAGACTGTCCCAAACACGCTTTATACAGTAACAGAAGGGAAGAAAATGGGAAATATAAGCCCCCAAATAGCATATGAGGTAAACAACATTCTAGTAGGAGAAAATCCCTCAAACAGTGGCGAGAAATCTCGAGAGGAACCCATCTTCTGGTTGAGATTGGCCAGTTCATGTATTAAACTACCAGGTAATCTAGAAAGTCCACATGGATAGATGTAGAGGATACAGTTCAGAGGGGAGGGGATGAGTCTATAATTCCAGAATCTGTCAAAGTGTAGACAAGGACTAAGAATGAGGCAGGGCTGCCACATTCCTCAGGGCAGGAGCCTGATTGGAGTAGTCCAATGGTCCAAAAGCATTGAGCTGGATGTGTCACTAGGGACCTAACCAGATTTGCAGTTCATTTTCAATTTTAGACTAATGTTAAGTGAGACACTTAACAAATAAAACTTGCATGTTACTTATTACTGAGGACAAATACCTTTGCAGCTGGATTGAACAATCTCCCAAAGACACAGATTTGTAGAACAGATGCTTACAGTGCAGTGCTCCTTTCCTCCATAACTGTAGAATATCAGGCTGTAAAACATACCACAGCATGTTCCACCTCTGCTCAGACCGCAGTTTGAATGTCAGCGCTCAAATCAATCTTTCAAGTGTTTGTTTGCTTAACTGGCTGACCCATAGGAAGAGCTCACCAGGAGAGTTGTGAAAAAAATATTTTATTGTTCAGGGCCCGCTATCACTCAAAAGAGTAACACATCTGTGTGATGAACTGCAGAAAAACTAGCATCTCTCTCTTGCTGCAAATATTATAATTTACTTCTTTGCTGCGCCATTGCTAAAATGTGTTGTGTTTGCAAATACGGTTCAGTGAACAGGACTAGTGATTGCCAGCTCCCCAGGTTCAAGACTGGATACGCACTGAAACAACAATGTGCTTGAGCAAGCAAACCATTATTTGGCAGTGATTGGGTGTGCAGTTAGTACAAGAGTTGTTTAAAAATGATCACTGGTATATCTTAGCATTTTATATAGCGTCCTTACAGTAGGCTCTTTGTTTCATTAGGCACATTTTCATTAGAAATTAGAAAATGAAACATTGAGTAAATTACCTTTACCAGTCAGATTTGTTTATTAATTTCCTTTTAAAAAAAAGACCCCTAGACACCCTTTAATAGAATTTTAGAAATGCAAATATATTTAATCTTTTTTTTCTTCCAAAGCCTGCTATACTCAGTGACCACTTTATTAGGTAGATCTGTACACCAGCTTGTTAATGATAATATTTAATCAGCCAATCATGTGGCAGCAACTAAATGCATAAAAGCATGTCAGCTGTTTTTCAGACCAAATGTCAGAATGGGGAAGAAATATGATCTAAGTGACTTTGACCATGGAATGATTGTTGGTGCCAAACAGGGTGGTTTGAGTATCTTAGAAACTACTGATCTCCCGGGATTTTCACACACACTAGTGTTAATGAGAGAGGTCAGAGGAGAAGGGCCATACTTGTTGAAGCTGACAGTAATGCAAATAACCACATATTACAACAGTAGTATGCAGAAGAGCATCTCTGAACACACACCGTGTCAAGTGGATAGGCAACAGCAGCAGAAGCAGAAGACCAGTTGTGGGAGGGATCCAGACAGTGGTGCAGTGTGCTATAGGAGGTGATGTAAATTCTCTTTGGATTTGATTATATTGCCATTGGAAGGTTAATATGCTGAACAAATTGTTGAAGTAACATTGTTTTCAGTAATGAAAGTTATATATGGGATGTAATTGTCTTTCCTGTGGCTTTGAACAGACCTTGATTGTTGCTATAACCTGAGGAAGCTGACCTAACAGAAAAATTACCTAACAGGAGCAGTTCCCAGTTTTCTGCACTAACATACAATAAGCTCATAAGTGAAAACATGTGGAAGCCAGTGATATTGAAAGTAAAAATGATTGAGCACCAGTACAAGTACAGGAAATAACAAAAGCCAAAAAGTGACTCTTGTTTTTTTCTTGCTCCATTGTTTTCCAGTCCAAAAGCCTTTAATCTTTTCTGCAAAATTCCTGAGTGTTGTCCTCATTATTTGGTTCAATAAAACCCAACTATGATACTAAAATTGTATCATATTATCATATTCTACAAAAAGCAAGAGCAAAGCAAAGGCTCTTTTTGAATTGGCCAGTTTAACCATTATTAATACTAAGTGCTCGCAGGGCATTATACTTGCATATATGATTTGATCCTTTGTTTTCAGGGGTCCTTAGTCTATCAAAACAAGTCTGTCCTCTGAGATTCTTTTAGGTCTCAAACAGTATGAAGATCATAAACATTCAAGCCATTCAGAAAAGCAGTTGAGAAATCTACCCATCTCTTTTGCACTCACATCTTCTACTCACTTACTCACTGTGTTGCATTCAATCCCAGCACATGATATCATATTTACATATCATATCATTTTTGTTTCCTGTATGTCATACTACTTTGTATCCCACAGACACCTCCTTAAATTACATATTTACATTGCCTTATACTCCTGCTTTTCAGTATGCATGGTTGTATGTAGCTTACTCATGTCTAGAACCTGAAAAACTAAATCTAGAACTAAAACTAAAACAGCTTTATCTTTAAACTGCTGTTGGGAATTACTGTATGGCCAAATAGATCTTTGGGAGTATTAAATTCCATCTTTGGAACAAAAAAGGAACACAAATCTATCAGTTTTTCCCTCCAAACTTATCATGGTAATGGTAATAATCTGAATGAGAAGATGGGAAATTAAGATTTGCACTGTAAAATTTACACACAATTTTACTAGATGCATTATGTCAACTCAATTTAAATAATATAATAGGTCATTTTAATTGAAAGTAGAAAATAGTGAATCGTTGAACAGATAGAATATTCAGAATTTAAATAAGTAAACACCAGTCCAAGGCAATTGGATTCCTCAAATGATCTGAGTTATCTCAACTTTACTGTGTGGGGATTCCCTTCAGATCTTTTCTATTGTTAGGCCACTTCTTCTTGGAAATGGTATACTTTATATTGGCCTGCTGCCAATCCCACACATTTCAAGTCTAAAATAGTGGTAGTCAATTTCTATATGATATCAATCATTATTGATAAAGTCATTTGAAGAACCATAAGTTTCCACTTCATTTCAAGTTTTTTAATTCAATCACTGTGTCAGCCACTGGTTTGTGTTTCACTGTACTTACTAAAATTGTGTGTATGTGTGTGTGTGTGTGTGTGTGTGTGTGTGTGTGTACAGTCAAACACAGTATGGAGGGTGCAAGACAAGTGGTTGTCTGTTGACAGTGATTCCCAGCCCTTCAGATGTCTGTGACAGAAAGCAGTTGTCTGTTCACTCCGACCTCTAGCCTGACTGTATGAGAATGATATGCAGTGTTCAGCATTCACCAGTTCAGCGTCCTCCATGACCTGTACATTTGTACTGTTTCAGCATTCTGCTGCACTGAGTAGTACTCACTTTCAGTTAAAGACTGAGTTTTGGATATGTAATAAAGAATGCTCAGTAACCCCAGTGAACCAATAATAATGTTACTGAAGAAACTAAGTGTGAATTAAATTGTTCAGTTTTAAATTAACTTATAGTTTATATGAGTCTACTATGGCCAGAGGAGATGCATCTCTGTTAGAGTTGAATTAACACACCACATTTTACTGTGTGCCAAATAATTAGGATATGTCTAAGAAATCAATATGCAATATTTATATGTATTTAATATTCAGTTGTTCAAACACTTTTTTGTGTCACTTGTGCAATAATCATGTAGCCTAAATAATAAATGTCTATTACCAACAAATATGATGAAAGGCCATTGACTTCAACCAATAATCACACATTTCATGCATGAGGGCCTTTTGGTATTGATGGATTAATTCTGTCTGTTTCTCCACATTAGGGATTGCTCCTTAACCCCGACTGTCACCTTTACCCCAGTAAGCCCAAACTGGATGCTTTGCTTACAGCCAATTCACTTACCCTTTCTAAAAGAAAATACCTTTTATTGTATTCCTTAGTCCCAGTGGTGATGTATACTGACACAATGCCCAAATCAATAATTATGTTTTGTTATAAGTAATAGTCATAGCAATTTTTAAAGTTTTTCTGTCATCGTGGTGGAATGAGGGTTAATATCAATTTCAATAATTATCAATAATATCAATAATAGAGCAATATTCTAATTCATATATTTGCTACACAGTCTGATGATGAAAAGTGCTTTATGTTTCAGTCTCTTACATGGAAGGATAGTGCAGCACTGACAGGATGCATTAGCAGTGTTATCTTACAGTCAGCTGTGTATGAAGGAAGGCATCTCTGCCCACATGAAGGTCTGGAGAGTAATAAATACTGTGCTCTGAGCATTTGTGTTGCCCTGTGTCCCAGGGTGCTTAATTGATGGGGAGATGGACAGATTCGCTAAATATCTCACTTCCTCAGAGACACACTGACAATTTCCCTCTGAATGGAAAGAAAACAATTATGCTGATAGATTTGTCAGATGATCTAACCTTCTGGCTAATGTGACTGATGTAGTGCCAGCTAAATACCAAAAATGAAAGTGTCAGATGATTAGACAAGATCTACAACCTAACAGAAAAATATTGCATACTTTTCTGTCACTATATATATATATATATATATATATATATACACACAATTCCTGATTTACACTATTATTGCATATTTGTCACACTGGGGTGAGTCTCCCAATAGTGACGTGTCTTGAAAATGCACAACAGAATTCAGGCAGATTTTCAGGACAGCTCTTGAAAATTTCATGCCTTTCCCAAAACATGACGTGAAGATAATTTTTCAGGAGTAACTCTAAAGACATAATTGAAGAAAGTCTTCCCTTCAGTTAATTCTTTAGGTGTGTTTCATATGGAATCAGAATGACATTAAGGTTTGTGTAAACAAATTGCACTTTCTTCAAAATAATTTACATTAGACAATAAAGTACCTGATTTGCTGAGGCAGTTTGAATTTTATTTTTAATCAACAAAAGCACTGCCTTTTGCAGCAATAACTGCATCAGTCTTTCACATTGCCATGGAGGAATTTTAGCCAACTCTTCTTTGCATATTCACTTTCGAGCATGAACTTCTCATTTCAGGTCCTGCCACACCTTTGCTCCTGGGTTGTAGTCAGGACAAAACTTTCATTTAGCTACTTTTCAGCCGTTCAGATGTGGACTTACATTTCTGTTTTGGATCATTGTCTTGCTGCACAGCTCAATTATACTTCAGCTTCAGCTCACGGACAGATGAGCGGACATTCACCTTAATCATTTTCTGATACAAAGCAAAATTCATGGTACCTCCAATAATGGCAAGTCGTCCAGGTCCCAGAGCAGCAAAGCAATCCCACTCCATTACACTACCACCACCATGTTTGAATATTGGTATGATGTTCTTACTTTGCTTTACGCTAGATATAATGGGCCCCTTGTCATCCAAAAAGTTCCACTTTTGACTGATCTGTTCATAGAAACATGAAACATGGTTTATGACTTGCTACTCTCTCTTGAATCAAATTTTTTCCCAGTCTCTTTCTTATTGTGGAGTCACTGACTTTAGCTGAGGCTGGAGAGACCTGCAGTTGGTTCTTCTTCTGAGATCTTTCATGTGTTCCTGGATGAGTTGTCACTGTGCCTGGCCAGCCATGCCACTGTTCTCCATTTGGAGATAATGGCTCTCACTGTGGTTCGGTGGAGTCCCACAGCCATAGAAATGGCTTTATAATCCTTCCCAGACTGATATATTTTCTCAACTTTTTTTCTCATCTCTTCTGGAATTTCTCTTGATTGTGGCATAGTGTGCTTGTAGAAACTTTGTGGTGACCACTTCATCTGATGGTAAGGTTCAATATGAGTGAGGTCTAGATTCAACAGGGTTGGCTGCAATCAAGCATCTGTTTGATCAGATGAATCTAATTATCAATGAAATTTGGTTAATTTGCTGATTGAGTGATTAAGGGGGCAATTACTTCTTCACAGAATGGCCTTGCTCACCAGTTTTGTCACCCAATGCAGACCTATGGAGACTCGGTTCTTTATTTACCCATGTTGTATGGGAATGCCCATGCAGCTGCTCTTCTTCTCTGGGTGCAAGGCTGTGTGCTGGAACTCTTCCAAGATACATACATTATGGACTTACTTTTTCTGTCATCCTTAGTGTCAAGCTCACCCAAATCTTGCTTACAGACAAAACCTGGCTGTTTATCCCATTTTCATGCAATAGGTTTGAAATGATTCACGGCAACATTGTTAATTGTGACTAAGAACTAAAGAGAAATTGCAGAAAGTAAAAAAAGTTTTTTCTTGGAGAGGGAAAATAGCGAAAGTATTTATGACACACAAGAGAATGAATGAAAACAGGAGGTTTTGTTTTTGTTGACAAAGAATACAATACACTTCAGAAAGATGGAAACTTTCACAAACCAACTAGGTCCCGGTACAAGAAAGGAGGTCCCTTAAATGGCAAACCAAAATTTTAATGTTGAAAAATGACTTTGAACGTTACCGCATGGTTGGAATTCTAGAATCCAGAGTTTAGGTTCAGCCATGCTTTTAAATTACCAGAGCTTTCCATTGACATCCACTGTGTCTGCTGTCTCTAGAGGTTCTCTGATTCCCTAGCGCTGTGAGCCAGCCACTCCGAGCAGGGCTTCAGCTGCGCTCTGTCGAGCTGTGGGAAGGTATTTCATCATCCCGCTGCTCCCAGACATGTGAACCAAGCCGTCAGGAAGGATTTCTGCCTCCTTATTAATGACCTGAACCTTCAAAGTAACCTTTATTTCAGCCTGTGTTAAATCACCACATATGAGAGAGATCTGCCCCCAGGAATACCCCCCAGTGTGGGCAAAGAGCAGAGCCTGGAGAAAAACATTTAGTGGCCCTTTCCAAACCCCTGTGTGAAAATATAACCATTAAGGAAAGCCCTCTTTAAGAGACAGATATAGAGAAAGTAGAAATCAAAATCCATCCCAGTCTATGGCAATAAAATGTTTTGTATCCCAATATGAATCAACAGAAATTAAGAAACCTCTATAATGTGGTACATAATGGCCAATTTCCAAGAATCTGTTATATTTATACATGACAAACTACAACTCTGATTCTGCATTTTTTCTAGAGATAATGCCATAGTTTGCAGGATATTATCACCATATGCAAAATGCTGACTGTGTTAATTCCCATCCTAAAGGACAAAATGTACTTTCAACCAGAATTGATTGCAGAACAGTTTTCTTTATAGTGAGATGGAAACCAGATATTATCAACAAATATTCATGGATTTCTGAAATTAACATAACTATAATTATATGGTCATATATATATATATATATATATATATATATATAGTTTTTTTTGTTGCTGATCATTTTGAGACAAATGGCGTAGGCCTATATATTAACTTGTTATCCTAATCCCGAGGTGTATATTTTCCTTATATTTTATAGTCCTGACAGTTATGACCAGTTAAGTGGGGTGATTGTGTCAGGTATTTCACGGCATTATTTCAAATGAATTACGCTCGCCATTGCAGTCTGCCCTTGGGGTAGAATTGTGTATGCAGCGATTTTAAAGTTTGTGCGTTTTGCATGTACTTCAAAGTGTTAGACATGAAATGTTTGGGCACAAGAAGAACATTGTGATGATTATAATTAACACTTTAAAATGTAACGCAGTGTAAGGTACATAGCATTTCACTATAAGATTTTTAATTGGTAGTAGAATCGCATGCTAAACTGCTGTGTTGGAGAAATGCGCACTGTGCAGCAATTATTTATATTATCTCAGAGCTTGTACAGTGTGTATATCTCAAAAATAAGTTACCCCGTGTATGCGTAACTATAGCCAACAATTAAAACAATTTACCGTGTTTTACACTGCCTTTAGTCCATATTAGAATCAAAAGAAGCAATTGAACATAACGTAGCCTACAACAGGTGGCTTTTTGTTCAGTTTTATTTCATTTGTAATAATTTATTACGATTAATGTTATCATTGTTTTATGCTATTTTTCTAAATAAATGATTTTGATTTAATTGAAATATCGCCACTTTTAGAAAATGAGTAGCCTATTATTATTATTATTATTATTATTATTATTATTATTATTATTATTATTCGTAATAATAGCCTAGCGTTTTTTAGCAGGAGAAGGAGTGGAAGAACGACATTTTTTCTAGTAGGTATACTAACATTGCATTTACATTTAATAACAGTTGCATGTTACAAATAAGCATTCACGCTCATTCGTTGTTTGTAAAAGATATAATGAGAACTGAAACGTGTAATCGAGGCGGTAATGGTTTTTCGTGGACTGTTTCTTTTGCTACTTTTTGAGGAGACTGAGCGAGGCCATAAGGGAGCTCGTTACAACTCTGACTTCCATTCGCATCTTGAGCCGCCGGGGAGGCTCGAGTCGTAACAGCTTCCTCTTTCACTCCAGGTCCATAAAATTGCAGTTGATAGCAGTTGTCCCAGTAGAGGATACTAAGAAAAACAAAAGCATGAATAGCTCACATTGATTTCGGCAAAGAGGGAATTGCAGGGTCATAGGCATTCCCCTCCTTATAGAGAAGGTCACTTTACTGAACAACTATTCAGGGGTTGCTGGAGAAAGTCCAAGAGAACGAATATAAATCCCCTTGTATCTTTTTCTACTCTCATTTGCAACAGTTAATATTACCATGAATTCGTGATCAGCTACAGACGCCTCTTTTGAGTCAATGCAAACTATGGAGTTATGCCTTTTATAAATAACGAATTTATGTATTCCGTATTCCATGTCAATTATTTTAATCCATTTGCCTACATGATGATATGGCGTCGTGAAAATTCATAATAATTTTGCTGGGGAAAACGCATTTGGAAGCTATTATATTTATATTATATTATAAATGAATTATATAATATTTATATTTTTTCTAAATGCACAGTAAATGGAATGTGTATTGCATGTCACACACTTGGGTACGTTTTGCGTTCGTTCGAGTTCACATAGTCAACCAAAAAGGCCAAAAATAACAATGGCTGTATTTGGATGTGCAGATTTATGACTGCGATCTGTTACATCCTATTTCCATTTGACCAGGGGTACATTTCGCTTAATTTCCTCATGGACCTGGAGAAATTCTATATCCCTAGTTTGCGCTGAGCGGGTCAGCCAAAACATGATAATCTGTGTAGCATATGTGCAGAAGATAGACCACCACGGTGAACTTCCCTGGCGTTCCAACTGGAGGAGAGGTGTCAGGGATTGCGATGTTGGTTTCGAAGAACAGGAAGAGAAAGGCACATATATTCGTTCCTGAGAGTTAGCATTAAGACATTGAAAAAAAGTTACATTGAGAAGTTGGTTACATATAGGGCGACTTTAGAAACACTAGGCCCGCTGCTAGCATACCAATATAAATGCACCAATATAACATGAGTATTATAATAATAATAATAATAATAATAATAATAATAATAATAATAATAATAATAATAATAATATGTAGCCTATCAAGTCTGTCCCACACTGTAATCGCAACATACTTTGCAAGCTATATAGCCTATTATTATTATTATTATTATTATTATTATTATTATTATTATTATTATTATTATATAAGTTAGGATAAAAGGCGCGCATACTATTACTATGATGTAGGCTAGGCTAATGTAGGCTCTAAAGAATGTAGTAATTACACTATATGCAATTTATCTTAATCAATCTGAAAGGAATTCTAGAATCTATAATATAGCAGTATAAACCAATGCAAATAACATTTTATACGATCACTATAGGAACTTATGAGATAGAAAACACGTGAATAAATCAATTTAAAACCTTCTCTGCGTGGCTATTATAAAACGAAAATGAAAGGGGAAAACTGTACGGTTTCCTCTCAAGAAATCATGAGATGAATCACAGTCCTCAGAGGAACACAGCCCACAAGACTGAGCTCACGATTCAACATATGCAGCGTAGGTCTATTCAAAAACAAATAAACGGGCAGCAACGCTGGAGCGGGAATAACTGAAAGTTGAGGAGACCCCTATTCATCTCCTGCAGCTTTTGGGAAGCAGTGGAACTTCATACGCGTCCTGTGAGAGTCCGCAGACGGATTTGAGCTAATGAGTAGGGTGCACGGCAGTCTTCATCCGCATTGCTCTTTTATAACACGGGAAACCACAAGTACCTGGGCTTTTATTGTCATTCTGTTAGGCTTTGAAAGTGCACGTGTTAAGTACCTTTAGCATACATTTCTTTCCAGGATAATTATTCTGTAAGGGCTTCCTTTGTGGTTTAGTTTTACTTCCTAAATCTGGACAGCAAGTTGCAGTTTTACACGTCTCTTATGCAAGAGCAAGAGCTACCGAATGTGCCTTTGTTTGTGTCTGCTTTTGTCAGAATCCAAATGTAAAAAATATAAAGAATAAAAAATTGGTAACTGAATACATTTATGCTTAAAACTGAAAGCAAACAAAACATATTATTGAGCCTGTAAAATACAATTCCATCTGTTTAATTAGGCTACCTAGGAAACCTAAAAATAAGAAAAAACATCTAGGTCTGTCCCAAATTTCATGCATTATTCAAAGATTAACAGATTATCCTGCTATACTAATAAACACAATGTAAGGCAAATATAGGGGTTCTCTGAAAAATTAATGACCTCAAATATAAATACTCAGGATCTCTAGTTGTCTCACAACGTTTTGTGCAAAGAGAATACACCAGGACTTCAAAATGGCAAAGTGTAAGCTTGTACAAATACAATTATGGGGAATAAAAAGGCAAGGCCACCATACCGTGTCATTAAGTCAGAGATCTAAGAGCCAGACTGGATTAGGTTCATCTATAGCGTCAACAAGGCTGATCCTAGACCTTCACCTAGGATTCACTTTATAATCAGTGCTAACAATTGAGAATTGTCCTTTATTACCTCTGAATTCATGTAAGGTCAAAAAAGTGACAAACAGTAAGTTTAGCATAGATCTATACTGTCAAAGGCCACTTTCACAAATAATAATACCGTCAATCTGCTGCATAAATATTTTTTTGTTTAATATGCTCAAACAAAGTCTATTTGCAGGAACAAGGAGCATTTGCAGTGATTTAGCACAACTGACAATTGTATATACCAGCATTCTAAAAGGAAACAAGAGCCTTTTTGTTTTTAGACCATAATCTGGAAATATTTTGTAGTTTTGTTAAATTTTTCTCAAGTGATATATTGAATTTGAATTGTGTTGGACCTTGCCTCCACACAGTTTGAAGCATGCGGCATTAAAACCAAACCATTTTTGTGGTTACTTGTCTCCATAAGGATATCCAGCGAACTTCACATTCACAAACATTTGTACCATTGTGGACATCAGTATATGCAGTTCCACCACATAGATAGTGTTTGTTAAATTATAGGTGAGTGAAACATATGCTGAGCCTCCAGCAGGTGTCAGGCCTGTTAGAGTAGTGTAAGGAAGCACCCCTATACCGTTCTCTGATTCTACTCACTGCTTCAATCCCAAAAGCACAACACTGAGCGAATGAGGCATTTTCTATGAGGCTGGCCAAACAATTGTGCTTTTACTGTCACATTTTCAAATTGTTTTAATGGAAAATATGCCTCTTTCCTGGTAGTTTGCTCACTGAAAGACACAAAACTAGGGACCAGTGTCATATACATAAGAGCAGAAAAATAAATGATATATCCTAAACCATGAAAACATCATGTCGAAAGCCAGAGTAACTGAAATGAGTCCTGATGGGAAATGAAAAGGTATCAAACAGAGAGGCGTTCAGCGACAGACCAATGTATTAAATTAACCAGCCAGAGTAATTAGTGGCTTCCAGCTCCTCAAATTAAAGCACAGCTGAAAATAACTAGCAGTGAGTGCTCTGTACCACAGGAGAAAGGTGTTCCAGAGATGCATGCCTAAATGGCTGTAAGCCTGTGAAAAAGCCACTATGCAGAGCTGAAAGTGAGGCTAAAAAGCTTCCAGTGGGAAAATTAAATGATAAGTGAGCCACTAGAGATGGGAAAAAAAGAGCTGCACCCAGTCAGATGAGTGCGAATGGATTTTTTTCTGTTAATAACAGTTCCAGGTATGATTTGGAAATACTACACAGATAGATGTTTTAAGCAACAGTTAAACATAGGAGCAGTACATGATGACGGTAGATATAAATCAGTATCTACCCAAACATCCAAACCCAATATAAACAAGACAAGCTTCTGCTATGAAGACTCCCTGAGTCTGTTCTCAAAAAGATGCTGGTGTACACTAGTACTCAGAATGATGGGAACAGCCGCCACCCCATTAAAGAAGGGGAAAGGTCTTACACAGTCCAGATTATTGTACTCATTTTTATCCTTTCTCTTTTTCTATAAAATGCTCTGGAATACCTGTAATGGTTTGGTTTGAGGAACATTAAATACCTTTTCCTTTCTCCCTTAAAATCTAGAAAGAAGTCGAAAACATTATGCACAAACTCAGTCCTTAGAATCTGGCCATGAACCCAGCTACAGAAACACCTTGATCTCCAACTGAGATCAGTTCCACATATCTTTTCCTGACCACCCTGAAGGTCAGGCCTGACTATAGCAAAATCTAAACTAGGCTGGACTCCAAAAATGTTGAGACTGGACAGAGGAACGTCTTGCTGCTAAGGGAGGAAGTATCAAATGAAAGTGCATCTTTTTCCACTTTGTTTAAATTTCTCTGGTTAAACACATTGACTGACATTCATTGCTCCCCAATATTGGGGATGAGTTACGTTGTCACTACAAGGGTTCATTCATTCGCTGTTCTTTTGGGAAGAAAACCGTGTTATTTCAGTATCTTTTTATCTTTTGAAATAGTTGGCGTTGATGCTATACAATGAGTGAAAGATTTTCCCCTCCAAGCCACTTGGTTTTAATGATTCTCTGGAACCCTGTGCAGGGCCACATAGCTGTTGGCCACATGAGTCTCTGTCGCAGTAAAGCCACGTGCACCCACACACGAAGCTGAGCGGGACTTCACCATCCACACATGACACAATGGATATAGGTTCCAAAGAACGCTGAAAATTGCTGCATTTGTATTTAATGAATTCGTTTTGTGACCACACTGGAGAGACTGCCTGCAACTTTCAGACTTTCTTTTTAAATTAAATATGTTATTTTCACCACAAATCTTGAGATGCTTGAGTCGATATTATTGATTAAAAGTGTCTATCTGAAGTGCGTTGCCAAGTGAACGTTTATGTTCATAACACACAGCTCAGGCCTTGTCTACACCTGGCATTAACATGCGGCCTGAGTGATCGGATTTGATGTAGATCGGGCTAAATGACATAAAACACAGCTAAACACACGCAAGACGCACTAGCTAGAATTGATCTCCCAAACCATTTCAGGAGGTGGTCAGATATGCATTTGACCATATTGATAAATAAGTTAAAATGCAATGCGCATTCAATCCACATACTTCTATCAAGGGGGCAGAAACTAAAATTTACGCGCGGAGAGGATCAAGGGAATTTCCCGCAAAAAGTAGCCTATCCTTTAAGAGCCAGTGTGGCTTTCATAATTGTTTGTAGTTTTTAAATATTTAGCTTAATGTGGTAGCTCACTTTTTTTTCCCTTCATATTTATTGTATTATAAAAATATCTACCTCGTTTCGAGCCTTCGCGAGCTCTTCGTCAAGCATTGGATTACTCGGTTTTGGTGATTGGTGAAACTGTTATACATTTGGGACGAAACCAGCCTTCTCCTCCGTTGCCTTTCACAACATGCCTGTTGTATAAGACGGCTTCCCATGCGGTTTCGAACAGCACAAAAGTGCATACAATAACGCTGTTTCTCTGGCACTCATCTTTACCAAGTTAGTTGTCAAAATTGTATAGAAGTGATATACTCGTCTATCAGAATTTTGAGACTAAATCCAAACTCAATGCAGAAACAAAGTGCACGTTAGGTGCCAGGTGTAAATTCAATCAAATCATAGATGGCCACAATCTGAATATGAGACATATTTTAATGCCAGGTATAAACAGGGCCCTATGTGTTACAGGGCCACATGCAGATTATACATAGAACGTTTTTTGATGGCAAAAAACATAAAATTGATCAATTAGGGGAAAATCATTTTTCATTGTATGGATTTTAATGCAGCTTTAACAATGCAAAATTGAAAAACACACAAGCACAAAGGCCTACGTAAAACTTCCTACAAGATGAACATCTTCATTTTTGGTCAAATATTAACAAAATTATTAAATAAATTTAGAGGTGCCAACTGTATGTACTATATATGTACGTGTGTGTGTGTGTGTGTGTGTGTGTGTCTGCATCTATTTGTATTATATACAGCAAATATCACTTCTGCTACAATATAAATATATATATAAATATAACCCATGACATGAAAGCACTTTGCAAGAAATAAAAGCTTCAACCTAAGTCTGTTATAGAAAATAGTGGCAGTCGTGTGATGTGGCACTCTTGCTATGACAAGGACAGGGCTGGTATGGATCACAATTTCTGGATCTCATTTCGGCAGGATCTGCGGTGTACAACAGCCACTTTTGGCACTTTTCCAAAGAACTGGTAATATTTTCAGACATTGAAGGCAACATCAGCCCCTTTGAGCCGTGCACATTTTGGGATGCCATTCATAAGATAAATGTTTGATTTTTGAGCTTCAGTGCCTGAAACCGACACTTGTGGCGATGTCTACAGAGGGACCGTCTTTCTGGGTGGCTCAGTGCTTTCATGTGACTGACAGGAGTGTCGGCATCCATAAAGCATGAACAAATGGCATAACTCCAAGCAGCTCCAGGTTCACATTTACATTACATACAGAGGAACTCCTCATGTGTCCTGAGCAGTTCACATTTACACCATATACTGTGGAACTCCTCATGTGTCCTGAGCAGTTCACATTTACACTATATACAGTGGAACTCCTCATGTGTCCTGAGCAGTTCACATTTACACTATATACAGAGGAACTCATCATGTGTCCTGAGCAGTTCACATTTACACTATATACAGAGGAACTCCTCATGTGTCCTGAGCAGTTCACATTTACACTATATACAGTGGAACTCCTCATGTGTCCTGAGCAGTTCACATTTACACTATATACAGAGGAACTCATCATGTGTCCTGAGCAGTTCACATTTACACTATATACAGAGGAACTCCTCATGTGTCCTGAGCAGTTCACATTTACACTATATACAGTGGAACTCCTCATGTATCCTGAGCAGTTCACATTTACACTATATACAGTGGAACTCCTCATGTGTCCTGAGCAGCATTGTTTACTGTATTTACTGTATAACCATCAAAGGACTTGACTTGCTTAGGTTGATCAAGCTTAATTCGAGTAGCCACTGTCAATAACTTAAGTCATTCTTTGGTGGTATAAAAGGTGCTCAGTGTCACTGTTGCAGAGACTTAGTGACTTTATAGTTGACATAAGATAGGCTAAAATATATTTTGTAGGTTGGCCATATGTTAGTTGTTTATTAAAGGCGACAAAAAAAACTGATTTGAATGAAAATGAAAAAGTCATGAGAACTGGTAACTGAACATCATATTCTTACCTTTATAATCTTCTCTATGCATGTTCTCACCTTATATATCCACAAATATCTGATTTTGTACTGTGATGGTAAAATATATTGTGGAACCTTATACAGTGTCTCTTGGGTTTGTAATGAAGTGCAGACCTTTGTTGTTGTCAAGGCAGCGTACAGCTCTCCAGTCACATTTTTCAGATTAGAGTTCAGAACATACTCTGAGTAAAATCACACCACAGCTTTCATTCACACTGAGCTCAGTGTGGTTACTTTGATGAGCAGTGTGAATATCACCATTAGAAACCAAAATGAGACAAATCTAAACCAAATGAAGCCAGACTTACACAAAAAGGATTTTAGTAGGTGTATGGG
Organism: Conger conger; assembly: GCF_963514075.1. Classification (NCBI taxonomy): domain Eukaryota; kingdom Metazoa; phylum Chordata; class Actinopteri; order Anguilliformes; family Congridae; genus Conger; species Conger conger. The sequence continues at coordinate 36,682,448 of NC_083771.1, forward strand.
TGACAGGAAGTTATTTGGATATAACTTTCAGCCATGGACTTGTGTGCTGTTATGTACAGTACCACTGGAAATATAGCTGAATGGAAAGTTCAAGACAAAGTCAATACCATCTGTAAAACTGTATTTAGTGAATGATGTGTAATTCCTTAAAAAATATGTATTACTACAATATTGTATACATACAGTTTTGTGCATCCTAGGCATCCTAGATTTCTTTTTATATAAATGTAGTCTTTTTTTTTCTTTCTTAGATTTTTTTTCAACATTACTATTTCAGTAGAAAAGAGCACATTTTGGATTTCCCAACATTCACTTTCCCTTTTATAAAACATGTAATAACAAGAGTAGCTGCTGAAAAAGACGTCAGACCCCCCTCATTATCCTAATGACAACAGTGGGTATTTTATCATTCCCATATGGATCAAAGCACATACAAACTCCACAGTCTTCCAAATCCCTTCCTATTCTGTCACAAAATATCATAAGTTCATTTAAATGACCTGTGTGCTGGGTGAAAATGTTATCTTTAGACTTACTGACTATACTGTCTTCTTTGCAAACTTTTGATAATACTGTACAGACCAATTCAAATTCATTCAGATATTTTACAGTTTGTCTGCTTCCTCATCTGCCAGGTAGGTAACAAAAAATAATGAAAATAAATGAAAATGCATGTCACACAATATTGTAAAACACATCATGTCTATATTCTCTTTGTGCCCATCAAACACGCTAGTTCAGGACAAATTGCACAGTTTACATTTCACATTATATCCATTTCTGCAAATTGATAATTGCTGAAGTAGTCAAGGTTAAGTATCTCGCTCAGGGGCACCAAGGCTGTCTTACATGTAGGATTCATCCCAGGAATGTACTAGTAGGACTGGGTTCAAATCCACTGCACCCGACTGTCGCACCTTTTAATATAAATTAAAGTTGAGCTCAAAATAAGGCACTCCCAAACTTTTTTCATCCAGTGGAACACATTGTCTGATAAACATGTTTTAGCCCTACATAATAATTCAATGTTGCTAATTATTTAATGTCAGAAAAAACATTGCTTGCACTGCCTTAACTTACTGTATATGTTTGCTCCTTATTTCTCTTAATATCATGATGAATCTATTTTCATATTTGTTTGCTATGTGTTTACAGAAGATAAAGTTTAAAGGTATATAAAGACCACTTAGTTGATATAGATACAGAACATATTAAGAAATGAGTAGTATACTGTGTGTATATCTATCTATCTATCTATCTATCTATATATATATACGAGCACTTTATTAGGAAGATCTTTACTTTATTACTCCTTATACTACTTATTCATGTGATCATCTAATCAGACAATTGTGTGGCAGCAGTGCAATGCATACAATCATGTAGATACGGGTCAGCAGCTTCAGTTAATGTTCACCATGGAATGTTGACCATGGAATGTTTGGTGCAGATAGGATGGTTTGAGTATCTCAGAAACTGCTGATCTCCTCTTCATGCACACTAGTCTCTAAGAATGGTGCAAAAAAAAAAAATCCAGTGAGCAGCAGTTCTGCAGACAAAAATGCCTTGTTCATGAAAGACGTCAGAGGAGAATGGCCAGACTGGTCAAATCTGACAGGAAGGTGACAGTAATACAAATAACCACACATTACAATGGTGGTATGCAGAAGAGCACACAACACATCATACCTATAAGTGGATAAGCTACAGCAGTCGACAAATTTATCATCTGTCAGTTTGTTTATGTGGTTTCACCCTTTCAGCTCACCTCATCTGCTGCTTGGGTTGCCACATGCTGCACATAGAGCATTCCTTTCATATAGGTAGGGCAGCACACAAATCAATACTGCATTGTGTTAGTTTCAGTTATGTGTCTGTCTAATGAAACTGATAACAGCCACACTGAAGAGTCACTGCCACTAAAGGGCGTCATGAATTATCACTTATGATCAGGCTTTCTAAAATGAAATCCAACCACTCCAAATGTTACTGTTCAACATATTCCGTAATGGCAGTGTGGATCACCCAGCAGGGTCCCAAAGATAAATGGTCTGATTATAGTTGATGAAGTGTTTATGAGTAACGGATGTTGTTACACATAACTGGCTAGAAGGACTGGAAGCTGTGTGTGCAACCATGAGGCTCTTTTGGAATAAGTCTGTCAAGTTCTTTTTCATTTTGGCCCATCAAACAAATGTGCAGTTTTTCTCCAACACCAGAGAACATGGTAAGATGAGCTGCCTGCTAGAGGAACGTTTGGACTCAGACTGCCACAAGTGGCACTGGATGTAAGCTGACTTTACTCTATTTATTATTGTAACTCAAGTGGAAGATACGGTGGTAAACCTCCGCACGCCCTTTCAAGTGGACATAATAATAAATCTGTAGTTATAACAAATGGTTTGTTTCAGCCGGGTTGTTGTTTTATCATCACATTCTGCGTACTGCTATTTGTGTGCGAGCATGATTGATAACTCTGGGGGCCAATTGTTTGCAGGGGCAGTGAACATGCCAAAGCAAACAAGCGGAAAGGAAAAGTGTGGCGAGAGTGGGCCGCCTGAGCCTGCAGAGAATCTGGGTTTGGGGAGTTCACCCTGAGGTGAGACAGCTCGCTGCAGAACAAATAAAAACACCCCCAACACTTCATCTAAATAAATGATGGTAAAAAAGTGGCTGTTTGGATTACACGAATCGGAGGGAGCTTTGGGGGTTGGAGAATGCTTACCCCTGCACCTCCTTTGTGAACTTGGCCTCGCTCCAGGGGTTTTCAGTCTGTGAAGCATAATTTTAGTTTTTTTGTGGATTTTACAACAATAACTTCATTTGATTCATATATAATACCGTTTAATTGTCTGAAGTGATTTTTTCATGTCCCGGTAGAGGTGAAAAGTTCCCTCCTCTAAACTGTTCCATGATGATTCCAACTTTTTATTTTCACTGCACTTCCTTTCAAGTTTTCTTTACTGTGTGGTTTCCACTGGTTTTTCTATTATTGAAATGAAAGAAAAAAAAGAAATGATAAAACGTGTATGAGAGACAGCGAGAGAGAGAGAGAGAGAGAGAGAGAGAGAGAGAGAGAGAGAGAGAGAGTGTGCATGTACGTGTGCATATATGTGTTTGCCTATGTCTGCATGTGCTAAACATAGTTTTTTAAATGCATGTTTACATTACATTTACATTACAAGTTTTTCCTCTAGAAATAAACTCAATGAGTCAAACTAAATTCATGTCAGTTGTCCATAACTTTGACCTTTCTGCTAGAAGTAAAACTGGATGATGGCATATACCCCAGTGGCTGCTGGTTAAGCACTGTAAATTGTTATTAGAAGTGAGGTCAAGTCAAGCCCTTCTCAAAATTGAAAATGGACCAAGGTGACTAATAAAGAGGTCAACCATTGCAAAGTTCTGCAAGAGAAACTGTACTGGATATCTGAGGGCTACCTTAATTTTGGCCATAACCTTTTGGGGATGTAGAGTAACCACTTCAGATTTCCCTTCCAACACAAATATCTGCACAGCTTATTTAAACATTTAAATAATTAGCCTATATTTAGCTTGTATTCCTTCCTATGGCTCGAATAAAACTCCCAGATTTATTTTATTTTTTTCATTTGGATTCTTGTTTGAGTATTATTCAATTACATCACCTCATTCTATGGATCTACTTAAACTGTACAACATCGGAGTGGGAGGACACATTGAGACATCCTCTAGCAATGCACAGTTGTATGACTCTCTTATGTCCTGTGTAGTGCAAAATCAACGATTGTGAGGAATGATGTAACCAGTGTGCTGGTGAAAGCTTGTAAACAAAGGCGTACACATTACACCTCCCCTTTTTGCCGGTTCACTTTGTGTTCACGAAAGAAGAGCTGCTGTTGGACTCTGTTTCTACATAATAACCCTATCAGGTGGCACTAAATGGCTCTGCTGCTGTTCATATTTTCTCAGCCTGCTCCTCAATGTTCTGCTAGATCAAAAACCATCTCAGGTTGAAAAATCTGTTGAACTGTGGGCGAGATCCGTGCTTTCCGCTAAAGGAGAGCGAGAAGAAAGAAGAAACCCATCCACAAAGGGAGTCGCTGAATGCACCACGCCGCCTTTTCTTATGTGTAGCCCAACCATTTTCCTGCTTCTCTAATTAGAGTCGCATTCAGGGTGGCATTAGTTCCCAAACTTTTAATGGAGCGTAAAGCTCAGTTCTTTTTAGAGGGAGAGGATAAGTGTACCAACTGCTACACAGAGTGAATAGCAGATGTAAGGATTCTGCGCCTCCCATGAAGGGTATTCACAGGGTTTTTTTCTCTTTTTTTCCTTACTTACAAAAATCCAAGCAAATTTGGTGCGAATGGTCCACAGACTTAGCAACACTCCACATTTCTTCTAATTAGAACTGGAATCGAGATACGGTGACAGTACAAATATATGTTAGGAAGATGCCCAATGCTGCCAATCCAAACCGAGTCATTGCTAATTTTCTCAGAAAAATAGGGCAAGACAGGTCTTCTCACCGTAGGAGTGCTCATACTCAACGGATGGACCACAGAAAAGATAGGACCTGTCTTGAAGATAGGAATAACACAAGAAAATCAGGTTTTCATTTTTTACCCTGCACAGCTCTTGTTAGAGATGCTATTGTTTAAACAAATGTATTTCATCTTTGGAAACAATTTAAGCCTTTTACCTACTTATTAATTAATTTAAAGATTTCATACCTATGAGTGATAATTATGTTGGAAAACAAACATGATGCATATCAGAAATGTAACGTTTGTGGCTTTGTTTTTGGAAACCAGATTTAAAAAGCAATAAGAAATGGAGACCCTGTCTACATACATCAATGAACATGTTTCTTAAGTACAGAATATACGTAGGCATTCTGAAATTAAATGCAACTTGGTCACCCATGTAATGCATGTCAGGAGTGAAATGAGTGATTTCGTTTGGACTACCCATAGAATGCGAAGATGAACACCCTCAGACTCAAATACCAAAGAAGAAGTAGAAGAAGAAGAAGAAGATGATGAAGATGAAGATGAAGGTCTGGGCTTGGACAGGCAATTGCTCTCATAGCAACCCACTTAAAACTTTCAAAACAAAAATGCATGAAAATTACAAATACATTATTTGGTAGGTCTACAAATACAATTCATAAAAATAAAAAAAATAAAAAATAAAAAAATAAAAAAATAAAAAAATAAAAAAATAAAGAAATATCAATATAATTAAAGTGAAATGGCTGTGCCTTTTCACGTTCCTCAATAATTCCCGATGCATAACATAACATAAAAACAACACACACACACACACACACACACACACACACACACACACACACAAATTGATAGGTATACGTAAATATGTGTTAAGTTAAACATATTTATAAAAAAATAGGTAATACATTGGTCTAGTTTTATTGACCTTTTTTAGTTTTTGAGTTCATACATAGCTAAATGATGTTATCGTCCTGAAGGACAGTGCCAGGGGTGAATGGAGAGTGAATTGTTCAATGAGGGAATAAATTATTAACAGTGAATCTGATAGTATATGCATATCTAAAAACAATTCTGGTGTTTGTAGCAGACAACATACCCATCAGGCCGAAGCCCCCCTGAACGGTTACCTAGCTAGGTCAAACTCTAATAAGCTGAAATAGCAAATGGAGACAAGATGAAAAACACCACAGAGAGAGTGCATAAGGGCTCACATTCAAATAGGCGCGCATATTTTTATACAATGGCATGAATATGCATTATTTGAGTAAAAACTCTAAACACACAAACTCACGCCTGAAAAGAGGAAATAGCCGTAATGCACTAAGGTATATGACATGACCGAAAACAGGCGATTTCTCGATTTCTTTCAAAAGGTGTCTGGTGTTGCCATTTTATTTACGTTTCGGCGTGTAAATAGCTGACATTACGAAACTGTAACACTGGCTACAGTATATAAACGGGAATGACAAAGCAGTTTGTTCCCCTGAATGTAGGCTACAAGTCTTTAACCTCAACTACAAAAAAGAACATAAAAATTGTCTCTATTTTTGCAAGGCTCATTATTGTCTCCCAAATAGTTTTTTTTTATGTAAAGCTAAATCACTATTATTTCTGGACCGTAATTTGAAAGGTTTAGCAACATGGAAAGCATATCCCACGTAGCTCTAAATACAAATAATAACCTACGTATTTTTACTAATAAATCAATCAATCAATCAATCAATCAATCAATAAATGAATAAATGAATAAATAAATAAATAAATAAATAAATAAATAAATAAATAAATAAATAAATAAAAAAAATACATGTGTATACGGGACATGTGTAGACGGCGAAAAGCACTGGTTTCAGTTATAGTGCAATACAGCCCTACAATTGAACATGGAGTGTACCTTTCTTAAATAAGGGAACAAAATAAAAGATAATAGCCTACATAGTAGATGCTCAATTTCGCTTCACTTCAAAACATTCAACGTATAGGCCTAGCGCCCTTAAAATATATTATCATAGCGATGGTAGGCCTCTGGTAGAATCACACAAATGATTGCTTGCAAGATGAACTACAGTTCACTTTTGAAATGCTGAAAATAGATCCCTTGAGGAATGCAGTTAATCTGTTTCATTTTTCGATTATGTACAAGTGGATTTGTGTACTTGAGATTCTTCTTCCACAGATTTTATAGTTCCTCATATTTTCTTTGAATGTAGCAATGTGTGTGTGTGTGTGTGTGTGTGTGTGTGTGCGTGCGTGTGTGAGTGTGAGCGTGTGTGTCTGTGCGTGCGTATGTATGTATATATCCAAGTCTAAGTCAAGATTTTTGAGAATGCATAGGCCTACATGCATTATTATTCATTAATAATGAAGAAGAAGAAGAAGAAGAAGAAGAAGAAGAACAAGTACAAGAACAACAACAACAACAACAACAACAACAACAACAACAACAATAATAATAATAATAATAATAATAATAATAAACATAAGCATAATCGTAATAATCATAATAAATATATTTATAGATGGGATGAATTTATTTCTATTTGTGTTATTCTTCTTAAAATCACAGATATTTTGTTCATGAAAAGGGAAATAGAGGATATGGTTAAATTAAATAATTTATGCTAAATTAAAGGATTTATCCTCTCACACTTGAGTGTCACTGAGATGTATAGGCCTAATATCGCCTGAAGTATAAGCCAGTGGTCACACCACAAACTTTCGGAGCCCAGAGGGCGCAAACAAAGCTTTAATTTTCGAGAAAGTGTATTCATTCATTACTGGTATCTCTGCTGAAATGTGTTCGGTTTAATACTTTGATAAATCACGATGGCAATGTAAATGACCGCACGCGCATGCTGATACAAAGTCTTCTGTTGAACAGAGACCATAAAACGAGACAGTAGAATAAGAGCATGCAATGCAATGTTCCACCAGAAGCACAGGAGAGTGTCATATTTTATTTGACGCACACAAACGCCCACACACACTTACACACATGTGGGGATTGAGAACTCAAGCGCTCCATTTTCCTGGTATTTGAAGTGCAGTCTATTGCATTTTCTTCGCATGATTTATATATATATATATATATATATATATATATATATATATATATATATATATATATATATATATATATATATTATGTCTATAATGCCACTGAAGAAGCATTCCTCATATAAGAAAACATTGCGTATGCTAACATTTCCTAAAATCTGTGTGACGTTGTAAGCATCAGAGCCTGCAGAATATAACTTCTCCAAAATGCTAATAGACGAGTCGACCTGTTTGACCCTTTTTGTATTTTTGACCCTGGTCGTCGGTAAGCGGGTCGCGACCCTAGTCGAAGTGCCAGTGTGAAAGAGACTTGCGCACTGTCAAAAGAACGGCTTTTCGTTTTGGTTGAGAGTTACATCATCGCTGTCCTCCTCTGGCCTAGTGAACTGTCTACCCGAGTTTACACATTTCCTCAGCACCAGGGGAGTCACCCTGAAACAAGCGTTCAGCAGCCTAAGATAGACTCAGCACATAAACGCCATCGCTCCTGTGAAGTTCAAATATTTAAATACGACAGGTTAATTCTTTCAAGGTTACAGCATAATAATAATAATAATAATAATAATAATAATAATAATAATAATACATGTTTTAAAGTAATTGACGTTTGATCTAAAACGTGCATTTGTTAACAGATCAATCGGTAAAACAGGCTACTGTAGGCTACTTCGGCGATATTCCTGTAGCCCTGCCATATAATACGCATCCCATCTCTCGTTTTTCTGTAGCCTAGTCTTTGTAACAGCTTATGTGTTAAAAAATTATAATAATAAGAAATAAATAAATAATACAATTTAATTGAAACAAAGTGAACATTCCTTTTTGAATTTCTTTTTGAGTTGTCTAGGCTACAGGCTGAAAGGGTTCGTAGCTATCTAAATCTACTATATAAGGCGCAAATGATCAGATATACCTCATTACAGGCCTACTGCCTCATGCAATTTGTTTTTAGGAAAAATGTAACACATTATTGTTGCACTCACAGCAAAATATGTTTATCTCAGATCAAGGTAAATTTAAAAAATACAGTAGGCCTACAGGCATGCATAGACCTATTGATAGCACAACTTACCATAGCGTTTTCGCTTGTATATTTTTATTGTGTCAATTAAATATTGGATTAAAAATATAGGGATGAATGTGCACAAACCTACGCATGGTGGCATACACAATGTTGTTCAATAGGCTGTCTGGTTAATATAAACGATAGCCTACATTTCTTACATGACAAATATGACAAATAAGTATGAGGTGATAAGGAACCTTGCAAGGGAGGATTGTTTTCTTTTCCAAGAGCCATCCCAGCTGGTTTAGATCAATCAGTTAATCACAAACCCGTAGCCAACAATATAAAGTCTCTGTCACATTTCTGACACTTTCTGTCGACCATCCTAAATTACAAGAATGAATGAGGGACGTTGTAGACTACAGTTCACTTTAAACGATGGATGTTTAATTTCTACAAACAATAAACTACACCGATACATCGCCGTATATAGGCTACCTACAGGCATTAATGAAAATCAATTTAAAGGATTGGTGAATTCAAATCTTTTTGGAAGTACACCTCCCTCAGAAATTTTGGATACACGTGCAGAGCACCAAGACTAGCAAAAACAATGCAGCAATAATGCTCACCATTCTTCTGTGAAGTAGAAGCATTGGTTCACACATTACCACAAAACATAAAGTACATGGATATTTTCCACAAGTACAAATACAGAAAGCATCTACCCAGAGCATTTGTCTCGGTCTCAGGTGACGGCACCAGGTGCTCATTATATACATGATAAATTGCATCCAGGAACATGATCCAAAGATTTCAACCTTGCCTAATATTGCTGGAATAAGTGGTCCAAATAAACCATTTGTGTGGTCTTCCTTCTTGTGATTGCAGCAGTAGTTTTGAGGATAAATGTGAACATCAATATAATCACCAAACATTATTTTCAGCAGTCCTAGAACAGACTACCCAAGTCATTTACTAGCTTTTTGAAACGATGCTAGTAATTGTTTATTTCTTTCGTGTGCATGTCCCACGCCATAGCCATTTATTTAGCACTTGGTGACTTGTTGTCGCCTACTGAGAGCATTGGTTGAGTTATATTTTTTTCAATATTCCACAGGGTATTGAAATGCAGTTTGTTGTGTTGTTTAGCCCATAGTCTATATTGCGTCAATGGTTAATTCCATCCTATTTATTTTCATTGTAGTCTATATTGTAATAAAAACTTTAAATTGCATGGTTAAATGAATGTTTCCTAAGGAGCGCTATCTTGAAGTACATGAAAATCTTGGACATTACATGTAATGCAGTACAAGTGTAGAAAGAAAATATCCAAATATAACTTGAACTATTCAATACGTTGCTTTAAGAAAATCGTTATTTAAAAAATAAAATAGATCTCCTGTGAAACTACAAATACCCTATATAGCCAATACTTATTTTTAAGCATAAACCACACTTTGGGCACAGTAAAACGCCTTTTTTATAACTTAACTTAAACACAATTTCCTGTACATTAAGGTATCGACAGACTAGGCAATAGTAAGCAGTTATATATAGCTTAGTTATGCAAGACTTGTCTAAATCGTATGGATTATGAATAGCGCACTGCTACAACAATCGAGATTTAAGAATTAAGCACACATTTTACGGATATGTGCGTGACTGTGAACAGCCTACAAATCACTTGTAGCCTAGTATATGACGTAGCCTATTTAGAAGTCCCTAGCTGTCTCGTGTCACGACAATATGAATAATGTATTTGCTCTGTTAAATAAGCCTTTGCAAGATCTTAAATTTCAACAAAGAGGCGTTTTATAAACTACATGTTGGTTACTAAACCAATAAGATCATGTCAAAGCAAACTTCATTTTTTTTTGTAAAACAATATTTATTCTTTTGAAAAACAAAACGTGTAAAAATATCACACTCCGATTATACAATACTTGCCAAAGAATTTACAATGTTTTATTACTGAAAAAAACACACTGCATATAAAGGTATTACTTTCACTTTAGTGTCTCTTCAATACAAATCACAAATTATAACAATAAAAAGTTTCAATTTGTTAACCTAGAAAATAATGGTGCTTTCACACACGCGCGCGCGCGCTCACACACACACACACACACACACACACACACACACACAAGAAATACATTGTTTTAGACACGTGACACAGTTTAACCTGTTAATAAAGCTGTTATCCTGAGACGTCCTAAACAGTGATGTATACGGATCACTTAATTATAATGAACAGAATGCAGAATGTGGGGAGAAATTAGATTCACACTAAAATGTCGGCCTATACATAAATATATTCGTATATATTTCACAGCATGAATATAGGCACAGATTGTGTTAATGTCCGTCATTCAGCTGCGTGTAACAAAAACATACAAAAATAATCCTACCTTCAATGAGGAGCTTTTGTGTTTTATTTTTTCATTTTATTTTGTAGCCTATGTGCCTAACAGCCATTAGTACCGTTGGCAATCCTGTTAGGAAAGTTCTCGACAGTGTGTAAAGCAGGTCCTTGGTGTAAGCTTGGCGGTAGTGGGGGCGATTGAGGAGTGAGAGACGATGGCAAAATTGGTACGATTGGAGAAGTCCGCGAGGAACAGTTAGCTGGACTCAGGGATCCCCCAATGATACTCTCTATTGAAAAGGGAGACCGCTGCGCTGGAGAATTTGATTTGGTAGCAGTCTGTATAGACGAAGGCAGATTGGGACTTAGTTGGGGGTAAAAGCGGGTTCTTGCCAGGTCAGTGGTTGTGGGCATTAGAGAAGGTGCAGGGATAATGGTTCCAGTATGCGAGTGCCTGGACTGCTGCTGCTGAAATGCGAAAAGCGCTGAATGTGTGTGGTAGGACTGCAGCTGAATCCCATATCCGCAGCCGTAGGGTCCGTAGCCATACGCCGCAGCCGGGATAAAACTGCCGTGATCCCGCAGCAGATCTGGTGTCTGTTGGCGTTTGAAGCGTTTCCGTCTCCTCAGAAAGCTTCCGTTGTCGAACATGTCTGCAGATTCCGGATCTAGCGTCCAGTAGTTACCCTTACCAGGGTTGCCGGGCTCCCTTGGTATCTTGACGAAGCAGTCGTTCAAAGACAAGTTGTGTCTGATGGAGTTCTGCCAAGCCGGGAACTTCTCTCGGTAATAAGGGAAGCGGTTGCTGATAAAATCACAGATCTCACTCAGCGTGAGTCTCTTTTTTGGACTTTGGAGGATAGCCATGGTGATTAAGGCAATGTAGGAATACGGGGGTTTAACTAAGGTGTTTTTGCTTGCTGGTTTGTACGGATCCCGGGTTGAAGAGCTATCCACGCATTGTGGGGACCCAGCCAAGAGGATATCGTCATGCATCTGAGCCACCTCGTCTACATATGACCGGGTCTGGTTGTCCCCATCCTCTCCCTCGCCGACCACATCGATATCAGTTTCTTCCGAAAGGATGGATGCATCGGACATCTCTGAGCTCAAAGTCATGGCTCACCGCTGTCAATTCCCAAAGCTACGGTGGAGATACAATTTGTATTGCCTTCTTTTAAAATAACTCATAGGGAATCGATGATGAAAAAGCAGAGACGCGACAAGCAACCCCTTTTCGCCAGTGCCATGTGTTCCTGGTGTTTTTCGAAGCTCAGCAACACATCATTACGCACCATCCGAAAGCAAACGTTTATTTTAAGTAGGTTATGAAAAGACCTTAAAAAGGCCAGGTCTGAATCCCAAAGAGGGCGGATCTTCATTCGCTCTATATACCAGTAAGATGATCACATGGGCAGGGGACGTCATAGGGCAATTGTGGAGAAGAAAAAAATAAATAAAGAAAGAAAATGGGTCTTTGAAAAATAACTGGAGTACCAGGGAAGATGAAAAAGTTCCCTTTATGGTGGTCATTTTGGTACATTGAAATGGTTAGTATATACCGGGTGTCCAAAAATGGTTATTTAAAAATACAGCAGAAGGAAAAGCATCCTGAACAAAGCAAATGATTAGTAGCTTGTAATTTATAAAGGGTATCATTAGAACCGAGGAAATGTAAGTTTGTGTAACAAATGGGACAGCGCTTAATTGACTTAATTTGAGAATTCAGACGATGTTATACCTTTAAACGAATTCACACCATACTACCTAGCTATACATTTTGCCATTTTAATTTTTTATATTTTTTACAGGCTGCATCTCCAGCCCTACTTAGCGTGATATGGTAGCTTTTAGCCTATGTTACCAAGATTATCCGCAAGCCATTTATAATGGAAATTTGTCGGCTGATAGTCTGTTATGGAGAAAGAACACGAACAAAGTGAACAAATTCAATAATTGTATCATTTCTCCAATTACCTAATTGCTATATCAAACAGCATGACTATTAGACCTAGGCTACATTTAGAAGAAGAAAAAAACACTATTTAGGCTAAATGACACCCGTCTTGGCTAAAAAGACGCTACAGTCGCAGTAGTATATTTCACAAACTATTTGCATTCAAGCAATCTAATACGATATATTCTGGGGGGTTTTTTCTTTGTTTTTTTTTGTTTTTTAATATTCTAAAGTATTCATTCGCCTAATCGTGTTTACTTTGGGAAAAGGGCTAATGTACAGTAAATATGACTTATGAAAACCTACATTTTCGATTGCAATTCATAATTTTGTCATTTAGCAGACGCGGTTAGACAAAGCGACTTAGCGCATTGCACGTGCAAACACCATAGCCTAAGAGATAGCTATGGACACAGGAAAGTTATAGGCCTATAATTGCAATGTAGCCTACGTGGCCCAAGATCTGTCAGATAAAGAGAGGGAAAGACTAGGTTTTTTTAACGGAATAAACACACAGTAATAAAACCGGGTTGTAAGGTGTTGGCTACACGCAGGCTATTCAACTAAAACGCATTGTGCTTTGAACCCTGAACATTTATCAAAGTCCTCCAGACCATTTTTTTTTGCTCACATAAACACCAGCATTACAACATATTTCAAAACACGAGAGGTTTAAGCACTTGTTCTGTTACTTGAACGGTTGAAACGGGGTATATCGAGAATACCAATTCTATTTTTTTAAACTTCCCTGTGAAATTTTTGTTTTGCTTCAAAAGTTTGATACTTTTAGTTAAACAATTCCCACGTGCCCATGCAATAAGTGCAAACCAGAGTGCTACAATGTGTGGTCTCCTCCATCTTTTTTACACGCTAACAGCAGACTTCAATATAATTTTAATCGACCTCAGGGAAACAATAGCCTACACAGATATACTCCCTGAGCATGCAAATGAACATGACTATTTAATGATATTGTTTTTTACTCTTTGTGTAAAGATGTATGCATATATGTGTACGCATGTCATATGTATCTGTATGCACGCAAGCATGTGTGTGTGTGCTTGATAATTTTCTTAGCCTGTAATCCGTAGGTTATAATCTGTTATTAGATATGATTTAGTCAAATATTGTTTTCAGCGATAAATCATATCATTATTAATATTTATACATTCATACACGATATGTTTTATTAATTAAAAATGATTTATTTCCGAGATATAGGGGAGGCGATGTTTTCTTGCATTTTAATGCAAACCTATAAGAATAAATATATTGTTTTGCCTGTGACGAAAATATTTTAAAAAGTCCCATTTTAAAAATGTGTGCTGCTTTTCAGCGCTTTGCAGGCGTAGGTAGGTGGATTGACAAGCGTATGGATACGCCCCTATAGTTGTCGTGGCTTTTGCAAGCAACACGGATCAATTACATATAAGAGAGGCAAAAGGACTTAATGTTAGTATATTCAACTGCTGTTAATTGATGTTTGACATCCAATTGTAAATCCTGTATCAAAACTTAATAATTAGCATTTTTTACGTTGCGTTTTTTTACCTTAACAACGCTGGCATTTTTTCCGTTTGGAGACCACCATCTAGTGGTATAAAGCAGTATGCTACTGAAGTTTCTCCTTACCAATCAGAAACCAATCCCCCACCACTATCAAAACACGAAGTAGTGTTCATTTGTTCAAGCGAACCATTAAATATTTCTGTTAAACAAGTCGAGACTTCTTCAAAGTACGAAATTTGTTTTCACAAAAGGAAAACATTTTGGAAGTGGTTTTTCGCATGAACAAAATGGCAATTTCTGAACGTAGGCCGTAATATTTAAATATTGGCATGGAAATATTTAATATGTTCTATTTGCTATGTTCCGAGTTTTTCCACAACTTATAATACATTGGCCATTGTCCAAAATTATCCCAGTTAACACTGTGCAACTCACTGACTAATGGAAAGACTATAAATTGTAGTCTAATAAAATTTACATTATCGATTAAAACAATACTTTAAGATTTAAATATAACAAATCCTTTCACCAACTTGTGTGTGTCTGTTTTACATCATTGCAACAAATATTGAATGCAATTTTCACGAATTACAATTGGTTGAGAATACAGTCAATGTCATATGGTTTAACTAAATTTACTATTCAATATTTATATTTCTGGGTTCAAAGTATAAAAATTAAATGGACTGCACATGCAGCTGATTTCAGTGCCGGGTAAATGAGAGAAAAAAAAAAAATGTATTGCCTATTTCTTGATGCTTTGCATAAAATAATTTTTTTTTAAAGGCTACACTACAGTAGCCTATACATGTCTTACATTATCTTATAAGTGTTTTGTCATAATCTGGAGCGGCTATGAATAAATTGGTACAGAGGTATATTTTCATGGAAAATGTTCATGGATCCAATGGAAAGCTCATCAAATCAACTTATTCAGTTAACTAATCAAACTTGGAATGAATGACAGTGTTTTTGCTGACTTAAACACTAGACTAAGTGTATTTCAATGCCAAGGGGTACCATCAAAGCACTAGCTCATTGGATTTCTTTCTTAAGATGTGACAAATCTGGTGAATTTCACCCTCACTTCATGGCCTGGGGTCTTGAGTGTGTTATTTATATTAACACATGAAAAAGAAGCAAAAGTAAACTTGTTTATAAAGTAATTTTAGGGCATTTTATAAAGATGTATGTGCACCACACACACACACACACACACACACACACACACACACACACACACACACATACACAAAAATGCAACTTCAAGACAGCAAAGTGCATATGTATCTGTATTTCATGTACTGTGCCACTTGGTGATGACCCTTCATTTGTCCTACAGTTAGCAGGCTACATCAGGTTTGCCTTGAGTTTTTTCTTGAGCTAACATTAACTGCAGTCATCCACAGGCAGCCATGTAGTTATAAGGACTTCTTTCTACACCACTAGGACATTAGTACTGCTGTTCATAGCATCAGTCAAATATAGCCTGTTTTCCCCAAGCACTGACAAAAGTCATTATAGACCATACTCTTCACAGGAGGCAGCCTGCAATTGACCAATAGTTCCAGGCAGCTTAACTATTTCTGTTTCATTGTTAAAGAGTCAGTCCTCTGGCTGAATAGGTGCCAGCACTATGCCTGCACCAGGTGCAAATGTACAGTAGTAATGGCAGCCAGCAGAATGAGCATTGGATAAAAGTTACTGGTTTTCTTAACTCTTTCAGTTTCAAGAATATGTGAACATTTCCCCCCTAACCCACAGAGAGGGGGAAACAAAGACAGATTTCCCCTTTATTTCTTGCACTCTTGAGCGTGAAAAACATCTTGGTCCAGGAAAAAAAATCATTAAACATAATTAAACATATTTAATTGACACTTGGTCCTCCAAGTAGTGGTAACTTCCAGTCAGGCATTATTATTCTATTTAAGACAAGATAAAATTATATGATTAATTTATTTTTATCCCATTCATAAGAATCAATGGGAGGGTATACATACAGAATAATTAAATACATTTCAATTGTATTGTCTTTTCAATGCAAACACATTTCTAAATAGTATTCCAAATGTATTTCAAAGTACAGTTCATTTCTTAGCAGGCCCTACTGATCATCTAGTTATACAAAAGCTGAGCCACCCATTAGTAAAGGAGGAATCCACCGATAATACACTAGTCCTACCTGAACATCTGATGACATGACAGTTAACTGGGCTCAGGCAAGATTTGGGACCACGGGACTTTCTGCGTGTGGGACGAATTAATTAACAGCCGTACGTCAGTTCCGTTCCGTCCTCTGGCTTCCTTCTTGCCCACGCGTGTATTCACTCCCTGTATACAGGTCAGTGCGGACCGCTAAAATACAACTTTTCCAGCACTATCACATCCACCCTGGACGGAGCAAGGTAAATAACACCTTGGTTAACGATGACGGCAGAAATTGTAGCCGTTGACCGAAAGGAAATGGTAAACAATCCTTGTTCATTCGCCGGGTTCGGATGACAGGCCACCAACTGAACTGCTTTTCTTTCGGCTAGCCATCGGCATGCAGCTCGCAAGCTGAACTAACATTATCATTAATGATAGTTCCATTCATTTTGACCAAGGACTGAGTATGGACAGTTATGAATCTTCTGATATTTTGGTAATATGACTTGTTAGCTAGCTATTATGTTTCAGACATCCAAGAAACGTATTAATTGCACTGTCTACAATTCACCTTGTAAGGAACTGTTATTGGTAGCCTAGTTAACTTATTTTACCTGCTGGCTCCGCTAAAGCTTGGCGACAGTTGAAGTGTCTGATCGTTGCCTAGCCAGCTAGCTATTGCTATTAAGGTAATGTCAACTGTAAGTTAGTACGACTGGCCAGCTAATATCAACGTTAGCTACTAACTTGGCGAATGGTAGCTGGTTAAAACGCGCTAGCTAGCATAGCAATCATGCAGCAAACAGTAATGGTTACGTTATCTATCTAGCAACTTTTGTATAGGTAGCTAGCAGGCTGTTTTCAGTCTTGGCTAGCTAATAGTTAAGATGCTAACTTAAATGTCTAAATTACCTACGCACCAACGGTTCGCTAATTAGCTTAGTTATATAACTAACTTGAAAATCTATAGCTAAGTTACCTTCTGTTTTTGCCATATTTATTCATCTAATTAGCTGGCAATTCTAATTTTGCTAACGTTAACTCTGTAGCTAGGATTGCATACCGATCATCTTAATTTTTAATCTCAAGGCGGACCTGATTTTACTAACTAACGTACGTATTACGATGAGACGAGTAAACAACCTGCTGTTTCCATTCCAGATGAAAGAGACAATCATGAACCAAGAAAAACTTGCCAAACTACAAGCACTGGTTCGCATTGGTGGAAAGGTAAGCGTTGTTTTAGTTGCATTTTTTTTTCTTAACGCTGCTGCAGTTTTCTAATCTGCATAGGCTATGTGGTGTACAACGTTTACATTTGCTTTACGTGTAAGTTAGCTAAATGAAACTTGGCGACAGGACACGATTGGTATTTAGGAACAGCACATACTGGCGGTCTTCACCATTTCCTTTGAGATAATGTACTTGATAATTGTGAAATCAGTAAAATCCTCTTAATTTTGAATCACCTTTTTCAGGGTACAGCACGTAGAAAGAAGAAGGTTGTGCACAGGACAGCAACTGCAGATGACAAGAAGCTTCAGTTTTCCTTGAAGAAACTAGGCGTCAACAACATCTCTGGCATTGAAGAGGTAGCAGTTTACAGTGTTTCTCGTTCTTGTACTGATGTACCAGGAAGGGTGTTGACTTTAGCTTACAGACACCATGGCACTCAAAAAGTATGAAACACAAGAAGGAAAAGCTCTGTTTATAATCCGGCAATTGCTTATTCGTGTATGCTTTGCTTACCCCTTATTGCGCGTTATACAGTTCCTTTATCATCCATGCTTACATGTCCCTGAATTGCCCATTTTGTGTTGCTGTAATGAAGTGATTGGCATTCCTATCACCTTCAGTTTTAGAATGCATAACTTGTATTTCTGATAGTATATATGCCATTTTGGGCCATAATGGTCAGCTCTGTTCCCCAGCTGTAGCCCGTCAAGTTTGGCCCATTTGTAACCATGTTCTATCCTATGCCTTAGGTGAACATGTTCACAAACCAGGGGACAGTGATCCACTTCAACAACCCAAAAGTGCAGGCATCTCTGGCTGCAAACACCTTCACCATCACAGGGCATGCTGAGACCAAGCAGCTGACAGAGATGCTGCCCAGCATCCTCAACCAGCTGGGGGCCGACAGCCTGACCAGCCTCAGGAGGCTCGCAGAGGCCCTGCCACGGCAGAGTGAGTGTGGATGAAGGCTTTGGATCCTCCCTCTGATCTTCTGTTGGGACTGCATATCGGGTGATAGGCTGTTCTGAATGAGCCGTATAGATTGGGAATAATCTCTTACCGTGCTCTTTGGCAAAATGGAAAACGGATGTGTTGCACAGGCACCTCTTATTGAACCCAAGGACAGAACGAGAGCACTTTGATCTAGTGTGAAATAAATTACGTGTAACAGTTTTTTACTCATGGGGCAGCTGTAACCATATCTGAAAAATGATGTGAACTGTTTTTTAGAAAAAGTATCCAACTTGAGTGTGCTTACTTGGGGATTGGACCTGTTTATATCACAGAGAAAATGGTTGCACAACCCTCATGGGATGGTCTCATTGAAAAATCTCTGCGCTCCTCAAATCTCTCTTCGAACTATTAAAGACTTGGAATCCAGATTCCAATAGCAAAAATGCCTTTCCATTGTGTTTCCTGCAACCTGAGCTGTAATATTCAGTAATGTTACATTGAATACTGTGCCTGTGCTTTCTGTACAGCCCCGAGGCTCGAGTTTTTCACAAAATAGCTGTACTGCATGTTACCTTTGTCTGCTTCCTTGATGTGGTTTTATGTGTAGCTGGTTTTTCTGTTCCCTTTTCTGTTTTTTATTCCTGCCAATATAAGTATACAAGTTAGGTCACCACCTGGTGTCTAAAAAGCATTGGTAAATTCAGGGTGTACTAATGGCTATTAGTTCTCACATTAAAGCCGTTAATTTAGCCAACCCCAAACCATTTAATTGCTACAGAAGACAATCGACTTGTTGGACCCACCCAATTTAGCCACCCACAAGTAGTATTAATAAGGACTTCGGTGTGAAAACAAACTCAAGCCTGTGTCAAATTGGGATAATGTCAGCTCATGTTTTTAAATGGTTGCAAACTTTCAATGCTTTATATGATTGTGTGATGAAAGATATGACCATTGTAATCACTAAGACAAGGCTTTGAATTGACTTTTGGAGAGTGTTTTTCTTCCAGACACAAATTAACTTCATTCTTTTTTTCTGGAACAGCTGATGAGGGAAAGGCATCAGTTGTAGCTGGGGAGGAAGATGACGACGACGTTCCAGGTGAGATGTCTCCATTCTTTTGGTCTTTTTGTGTGTTTAACACCCATTAGTTAGCCATCACTGAACATCAAGTGATTTCCCCCCTGAATTCCAGACATTCATGGGTTTACAACGCATGTTGTTTTTAGGGAGTACAAACTAAAATGTTATAATATAAATATGTAATTTGGGACATTGTTCTATAATGGGGCGAAGCAATGTAAAACAACAAAATACTTTAGTTCACTTGTCATTAAAGGTAATCTACATTTTATATGGCAGATCCACTTCTGAAGGTTTGTTACCATACCTTTGTTAGCAATTTCACAATTTTCTTTTTGGAGAATAAAATCATACAAAAACAGTGTTATGAGTAACTGCAATGCCAGCAGTGGAAGACTCACAGCTCGGTGGTTTTCGCACTCTCTGGTGGCAGGTGAAGTGCTGAACACATGAGGTTGCCATTACAATTACAGTATCAACAGGCTCTGCTTTTGCATCGGCTCACATGGTCATCCTGAAACGGGAGATTTCCGTTTTCACATCACACATATGATGCCTGGTATACCAGGGGGCAGTGTGTGTGTTACAGGTATAATCAGCACCACTGTCATTGTTAATTGAGGTAAAGGTTTCTCTCCAAGAAATCCAGTTCAGGCTCCTCAAGTTTGAGTTTCTGTGCTTCAAATTTCCATTTAACCAAAAAATAATAAAATGAACCAAACAAGTTTAACCATACAAATGTCCCAGAGCCTCAATGGTACAATTTGTACAGCTGTAAAGTTTAAAATTGTGGTCATCATCACTAACAAAATGAGGAAATTAATACCCTCATTATATGAAATAGGAGCAGAGGGATACATTAAGTAACACAACTTGATCCTGTTACAGATAAATGCATAGAATTTTTCTCTAAAAGAGGTCTGTGTGAGTTCATGGGAAAGATGGCTGTGAAAAAGAAGTTCTGACAGTTTTTTTTTATTTTTTTTTCTTACAGATCTTGTAGAGAATTTTGACGAGGCTTCAAAGGATGAAGCGAACTAAATAAAATGTGGTTCAGATCTGAAATATGGGGTTCACAAGTTGTCAGGGTGGGGCACTGTTTTGTATATACCACCCTTCTCCATGAATGTTTTTTTCAATATACTACACTGATGGCCGTTTGTATGCAGAATATCCTTGATACACTTTTGGGGATTCTGTGATTTTTGCTGCTATTGCTCCGTTGCCAAATACAGCCCCCTTGCAGCCTTACTGAAATGAGCACATGTGGAATAAACGCTTGCATTTGACAAATAAGCATTAAAAAATTACCGAACATTGTTATTCCCCATTCATATTTTTCCAGAGCCGTTTAAAATGAAAATTCGTCCCAATCAAACAATAACTCTAAAAATTGCAATAATTGTTTTTGTTGGCCTTTTTCAATGAATTATGTGATTTTGTTCTCATGTTTCTGGATCATGAAGTACACGTATCGATGTCTGTGGTTCACCTAAAACAAACACTGGCACTGGTGTACAAGAACAGTGTGCTCTTACATCTTGATCATTTCCATATTCTACATCAATTCTTTGGAAACCAGGCGCAACATGAATGTAGATGTTGAAATGCGCGGTAAAGGTGCTAGAATTCACATGTAGAGCACAAACCTGAAAAGCGGTGCCGTTTTATTGCCGAAAGCAATATAAAGGACAGTAGAAAATGTTCTGGTTACCTTGGTGTTGTGACAAAAACCAAAGTAAATTTTGAGGTTACACCATATGCTGTGCTTCTTAAAAGATCTCTGTGGAAAGCATGCATTCATACTCCCTGTTTAACAGTTCCAGTTACTTTCGTGTCAACAGCAATGGTGCTGGGAAAGCTCAAGCGTTTGTGCAGAAGCATGCGGTGGCACGGAAAACCAAAGAGAATCATAAAGCTCTTCAGTGAAAAAACAAAACGGTCCTTATGGATTATATCAAAATGGTTTATAAGACCAAAATAACACACAAGTGGCAATTACATCAAAGTGATGGGAAGCCATAAAACAGACTGGGTCAGCAATGGACCTCAGCGTCCTTCCTTCTACTGACAACAAGAAATGAGGAAAGTATGTTATTGTCCTTGCAAATTCACATCTTGTAAAACTAACCACAATATCTTTGTTATTCTTTGTGTGAGTTATTTGGTTTGCCTAAAGGCAAAATGGGTGAAGTAATCACAAACATTAACCCATGAAACAAACAGAAAATGGCATCAGTTTTTTTTTTGACAAAATTCTTTTGACAATTTATCTGAAATGTGTGCATGTATTACAAGGGGAGAGAAGCTTATTTATTCATGTTTTGGCATGCGTTTGCGTTTTAAAAACAGGCTGTCTCCTCTACTTTTCTAAACAAGTAACAAAAATAGGGGGGATTCATTCACAAATACCTTATGAAGGTTCCTAAATAAATAAATTAAAGGAACTGTACATTCATAATTCACATAATGGGAATAAACAAAAACCCATACATGCCAATTACATCACATAACACTTGTAAATAAATGAACAAAAACAAGTTTGACCTTATTGCAGGGAATCCTCACAATAAAACTCTTGCATGCGTCAACTGACATCAGCTTGGTACGGGAGGTACTGCTGCACAAATGAACACAAAAAACCCTACATAAAACAAACACGTTACCTATTGGGCTGGATGTAAGTCCATGAAAAATGATGCATTCGTAGATGTATCAGTATCCACATTGATGTGCAGTCGCATTCATGTGCTGGCGTCATTCTTTAATGCCTTGTAGAAGTTTCAGCAGATGGGCTTCCATGACCTGTTGAACTAAGGAAACAACAGAAATGTATGGGAAATGAAACTATTCTGAGCATCTTCCAAATCTGCAAAAGTCGATAGAGATATGGAAAAAAAACAGACTGTAGAATATGTTATTTCCATTTGCTGAAGAGTGAATAATGAAAAATATTTGCAGGATAGATTTGGAACATTTATATTCATATGATCTAAATGGTACCCTCTTAAATTATTAACACTCTTGATAAAGCATGAGTAATAAAGGCAGTAAACAGTACAGATAATGAACTATTCTGTGTACTCAGAGTAAAATGATATTCCTCTATACTAATACAGTTGTCAGAAGATCACAGGAAAGTTAGCCATTCTTGATGCAGGCTAACCAAACAATATTAAGTCATGAAAGCTTATCTGGAAGTCAAAACAATCAGATTCCACAGCATATTACATCACGTCTGGGCTCCCAGTATTCTGGCCAGCGAAGTACATTGCTGATCTCTGGCAGGTATCACAAAGCTGACATCTGCGTCTCAAGACTCAAATGAAGAAAATCCTTTGGTTGTATTTCTTTGAATAATTTTGTCGAAAACCAGACAGCCGTATCAAATCTGGGGAGGCCAGTACTGAATTCATGCCATGAACATTAAAATCAGGTGTCTCAAATGAAGCTAATGTGCAGTCCTGGTACAGCTATTTGCAAAAGCTGGGCAACTATGGGAATATAGTGTCAATAAAGCAAGATACACTTACCATTCCTGTGGCCCATTGCTACTGCCATGTCCATAGCATTGAAGCCAGAGTCAGACTCCATGGTGGGATCTGCTCCACTCTCTGCAGTGAACGGAGTGAAAACCCTGAAAATATCTCTCAAAAGCTCCAATGTGGCCAGGATTCAATAACGTCAATAAATCAACCCAACTCTAAATGTGTTAAACTATTCTGCTATAAGCTATTTCAGCTCTTAAAAATAAGCAGACAAACACTCACATTGTCAATCCTTTCTAATAATGTTTAGATTGAAATTAGCTCATTGCGTTTTTTTTTGCAATTGGTAGACAAGTAATTCAGACGACATGCAATATAATTGGGGGGCCTGCATTTTGGTCAGCTGGATCTATTAGAAAGATGCGTTGAACACAAAACATTGAACACATGCTCTGTGATGCCACAGCGCCCCCTTGTGTCAGTTCTGCATCGGCAGCCAGCCTGAGATCATGCGCTCTTTGAACGTTAGAAAATAATTCTGGCGGCTCTGAATACTCAAGAGAAGACTCTTTAAGAATTCAAATTTCAACGTATGCAATAGGCACCATTAACATCATATATATGTTGAATGCATATTTCCAACAGCTCTTCCGTCCAACACATTTTCCAACAATGCGGATGTTTGCTATATTCAAATAAGTAATAATAACCATGAATAATTGAAAAGTTTCTGGTCTATACCTAGAAGGATTTCCACACAACGGACATGGTTTCCGTGAACTGCATACAGCAAAGGAGCTCCTCCATTCTGAAATACAGAAATCACTCAGTACTTCTCTGGCCAACTGTAGACACTATTACCAGCAATACAATTATGGTAACTGTGCATTCCAACAATACTTAGCAAGATGAAATATCATTTGGATCTCAATTTGCTCAATATACATCATCATCACAAGGGTTAGGCCACAGGGAATTATTTTAATAGTTTAAATAGTATCTTATAAAAAAACTTGAACAGCATAGCAACCCATCAGATGGACAGCAGAATATTTCACAGGAAAAAATAGTTATCAGCTGAACTCTATTCTCCAGGGCTTTGGTTTGCTATGAACACAAGAGTGGACTCTTACCCAGTCGTACTCGTTGACATCGACACCACAGTCAATGAGCATCTTCACAATGTCAGTATAGCCCTTACTGCAAGCCAGAGACAGGGCACTCTCTCTGCCCTTAGCCAGGATGTTGGGGTCTGCCCCCTATTGAGCAAAACAAGCAGTACAGAACAAGGACCACTTTTAATTATGTACAAATTATTTGTACAAATTATGTGTCTATAAAAACCCAGGGCTCTGAATCAGTAATTAATTGATTTATTATTTACATATACACTCAGTGACTACTTCAACTTATTTTTTGGCTTATTGGTATTCCACTGCTGTAGCCCATCCACTTCAAGGTTCCATGTGTTGTGTGCAGTTTCAGAGATACTCAAAACACCCTGTCTGGCACCAACAATCCACGGCCCATTCTGATGTTTGGTCTGGAAAATAACTGAACCTCTTGACCTGCATGCATTTAGTTGCTGCCATGAGTGGCTGATCAGATATTTGCATTAACAAGTTGGTGTACACGTGTACTTAATAAAGTGTTCGCTGGGTAACACACACACACACACACGCACGCACACATACAAACACAAACACACGCAGACAGGGTGTATTCCTCACATTCTGCAGCAGGAACTCCACCACAGCAATCTGTCCGTGTGCAGCAGCCCACATCAGCGGAGTGAATCCTTCCTCGTCTTGCAGGTTTATCACAGACTCTGTTCAGAAACGCAAGCACACAACTCCCAAGTTTATCACAGACTAGGGGTGATACGGCCAAAATTTAATATCTCAATAACGATATATATCACCTTACCATTCACAATAATTATAGGACTTTAGTAAGTGCATAATATATATTTAAAAAATTCAACCCACTGCACTGTGGTGTAGAAATACTCACCTTGCTCAATCCTGCTTGCCAGGAACACCATTTCCCCTTGAGCAGCAAGCTGATGAATGGACAGAGCTGAAATGATAGACAACAAATATCACATTAAAAATACTAAAAGGAGGCAGGAAAGCCACTGGCACTGCATTGAAAGGCGGGACACTCACAGTGCACCAGGAGTGGCGTTGAGGACACTTCGTTGCCGCGGTGCTTGTTGGTGAGCGTGGTGGACTGTTTGATAGGGGAGAAGTGTTTGGTGGTGGATGGGGTGTATACATGTCGCACTTGGATGCCAGGTGATGGAGACGTCTGAATGTTGCACTCCGCTGAGGATAAAGAGAAAGGAAACCTTACCAGATAGATCTAAAGCTTGGCAAGGCAAACGTATTTGTGGTGGCGCCAATGATTAGTGCATGCCATTCTACAACAGTGAGTCCTGTGCAACAAAGGACAAAACATACAGAATGCAATAATAAAAGTTTGGTTAAATAAATTCCAGGCATGTACAGTGCAGTCCGTAAATATTCAGAGAGTTTTTATTATTTTGGCTCTGTACTCCAGCATGAAGCAATGAATATATTCTGGGCTGGAGTACAGGGTCAAAGGAACATAAATTAGACCACTGTCCAAATACGGTCCTCACAGTAAGCAATATGAACAAATTGTACACTTTCTGTCACCTGCAACAGGCTAAATGTTATAGTATCTACCTTTAAACAAGACAGATGCCACCTCCAAATCAGAGTTGACTTGATCCTGAATGTTCTTGCTATCCTCTTCATTGAGTGACTTGACAAAGCGGGAGCAGACGTTCATATCAAAGCGGTTCGGCAGGATGAATTTAATCCCCATGGCAACGTTCTGGGATCCTCCTTCATCCCCACTCACTCCCCCCACTTGATGCTCGGCCTTGATAGCTGCCATGTCTGGCAATACACAGATCCCCTCCATCTCCTCAGAGGCCAGCTGGCACTCTGTGCTCCCATCACCTGAGGTCACATCCATCCCGAATGATACCTCCAGGTCAAAGGTGAGCTCCTTTCTAAAGTCTGTTCACCACAAAGAGGCGTCCATGGGTTGCACTCGTGGAATCCTTCAACACAAAACATGTTGATTTAAACATGATTTACTCCCCCAAACATGTTTTTAAAAAGATATGGTTAACCAGCGGGTGAGCTAACGATGTCTGACAGTTATATAGCTATACCTATATTGGCCATTGTTAGCTTGCTTGGTTATTTTACATCTTAAATTCACAGTTGCTAAGTTAGTTGTTTTTTTTAATATCCCTGAGCCAGTGTATGAAAAAGCTAGCGAACACTAGCTACCGATTCCGCAGTAACTTACTACACAACCTGCATGCACTTGGCACAGGCTACATGCGAGGTATAAGCTTTAACTAGCTAAGATAGCTAACGCTAACACTTAAGAAGCAAGCTCCTCAATCACCATAATGCAATATTAGCGAGCAGGCTAGCGTTATTCATACTGTAACGTATTTGGGTCATTGTAATAACTATTAGCTGTAGCCAGCAAGTCATTGAGTAGTTAGCAGCTAGTATTTAGCTAACTAACGTTACTAGTTTGCTGGCCAGATAGCCACCTATGAATATGTCAAAAATTAGCTTCAGAATAAAAATAATCTAGTCTAGCTCTAACGTTGTTAGCTAGCCAGCTAGTCATCACCGGTAAAACGTTAAGTTAACTTAGCTACAAATCACAACAATCTAGTGAGCTAGCTAATTATTGTTATGGACATCGAAATTCAACAGAGATTTTCGACACGGGAGGGATAAAGAAAATGTAGCAGTAAATTACTCACCCAACTGCTGTTTAAATGCCTGAAATGCTGTACATTGTGCCGTCTGTTGTTATTTTGATTCCGACTGTCTGTCAACGTCACTTGCTGTATAAATAAAGTTTATTGAAACATGCTTACGTCGTTCATGAACAATAAAGTATTTCAAAGCGGAAGTACTAACCTGGTAAAATGGCTACGCTCACCTCTGGGGAGATCATAGCATCAACACGATAGCGAATAGTTAATAGAAAAATTCGATTAAGCTAGGACGATATTATGGTTTGTCATTTTTAGAAAAATAAAGCTTACAAGTCGTAACCAAAGCAGAAAGTCACCATGCAAGGAAGTCATTTTCTTATATATATGCGTGTGCTGAAAATGTATCTTTACCCTTGATTTCATTTGGGATACATAAGCTAACATACATAAGTCTGTTAACTAACTACCAGTATTTACTTAAAACAGTAATTTCAGTGATTTTTAAAAAATCTCCAAACTGTTGAAGTTAAGGACACAAATGGTGATAGAATCCAGGCTTTTGTCATTAATTTAGTTAAGAGCTTGTGTGCTCAGTCAACCTACCCTGTATAAATAATGATTAATACATTAAAATAGGCTTCATAAGGCACAGGCCTAGCCATGGGGTTGACATGTTCTCTTTTGTATGCAGACTATTGTATAACAATGTGCAATTATACGTTCATTTTCTTCCCTGGTTAAAGCTGCCAAATATTTATTGTAATCTGTCCTATATTTGAAAGGACTGGACCCTATTAATATGGTTTTTGTATCTGCCCAGATGACAGAATTTGCTGAAATCTCAGTTATTCACTTAATTCAAATTGTATTAACTATTAACTGCAGAACATGGGTGAATTCATAGGAACTTAAGCAATGCAAGTGTATGTCAAAGTAGGGCAATGTTAGTTGAAAAGTTAGATCTATGACAAACAATCTGTATTTTTTTTCAGACTTGGATGATTTAGATTTGAGAGATTTCCTTGGTGTAATTTCATGCAGTACGCATCTTTACATTTTCATCATTTTGGTCCTATAAATGCTCATGATGGTGTCAAATACTTTTACTTTACTGAGCTTGTCTGGTGCATTGGAAGGAAGTAAGAATGAAAGTGTATGAATGTTTGTTCAATACTGAATGACATTAGAGATTAGGCATGTTGCGCTAGAGTGCTTAGAGCAGCACGACACAGACCAGCGCAGTAAGGTATATAGCTGAACTTTATAAAGAGAATAGGGTGAGGCCAGGTTCTAAGGATGATCTACAGCCACTCTTCACTTCTCTGACTGTTGCCAGAGCCAGAACAGTATCTGTAGCTCTTCCTTTAGGATTAACAATGCCTGTGCACTAACTGGACTTGTGTATCTTGCCGTCATCAAATAGATTGTTTCTTGAAACATTAACAGTTCTATACACATATCAACAGTAGATAAAACCAATTATCCATTTCTTTCTCATGAAACCGGATGGGAAATTCCTGTTTTCCCCTATGATTGATCTTCTCTGTTTGGCAACTGACTCATGCATACACATGATGGTGTTCAGCTTGGACCAAAGTTGTAAATAAAAACCACAAGGGGGCAGTGTAACTACATCGGAGGTGGATTTGACTTTATATCGTATTCATGTCACTAAAATCAATCTAAAAATGATCACCAGAATAAATAAGTGTTTCCTTCCCACGACATTAAATAGTTATTTAATGGCTGTGATTTTATTATCAGTGTGTACCCTCACTTAGAAGCTTCTCTTGAACTGAACTTTACATCACTTCCATAGATGCGAGTATTTGCATAGTGTATGTGTAGATCGCTGTATAATCAATATATCCCAAATAAGAAATATATTCCAAATAAATTACTGTATGATCTGTATTTACACTAACAGTGCAATTCCATCCTCTCACATTAAATCATGTACAATCCCTTGTGTTTCCTACAGGTGGCACCTTGAACTCAAATATTGTCATTCTTTCATATATTGTATTGTGTCCTGAGATATGGGTGTTTTCAAACATTGTATCCAGCCATGTATTAGCTGTTCATTTGCATGTGCTATTATAGAGTAAATTAAATGGGTACAATGCAACTGCATATTACTGTGGAATCAACCTGAAGTAGCATATGAGTCCCTGGACTGGAAGCCCATGGAAGTATCCACAGTCCTGCTGAGTAAATGGCACAACAGTCCACAGCACAACTAGCAGTGCAGGGAAGTTTTCCTGAGGAAAATCTGTGAGTGTAGTAATACTGATCTGTGAGCACACACCAATCCCAGATGCAATACTTAGATGTAAGGTACGTGCTAATACACTGGTGTCTTAATGTGGTTACAGTACATTACAGATCTATATTGTTTAATTAACCATACTTTTATAACTGTCAGTTGGCCATGGCCCCAATGGAAACAGTATCACCTCTTAACTATTTGGTCTTTGTCAAGCAACAGTGTGAAGGTTAGGGCTTATAAAACATGCTTCTGTTAAGCTAAAACAAGTGCAGCTAGATTAGCTTGATTCACTTTTTCTGAATTGTTGCCCTCATAATGGTTTCTCTAGCCAGTTAACGAAACATCAATTTATCAATATTTTATACACTTATATGCTGTGCCTTTCTACAGCATTATCCCAGTGTAATTTTGGAAGCTCATTGGCTTTCATGGCTGAACCTTTTATTTTATTTCTTTTGTTTGTTCCATTCATTTCCTGATTGAGGGACCATACAAAGGCATGTGACCCATAGACAATTTAACTGATTATGACAAGTTAACTTGATTAAACTGTAGTTGTGTGGATACTGACGTGTCATACGTTCTAAGACAGAGCTTATGCTAAACTGTACAAGGGTTTGAATATATTTGCCAGCCTCCAAACATCCTTGAAGTCCTACTTGGCACATGACTTGTCTCACTCAAAGAAGCAGGAAGGGTGGGCATGTCATTTGGCCATTCTCTTGCTTCCTGTCTTGCTGTGATTGCTCTGGACATTTGACCTTGTATGGGTATAAGAGCAGTGAGCAAGGAATGTTACTATCAACATGTACAGTATCCTGAAATATTTAGCCTTTGTAGAGCGCTTATAATTAGCTTGACTTGACTTGGAGAAGATGTACTAGTGATGTATGAACATGTACTAGTGATGTATGTTAAGGAACTACTTAATACACCTGAGTAGCTTTTTTGGTGTTTCTATGCTTACATAACACTGGGAGCTCAGCTGTTCCTACAATGTAGTTCAAACGGTCCACACACTACAATATAATACTACAATTTTGCTACACTACAATGCCCTCAACCCAGTAGAAAATATATTTGTATTCAAGATCATTATTCATTATTTAACCAATGAGCTGCTTAAAGATAGATACTAGTAAAGATTCATTCTAGTTCTTCCTACATGAGTAGCACACAGAACGGCGATGTGGATCAGTGATTAAGGTACTCTAAACTAAAAAGAAGGCAGCTCATGTAAAAGGTCATACAGTATGTACAATGTAAACAAAGCTGCCCTTTGATGTGGGTATTGTGGGACTGCTTAGTGAGAAAGGTTTCCCTTAGTGAGAAAGTCACCCATCCTTTAAATGCGTTTTATACTCAGACCTGTATGGAGAGATTTTAAATGTAATACACCTTATGAGTCATGACAGATGAAAGATGCTCAGCTAGTTCAGATCTTTGAAGGCATTTTGATTCTGGTATCACCACTTAAATGATTTTTGAACTCTATACATTACACTTGTATGGAATTTCAATGTGTTGGCAGTTTACTTAGCAATAAAATAGTTACCCTTGTAAGCAGGAAAAACACTGTTGTATCCTTGAACAAATACTGATATGCTTCAGCACATTCAAGTGTATAAATGGAGGCTAATATGGCTTACATCAGGCTAATAATACAACAGTATATTGAAAAAAATGTCCTGAGCTGCTGCAATACTGCAGCTGGTTTACTGCTAATTATACCAAAGATTATATATTCTAATATGATTCTAATATGATTCTAATATTATTCTAATCATATAAATCTATTTTCAGACATGTCAAAGTATTCTTATTAAACTATAGCATACTCTTATTCAACTACAAGGCATTCAACAGAACCACAATATCCTTTAACTGCTGTAAACGTTTGCCATATGCTTGCCACAGATTTAGCTGAAAGCATTTTGATGGCTCTAAAGAGCAAGTCAGTATTCTGGGCCTGTGCCAAAGCAGCTGCCTTCCTACACAAACCCTGAGGAAGCACAGACTTACACTTGTTGAAAGGCGTTCCCTCTCCACCCTATTATCTCTTTTGGATCTAATAGATTACCAATACACATGCACCCCCACAAACAACAACAGCCAAAATGGATGGACTGAAATGATAAAAAATGCATGGAATGTAGCTCACCATATGCTTGGAGTATAACTCGGAACAAGGCGGTTTGACGGATTTTCCATAACAGGAACCTGTACAAAAGAGCAACGCATGAGGAATGGAGAAACAATGCACCAGCTTAGGAGTGTAACCATGAAAGGCAACCAAAGAGAATGCCTGGAATCACGTTGAGCCATACAATTTGAGTATTTATTAAGGCTTATCAAGATGTGAAATTGCCAATGGTAAATACGATTAAAACAATGCATACTGTACAAAATGTCAAAAGAGAAGGACACAAATACATTGATTTAAGAATAGGGGGAATAGAAATGAAAAGCCATGAGAACTATTGAAAAAGAAATGTCAACAAGAGCAAATGGAGTGAGAAGTGACCAGTGAGGAAAAACAAATGCCAATGATGGTTAAAACACAACAGAAGTGTAACAGACACATAGATATCTGAAAGATATTACCTCTGTACTGCGTGTAATAGTGTCAAAAGTCCCTTCTAACCAATCTACCTGAAGGGCCAGTATGAGCATTATTATCATGTAATCCTGCACGCAATACATGTTGAGACTGGGAAGCTGTGGCTCCAACAGGGGAACATTCATTTGACTTTGACCCTTTTTGTAGTGAATATGAGTCATTTTGAGATTGTATTGCTATGACCATTTTCCATGGTTTCTGTATGAGCAATTTATCACTCTGATAAAAAAACTGTTTAGCTGATTTTGTTCTTGCCTCCCTTGCTCCACAATGTACAGTATACACTTTGACCATGTCTGTCCTCTGCCCTAAGTTTCTGTCAGGCAGCCATTCTAGTTTAGATACTATATGTGGAAGGAGCCCTCAAAAGGACACTGTCAATGGCAAGCAACTGTGTATATATTATGCAGATATTTGCATATAGCATATATTTGTCCATATACAGTAAATACATAATATAAATTCATACAGAATATCTATTAGCATGTGTTTAATGGACAGTTTTCTTTATCAAATACCCAATGTTTCATAACAGGACCTTACCTCACATTCTACAAGTTAGCACCTAACAAGGTGGATAAGGCACACAGAGACTGTCCAAAACAAACACCAGATAACTTCATTAAGTGGTTGCTTTTATTTCTGAAATTCTGCCATCAACTTCCGTGTTGTTGGGTTCTCTCTTGTTCTGTGTTGTACCAACAGTGAGGACATTGCTAAAGAATGACACAGCTTGTGCTTAACTTGGAAACTCCACACCAAGTTGAACAGTTATTTTCTCCTCAAATGTAGGTTTGGAAATCTTAGCCAAGGCTTAACGTACCAAGATGACAAAGGGGTTAAGGGGAAGAACCTCTGGTTCCTGCAGAAATTATTGAGTTTGACTACCGTTGCTTTGCTACAGCTATAGCGTACAATGCGAGGTATCAGTCTGAACATAAATAAATAGTTACCTTCTCTACGGGACGCTTCTGTTTAGTTTTCGTCCTTTATGACCCGTGTTGTAGCTAGTCTACACATATGTCCCTACCTAAATAGTTTATGTAAAAAGGATCCAAATACGGTGTTATATAGGTGCTTTCATATGGCTGTGTCCGCTGTCAATGTGCTTCGTAATTTAATGAGCATTTTTTCTTTCTTTTTTGTGACATGCATGCACCTGTCGAAGTCAACGGGTTAAACACAGTCAGCCAGGTTGTGTATATGAACACGTGACGCTGTTATTGCCCGTCTTTCCGTGTGACCTGCCCGGAGCCTGAGGAGGGAGGCTGTCTACCACCGCACACACAAAATAAGTGAGAAAGCCGACGAGCTCTGCCACTCTGGAGTACCGGTGCTTTCTGGAGACCCTAGATCTGTGTGTTCGCACTGACTTTCCGGCTGTTCGTCCGTTCTTAAGTTGCGGAATAGGAGTAAATTCGCATTACATTTTTCTTGTTTTAGCTTAACGTGGACATTTCGTCATATGGAAAAGTTGCAAGGATGTGGGAATACTGATTGCTTATCTTGAGACCACAGGTTCTGCTGACGCGTGAATTGAGGTAACGTACAATTTTACTGTAAGCCAAAGCAACTGCAGCCAGCTGACATGTGTCCTTCTTCACGTTGGGTATTGTTACTTTGTAGGCTAACTGTTTTGTAATAGGAAGATCGAGGTGATTTAGCTTGCTGTTAACGTGCATGCTTTACAATAGGAGGCTTTATTGATGGCGGCTATCTCTGCGAGTTAAATTCCATATTAATGGGGGAAAACAAAAACAGCTTTTCTCACTGACAGCTCTACATACAGCATACAGTGTACTGCGAAACATTGTTCAACTTTAAGATAAATGGTAGCAGTGCTCATTTCTTTTCTAACATTGGGTTTAAAAAAATATCTGGGAAATGTTTAACTTTGTAACCTAGTTTATAATTGGAAAGTATTTCAAAGTCATTTCCCAGACAATTTAGCAAGTGACCATGTGGATCATAATAACATGAAACAGTTATGCCAACATGCACCACTTTCTAGCGCATTATATCCAACGTTCATTAGAGCAATTAAGTCTGTTATTATAGACTAGTCTGTTGTGTTGAAAGGGGGACTTTATAATTATTGGTAGTGTTTGTATTCTGTATAACTACTGAATGGTATTTGTACTTTCAATTTTGAATGATTTTGTTAATAATTGTCATGCTCTGATCAATACACCACATTCCTAATACATGTACATTTATATTTAATTTGATGCATATGTTTTTAGCCACTCTGTAAATTTAATTGAACTATGTGGCTGTGTTTGGCCAGTGCTATTTGAATCAGGACTTATAGGCCTAGTGCTATTTTAAGTTAACAAAAATCTGAATAACGGATTACAATTACAATTAAAGTAGTGAGACATTTATTCATCCGTGTTGTCAGGGACCTATGCCACAGAAAACTGCAGAGAGTGTAGTAGGCTGTAGTGGGGTGATGTGAGCAAGCTGGTTTACACAGTTAAGGGCATCGGAGAAGCAGTCTGACTGCCTGAGACCGCTCAGTTCAGCAGAGGGGTGACGGGAATGCACCATTTGTACGGATCATGGTACAGATTAATGTGTGTAGGGTACATTCCCTGCTGAAAATAACAGCTCAAGCTAGGTTTTGAAACAGCTGGTAACTGGATGACCAGTTCAGACCAGCTCCATACTCACCATGGTTTGGCCAGCTCAAGATATGTTTTGAAACAGCTGGTGGTTGGTAATTTCAAGATGGTCCTAGCTGGATTTTACACCCGGGTTGCGTGGGCCTACAATGTAATCGTATGAAACTGTTTGTTTTAGCAGGTTGCTTAAAATATTTCATCAGAACTTTTATTAGGAGAAATTGTTAATGTTAATACACACGTTCAAATGCAGTGACCTTTTCAGATAACCCT
The DNA here is from genome assembly GCF_963514075.1 of Conger conger. NCBI lineage: Eukaryota > Metazoa > Chordata > Actinopteri > Anguilliformes > Congridae > Conger > Conger conger. The sequence continues at coordinate 36,717,318 of NC_083771.1, forward strand.
TGTGTTTGTATAAGTCCCAGTATTTTAATGTAATTAAGCAACAAGGCTACTTCGCTTTCAATTGCGCAACTATTAATTGTAGATGCATAGTTACTATGTTATGATTTAAAAGTACATTATAAAGTACATTAAAAACACTGAATAAGAGCTTTCATTCAGTTCTGATTGAGTGAGATTATTTCCCCAAATAAATTCAGGCTTCAAGGCAGAGGAGGGCATTATGGGTCACCATTCATTTGCATTGTTCCATGCAACATACAAAGCGCCTCTTTGTACAGGAATACAGGATTGTTTTTCAGATTGCAATAGTTTGCATGAACAAAGAAATATTGCATCACATTTGGAAGAACATTGTGAATATTTTGCTGCCTACTCTATCTTGTAGTGCTTTCTGCTTACTGAAAGAATGTAAAATAAACTGTGAGTGTGTTACCTGAACAGAGTAGCTGTAGAATGACCTTTACAATACAGCACAACATTGGGAGAATCTAAGCATTGTGTAGATGTTAGAAATACCACCAGTTTGTCTCCCCTAGACATGTCTCAATTATAAACTCAATTTTAAGACATTTGAAGGTACATTTAAAGGTACAATAGGTCATTTCAGACTTCTAACAGTGAAGAGAGGAATAGCAGCAACAAACACCTTCAAACCACAACACTGTTTATCCCTCCCCCTTCACTGTAAATGCGCTGACGTTGAAACGCTATTGGCTGTGGCAATTAGAACCAATTTTCAACCATTGAGCTTGAATTATTGTACAGTTGTACCATGCTTTGGTGCAGAGTGTCGGGCTGTCATCTGTATATTTTGAAACCCGAATTTAAGGACTATAAACACAGGCAGAGGATGGGTCAACATGTCAGTGAGCCTTTTTCAATGATAGGAAGGGATTTAGAATGGTCTTGTAACATTGTTTTAACACAAAAATCTTACCTATTGTACCTTTACCTGTGCTGTTGGAGTGTGTAAGAGGACCCTTGAGGATAATCATTGAAATACCAGTTTAGGTGGCGGGAAGGAAAAAAAATCAAAGTTGCCCAAGTTGTAAGCACAGCTTTTTGCAAATTAAACTGAAATGTTGTTCACGTTTATTTAAATAGACAGTTAAATGCAAAAATATTGGGACAGTGACACAATTCTTGTTGTTCTGGCTCAGCACTTCAGCAAATTTGAAATAAAATAATCAATATGATGTTAATATTCTGAATTTTTCATCAAAGGGCTGCAGACCTTTTCATCAATCTACAAATAATTGCTTTGGGAGCTACTGTGCTGCATATCCCAGCAGCATACATTGATGTTTCCTGCTTAACGAGACCATAGAAGTAAATGGTGAATAATGGTAATGGAATGTTATGAGTCCTGTTCTAAAATGTGAGAGAAGTTCCCTCTCACGATACGAGAATAGAATTTAAAAGATTGGATCAGCAATGGATGGACTATTGCCTGAAGCCTGTTCCCACTGATGAATTATCTCCAATTGTGTGATCGATCACGGTAAAAGCAGTGCAGTCATTGTTTTTTTATCAGTTCACAATGTTAGCACAAAGATAAATCTTTTACTGTGCATATTTGCAGCCTGGCGAACATATTGCTGTGACTAGAGATTGAGTTTAATGTCTATGGTAATAATTGTGGCTGACTATGAGGTACCCTGTGTGGCTGCTGGCAGTGGCACCCAATGGCAGTACTAGTACAGTCTGGGTGATTCTGCACACACTAATACTTTATCTAAATATGGTGTGCCACAGATACTTGCTCTGATCTGCCTGTCCTCATCTTAAGACAGAGTAATTGGTATGAAGTAATTCCAAATAATACTCATACACATATTCACTATACAGTAGATAATGTCATGTGCAAAATTAATGTATCTTTTTTTTCAGGGGCATGGAATATTGCTGACTTGGACATTAGTTTATGATGTGACATATTGACCCAGATTGTGGTGGGCTGAGAGAATGAATGGAATAGAAATTTCTAAAACCAACTCATGCATGCTTTATCAGTTCCAGCAGCAACCACAGCAAAGCAAAGCTTGAACCAGATCTATGATGTCGGGGAGAGACCAGGCCCCTTCTTAGGGTCACCTTGTGCCTGTGTGTGGTGAAGACTGCATTGTGATCTGCTCAGGAAGTGAGCACACTGGTGCTGGTGGTGGACAGGAAGGCGGTCTGTACTGATGGCCAGCGGTGGTGGCTATGTTTGCAGACAAACGCAAATTGTTTTCCTTGGTACATCCAGTTTTCTCCTTGTGACACACTACAAATGGTCTAGACCAAGGGATATGTCAGTGACTACTCTCTGCATGAGACTTCACAAACAGATCTACAGAGGCTATACTGCCAGATGTGGGTGGCCTGTAGCATAATGGTTAAGGTAAATAACTGGGACACGCAAGGTCGGTGGTTCTAATCCCGGTGTAGCTGCTATAAGATCCACACAGCCGTTGGGCCCTAGAGCAAGGCCCTTAACCCTGCATTGCTCCAGGGGAGGATTGTCTCCTGCTTAGTCTAATCAACTGTACGTCACTCTGGATAAGAGCGTCTGCCAAATACCAATAATGTAATGTAATGTAAGATGCAAATCAATAGTTAGCTGCAAAACAGGATGGCCACTAGGCCAGGTTACAGTTTGTTATGTAGTACCTAAAAGAGCCTGCATATTTCTGGAAAAAGGACTTGTGGACAAATGAGACCACAATTCACTTGTATCAGAGTTATGGCGAGAGCAAAGTACGGAGGCTAAAAAGAACTGCCCAAATTCCTCCAAAATCATTGGCCGGTGCTTCATCTGGCAATAACCTCAAGCATACACCGGTCCTGTCTTTCTTGTGATGTTCCAAACAAGCCTATATATCTGACTTATTTATATTTCTCAGCCTCACAATGGCTTCCTTGACTTTCATTGGCACAACTCTGGTCCTTATTTTAACAAATGCCAATAACAGACTATAGGTATATATAAAAAGGGATGCATTTCCTTTATGGATCTTCAGATATGGCTGTAGGAACCCTCAAATTGGTGGTAGTTTGCACCTTAACCTCATACTCATTATTTCATTTAAAATCCTATATGCTGGACTGCAGAGACAAAAGAACAGACATGTTCTTTTTATGTTCATTGTATGAATTTCTTATTCAAGTCGGTGTGAACAAATGGACAAAAGATAGAGGGCACATTAAACAGCCATTGATACAAAATAACAATTGAAATAGTTATATTGAAATTACTAAAATTGTATCCTGAATGAAATTATCATTATATAATGCTAAAGGAATAAAACCTTTATTTATAGGTATATACAGCTGCAAATACCAGTAAATATATGAATTACAAAGCTGACATTCAATTCAGTTTAACTTTGAGTTGTCATGGACACAAGCTATTAACAAGTGAGAGAGTTAAGTGCTAAACCGTGAAGTAATAAAACTACTGATAATGTACGCCATGTACAGCAGCCAATTTAATTGCAGAAACCCCTAGATGGAATAACCTCCTGGATTCCCTTGTGAGCAAGCCAGCAGTAACAGTTGCTATGGCACATGAACAGCCACAAAGCTCCAGGAGAACCAGACTCAAAGGGGGAACTGATGACTTATGGATATTTGCATGTAGATAACAGGGTGATTTCCCCATCTGCTGGTTCCGGGTACAATATGTTGTAAAATATAACCTGGACTGCGCATTCAATTTTTTATTGAACTCATGATAAATACAGTGCCCATTCCTAAGATACAGTGGTGTGAAAAAGTGTTTGCCCCCTTGATTTCTTATTTTTTTGCATGTTTGTCACGCTTAAATGTTTCAGATCAAACTAATTTAAATATTAGTCAAAGTTTTTAAATGAAGGTTTTTATTATTAAGTGAGAAAAAATCCAAACCTACATGGCCCGGTGTGAAAAAGTGATTGCCCCCTAAACCTAATAACTGGTTGGGCCACCCTTAGCAGCAACAACTGCAATCAAGCGTTTGCGATAACTTGCAATGAGTCTCTTACAGCGCTGTGGAGGAATTTTGGCCCATGGCCTTTTTAAGGTCATGCCACAGCATCTCAATAGGATTCAGGTCAGGACACTCCAAAGTCTTCATTTTGTTTTTCTTCAGCCATTCAGAGGTGGACTTGCTGGTGTGTTTTGGATCATTGTCCTGCTGCAGAACCCAAGTTAGTTTCAGCTTGAGGTCACGAACAGATGGCCGGACATTCTCCTTCAGGATTTTTTGGTAGACAGCAGAATTCATGGTTCCATTTATCACAGCAAGTCTTCCAGGTCCTGAAGCAGCAAAACAGCCCCAGACCATCACACTACCACCACCATATTTTACTGTTGGTATGATGTTCTTTTTCTGAAATGCGGTGTTACTTTTACGCCAGATGTAATGGGACACACACCTTCCAAAAAGTTCAACTTTTGTCTCGTCAGACCACAGAGTATTTTCCCAAAAGTCTTGAGGATCATCAAGATGTTTTCTGGCAATATTGAGATGAGCCTTAATGTTCTTTTTGCTCAGCAGTGGTTTTCATCTTGGAACTCTGCCATGCAGGCCATTTTTGCCCAGTCTCTTTCTTATGGTGGAGTCATGAACACTGACCTTAACTGCGAGGCCTGTAGTTCTTTGGATGTTGTTGTGGGGTCTTTTATGACCTCTTGGATGAGTCGTCCCTGCGCTCTTGGGGTAATTTTGGTCGGCCAGCCACTCCTGGGAAGGTTCACCACTGTTCCATGTTTTCGCCATTTGTGGATAATGGCTCTCACTGTGGTTCGCTGGAGTCCCAAAGCTTTAGAAATGGCTTTATAACCTTTTCCAGACTGATAGATCTCAATTACTTTCTTTCTCATTTGTTCCTGAATTTCTTTAGATCTCGGCATGATGTCTAGCTTTTGAGGATCATTTGGTCTACTTCACTTTGTCAGGCAGGTCCTATTTAAGTGATTTCTTGATTGAGAACAGGTGTGGCAGTAATCAGGCCTGGGTGTGGCTAGAGAAATTGAACTCAGGTTTGATAAACCACAGTTAAGTTATGTTTTAACAGGGGGGGTAATCACTTTTTCACACAGGGCCATGTAGGTTTGGATTTTTTTTTCTCCCATAATAATAAAAACTGCGTTTTGTGTTTACTTGTGTCTTTGTTGTCTTTGACTAATATTTAAATTTGTTTGATGATCTGAAACATTTAAGTGTGACAAACATGCAAAGAAATGAGAAATCAGGAAGGGGGCAAACACTTTTTCACACCACTGTAGGTAACATATAATGTTCACTGTTCATTTTTCATAAATGTTTGAATGTTTCAATTTGTTTCATGTTTCATATGTTTCAACCTTTATGCCCAGTATTACTGCTGGGTTTTGTGTTGGAAGCTTTTCTTTAGGCAAGCAGTGTGAGGACACTGGCATTGTTACTTTTGTTGTGCCATTGAACTCCCTAGCTGCTAGGTGTGGTTAATGTAGTTTTAATGAATCATTTTTGCTAGTATACGAGAAAAAAGACAAATGGCAGGCCAGTTTAATGACAATGAAAGAAATATGAATCTTGCTGGTTATACACTTTTCCTAAGTTTCCCAGTGTTCAGAGAGTAGGCGTTTCACATAAAAATTATTGGAAAAGGATGAGTCAGACTCATTATACTTTGTTCTACATTTTTGAGAAGATTAAGTTTCTTTCATAGCAAAGGCTGTGGGATATTTTGCCCAATTATGGGAAGGTTTTGTTCACCATTTACAAAAGTTGGAGACAAAGGAACACTACAGATATTATCAGAATGGAGTGACCATATGCTTTCTTTCTATACTAAGGCAGGCGCACTGTGATTGTGGTTCTCTGCCTCAGACTGCAACAGGCTGCGGAGAACTAAAATGGCTCATGACAGACTGGGTGTTATCTCTTGATTGTCTTGTCATTATCAAGCCCAAATTCGCAGAAAAAGAACATTGAGATAGGCACAGATCTCATCTATGTCTGAGAGCTGACAGGTGCCATCCATTGTAATCAGTAGTCTTCCTTATAAAACTGATATTACATAAGAATTACATGTAGTTGGTAGCCTTGTGGATATCTGCTGTAGACAGCTACAGTATTAAAAGATGCACATCATTTGTGCTTGCTTGGAAGATAGGACAGACACTAGGAAAGAGTAGGAAAGATATACAGCCTAAGAAAATCATTATTCTACACAATAAGGACCAGCTTGAGCGGCTTGTATTTTTTTCATATGATGTGCTATTGCCTAATCTGATACTGTTTAGAAAGGAGACTGGTCTGTTTCGCTAGATGTGAAAAGGCCTGTGAGTCATTGATAAAATATGTACAACTGCTTATGGTTTATTCCAACTCAATTTTATTATTTTGTTTTATTATTTGTCTTTTTCTGAGCCTAAGCCTGGCTACTCTGAAAAAAACTTGAAGTGTTTCCATTACCTGTAATGGGTTTCTGTCCACTCCTGCTGTGTAGACAGAGTTAAACTCAGTCTGATTGTGTTGTGTCTGCAGATGCTGACGGAATGGAGCTGAGCAGACACCAAGTGCCTTTATATGTAAGTAGCCCCTCCACTGTCATCCTTGTGACTCGTGTGATCATTGAGTAGCAGGTGAAACCAGAATCAGCGTCAGTCTGTATTCACCCAAGAACATTAGTTCTATGCTCCATTAAAGTGTAAACAATTATCATGTGAATGAAAATAAAACGCCTTCAGTATCCATATAAGTTCACCATTAACTTGTTATTTTTTATTTGTCTGCCTTGGATGAATGTCTGACATTAAAAGTGTTCACAGAGGTTTATTCAGACATGATGCATGATGTTGGATGAAGTCTTCTAAGCACAGCAAGATGTTTGTGTAGCTATTTCTATTGTATTTTTATCACTTTCTTACATTTCTGCGCGTACTGAAAAGTGAATGTAGGGGAAAAGTATGGACACTTTGCACAAATCCAACATCTGTTGTGTGGAGAGCATTGGCTTCGATACCATGCCGCAATGTCCATTATGAATGATCATTTCTGAATAATAGGAGGCGCATCCTGTGTAGTGCGGCTTACTGTTCTGGCTCGGGTTCAGGTCCTGAGCGTGTGATGTCTGGACTTTCCACATGTGTCTGTGAAGTGAGTGTGTTTGGCCCTGAGAACAGTCTGATCTCCCTGCCTGTCAGTGTAGTGTTCAGCGGGAATGTTTGGGTAACGTGCTACTGTTGGCCAGCAGTAAGTCATCACCTGGTTACAGACTGCATGCCAGTTAGGAGATAAAATGAGAAGAATGCTGAAGCCTAAGGCCTTATTCTGAGGGAACCGAGGAAGTCAAAGCCAGGCCAAGTCTGAGCACTTTGAGCAATGTTTGGTTGAACACTGTCTAAACGGTCACATAACAGTCACAGCCCAATTACCACTCTTCATTGTATTCATCGACAGCATTTGCAAAGAAATATTTTTTTGTATTTTTTAGAGCAGATTAACTAGGTACATTACGTTATTGCTTTCTCCTTCATTATTTTAATTTAATGGGAATATTCTAATGAATATTAATTTTTCTATTCACAATTCAGGCCTTTTGTTATAAAACAGTGAGTACCCTTTTGAAAGCTGCATAATACTGCTTGCATAGTGCTGTCTTTTAGAAAATGGTTTCTCAGTTGAGAGGGAAAACAGGAGTTGCTTGGAATGGGTGGGGGCGGGGTGGGGGGGGGGGTGGGTGTGGAACAACAATCTGTAAGCATGCACAAAATCAGAAGGGAGAATGCATCATTTAGCTTGCATTCAAGTAAAACAGTAAGCAGCCATATCTTACTTGGACATTGGTCAGTAGTTCCATTTCCATTCTTCATATCATTAAGTGTTTGATATATTTAATGAAGCCCCAATGAACTGTTACAAGCCAATTCACAGTGCACTCTGAAGAGATTAATTACAATAATATGGAAATATATTTCGGTAAAATGAAGCAATTCCTTTTTTTGTTGGTTTGCCGCAACCTATAAGCAAATGTTCATAAGATCTAAAAATGTAACAGAATTTGCTTTAATAAGAGCAATTATTAGCATTAGTGTTATTAGTCCTGTTTTTAAGAAGATTACGTAGTATTTTTAAAATACATTTTGGACCAGTAAGTTTATGTTTATTTGACATCTGAAATGACCTATGCTTACATTAGTTTGATAGAAAATATTTAGGTTTGTTGGAATTAAATTGGATTTGGGCTGACTGCATTGCTATTACAGTACATGCCAGTTTGCTGTACTGAGCAATTATTCTCTGGACCACACCTTAGCAAGGAAACCCCAGAGTATGCACAATGCAGGAAATGACATGGGTGTGCAGTCTACACAAGGCATGCCCTGTTGAACCAATGTACATTACCTCAGTTCTGTCCTCAACAAAACCCACTCCTGTGCATTGCAAGATTTGCACAATTGATTATTTGGAGTTTGTGTAGTTAGAAGAACTGTTGTGCAAGGGAGACACATCAGTAAATATAAAAGAACACTTTAATGGGAACACCGACATGAGATTCGTTTTCTTTAAATTGATTTGATTAATATGGTCCTAAGTTCATCACCTTTGTTCGATTTTTACTAACCACCACTATTCACATCTGCAGTCACACTTTGCCAACTTCTAAATCACATCCTTCGTCAGCGTCAGAGCCAGATAAATACTTTTAAAAATCGGCCTGTTTTCCATTTTGTTGAATGGCCATAAGTACTTTCCTCTCTCATCAACTAGTACTACACAGTACTGAACTCTTGCTACCAGTTGTAGTAGATGTCCTTCTGAACAGCTTTTTTACTTAAATATTATTACCACCCATGTTCCAGCATTCTGTTGGCTGTCTGGGGTTGTTCAGAGGTCACAGCCAAGATAAACTAAGACTGAATAACAAGCACACATCAACTGTCTCCCCACTGGCTGTGACATAATGCAAGGCCAATTACATGTCTTTCCACTGGCTTCAGCCACTCTGGGACAGTGCGAGTGATTTGCTTTCATGTTGGGGCTAGAATTGCGGCTGCAGTTTAAACCCACCGTTCTTGGTTTTTAGCAGTCTCTGCAGACTAATTATGGCAGGAAACTAAACACCCATTGTCGGGGCCCCTTACAGATGGGAGAGAATCACAGCCTCTCATTCACAATCCTGAGAAATGACTGAAGGGGCAGATGGGAGAGTGACATGTTGATCTCACATGAAAGGTGTTCCTGGAGGATTTTTCCATCATAGATTCTCCAGAGTTTGGAAGTACCAGATGTGCAGGAAACTTTTTTTTAAATGTCAAAAAAAATGAATAAATGTGATGATAAACTTATTTTTCTGATGTTCTTTTAGAAATCATTGCTTTCAATTAACTCATTGCTTTCAATATTTTGCCATTGCTCCCATTGATGGGGTAAGGATTCAAGGTTGTAATGATGTAGGTTTTATGCCCGAAAGAATGATAGGCATTTTCTATTTTTCCAGTCCTTGACAAGTTTTCCATTGGTTTTATTCCCTGACAAGTGATGTCTTTATGCAGAGTGTACCCATGAACATTTTTGTAAACCTTTTCAGTTAATTGTTTGTGTAATGTCAAGAAAGAAGGAAATGCTTTTGTGGTTTTGGGTTCCCAAAAAAGTGCTTTGTTTTGTCTGATGATGAATTTTGCCAACACATCTGCTGTATCATTGTACCTCTTTCCTGATTACCAAAGCTACTACTTCTACAATCTCTTCGATTGCATTGACTACTATGACTATAACTACCTTAACTACAACTGCAGCGCTGCTATTACTAATATTATGATGACTACTATAATTATTTATTATTTAATTTATACTACCAAACTGCATGTCTGTATTCAAGCAAATCTAGCTGTTCCTACCTAGCTATTTTCTTCATAAATTGCTCTTCTGAACTGAATACATATTCTTTAGACTATGCTCCTCGGTAGTACTTAGGTCATTATCTGTCACAAATCTAGCTACAGGCCTGTTTTTACAAGCATATCGCTATCCTTAAAACCTCAGGGAGAAACTTGCCAAGAATAATCAGTGTTACAAGGTCATCCAAGAGGAACAGAAGTGCATGCTGACTGGTGTTAGGTAGGGCTATGTTTATTGCCTAACAGAACAGACCCCCTGTTCCTCTGCATGAGCCACACCTTTCCTGGTCTTGTCCAGTTGCCACAGTAACCGGCAGTTAACCCTTTTAATGCAGGTCCCTTACCTTCACTGTTGTATGTGCTCATGCAAAATCCTGTCCCTATTGCCTAATATTGCAGTGTGAATCCAGCAGCCATTTTAGAACTAACAAATGCAGTCCTCATTCAGGCCTCTTTAACCACAAATATAATTTAATCACTGTCACATAGAGCAACATCATATCTAGCCAGATGAATATGCCCATTTGTGCCCAAGTGTCTTTGTGATATTGGGACAAAATCCCTGGCACACACTGTGCAAGACAATATCTACTGTATATACACTCAGTGAGCACTTTATTAGGTATGTTTAGACATTACATTAATGGCATGTGGCCGATGTACAGTTAATTAGACTCCAATGGCTGTACGGATCTTATTGTGGCTACATTAGGATTAGAACCACCGACCTTGCGGGTCCCAGTCATGTACCTTAACCACTACGCTACAGGCCGCCCGCCTAATTTTTTATTAGGTTGATGCATTGCCACTGTTGTAATGTGTGGTTATTTGCGTCACTGTCACCTTCCTGTCAGCTTCGACCAGTCTGGCAAAACTGCTACTCACTCAACGTTTTTTGTTATTCGCACCATTCTCTGCAAGCTGTAGAGACTGGTTTGCATGAAAATCACAGGAGATCAGCAGTGTCTGAGATACTCAAATCACCCTGCCTGGCATGAACAATCATTCCACGGTCAAAGTCACATAGATCACATTTCTTCCCAATTCTAACATTTGGTCTGAACAACAGCTGAACCTCTTGACCACGTCAATGCATGCTTTTATGCATTTAGTTGCTGTCACATGATTGGCTGATTAAATATTTGCCTTAACAAGCTGGTGAACAGGTCTACCTATTAAAGTGCTGACTGGGTGTATATTTATGTGCATACTTGTGTGTCCTTCTCCCAGGGGCAGCAGAAGGCCAGTGCGGTACTGCAGAACCCAGAGCCTGCTCCTGAGGAGGCCAGATTCTACATGCTTCTGGAAGGGTCCACACTGGAGCACATCTCTGTGGCTGAGAGTGATGATGATGCTCGTACCCTGCGCTTCACTGTGCCCAGTGAGTCTAACACAGAATTGCACACTGCCAAAGATCTACCACTGCTTGGCATGGCCTCAGAATCCATTCTAGTTTACATTTTTCTTTGATGTATGCTAAATTGCATTTTCTTGCGCATATTTATTACAATTATACCACGGCACTGAAGAATAACCAACCACCTAGTTATTCACCATAACTATGTTACTTTGGCAAGTATATACCCTATGAACGGGTCAGTTATGAGGAAATATTTGCCATTCAGGGTGGTAGCACCGTAGAGTATTATCCCTTACATATTATTTAATTGTTAATTAATTAAGCATTAATCTGTTTTGAAATGATCCTGTGTTCTAGCTTTTCTCCCCATTCCAAACTCTGATCTCAAATAAAAACAGGTCCATTGGCCCACCATCTTACAGAGACATGCCTCAGGATCCAGGATCTGAAATCTAACGGGTGTGGTCCCACCGTTTCTCCTGGTGTCATAGTGCCATCTGATATGAGAAATGGAGAAAGGCTTTGAGACGCATACAGAGGCGTGTAGAGTTGCTGAGGGTAACACAACTCCGAGGCAGCTAATTGGATACTTTGAACAGATGCTTCTGGTGTTACGGTTTGGGAGATAAATAATTTCAATAATAAAAGGGAGAATTGCGACAGGCCAGGGCTTTGAAAGAAGTGGTGCCTTTCTCATCTGTGTGGGAGAAAAAGCAGAATGCCCTTTCACGTCTGTGGAGATAAATGAGCCACTTCCTGAGAAGCTAGGTCAAAACAAACAGACTTTGTGCAATTGTTGCGTGAGGCTTTTGCTGTTAATTTTTAATCAGTAACCAGCCTGTATTTGTAACTCTTAGCAGTCAACTTGACTTCCTGGTGTTCTGCATCATAACTGGATCTGTTGAATTCAAAGTACTGTAAGCAGGTGTTCTGAGCAATATTTTATAATCACTAAAATATTGTGTTGCCTAATTCCATAGTGCTTATTTATTAAAATTATTGTGTAAATTTGTGTACTTCCATAATTAGTATACAAAACATACCTGAAGTATGAGTGGTGCTATTTAATAACAAGCTGATGTGTCCGACCATTGTTGTTGTCTTTTCACTTCCAGGCCATAACCTCGCGGAGGTGGTCTCTGTCACAGCTTACCTCTATGTTGCGGGAAGGCCCATCTCCTGTCTGGAGAGATCCTCTCTTGAGTATGTCCTGGACGATGCTCAAGAGCTGGCCCAGCACTTCATCTCCCATGCTCAGTGCCTGACAGCCAGCAGCTATGAGGACCTCTTCCGCAGGTTTGGATTGGAGGACGAAGCCACCTGCAGGAGGCTGGATGAAAATGTCACAAAGGCCATGGTGAACCTGGGCTATCCGACTGCATGGGATGTCCTTGGAAGCCAATCTGGAGAAGGTATTTTTAAATATTTTTTAAAGATTTTATTACTGATACTCTAGTTTATAGACATTTGGTGAGTCTATGGCCTGAATTGCCTGTTCTCACCAATATGCATTCTTATGTTCTTTTTTCTTAAGGTTGAAGGTTCAATGTCAACCTATGCCCAACAAGAGACTATTTAAATTGTGTCTAGACTGTAGATCTGTTCATGCTATGTACCATCAGGTTTCCCCATATCACAGCAATCACAGTATTCTCATGATCAATGCAGACATTGCTTCGATATAAGGAATGTCCTAATTAGCAAACCATTTTCATAGTTAAGCTTTTTGTTTCCCAACATTTCGACTGTGTTTCAAGGTTCAAACTTTAAAGATCTTTGCCTTGATGTCAATGTTATTGTCTTGACTCTTTTTATTAGTCTACATTGTTCTAACTTGAATTAAATGGGCTGCTTACATGATATTCCCTATGCTCTGTTTTGAAGCTATGCCAAGTCATGTTAAGTTTCCCGTGATTGTTTCTGACATCAAAATGTTTTCTGAATGTATTTTCCTAGTCTTATAGATTACAGTTAACAATTGCCTTGTGCCTTATGCATATTTCTTGGAGCAACTGTCTCTACTAATTCCTCATAACATCTCATTTAACAATTGTATATTTTCAGAAGAAAATAATTAAAGCCAATTATCACCACACAAAGCTAACAAACAAAACGAAAATTGTATGCCACATTGTAGATTGACATTGTTATAATATGAAAAAATCTTTATCTAAATATTTTTACATGAGTAATTAACAACTCCCATGTGATGAATTTCTTCTTTTCTTGTGAGGACATAAGATAATCCAAAAAAATATTGGGCAGCTATTCAGCATTTCTGTCTCAAAAACATTGGTACTGGGACAGTTGGGCAGTTCCATCAGCACTGATGACAGGAATGCCATGCGTATCATCTCTGTTGCATTGGCATTCGTACATGTATGTCTGTCTGCATGTTCTGCAGACTGACTGTTCTGTACTCCCAGTGTGGGGACATGCTAGGTCTTGGGTCTTTGCCAATAGGACGGCAAAACAGAACATTGCACTGTAAAAAAAATAAAGAAGACAAGCCCCAAGAGAGCAAAGAAAATGTGTTCTCAAAGATGGGACAATTACAGCCATTAGTGCAAGGAAGATTAGTACAGAAGAGGTTTGCTGAAGGCTCCAGTGTCTGATCCCATGTGTTGAACTCTGCAATAACAGTAATCAGAGAGCTCAGATCTGACTGCCTAATCTTCATAACCAGGGTAAAAGGCCTTGGCTAATACCATGTACATTTTTCAAAGGAGAGATTATGAATTATTTTGGAAACTATCCTCCATTTAAAGAAAGTGCCAATTCACTCTCATTTTGTTTGTCGTTCGATTCGTTGATTGCCATAAAGACCCAGATAGTCAGTGAGAAAGAAGGGAAGGGCTGTAACAGGATAAAATCTGAACAGGATATGATTACTAAAGGCCAGACGTGCTGTATCCCAAGGGTGTTTCCTGGACTGAATAAGTGAGTGTGTGTTTGCTTTTTTAATGCATAGTGCAAATCTGATTCACCTTCTAATGCAATTATGGTAGCTTCTTTTCTGGCATGACAAATGAAATGCCTTTTTTGAGCTGTCCGAGTAAATTCTACAAAACATGTTGAGAAATTCATTTTAAGGAATAATTACTGCATAGCTTCTCAATAATGGTATCATAAAGCATAATTACTAGTCCAGGTATTGATTGGAAGATATTTGAATAAATAATCTACGCAATACGTATAATACCACATGTTCACATCCTGATCACCAGCTGCTATTTGTGAATTTTGGAAAGAAAAATGAGCAATAAATAACATGGTGAAAGATTCCTGGAGCACGATCTTAACTGCTTTGATGTAGTCTCAAAGTGTCTTAGTTACTGGCTGTTCCAGCCTTCCTTTGCAGGAGGAGCGAAAATCCCAGAAGCAATGAGGTGATAATCATATGAAGCTGTTGTTATGAAGAAGAGAAATCACATTATATTGCAATAATTTTCAAGTTTGGTCTGTTTTATTTTATTGTACTATTAGTAACTATTTGAATTGATCACATTGTAAAGCCAGCTCATCTTAATTTATTTTTGTCTTAATGAATTATACGATTAATAATTACCATAATTCATAATTACCATCACTCTTGCCTATGTGTGCTGAAGGGTTCGATTTGGTTTTAACAACATTTGCAAGGGTCATCACATTTACTTATGCAGACAGTTATGGGGAAATGAGTTAATTTAGATGTATTTCTAGTGCAGCAGGAATCATCAGTCTTCACTATACTTACCAGATCTACCCTAACTTGAAAGTATGAACGTCCCAATGCTGTCTTTTGATGATTTATTCTTTCGTGGAAATAGCAAGCTTTTCTCAGACAGCTCGGTAAGACTCTGACAATGCTCATGTGTCTGTGCTGGCAGCCCATGCACTGGGATTACTGCTCGCTTTCAGTTCTAACCTCTGCTCACCCTCAATAGTATATTACTTAAGAGGAGATGGTAGACTGGCACAATAATCCCTATATAGGATGGCCAATGCTGGGGACAGAATGGCTTGAAAAATAACTGTTGAATTAGCACCATAAGATTTCAAATGTATTTAAATGTCTAGCCTGTGGTCATGAGGCTACAGTAGTTTGTTCTCATATGTATGGACCAGGCTTCTTTTCATTATGTTTCATTCTCTTCATATTCTTCTGTTAACCTAACCCAGACATTATTTGAAATGGGAAATGTTGTTTACTATTCTTTTTCGAAAGCGCCCACCTCTATAGTGCAGCACAGTGCTCTGTGGTGTCGCAGTGTGAATAGCTGCGTTGTGTCACTTTGTCCTCTTCACCTTTTGTGTGGGATAAAACGTTTCATGTGCAAAGCTGTTCCCCTCGGTTGAAGCAGGCAGGCATACAGTGTGAATGAGCGGCAGTGTGAGCTGGCCTCCCTGGGGGAAAGACAATGCTGCCAATAGTTGACATTTTTCCAGAGGTTCTTACATAATAGAGTGTGTGTGTGGCAGATTGTGCTGCTGGATTTGTGCTAGGCATTGAGAATTGATTCAAAATTGGTGTAACTGCGAGACAGTTTGATTTAGCAGAGGGATGCCCATTTGATGTTTTCAAAGAGAAACATTTTACACTATTTATTTATTTATTTCATTTTATTTTTTCAAAACGTGTGGTAATTTCAGGAGGCCCTGCAAGGAGTGCTGCTTGTGTCTGAAGGATCTAAAGGCACAGGTTCATATTTAATGAATTTACACAATGCATTGATCATGTTAAATAATATTGTGTGAATCATTGTATCCAGTGAATGTGAATTCAATGAAAAAGAGAAATGGATGCAGTCACACAAGCTGCTGCTGTGCTGTTAGCCTGTAGCTCAGAATATCAGAAGAACTTATTTAGACACGATTACACCTATTTTCTTTTGTCCAAGAAAAAGAAAAAGAAAAAAGAAAAATAGATGCAATCAGAGAAACCTTGATCTGGAGTGGTACAGCAATTGTCAATAATGAAAAAAAAAGAAAACATAAGTACATTGTGTATCTAAAACCTGTAAAAACACGACCTTCAGTACACCCTTGTTTGAAACACTGGACAAACTGGTTTTCTGAAGTTTACTCTGTGATACTTGTCTCCAGGGTCTAGCACGCCTAGCACAGCACTCAAGGAATTGTGCCTGCAGAGTCACATTCTATAAAACCAATCATAATTAAAGTCTTCACAAAGCCAAGAGGAAATGAACAAAGGAAGACGATAAACTGATGACATTTATTTCCTGTTTCCCTTTATTTATTGTCTTGTCTTTAATATGCTATTATCTTTCTTTTAATATAGTATACTTTCATGTTTTGTTTTTTAACATTGCCTTTTATGTTCTTTTAAATTCTAAATAATTAATTAAGGCATTCAGATTACAACATGCCCACAAATTCTATGCCACTTTAACCATTTTATTTTGGGTATGTCATTTTCAAGCTTGTGTTAAGAAAAGGGGGTGATACTTAAGGGGTTAAGTAACTTCAAACAGCTTGTACAGCAATGCTATGCCTCCAGAGGCTGTGTGAGTATATCATGTATACTGCATGATTACTCTTCAAAGAAAAGCTTAAACTTATTTTCTATTGGAATTATTTTTGATGGTACATGCAACATGAGACCACTGCTAAGAAAGAAGTTTGCACAATATAAAATCTTACATTGTCTATGAATGTCAATAAACACTATAAAATTAATGTTCATATAAACAGCCTCTGGAAATATAACATTTGTACATGTTGCTTTGGAGTTAAAAGAAAAGGTTCCAAGGCTCTCACGTGGATATTAAAAAACACTGGCAACCCTGATGAAATATGTTGAGCTGCTATGAATTGGTTGTGAGTATTTTATTTTGTTCTAGCCCATGGAATAAAGGCTTTTAACATGCATGTGAGTGCCTTGGAACTTGTTTCTTTTTATTCATTTTCAGTACCTCTGCCTCCAATGAACACCTGTAGCTATATGCTTTGATACCCTTGAAGTACACAGAGTACTCTTCCTTTTCTAGATTTTGCTTTCTAGTCACTTGAAGTCTATTTTCATTACAAAAAACCCCCCAACGGTCCCTAAACCATCCATTATAAATCCAGCTTATCATCATAAACTTCTGTAAGCATCTAAAATATAATTTATTGCACATGCATGGTGTCTGGGCTAATTTAAAACATACACTCAAACTGAAGTAATATCAAAACCACAGAAGATTAACTATTCTTTCAAGAACAAAATGAGTGTCCCAAAAATAGTATCAATTAAAAATATTATAATGCTGAAATGATTTACTGGGCAAAGTGCCCTTCTTTGAGCTGTGACAAATGCGTTATGGCAAGTTTGTCACAATAAGACAGACAGGAGCAGAATGAGGCCTACAACCACAAAATAAATGTGTCATGTTCATGTTCTGTGATACAGGACAATGTCAACTCATTCAGCTATTATAGATGTTGTTTTTAACATCTCTTCTCCATCCCATCAGCATACATTACCAGTGTAGTCTATCAGTGTATATTTAGCAGGCAGTTGCTCATATGAATCAAACATTGATCTGTTTTGCACCAGAGCAATTTCATGAAATTGCTAGCAGCGCTGATAATGCTGGCTGATTCCCTAAAAAACAGTATGCCATGTATAATCCCTTGACCTTTTCACAGACTAGAGAAGAATAATCTCTCTCTCTCTCTCTCTCTCTCTCTCTCTCTCTCTCTCTCTCTCTCTCTCTCTCTCTCTCTCTCCTGTCTCTCCCTCCCTCACTCCCTTCATGTTTGTCCTTATTGTCCCCAGCCCAGCCCAGAGAGACTCTTCTCCACCTGGCTGTGCGTCTGGGCCTGTTGAGCCTCACACAGCTCCTGCTGCGTCACCCCGAGGCTGTGCTGGCCCTGACCCTGCCCAATGAGGAGGGGAAGACGCCCCTGCAGCTGGCCAGAGAGGCCAGCTCTCAGGCCCTGCTGGAGCTACTGACACAGTGAGTCCACAGACTGCCCAAATCCAATATTTACACACCCTGTCGGGCTCTGCTGGAGCTACTGACACAGTGAGTCCACAGACTGCCCAAATCCAATATTTACACACCCTCTCAGGCCCTGCTGGAGCTACTGACACAGTGAGTCTACAGACTGCCCAAATCCAATATTTACACACCCTCTCAGGCTCTGCTGGAGCTACTGACACAGTGAGTCCACAGACTGCCCAAATCCAATATTTACATACCTTCGCAGGGTCTGCTGGAGCTACTGACACAGTGAGTCTACAGACTGCCCAAATCCAATATTTACACACCCTCTGCCATGACCTGTCTACAAGTGGATAGACAATACACACCATATTTCCATTCTCAATGTCTAGGAAATAGCCGTCTGACCATTGTCCAACTATAACAGTTTGACAGAGACAAATAAGTGCATTATGTCACTGACAGTTTTGTTTGGTGTGCTATGACATTTTGTCCCCACAAACCAAAGACCTTTAAAAATATTGTTTTATGTGCTTTTAAAAATAATAAATGCTCATAAAAATTTAATTTCAGTCCACTATGCACACTATGCAGTGCTCTCTCCGGTGGCATAGTTTCATAGTCCATTATTTAATCATAAAATAGCACAACCTTCAATGCAGCATGTATTTTCACTTTTGTTTGACCTCTAGAAGAAATCATTTTGAATGAAATTAAAGCTGAATAAAGCTAAGGTAAAGTGATATGGATGGACATCTCTACCTCATATCAGGATAGATTTTCAATAATTACCCCAGAGAAATCTAAGAAACAAAAGTTCAGAGGAACAGAAGGTGAGTCATGGCAGCATGACAATCTGTAACAGAATTATTTTAAAATAAAAATCTATATTTCCTGGCTGGACCAAGCACTGCAGCCTAGAGATAGTCTGTTTCACACATCACAGCTTTCCCTTCTCTTTTTTTAATCATGAACCTGAAGTAGCAGACCACCAACACATCTGTTATGTTCGGTTAAGTAGTATAATCTGTTTGTTATTTTTAATGGTCTAAATGTGTCCCTTAATGCTGAATTATGCTGACAGATGGCAGTGTCTTTGTTGGAGACGGACTGGTTTCCCTGAGTCTGATCCAGTGCCCCTTGCTGCACTGCTTGTCAGAGGCTCTGATCCCTTAACTGTTCAGAACTGCCTGCTCTGCGAAGCATCAGTTTCTGATACTCCATGCATTATGCTTACTCTGACATTTATGCTGGTTTCAAGTCTCCATCGGAACCATATTATATTCAACCAGAACAAAAACACAACCCCCACATGTTTATGTAGCGCTAGGCAGCCCACCTCCTGGACTTCACTCAATATTTCACCAATGGCCACATGTCCATTGCATAGATTCAGTGTGAAAACCGATCAGACTGTGTAATTAAGCCTGTGTGCTGGACTTCTCCACCGGTGCGCCTGAACACAGGCACAGGTGTCTTTTTAGATCTTTTTATACATTAAAAATAGTGTGTACTCATTGGTTAAAGTTCAAGCACTCCAGGTGTGTGGTGAGGGCAAGGAGTTAGTACACATATGGAATATTTCAGCAGGTCTTTGGCTATGATAAACAAAATAGTCTACAGCTATTAAACACAGCTAAAATTGAGTAAATGGTTTTGACCTGAGCAAGTTGTGGTGAAATCTGCAGTAACAGAGCAAATATGATTTTGTCCATTTGGTCAACTGCATGTGTTTTGACAAGGCAATGCAAACCTTTTTTATGATTTGGGATTTCCAAGGCAACAGTATGACATCATTGAGCAACCATGGTGACCGAGGTCACAGAGAGCGCACAATATCTAAGTATGGTTTACAGTTATAAATAGATTGAACCACACTACCGTACCTGCACAATATTGGCCATTCTGTGTGGTTTATGTCCCCTAAAAAAATCTCATTTTCAGCAAAGGAGGAAGGTGGTTATTTAATTTATTTGGAGATGACACAATAGATCATGAGACTTAAAGGTTGAACAGGGGTCTTAGCAGTTACAGCTCCTTGAAAGGAAAGCATGAAGGGCAGTCACCCTGAGGCCCTGAAAAATCAGTTTTAAATATAATAAATAAATGGCAAAAAACAATTTGTGCTTGTTGTCTCAGTGATATGTCTGTGTTTAAATGTATTCATGAAATCGCTTGTTAAAGGAGCAGACCCACAGAAGGAGCACTCGTTCGGTGTTTAATGGAAGTGTTTCACTCTGCAGCCCCCCTGCCCCGCTGGCCGTCCCTCAGGCCAGCCTGGCCCCGGTTTGGGCCGACAGCTCCCACACGTCATGGTTCTGCCAGGACTCAGAGACCCTTACAGTCCAGCGGGGCTCTGACCAGAACCTGGAGGCCAAAATTCTGCACTTAAGGAAGCACTTAAGGGATGATAACCTACTGAGGAAAGTGAGTAAAATTCCTGGCCTCACGAAAGCCTTCATATTACCTTCTAAAGCATGGATTATTAATAATTAATCACAGTTTTTTAAGTTAAGTAGCTTCGGCTTGTGTTGTGGTTTTATAGCAATGCAATGCACAAAAATTCTATCCGCTCATTGTCATAGAAAAACACAGTTGTGCTTGCTTGTATCCCTAATGTTGTTCAATTGAAACACATGTTGTTAGACAATTAAACATATGTATAGTTATTTTGCCCTCAGCTACATTCAAGGCATATTAGCAAAGATTTTTACTGGAATTCCTTTCCAAGACTTTAGGCTCTCATTCAATAGACCAATTCAATAGACCATGCAGATCCAGCACATTGCATTCTAATTTTTGCTGGAATACATTCTTTCTGTGACTTTCTTGTAGAAGAAATCAGATGAAATAAGTGGATTGCATGATGAACAGGAAAAGGAAGTATCTGGAGAAGAAACAAACAAAGGTTTGACGTTTTCTGTTTATTGTGGAATGTTTTTATGCAGAGATTAGTGTTTTATGTTGCTGTCATCTTTTCCTTTACATTTTAAGAGGCAAAAATCTTGAGCTAGAAATGTGGAGCTAGAAAGACGTCATGTATACATTAAAACAGAATGTTATATCATGCTCTTTTACGTTACATTACAAGAGCGACGTACAACGAAGTGCAGATCAAACACAAGTACAAGTGTGAAGAGGACAAAACACCTCGTGCTCTTATGCACTTAACACAACAGAGCGGTCATAACTACAGCCAGTCAAGCCCAAACGAATCTGCTCTTCCTCAGACAGTGAAATATAATGATTTGAATTTAAAGATTGTAATTTAAAGAATGTAATTTTCAATGCACAACATTAAAAATACATTACATGCTGCCACTTTCATATGTATTATCCTTATATTTCGGAATTTATTGTTTCTGTAAGTTTGCTGGTGACATTATAACATTTATAGCAATTATTCACTTTAAACATTTTAGTCCATATGTTAATCCAGAGGCAAATGCGTATGAATACAAGTTTCGTCTGTAACAAAGGATTGGACATATATTTTTGGTCACTGGAATATTCCATGCTGTCTCCCTCTGCTGGTCAAGCTTGGCGCAACACAATGTTTTCTTTGGATAATAAATTGGCTCAACGTGCATTTCCTGGGGTAAACGGTCTGTTTGATGTGCTTTCAGTGGCTGTAATGTCAGCTCTTATCTCTTTGGGACATCAGAGCATGTGGTGTTTTGCGATGTTTTGGCTTGGCTGAAATTCTGACATGCATCCTGTTTCCTTAAGCACCGGTTTGGACTGTAGAGTGTAAGAGCTATGACAGCACCCTGTTCAGCGTGAGCAGGTTGTTCCTTTCTTTCCTGTTGTTTGTTTGTAGAAGAACAGTTTTCCTTAAAGGCGCAAATTGAAACTGAAAGGGTTGAGAGCCGGACCGGACACCGGGGAGGCTGATAGATGGCCTTGTTCTGGCCTTCTGTACCCAGCGTTGATGCTTGAATATCAGCTTATTAGGTTACTTCAACTCAAGCCTGAGCTGTGATTTTGAAAGTGTCTTGAGGGGTTCAAGCTGGATACAAGCAAAGTGACACAAAATGCTTATACCAGGATTACTTTGGCAAAGTCAGGCATCATATTCAAGCATTCCACAAATATTATATTATCACTGATTGGCTGAAGACTTCAAAATGGTGTCTGGCAGAAAAGCCCTTGATGTGGAATGGTTTGCTGGCTGTTTTCCTGTGAAAAAATCCTGTCTCATTTGTCCGGATGATTCCTTGTGTAAACAGTTCAGCTCAAGTGCTGTCTGTGTCTGCACTTGGAATGCCAAACTAGTGACCTAACCAATAAAAAAATAAGATAAAAAATCATTGGGCACTAAAACAATAAAGCTCTACAATAAATGTCTAGCATTGTGTGTGAGTTCTTGGTTTTGCAGATGTCTACATGCAAGGGTTGCCCATATTTGTCTTACCTGTGTTGACTGGCTTTCCTGGAATGAGAGATTACACGTCTCATTATCTCAGTACTCATTGCTGATTTATCTTTTTGTTAGCACTTTCTATGAAAGATACTGCAGAAGAACTACAAGAAGCCCCCATAAACTCTGAAGGACACCTCCAAAACCACTGACACTGACATTGCCTGTCGTAAGATATGAAATTAAAATGTATTTTACATCTGAGGCCTGACCAACATACACATCATTTGTAGTAAGCACTGATGGCTATGCTTTATGTGGGTCATGCATGCAGGATCCTTCACTAAACATGTTGCCCTATTTTCTTCTTCAGTATCGCTAACTGAGATGGCATAGTTGACAACCAAAGTAATTGTGATTGCCAGCATGAAATTGCGGAGAATGGTAGGATATTTTCTTTTTTTACATTGCAGAAAGTGGCATACAAATCATTGGTGTCCGTGCCAGGACTCCTTGATAAAAGCCAGATTGTGATGTCTGATTCACTAATCACTATGAATGGCCGCTGGATTGTAATGCCCCCTGCCTGTGACTGTGCGTGCATTTCCGATATGGGTCGAAGGGACTGGCCCCGTGGCGTGCCGCGCTGGTCCCCTCAGTTAGCCGCTCTGCCAGAGCAGGGGAGACAGTGAATCGGTTTGTTTATGACATTATTCGGCGGACACAAACAGGCCATTGTGAAACCTCGGCAGCGTTTCCCCTGGCGTCTCGATGTGGAAGAAAAAACACACTGGGTTTCCCCTGGGTGGGCCAAACCAGTGCCTCAGCTGCAGTGGTGCACAAACATTTAGTCACTCTCTGCTTTGTGGATCCCAGTTCCTGTTGCAGGTAACCATAGTGACAGGAGGGTTGATTGCAGCCCCATTAGCTGGGTGGCTGGAGGCAGCTGTAAGTCGATACCGTGTCTTCTGTGTCTTCTGACCTGTCATTAGCTGCAGGACTGAGGAGAAAATGATTCAGTTCACATATTTTTTTTGTCTGTGGGACACTCACGGAAATTGGCATTAATTACTGTTGTGAGTGTTGTAAAAAATATTGATTTGTTGAAGACATTGATTTGTATTTGTAAATGGAATATATTTTCAGTAATAAGGACAAGAAATTACCTGTTATCCTGTGAAATTACCAACTTTTTGTTATATCTGGTGTTTCTTACCAGTGGGAAACTGGTTAGTATTCAAATCCAGAGGGCGAATCAGAATCCAGGTCCAGCTGTATTCTTAATATGTTCATAGACCTAGAGACCTGCTGAGAGAATAGCTTTAGTATTTACCCTTGTACTCACTTACTTCATTTGAATATATTATATATATATACATAATATATTTTTCAATTAGTTATTTTTTTATCTATCAGCATATTACTTGAAAATACGTGCACTTACAAAACACATATAATGTGTCATACTATGTATATATAATATAAATATATGTATAATTTCTATGTTGACTTGCAGATTCGCAAGACATTATATTAATTGCACTTCATATACAATTCAGAGTTGTAAAGTATAGCCAATTCATATAACAGTTGCAATGAGTATAGTATGCAATGAGTATAGCCAATTCATATAACAGTTGCAATTAATTACTGCTAAATGACACAACGTTAGACACAATTGGCCAGCTAGAGAAGCATGTTCATTCAGTTGTGCTCTCACAGGAGGTTCAGTTCAACCATAGAGCTGCAGAGATGAGCCAAGTTGGGTGGGCCCTGCTGGACTTATAAGCGGTCTTCAGAAGGTGATTGGCTGTTCCAGCACCGACCGGCAGTTTCCAACACCAGTGAGGTGCCAGCATTTGGGCCCCTGATTGGGGTCACAAAGGCAGGGTGCAGGCAGGCAGCCAGGCAGTGCAGTGGAGAGACACTGTCTGTGCTGTAACAGGCTGATGGCAGCCCTGAGAGTGTGACACACGTAGGTCTGTCAGGCCCCAGCTGTGCACGTGCTACTGAATCAGTGGCTGATTTCTGCCTTCACATATCCTGCTTTTTCTATTCTCTGTCAGATTCCCCCCTGGACTGTGGAGTGGAGCATGCACTGGCAGAGAGTGTGAGTATGACCATGTTAATGCTGGTATTACCTGACCCACAGCAGGTCATATTTACTTCACTTTGGGACTTTGGTGATAGCGGCACTAATTTGCCCAATTACAGATAACTGTATCTTTGTTTAAAGATTTAAAAGATACTTTGGTCTTTTACTAGTGTTATTCCTGTTATTTTATTGCCCATTTTGAATGACCAAACTTTAAATAAAAAAATCAAATTTTATCTTTCATTTTGCTACATGTTACAGAAAAATGGTAGACATTTATTCAGATAGTGTTTTCATTAAAGGTAGATTTACATTACACCTAAACAAGGCAGCCCTGTGTCCTTTTGCCCCATTTGCCAGTAAGAAATTTAAATAATTCATGATTCAGCTGACTGAGTGTTCTTCCTGAAACGTGTTGCCAGCGATACTGGCTGGCGACATTTTGGCTGTTAAGTTGTTGGCACATCCAGTAGACTGACTCCTGACTGAGGACTCAGACTCACCACAGAACATGAGTTCAGTTATTTCAGGCTCAGCATGGACTTCCAGTTATCATTTCCTTGCTTCTTTTGCTTATGCCTTGGTGGAATGGCATCTCCTGTGATTAGAGTCTGTACATGCACCAGAAATGTGCTTGGGTTAGTCATACCAAAGAAGAGGGGCAAAGTGCCTCTCTTCTGGGCAACCCAAAGGATTGAACTGAATATTCATCACAATATGCAATGGAAAAATGAGGGTACTTTTATAGAAGTCCTTGTTGACTTCTACTGTTCGTGTTTATGCACCTTAGCTTATGTTTGTCTATCAGGTTGAGTCTGTGCCAGGAAATCAGAATTGTATTCAGGACAAGAGATAATACTTATATTGCCCGCAGGTACTGTAATTAACATTAAACCTGTGCAGTGGAAGCTCTATTGAACTGGTGCTAGAGAGTGCTGTGTTCTCTGTAAGTGGTTTTCTGAGAAGTAGGTGGTCTGTCTGCTAATGGACTAAACAGCCATACTTCACACAACTCTTTATTTATTGCTTCAAGAGGTGCTGTGTGTGTGTATGTGTCTGTGTATATGTGTGTGTGTGTGGGTGTGTGTGTGCGTGTGTGTGTGTGTGTGTGTGTGCGTGTGTGTGTGTGCTGTCCGGCACTGTCACGTCTGACAATGCTGTCTCTGTCCCAGGCTTTTGAAGAACAGCTTGTGCCTTCCCTAAAAGAAGATGAGGAAGCTACATCATTTTACTCTAGTAAGTTTTGTATTTAATATGCTAAAATAGCACCTACGTGCTGCAGGCTGGCCAGAATTTCTTTGGGTTTATTTTGTAATCACAAGACAGTTTTGACTACACTCTAATCTAAGATTTGAAATTGTAACTTAAAAAATCAGAGATGTAGCAAGGGACATAGGGTCCAAAGGAAAGGCGGGTAGTTGTAGGCTGTGTTCAGAACCGCATACTCCCATGCTGCACTACATTTCAGGCTGATTTTCATTCAAATGTAGTATGAGTAGCATGCTGAGCATGCGGATCGCGTAGTCTATCATGGTGATATAAAATGCATTTCTACATTCCTACTGGTTCTGCTACTACTACTACTACTACTACTACTACTGCTGCTGCAGCTGCTGCTACTACTACTACTGCTGCTGCTGCTGCTGCTGCTACTGCTACTGCTACTACTACTACTACTGCTACTACTGCTACTGCTACTGCTGCTGCTACTACTACTACTACTACTACTACTACTAATAATAATAATAATAATAATAGCTCATATGCTCTTCGTACAGGATGTGTTGCTGATTTTATTAAGTGCCGTTTCCAAAATTGAATGGAATTAAGAATCAAGGACGCTGTGTTGAATTTTAACAGTGGTAACACTGTCTTTAACAACCACTGGAATATCTCCAAGTGCTATCTGCAAGTGACTTAACAGATGGACAGCTTGTGCTGACATCAAAACATGCATTTTTCATCCTTCATCCGTCTGAATGGCACCTGGGATGGCTCACTCATGTGTGTGATCTGATTAGGATCTGTTTGCAGTAGATCTGCAGTTTCTCATCTTCTCTTGCGGAAGATGCTGCCAGGAGACTAGACTGTGTGCTGAGCACTTCTTTGTCACCTTTTCAATGTAAAAGAGAGAGTCAGGAAGATTATACATTTCTCAGGATTCAGGAACAAATGCTCCTGACATGAAAGGATGGTTATGTGCCTACAGGTAGAAAGAAGCAAGCGAGGTAACCAACATGAACCGGTCTCTTTGAAACGGTTCTTACTGAAGCAGTATAACAGGATAACAGGTTTCTGAGCTGTGCTGCGGTTCTAGACCTGCTGAGTGCTGTGTGGCAGACGCAGGAGAGGAACTCTGTTCAGGCCTCTTTCACGTTGGCAAGTCAACACATCTCTGAGCAGACACTGACGCGCCACGTTGGTGTTTATTCATTACTCCATAATGCTGCCTCAAATGAATTTCTGTCATTTCTCAAACTTCAATTACTTCAACTACTGTTTGAGAGATTAAAATACAATTTTCTTTGCTGGTAAGTAGGCTGCCTATGCTTGTTTCATGTTGACTTACTAACTTTTTTTTCTTTGAACACTATTACTTGTTGGATAACAAGCAAATGTTTGTTGTGTGATAATCTTGCTGCATTAGTTGGGTGTGCTGTATATGGTACTCGTGAAAATGTTTGGCATTATGGGATGAAGAGAGTTATTACCTCTGTAGCTGAGGGTTTTTGGGGTAATGCTGCACCCTGGCTGTTCAGACGGGTATTGTTGAAGAGAAAATGACCGGACAGGATCATTGCCATTATTAACTTATGGTTTGGGGTATGGCTTATGGGTCATGGTTTGCAAAATAATGGACTCTCTGATACTGTAAAATGCCACACAATATGAATAAGTGCTTCGGGAAGCTGACCAGAGTACAATGGTAATGCTCACCCCTCCATCTCTAATCTAACTCAATCTTCTGCTCCTTACATACTGCCTGCTTCTCCGCCCTCCCTCTCCCCTCTTCCCTCTCCCCTCTCCCCATCTCCCATCTCCCCTCTCCCCATCTCCCCATCTTCCATCTCCCCTCTCTCCATCTCCCATCTCCCCTCTCCCCTCTCCCCATCTCCCCTCTCCCCATCTCCCCATCTCCCCTCTCCCCATCTCCCCATCTCCCCTCTCCCCTCTCCCCTCTCCCCATCTCCCCATCTCCCATCTCCCCATCTCCCCTCTCCCCTCTCCCCATCTCCCCTCTCCCATATCTGTGTACCAAAAGCATCAATCCAGGAACGTACATTTCTAGTAGCAGATTATGTTGATTTCTTGTCTTACACATTACAGCCACCATTCCGCTGGCTACAATATGGATGAATTAATGAAAATCTGTATTTAGTTTATGTAGTTTTATTATTTCTCAAGCACTGACTTAGTAGACTTAGATAATTGAGATTGGGACTCCTTTGTTCAGAAGTGTGAGAAGGCAGTATAGTATTGTATAATGCATTCAGAAATCCACAGTTAATGTTTTTGTATATGTTTAACTGGTCTACTGATTGTGTGCAATTATAATTATTACAATTATAATTATTACTTAATAGGCTGCCAAGAGGTGGGGTTGCAGATTGTATAATGCATTATATAATAACAGCAGGCATCCAGTCAACAATGTGACAAGCCTTTCTGGCGAGAGGTGTTAGAATACGAAAGCAGTCCCTCTCATGCAGTGGTACAGTGTTGCTTTGCTGACGTTTCCATGGGACTGGGCACAGATCTGCAGAGGTGTCCACCCTGAGTCCCTTACAATGAGAAAAGACACCACACATAGCCCTACAGTGTGGTTATGGATGTATCTAGGTATTTGAGGCCACTTCCTCTGGGATTTTAATGCTTTTGACATTAATATACTGTATGCTTAAAGGAATTTTGTGACTGTAAGCCCAGCATTATTCGACATGCGCCTGTGTGTGGTTGCCCATTGTTTAGCGACAATAGCTTGCTGATTTAGGTATTGTAGTTGTAAATGTTTGTGGCCATTTACTTGGCTTGGAAAGTGATGATCCATTGTTATCTGAGCCCTGGATTGCCAGAAGTAGGCATTTTTCATAAATATTTCTACATTATATAAGTATCTTCTTGCTTCTGTCTGAGCAGTCCTTATTATTCTACTCTTAATGTTCATTTATTTATACAACAGAATGGCATTTCCCCGCTAATTTGATCATTATCATTATCTCCTGTTACTGTGTACCTTCTGATATTGTATGTTCATGAGTGCAATTTTGATCTGCTCACACCAGAAGAAAATGAATGGAGTACTGTACCGTATATATTAATGCTAAGAAGCGCTCCATCGCCTGAGTTTATTTCATCTCTGGTACAGTGCCCATGGCTGTGGCTGCGACTCTTCCATTACATGATGATTGCTCTGTATTTACATGTGCAGAGCAATGCTAGCTCTTAAGTATGTTGATTAAGGGGGTGGTATACATCATGTAAAAAGTACATGCTGCCAGCCATATGTGTAATTACATGAGCCAAGTAGAGCCTTTCCCACGCTATGTGGTTTTGCCATTGGGATGTGGGGTACTCTAGGAGTATATTTCACACATAATGATGACAGCCATCTTCATCACAACATTAAATCACACTAATAAGCCTCACACACTATGCGATTGAGTTGAGTTCTACTCAGCTTCAGCCTGTGTTGCAGCAGAAAGTATACTTTCACTGACTATCTGTGTAGGCGGGTGTTTTTCCAACCACCTATGCATGATAATGTGCAGACTGACACACTCCAGTTTGAATGAGTGAAGAAGATATCTGTCCAATGTTATTTTTCCACTGTGAGCAGGCAGCACCTTTAGTCTGAAATTACCTTCTTCAGCTTCCATGGTTTCACACAACCAAAGAATCTTCAGAATCTCATAAGCCAAAAGCAGGAGCTGTCTTTTAGCTGGAGTCTCTAGCCAGCTCACAAAAAGCACGATTATTTAATATACCTGTTCACCAGAGACCCACACAGTATATTTAGCTGTGCTGTTATGTAGTCCATTTTCAATATTACAATGAAGGTCTTGAGATGTTTTATAATGTTACCTGTAATATCATCCTGTACATCAGAGTCTAGTGTTTGCACTGAGGATGTAAGTATAGGGCTCACTCACAGGGCTTAATGTTATATTATATTGCACAACATTACAATGTATGTCATATAAGCAGTCATTTTATAGTTTCTGTTTGCTTTCTGAATGGTGCAGTAACATTTTACCGACAAGAGATAGATTGATACACTCAGTAAGAACTTTATTAGGTAGACCAGGACACCAGCTTGTTAATGCAAATATTTAATCAGCCAATCATGTGGCAGCAACTAAATTCATAAAAGCATGCAGATGTGGTCAAAAGTTACAGGTGATCGAAGTGACTTTGACTGTGGAATGATTGTTGGTGCCAGACAGGGTGGTTTGAGTATCTCAGAATCTCCTGGGATTTTCATGCACAACAGTCTCTAAAGTTTGCTGAGAATGGTATGAAAAAAAAAGCATCCAGTGAGCAGCAGTTCTGCGGGCAGAATTGTGTTGTTAATGAGAGAGGTCATAGGAGAAGGCTACAGGCCTCTAGTACAGACCGTGTAATTCAACAGTATAACCCTAACCCTAACCCAGTCCAGTTTTAAATGACCTATATAGGCGACATTTTAACCAATTACCTAACATTCCACCCAAAGTACAAGATTCTTGTAACAAGGCCGAAGAGAGCCCCTAGGGTTGCTGAAGTCTGTTGGACAGATTTCAGATTACATGTTATAGGAAAACAAAAGAAGCCCTCATGTAAAATGTATAGCATCTCTTTCCAGTGTGCAAATTGTGATGGAATTTGTTGAATGAAAAGTACCCCCCAGGCCTGGAACATTCACCTGGATTAGTAATAACCGTTTATCTCACTATCAGTCAATCTATACAATGGCATTCAATACAGTCCCAACAAATAACTTCACTAAATACTTTGTACTTTGGAAGTTGTATTTTCCAGAGAAGATACTGGAACTGCTACATTATTCCCTGACCACATATGAAAAGCTTGATGAGAACACAGCTGGAAGATGGTGTGAAATATTATACCATAAACAACAACAGATATTGCACCATCACGATGCTTCAACACAGTATTCAATTTACAGGAAAATACACTATTCACAGTTTGATTGTGTCTCAGAACCTGGGTTTACAGACTGCGGTCCCCTTGGACATTTGAGGTTGAAGTGCTTTAGTTAGAAAATGAGTCCATTGTATGGATTTCACTTTGTGGCAATTTTGATTGTGCACAGATGTTCATTGTTGCTGTTTCTAAGGTAGCATTTACTGAGTCATTTTGCAAATCTTTATTACCCTTGAGAACTCCTGGTCATATTCATATGCAGTAATGAGATCATGCATTTCCAGGGAAAATAACAATGAATGAAATGGAACATTTTTGGTTAATTATTCACTTACAGTAGTTTAGCGAGACCCATTCCTCAGCAAACAGAAAAGATTTATTTTGACTTAGCAGACAGCAATGGCACTTCACCGTTGTACAGTGAGGACTACCAGGCTTTCATTTGATGCTTATGACTTAATCGTCATATCTTCCTGCTCAAACTGCTAGCCATGTAGCTGTATAATTTACACTGTTGCACAGCATATTTAAAAATCACTTTCTTAAAATGGATGTGTGAGTGACACCAGCTGCTTAGTCTTGGCTGATGTGAAATGTTTTGTTCTAGTCACAGTGCCCAGAAGTAACAAGGGGGAGTAATTCCAGACAGAGGATGGAAAAGAACATGGAGCTTTATTGCATACAATTGTTTAGTGCTGAAGGGTGTCTGACAATTGTAATTAGGCCTGTCAACCTCGCAATTAACTTGACCTGTATTGTTTAGACTCATTTAGCAGTTTTTTGTATTTTACATTTTTTTTATTTGCCAATATAATAATAAATGGTGCACACACTAATTTAAGTAAATGACAAAATGTAAAAATGGAGTGCAGTACCCCATGTTTCTCGAGTTGAACATTAGGGTCTCCTTTCACAACAAAAAACGTAAATAACTTTCCTGAGAAGTAATTTTCAATTGCTGAACTATGTATGGTTTATCTAGTGCAACCTGTATGAATAATTTTCTCAAGTTGATGTAATACATCTCTTAATGCAGTCATGGTACGAATGCATTGGGATGTTGCTAGGTGATCCAAGGTATGGGAATCTTTAAAGCAGACAGCACACACACCGCAGTGGGAAAGCAGGTTTATAGAAACAGTGGAAGCTTGCAATCTGTACAGCATGGCCTCTTTGTGACATGCTGTTTGGTTTTCTATGCAAAGAAATGTCTCTCGCAGAAAAGTGTGATAGATTACTTTTCTGCTCTCTTAGACCTTTAGATACAAGTCACATCAGTGAACTGCATGCCAGCATAACAATTTTAATGAGAAAACTATTTAGCTACCCTGTTTGCTTTTCTTTATGGGTGCATTATAATGTCTTAACCTTTTATTTATTGGGTTTGCACAAACCTAAAACGGTTACTTAGTAACACATTTATGTAGGTTGTTCACTCAAGTGTTTAATTAAATAGACTCTCCCTGTCAGACAAAGAGGTAGGGAAAGCAATTTCAATATCTGGCAGAACATTATTAGCAGGTTTATATTTTATCGTACCAAGCCTTTAACTAATCAGAGCTGCTTTAGCACAAATGTGTTTTTAATATTTTCATCATTTAGAGGAGCTGTGACGATAACACAATATGTAGTTTCCAATGCTGCGCGTGATTACGGCGGTGTCCTGCTGTAGGTGTGTGCGGGGGTAGGAGTTGTGCGTCAGCAGTGTGAGCGCAGGGCACCGTGGCGGGGCTGTGTGCTCTGGCCGTCAGGCGCTGAGACAGGTGCAGAATGTGTTGTGTATCTGAGAGAAGCCCTCTCCTGCTCCAGCTCCAGTGAGACATTCTACATCCTGCCTGCTGCTCTCCCATGGCCTCAAAACCAGGGGCTATCTGTGCTAATGGAAGGCTAAATACATGTTTTCTCAAATGAAAAGACGCACCACTTCGGCGATTTAGGTTCGGGAAAGTGTGTTTTGTATGTGGTTATTGCATCGCATTTGAGGTGGTTCCTTGTTTGATGTGATGGATATGGCATATGATGGCATAAGTTATCTTTATGAGTAGAACGGACAAGATGAAGTAGAGTAATTGGATTGTGAATGCTATTTTATTTTCATGTGGGAAACACATGAAAGTGTGTATTCCTGCAAAGGAAGGTTATAGGGTTTCTGTAGTATTGTAGTATTGGCATATAATGTATGTTTACTTCTGTATTATGTTACCCTAAATAACTAGTTTTTCAAGAAATATAATGAATGTGGTGTTATATGTGGTGTCGTTACTGTCCTGTTTCTTCAAATGAAACTCTTGTTGTATAATTTCACAACAACATTTATACGCACACAAATAAATGATGAAAGATGAAGTCCTAGTTTCCCATCCTCCATGTTTAGACTTCAGTTGAAAATGAGTGAGATGTAAAGGCCTTGATGTCGTGCCCTCTGGCTGGGAAGGTCTCCTACGTTGTTTAGATTTTGAGAGGATGCTAAACAAAGCCCCTGTTTGTTTTTCTTGGGGTGGAAATGTTGGTAGGTTCAGTTCTCAAATTATTGCTAAACAAATTACATTTAAAATAAAAGAAAAGAAACTAAGAGCAGAGAAAATACATGCCCTGCAAGCACATTCTTCTGGATGTTACTAAATTGATGAAAAATTCATTCTTAAAATGATTAAGTCTTACATAACTACAAGCAGGTAATAGGCAAATGTCATTCAACAGATGTACAAAGTAATGTCATTACTATGAATTTATGGGTGTGGACTTTTGGTTTACATTGCAACAAGCTCTAATTGAGCAATTTTTTATTACATCAAATGTTGGTGTTCTGTCAATTTACTATACAGTGAAAAATATTTTCCTGAAGTTTGCAGTCAAGGTGCATTTGTCAAATGCTAGTGGTAAGAGTGGGAGGTATTTTGGTAAATAGTCAAACTGAAATATTTCTTGCTTATGTGCTATGTGTTCATGCATTCGTATGTGCGGCACCATATGTCCACCAAAGCAGTACAATGTGCCAGTGTTTCAGGTAAACCCTGGTCTGTTTAAATGAAAACAAATTATTCTACAGCAAACTTGCTCAGTGTCCAATGTTTCTATTGACATACCTCCTATTGCACTGGCCAACATACAGTATGTTGACACAAACAGGGTTATTACAGACAACAAAAATACGAAACCTGGAGCAGGCAAAAAATATACAATGAACAATTTCACTTGCGTTTTCTCCAAAATAGGGCCCATTGTGCGCTTATTTACCGATAAATATTTTGTTGATAGTATTCATGAATGTGAACATTGAAATTCTGTGAGTTATCAATGCTTTGCTGAAAAATGAATGAAAAAATATTTTTGCTCTGCATTGTTTAGTTTCTTACTTAAAATTATGTTCTAAGAATTCAGATTCTGCTTTATGTAGAAGCCCTGTTCCTGCTTAAACTCCTAAGGTTAACATCATGTTTTGTTTTATTCAGTTCTGTTTCAAATGGCACTCAGATTTGCTCCATGGAACAGAACAACCTAGCGACCTTTAAAATGGTCGTTGTTTTCCAGTCACATTTTTAAGTAGGATTATCTATAGCTGACATGCTTTGACTTCACTACGCTGTGTAACTACAGCGCACGCATTTGCGATGTCAGCAGGATACAGGGGGGGGTGGAGGCCTGTCCCATCTCCCACTCTGGGCCCCAGTTGTGAGACTCATAATTGAACTGAAATCAGGAATGTTAACAAGCTCAAATATCATGTTCTTACCAAAACTGGCACATAAGATGAGCCACTCATTTGTTCTTTTCTCTACAACCCCCCCCCCCCCCCCCGTCTCCCTTCCTCCCAGCACTCTCCACTCCCCTTCAGTCTGCTCCAACTTGCTTCCACACTGCTAGCCACACACCCCCTTGTAGCCCCAAGGCCCAAAAACCCAGGAGTGCTGAGGGGAAGCCGTGAGGGAAGTTTAATGTGAGTTTAGTGAACCTCTTTTTTTGGGCAGTCTCGCTCTCCAGCGAGCATGTATGGAGCACTGGAAGAAAGGAGTTCTGTGCGGGTGAGAAGATGCGGGGGGAGGGGGTTGCCAGGGCCATGCTGAATGCTAATTGCTCAGCGAGTTGTTCTGGGAGACTGTATAAGAATGGAGGACTTGTTGTAAAAGCTGCCGCTGGGGCTGTTGTTACCGAGAGCAGAGGTTGTAAAAGTGCCAGACCCCTACGCTGCTGACTGGGGGGGTTTGCAGGCTTCACCAGCGCAGGCTGACTGATCTGAGAGCCAGTGGAAACAGTCAGAACTTATTCAACTCTGTCCACTCCTGGAGGACTGCCCTCCCTCCCCCCAAAAGGACCCAGGACTGTTACCAAATCCTTCTCTCTCTCTCTCTCTCTCTCTCTCTCACACACACACAACCTCTCACTCTCTCTCCTGTCTTTTACGCATCTGCAGTCTTTCAGCGTGTCTGTGAGTGGCGTGAGTGACATTTGTAGCGAGGGTTATCTCGCTCTCGTAGCTGCCAAGCTCTGCTGTCTGCCTGCGGTGCGCACTGAGGGCGGGGGTGGGAGAACGGGGGGGGTCACAGCATGAGGGTAAAGATGGAAAAAGCGTGGAAAGAAACCTGTGGCTCTCCTCCTGGCCCGCAAGTCTCTCAAGTCAGTGTTTGTGCATGGAAAAGTAGGCTGTAGCTTGGTGGAACGGAAGCCAAAGACAACAGGAGCTCTGTCACAACACTCACACGTACTGTATCCAGCGTAGCTGCCCAGGACGTAGACACAGCTGCTAGCCTGAAGACGCAGACCTCCTGCAGAAGCCTCTGCTCCGGCAGTGGGGTATTAAGAGTTTTTCCTCCGTGGGGTAAAGGGGTGGTCCCCTACCTTGCGAACTTGCTAAACTCCTGCGGCTCACATTTGCATGGGAATTGAAAAGGTGAGTTAATGATTCATTGGCCTTGGCTGACCTTCCGAATTCTTCTGGACACTTCGTCTCGGCTCCTATTTGTCTCCTGGGAGGATTTGAGGACTGTCGTCTGGTGGGGCGGTCCCTGTTCTCCGTGTACCTTCAGACCCCCCCACTCTCATGTCAGAGTTACGGATGTCTGCGCAGCCAGTCCTGGAACATGAACTCAGTGCTACTGGAGAACAAACTGCAACTGGACCCTAAATCGGACACCATCTGGAGAAACACCGTTCTGTTGTGAGGAATGCTGGGGTTCATTGCTCCAGCTGAACTGTCTTTCTGAAACACACCAGAAACAGACATGGATTCTGATTCGGATTCCCCCTTTAATTATTCCTGGCCCTCCTTTCCCAGAATGCGGATCCGTCCAAGGACGTCAAAACAAGGTAAAAAGCTTGGGAATGAGCAATCTAATGACGCACTAATTCATGGGAGTTATTTAACTGTTATGGCAGCTGCATTGAATAAGAAAGTTGTAGAGAAATATAAGTGTACACCACTGCCTTTAAATACCTCACCATGTACTGCTTTCATCTGATTTACTGTAAGAAACTGAATGCACAGCAAAGTTGCATTGTCTACCTTTAAAAGCAGTGTTAGAATAGTCATATACAGTTGTCCCAAGAACTTCTATAGGGATCATTATACTATCTCATATGTTTTAGGGCAGTTTGAGACCTTTGTTCTCCTTTACCAGTGCTGAGTTCGATGTAATTGGGACTGTTCCTTGGTTGTATCGATACGTTAGAATCTTGTGAGTGAACTTACTGCCTTTTCCATATGTGCATGTTGCAAAGCAATTTTTTTAATAATGACTGACAAAAGGCCTTACGGTCATTCTCTGAATGTCAGATGGGTCTCGTGTCTGCTAGATGTTCTCATTAAACACTGTGGGTTCTTAGCTGACAGCAAGTCTGTTTCTGTACCGCAGGAAACAAAACTGCATTTAGCAGGCACTACTCACAAATTGATAAGTCCCAAAGGAGCACTCTCATCCCCCAGAGAAACAAACAGACATGTACAACCTTTCACTGAATGTCTTTTTCTGGAGGGTTGTGGCGGCGATGCCTTGTGGGGTTCAGGCAGTTCAGGCATAGTGTTTTCTCCTGAGGTGGAATACCATCAACTTACGGCCATGTTTGTGACATAGGCATAAAGCCAGTCATCTGGCCGTTCTGTTGGGTGGATGATAACAGTAACCAATTGAACTTGAATAGTTTTCATCATTTTTCTGCAACATTCATAATACTTTCAGTGTTTCATGTCATTTTCAGTTAGATAAGTGGACAACCTTGTCCTTGGTGGTTAATCATTTTTTGGTATGAATTCAAATCGTTCATTTGATGTGATCTGGCATGCTTTGAAGGCAGTGATAGCTATCTTGTCTGGAAAGTGTATTGCAGTAGAGGCAAGTTTGGCAAGAAAAAGCACGAGAGACATATTGCAGAATGTTTTATAAACTTTATCCTCAGGACTTCATTTTATTATCTAGGGGTAGCACTTGGGGATATTCAGGTGTGACAACTCCACGGAAGTGTATGGGAATATGGGGGAAATAACTGGAATATATTTGAATTATTGTGAATAAAAGGGGAATTTGTACAGGCTGCATTTACCATGACATACCTGTATGCATATTGAAACATAAACCTTTTATCATGAGCAGATACAATTTTAAAACCTTAACAATTCACTATTTAGTTTTTATTCTACAGCAAATAATTGAAATGTTGAATAATGTATGAGATAAGAGAATGCTCTCTGTATGCAGATGGTCCCATTAAATGGAATGCTGGCAATTATCTGTGCTTGAGATGGAACAATGCATTGCATATGCCATGCCAGTTCAGGATTGCAATTCAACTTATTTTTTGGGGAGTTTTAACCAAAACTTGCTGCAATACCTATAATGATCTTTTATGTATATTCTCTTTCAAAAAGTATTCACTATTATATGCTTATATAAACATTTTATATTGAAATTGGGAAGATTTTCCCAAATCCCCAAGCTTAACTTCCCATGGAAAGTTTCCGGAAAGTTTCTGGGAATTTACCAGAAATGTTCTGACCCTTTACAACCCTAGTTACCACATTCATCCAAGAATCAATCATCACCCTGCTGTGAATTACTGTACTCTGTTTTTCCAACTTTTTAGCAAATACTGTACAGCAATGGAAGCATGATCAGATTTAGGTTTAGGAGCAGGAATTGAGATTGTACACCCTAGGAACTGGTGCTATCGTTCCTTGTCGGGTTTCTATATGCATTTCTGTACAGTAAATGGGCTATGAATATTTAAGGTATATAACTGTATTGAAGGCTCCTTGTAAAATGGAAAATATATTTGTCACTGTATGAATGTCTTTAGTACTGCACATAGAGGGAACCTTTTTAGCAGCTGGCTAAATTATGAAGCTCTTTTACAGCTGACCAGAGGACACACATATCACACACACAAACCCCTCTTGGTAATTTTTTATTTTGGAGGCTTCTTCTGTCTGGTGATTATAAAGAAGGATGTTGCACATGGTCTTTTAGATACTACTTTACTTCACAGCGATTAAGGATGTTGGCAGTTGATCCACAGAAGGTTCTGCCCCTGCTCTGTGACTGAACCCCCTGTCCTGACAGATGGATAGTCACCCTCCTGAGGTCCTAGGCTACCCACACAAACACCGATCAGCTTGACAGGAGCAGTACTTCAGCAGACAGTCTGCGGTCACAGTTTCAAGATAGAAAACAAGCAAGCATTAATGAGATTTATAGCAACATTATATCATAGTACTGTAAACCTTCATGCAAGCCATATGTTTTACCTACTTTATATTTTTGAATGATTTTGTCCACTCTGTTTGGCTCTTGGTGGGATTATGCTGGATACAAATTGGCTTACCAAAAAATCTAAATTGAATTATTTATATAAACAGAGGAAGAAAAGTCTTTATTTTACATTGTAAACACTCTTTGTCTTGCCATCAGCTTTGCCTTCTTTAAAAGACACACTCAAACTCTTAAGACTTAAGACCATGGCAACACCAATGAAACGCAAGAATAATTATGGGCTGAACTCCACGGTACAAGGTTGAAAGCATTGTGCTCCATCCAGTTAGTATAAAGCATAAAATCTTTTGTTACCATCCCATGAGCATTTATGAACATTTGCGATGAACGTCTGACTGTACAGTGAGGCAGAACTGGCCACCCAACTGAAAGGGGTTTCTGCTTTCATTTTGTCTTTTGGGGAGTGTATTCACTGGGTATTCAAAGTTTCCCCATAATTATAAATCAGCCACAGAAAAAAAGGACTGTTGAAATTTCTCTTTTTCGGAGCTTTTGTGGGGAACAGTGGGAGCTTGGCGCAGGCCAGCTTTGGAGTGCAGCTCTGCTCCTAAAGCTTGGTGCTTTAAGCTGATGTGAGGGTTTGTTTCATTTTAAATGCCCTTGTTCTATTACCCTGGTTGTGAGTGGAGTCTTTGTGTCCCTTTGTGAAACTGGCTTACAAGTGGTGCTGGAGACCGTAGATTGCTTTCCACCGAGAGGCTCTTTTTAAATACGGATTGCACTCTATAAGGGTTCTCAAAACAGTGGGAAGTTGAGTAGTTTGGTGCAGCTGTTCATGGCTTGATGATGGCAAAAATGGGAATGACAACTCAACTGGGGCCAAATGGCCTCTTGGCATGGTTATTACATTTCTGCTCGTGTGCACTTCTCTGACTAAAAATCCAGGATGTAAACCAAACATGTCATGAATCAAGTCTTGCGTTTTTTGAGAAGCGCAGTGATATAACAAGGACAGCATAATAGTGTAAAATGCTGAATATACTGTCTGATTTTGCTTGTAGACAAACATTGTCATCAAGTGATTGTGAAGGCTGGATTTACATTTCAATATGAGGAGCTGTATAAAGCATGCAAACACCATTCGGATTGATCATCCCCCAGATCCCACAGTGATTCTCGAGCATAGAATACAGTATAATAGAGAGTTTTATTTTAAGACTGCATTTCCCACGTCTGTTTGTTGCCATTATTATTGTGGCATTTTCTTTGTATGGCTTGTTCTGTACATGTTACTGGCAG
This sequence comes from Conger conger, assembly GCF_963514075.1. NCBI lineage: Eukaryota > Metazoa > Chordata > Actinopteri > Anguilliformes > Congridae > Conger > Conger conger. Next base: position 36,757,063 of record NC_083771.1, read on the forward strand.
TCAGAATCATGACTATCCTATGCTAGTATTTAGTCTTTTTTGCAGCTGTTTGATCTTTGTGAACTGTGAAATTCCTTTTTCATGTCTTGTGGACAAGCACTATTATCATACACAAGTATAATTTTGTTTGTTTTGATATTTACCTAATTAGTTTTACAACGGTCCAGTGACTTTGGGGTTGTCACTTCTTGATGCAATTTGCTTCATCACTATGCCATTAGGCATTTGTATTTGCAAATACATTTTTATTTTGTACAAGGAAACACATACTTTCACTTCTACAGATGACTTTGGGACACATTAAAAAACATCTGTAATTGTTTTTCCCTTGGATTTGAATGACTTGATTCACAGAAAGAAAATCCTAATGGTAGGTTTACACATGCACATGATTCATTGCTTAATTTCTACACTATTTTGGTAATTCAATATAATTTGTTTGAATAATGTTTTATGCTATTGTAAAGACCTATTCAAACACGGTCACAGGTGTATTAAACATCTGTGGAAGGTCCAGGAACCATAAAATAAATTGTCATCTTACACTGTTGCGCGCGTGTGATTAATCTTTATTTGCACACCATGTTTCAGGCAGTTATTTCTTCTGTCACGGGAACCAGATTTCACTGGCTAGTCACTATTAACTTTCTCTGCAGCTGTTCAATGTATGTTATGCAAAAGAAAAGCTATTAATATGCATGTTAAAACCACAGTTCAAAAAATGCTATCACAGAGATACTGAAGAGATACAGAATGTGGCTTGCCACCCCGTGTTCACCTTTCCAAGGAATCCTGTTACAAGTGCAGGGCAAGGCACTTATTGCCTGGCAGTGAAATACAAACTGAGTAGTGTTCTGTACATGTGGCGAGCAGCTGTTGGTCCTGTTTTATCTGGTGTGGTTTGAGATACACCTCGCCTGTAGGCCCAGGCAATCAGTGGCCCGGGCCCCGGAGTGCTCCCGCTGCCGCGCCTGCCTATTGATAGCTGAAGGAGAAGCTAGGAAGGGGGACAAACCGTGCGTTTCCAAATTGTTTGGCTGGATTTCAGCTCTGCCCCTGCACTGTTAATGTCCTCCCGCTGCAGAAGAGAGAGCCCCCCCGCTGCGGAGAGCTAATTCAATCCGGAAACTCACACAGCCCGGCGGAGAGCTCAGCGTGTGTGAACCTCGCAGGGCGCCGCTTTCCTGCCCTGCTTCGTTACACGCTCCTGTTTAGCGCAGGAGTGACGGGAGCTGGCTCTGGTTACAGCTCGGGGGTATAATCCATCCAGGTGTCAGGTTATTGACATGTTTTGTTGTAAAACATTACAGGGACAGCTTTGTGGTGCTTTTCAAATGTCCTCATGAGGCCGAAAACATGGTTTCTTCCTCGAAAAGGCAACAACATATAATTTTTGCAAGTAAAATGTGATGCAATGTTTGTTCTGTGACTGTATGTCTGTACTCTGTGACTGTGTCTGTGCTGTATTTTTCCACTGGTTGATGAGTTATTGTTGGAAAAATCCTCAGTGCTGGCTGAATGTTTCAGTTCTGCATGGTTGTTGTCTATCCAGGCTACTCACCAATCCGGTCTAGTAGCGATATGTCATATATTCTTTTCATACGTGAATATTTTAATTCACATGTGAAAATGTTCCATCGACGTTGTGGTTTTCATCTGGGAAAAGGCTTATTTTGAATTTGACTTTTCCCTCATCATGTATATATTAATTCTCCTCTGGCCTTGAGACAATCTGTTGATGAGACAATCTCACACCTTGACCAACTGAATGCACATATTCCCTGCTGTTTTAATTCCCAGTTGATTTATAGTTTCATGGACTCTGTTGTGCATTTAACTTTGATTAACACAATCCTAATGTTGTGGAACTGGAAGGAAATCCAGGAAGTCTCTGCCTTTTACAGTATATCTAAAGAACGAATGCTGGAACACTATATTATTATAACTTACATTGGTGTATGCATTGTTTAATATGTCCGTGCTCCTTCTGCACGTCCATACACTTGAATAAACATGTGTCATCATCGTTCAACTATGCTATGAGCCGCATTCACAACTTCAGAATGTGTGCTTATGTATGAGGGGGGATTTCCCCATTGACGACCTCATTGTTTGAATGTGGTCTGCTGTGGGCATCTATGGAGGAAATTCCACTCGGATTAATATTTTCCTCCTTGCCGTCACATGCAGTGAGGTTAGTTTGAGACATCAAACAGAGTGCTCAAATGATATGCTCCTTTAGAGGATCAGTCAATCCCTGCCTTTTCATAACGAGTGAATGATCCTGGTGGTGTTTTCACAGCTGTGCAGAGCAATAGGAGTTTAATATGTGTGTGGTAAAAATCAACACCGAGGCACTGAGGTCATTTCAAACAGAAAAGTCCATTTGTAACATGTTTCGCTGTACTCATTTTTCATTGTAGTGCTTTTCATCGTGTTCAGATTGTGTTCTATGAACAGACACACGTTGTAGGTATTTAATCACATGCTTATCTGTTTGCTTGTCATGCTGTGTCTATTGTGCATTGCATTTCAGCTGTTTAAAATAAATTCAGTAAAACATATTGTTAGGCCCTTCGGTCAAGCTCAGTTTCGGAAATTTATTTTTCTTGTTTGACTCAAAAACAAACAAGAAAGGTGATGCATCATGGGAACTTGTCGTAGACATTCCAGTTAATTGTGTTTTAGCCTCTGCTTTATATCAGTATATTAGCCCTGGGAAAGATAAATATTGGCTGCTATTCAATGACAATATTACCTATAAATAAGCATTCACCTCCATTCCTTAAATTATAGTGTATATTGTTTAATTGACAACAGTTTTGTCACTTTTCAATGTTAGTAAAAAAAATTTTTTTTAAAGACTAACAAGCAGTTAATATGTACCTAGTAAAATAAATAGTGATAGTGTACATCATTTATTAGTTAACCATTAATGAAGTAAGAATTAGCTTCACATCAGAGGAAGCAGGATGTCAACATCAAACCCATTTTTTATTGTGCATGGTTTATTTATGCATGTGACTAACTAGGAAGAATCATGATCTGCAAATACATATTTTATGTCATGACACATAACTGCAGTGGATGTGGTGGTAGAATTATGGTAGAATTATGCTGCTGTACAATTACGCAGCGCATCAAAAGTCTAGAAGTGAAGCAATATAAGCTACAGTTTGAACCCATAGTGTGGGGTCTGGGCTAACAGTATGAGCTGATGTTCTGTATTTGAGGCCAGGTTCTGTATATTATGTACCCCTCATAGATAAGAACTGTAACTTTAAAGGAATGAAAACACTTTCATTTTTGTCATGACATTTTTTTCTAAATTACATTTCAGACCCACGCAGAACATAAACACAAGCAGAAAATCACTAATTTAATTTATGAATCCGTGGAAATGGATAGTGAAGAAACAACCAATAACATATCAAGGGAAACGAAGTTAACGCATTATTTATATGTGCTTTTTTACGGTAGAGAAAAGCCAGTCTGCGTCCAGCAGCAGACACCCAGGCCGGTCCACGTGGTCTGCTGCAGGGAGACTCTCTGCCATGATCAGCGGGAGGGACCACGTCTACGCCAACAGCATGCTGGTGGACCAGGTAAGCAGTGGGCTCCGCAGGGCTCCTGCAGCTGTAACTGGCCTAGGTGCTCACCTGAAGTGCAGGCTAACTCTCCCCCTGGTAGTGTGTGCTCCGGAGGTTGGGAGCTAGTCGCTGGCTCACGGGCCAGTGCTTCAATGGAGTGTAGTCTCATAAGCTGCAGTGACTCTGTTGTGGTCATTTGTAGATAAAAAAAAGGATTCTACGTTCCCTTGCATATATATTCAACCTGCGTGCAAAGTACACTTCAACTACTATTTGCTTCCAAGAATATACAAATGTTTTGCCTGGAACTCAGAATATTTTGAAATGTCTCACATAATATATTTTCCCCACAATCTTCAAGCTTGGCCAATTTCACAGTAAATTGACTACTACAGCAATAAAAAACAAATCAAAAAACAAAAATGTATCCTTAAAATACTGTTAAAATGCATTCAAAATATATATATATCAGTGATGAGTGTCCAATGCCAAGGATTTCAAGGCTGCACTCCTACCATACCATACCGCCCACAAGCTCAGGTCAGAGGGATGAGTCAAGTTGTTTGTTCTTCAGGGAAATTACTTGATTTCTTTCTTCAAACACTTGTGGCACGAGCCCTGATATAAAAATCCTTCTACTCAGCATGATGAATGGAAAATAAATTGTTTGAACCTACAGTGAAAACAAGGCTGTCACACATTTGAATTGGAACTGATTTCCTTTTCTAAATAGTATACATGGGGGTGATATATCACAGAGAGAAAAATAACACAATGCATCAAGTGTTGTACCAGGCTATTGAATTCAAGCCTCAATCTTTGTTTTAGTTCTCTCCAGTTTCACTGCAAGCTAGTCTTATTTCAATAACTGCTGTTGCTGCTCTGCAGCATAGGTTATATGGGGCATACTAGCCTATAGCCTAGTGGCTAAGGTATATGACTGGGACCTGGAAGGTTGGTGGTTCAAGCCCCAGTGTAGCCACAGTAAGATCTGTGCAGCTGTTTGGCCCTTGATTAAGGCCCTTAACCTCACTTTGCTCCGGGGGGGGATTGGCTCATGCTTAGTCTAATCAGCTGTAAGTTGTTTATTTTGTTTCACAGAGTAATCCAGTTGAAAGCAGGTCCCTTAGCTGAGGTCCAGTGAGCGGTACTGGCACTGTTTTCTCCCTGCCGTTGCAGGTAAATGACCTGGATATAAAGTACAGCATCGCGGGGGTGACTGCAGACGGCACGCTGACGGACAGTGAGGGGTGGGACCGTGTCAGGGAGAGATCCTCTGAGCCGACACCCGAAGCCCAGGAGGTCCGATCCGGGTCTCACCTCTCTCCTCTCCAGGCAGAGAAATCCCCCCCTCCCTTCTCCTCCCATTTGCCGTCCCCCTTCCCCGCTGAGCTGGCCCTGGAGCGAGCAAACCGCCCACCACGAACCCGGACCTCTAGCGGGGCCACAAATCCACTACAGGAGACCTGCGTACTGAGGTGAGAGGCTCGTCTCTCTCTGTCTCTCTCTCTCTCTCTCTCTTTCTCTCTCTCTCACACACATTCACTGAGTGTCATTTCATTATTTTGTCAGTTCTTCCAGTCTGTGTGCTCCTTCCCTCCCCTCATAGTGCTACGCAGTTCTGTATGGAGGTTTGTTCTTCCCACAGCCCCAGCTTGGTCGCACTGGAGGTGGACAGTGAAGAGGAAGATCTCTTGGACAAGTCGCCCTGTTCCCAGCCCTCCACGTCCCCCCGTTCGGGCTGCGTCCTGCAGGCCAGCAGTGGAGATGAGAGGGACTCCTTCGACACCTCCCCTGACCTCAGCTGCAGCCGCACACACTCCTCCTCCTCATACAGCCACCCCCCCTCAACGGTACTGAAGGCTCTGGTGTGTGTGTGTGTGTGTGTGTGTGTGTGTGTTTGTGTGCGCGCATACGCGTGTGTGCGTGTTTGTGTGCATGTGTGTGTGTGTGTTTGCGTGCGCGTGTATGCATGGGCATGTATGTGTGTGTGTGTGCGCACGCGTAAACACAATAGTGATGTTTCTGTGGTTCTTTTTAAGATTCCTCAGTTTCTGAAGTCTTGCAATGCAAATATGTCAGTCCTGGTACCTGTTACTCATTACGCCGACTCTCCTCAGGATTCGGGGGATTTGGGGGTCCGTCTGCGCTCCTACTCTTACTCCTCCCCAAAGATCAGCCTGGTGCGCCCCCGCTTCACCCGTGATGCGACCATCTCTGACCTCAACGAAGGTCTGTGTTTCTAACGGTCACCCCCCAAACTCATTTCAGTCAGGGCACCACTAACCTCCAGCAACACGATACTGCTTATTCAACATTTATTCAGACGATTGTGTTTGCATGAGAGGATAACTAACTTTGCTCAGAGCATGCTGTATGTCTTGTAATGAAGGAAATCTTGAGAATGTTCTATTCTGTCAGGAATGCCTTTTTTCCATGATGGTTTGCATATGTGTGATGCACAAAAAAAGCACTCATCATTGCATAGAGGAATGTACATCAGCCTCTCCAAATGAATAGAGAATTGTTTGTAGTGCACTTTTCTGCAAGTTTCTTTTATTTGGGACACATCTTTGTATGTGTCTGTGTGTCCATGTGTTACGTGTTTATAGTACACTTGTGTGTATATGTAGTGAGCTTCATAATCTTTGGGACAAAGGCATATTTTTTCTTGATTTGGCTCTGCACTAGTTTAGATTTGTAATCAATGCGATTGACATGTGGCTATAGTGCAGATTCACAGCTTTTATTAAAGGGTATTTTAAAGGTTTAACCATGTAGAAATGTCAGCACCGGACACCTTAGTTTGTATAGTATAAAACAATCTATAGTTTTTATACATTGTTTTATACAGTAGTCCCCCCATTTCAGGGCACCATAATGGCTTTGCGGATGTTTTTGATTAGTCAGGTCTGTTTAGTTCCTTCCTTAGTGCAGGTATAAGAGCTCTTGATTCTAGCCTTTTGATTGCCTTTGGAATCTGTTTGTTAACATGAAGTACAGAGCCAAATCAAGAAAAAAATATGTTTGTCCAACAGCTCACTATATCTATAGTATATATGTATATACACACACCGCATATACAGTATATCTGTGTGACAATGACTCAGTTTTGGCCTATGTGAAATGTTAGCGCTGAGCCTAGCGTGCGCTGTTGCAGTGAGCACCGTGTCCTTGCCCTGTAGATGGCGTGTACAGCAGCAGTGGTCGTTCCCTCCTTCAGGCTCTGTCTCTGTCTAAATCACTGTCTCTGCTCAATCCAGTTAGTAAGTACACCTCGCACAATCAAGCGCTGACGCCACTCCATTAACAGCATGTACCGTAGCGCAGACCGCAGCTTACTGTAATATACAGCCACATAGTGCCGCTAAGCTAGCTATGCTGTGCTTGAGCCGGAAATCTCCGTCCAGCAGATGTGCCCATTGTCTGTTTCACTGGTGACATAGCATTTTTCTGGTTGTATTAATTGGTGTCAGAAGGTTACAAAATGCAAAATCCTAAATGTTCAACCAACTAATAGATTTATTTGAGCCAAGCTGTGCTAATTGATCGAGAGAATCAGGGCCTAGACCGAAAAATAAGTCTTGCATTTTGTACCTTAAGACAATGGTGTGGTACTTTTGCTTGGCAGTCGTGGCCAAAGACGTCATTGTTCTTGTGTTTGTTTTCCCTCTCACCTCTGCTGAGAGCATCTGTTTCCATCACTTCTCTGCCCCTGGGATACTCTGCTAGTGTAAATGAGTTTTTTGTTTCCCATGTTCAAGTGATATATTTCCTGTGTCATTTTCATTTACACTTTGCATTGCTATCCCAATGTATAGATCATGAATTGATGCATTAATGTCTCTTATGTATTTATTGTAATGCGATTAACACTTTGGGATTGTGATCAGGGCTGTTTGGGGATTTCTTTTTTTTGGGATCCAATTGAAAACAATGTGCATTTGTACTGATGTTATGTTTACCTTGTTACTTTCTACAGAGCAGCGTGCTTTCAGCTTACCAGAAGCTCCTCAAGAGAAAAGGTATTTACATCTTCTCGTCTGTTTCAGAAAATATGACTGTACTTTTTCTATGTTACCTAAACATTTAGCTTAACGTTTGCTCCATTCTTACTGTAATTACATGTTATAAGATGCTGTGTTATGATTGTGTGTGCTTACTGTAGCTTTGAAAGGTCACAAAGATCATGGTTCTACCCAAATGTCGCTGCCATTCACTGCTGTTAAATGGGCCTTTGGTCTTACTACGTTTTTGTGCTTTGCACTAACAGTGCTCCTTTTCAGTGCAGAGAAATCGGCAGTAATTTAAATAAAAACAAAACAAAATGAGAAGTGGAAGAACTAAGCCAGTATACATTGCAGTGGGCTGTATTCCCCTAAGCACATGAAGAAATAATTGAGCATTTTACCACAGATAGTATGTGATAGAATCCACAGTTAGTCCACACAGTGAATATATTTATTTCAGTCAAAGAAGGGTACTTAGTATTCTATAGATAAAAGTGCTAATTTCTCAGGTTATTACTGTTGACATGCTGACCACCCATTGAGGGGACTGGACTGACCTTCAGTCCATTCATACTTTAAAAATGTATCCGGACTTTTCCTATTTTGGTGATAAGAGTGGCAAACAGAAACTGTGGGGCCCCTATGACACCACCTCCTGCTTTCCTGTCTTTCTCTCTCCAGACAGGGCTTTTAGCATTTTTTTTTTTGTTGTTCGATGACTGAGTAAGGTCAGTTCACACTGTTAACACTCCATACAGAGTAGTGTGTGAATATTCAGCCATATGGCTCCCTGCAGACATGTGGAACTCACAGTCTGCCAACAACCAAATCTTATTGTGATTAAGATTCCTGCTGGTTATAATAATCTTCGATTATGTTGTTAAATCATTTTGTGTATTGTGCAGATACATCCACACTTACCACATCAGTCCTTTTTAGGTTGTAATTCATAATTGGTGCAAGTATTATTTTCATCTGGATTTAATCAGTATATGTCCTAGGCTTTGCCTCAGATGCTGTTTGGCAAGTTCAGCAGTTGCAAGTTCAAAGTTAAGGGGAAATGTTGATTTAATTGAAATCCTATTTATTGATTTATTTTTATTTTTTATAAGCATAACTTTTATGTTGAACAAAACTGCACTAACCATTTAAATGCATTTTCATGTTTAACTGAATTCACCAATATGTCAGTGTTGATCTCACTAACTGGTGTGAAGTTTAACACATTCACAATTTCCAACATTATACTAAAGGGGCTTTCATGAAGTTGAACGTACAATAGCACAGGCAGTCAATCAAAGTTTTTTCTGGAAAAGGAAAACTTAATTTCCTGTGCTGTTCTTATGTCTTGGGTTTCAGGTCAAAAATGTTGATTCTTATTTTGATAAAAGGATTTAATTATTTTATAATTATTGTCCTACTGCTGCTCATAAATGCAAACATTGCATCAAAATGCAGTTTTATCATTTATAATTTTGAAGCCAGCTCATGTTGCTTTGGTGTTAATCAAAATACTCCGTTTTTTGTGCTGGTTAAACAAGTATATGTTATTGTAGCCAATTTTACATTCTGTATGTTTTTTTAGTTATGCTATAACTGACTCATCGACTTTCAATTTTCCATTTTTCCCACTAATATAAATTTCATTGTGCATTTAAGCTTTTTTTGGCTTCACCATTCTTTATTTCATTGTATTTCTCTTCAGATGGAGCAATATGTGCAGACAGATAAAATGTTTTTTTAGACTGAGCAGTATTCATTTCATAGACTGTCCCAGTTATGCAGTTATTGCAGCCCCACCTCTGAAACCAAGCTTTGTACTTATTTCCCATTTTCACTGAGGCCAATCGTAATCACGCAAACGTGGCCTTGGCTCGCACGCCCACCATTTGCACGCGACAGACTTCAAAGCCGCTGCAGCGTTAGCGCTTCCGTCAGAAGCCGATGTCCAGGCATGCGAAGATGTGTGCGTTTCCCCTCTCTGGCCTGGCCACGTTGGGAGAACTGTGTTGTTTCCTGTAGGGAGATAAGTTTCCGCAAAAGGGCACAGTCAGCTGAGGACGAGGGCAGCGTGGCATTGGCAGACTCCCTCCATCACCTCACCCTCTCCGAGTTCCTCAAAGAGTATGTGGGAAGAGCCTGCCTCCTGTGCCAAGCGCACGTGGGTCAGCCTGGCATGACTTATTAACCATTAGTGCATCCTGCCAGCCTTTCCCCTGTAACCACTCTTACTGTTCCCTCACCCCTGCTACCTACCCATAATGGAGCTTCTGCTGCCAGTGACATTCAACTACCTATAACAAGCCTTAACTGTCTTACATCGTATCTTAGTGCCGGTAACTAGAAGAACCCCTAGTGTCTAGTATCCTAGCACGGTTAAGCATCATGTAGGATGTTGGCTTCCCTTTGAACATAATGAAACTATGATTATTTGAATGAGAAAAGAAGGAATGGTTTGTGGTAGCCTGCTGAGAGTTCCATGGTTTTTGCTTTGTCTTGCATGTAATGCATGCCCTGGCTTACCCCTTTAACTCCACTGTTTAAAGGTTGCAACCACCAACAGTCTGAACTAACCAACAACTGTGTTGACATAATAGTGCTATGACAGAGATGGTCTGACACATTACACTGAAACTATTATTCCTGAGGAAGTGCTCGCATATAGCATGGGTTTATGAACCACAGGATGAAAGGACTGTGTGTGGAATTTTAGGTTTCCACTGTCACAAAAACGTACGTCCTTCTACTCTGCAAAAAGGAATGACTGTTGAAAAAATGGGGGATTCTGTGGTATCTGGGGATTCTGAGCCTGGTGTGGTTTTAAATATATATTTTTGACAACAGAATGGAAGAAGAGGAGTGGGATAGGTACATTATCCCATCAAAGGCAGAATCAGAGAAGTGCAAAGTGAGTCGCACTTTCAGCTTCCTGAAGAGCAGGATGTCAAGCACTCGTAACAAGAACAAGGTAACGCCTATGCTCATGCCTTTCTCTGTTGGTTAATATTGCGGTGCTTCTTCAGTTCATTCTGCTTAGCACTGTACCAATTTTCCCCAGTTTTAAAGACAAAATGGTGGGCTATTTATAAGACGGCTGTCATTTCTTCATGTTGAAACCAAGATTCCAAAAAATGTCCTTTAATAAAAGCTATTCCTTAACCATATTTGAATTGTTTGATTACAAATCTAAAATTATGGAGTGCAGAGCCAAATTAAAAATATGTATTTGCCCCAAAAATTATGGAGGGATTGTACTTCAGTCTATGTTTACGAAAAATATGACACTCACAAATAGCTTTGCAAGCAGATTTCCCTCTCTAATCATTAACTCTTGTGAGCCTGTTAATGGTCAGCTGATTTAAAGAATGAGTACTTCAGCTGCGGACTTTAAAACACTTAACCGAGAGAACCAGACCACCAGTTCTGATGTTGATATGGATCAAACGCTTATGGTGCTCGTGTGTGATCACCGGCATCTGCTCGGCTTTTCCAAGGGCAAGGGGAAGGACAAGGAAGGGAAGGAGAAGCCAGTGAACGCGCACCATTTTGCGGCCGGGTCTGGCTCTAGCCCCACACTGTGCTTAGTGTGTGACAAGCCAGCGATGGCAAAGGACCTTCTGCAGTGCTCCCGTGAGTGTTGTCTCCATTGCCTGCTGGTCTGCAGCCTCTTTCCCTTTCAGAACATGCTCACTGTTTACTGCCATTCACATTCTGGACAGAGAAAAAAGCTCTACTTTCTATGGTTTCTATGCTTCTCTGGTTCAGTTCAGCCATTGCTTGAAAATTTCTGATTTAATTATTATTATTATCATTAGCAGTTGGTAGTAGTAGTTATAGTACTAGACTAGAGGTAGTAGTAGTAGAATATTAGTACTGTGTAGCAGTAGTAGGCAGCAGTATTATGTACAACATGTTGTGTAAATTTCTGGTATTGCACAGATTGGAAAAGAGCCGTTCAAAATGGCTCCAGCTTTGTATTTTTTATCTAGCTGTTTGCAAATATTTAATGTGGTGTGATGTCACTTCCTTCCCAGACTGCACCATGAATGTCCATAAAGGCTGTCGAGACTGCGCAACGCCATGCTTGAAGGTAGCGTGTGACTGCTCTGTTACTGTGATGGCTGAAACAACTGTCTACTCCTGTAAACTGGCCACAATTTAAACACAATATAATCCACTTCAGGAGTGGAATTCAAAATAACCTCATAAGAGACTGGGTATGAGTGCAGTACACTGGAGTCATGAACCTGATGTACATACAGTGTCCATGTGGCAAAATGAGGTTTTGCTTATATATGGCTAAGCACGTCTTTGTGTTTAGGTATCCCAATGAATGGCAGACCATAAATCTACAGATATCATCCTTTCTGTAATAAAATATGTCTTTAATATAAAAATGTATTGTGGATCCATTAAAAACTGTATTTTGTGTAGACTTGCACCATGACCTCATGTGGAGAACCTTGTTATGAATCACTTGCCACAAATCATTGCCATGACTCTTCTCCTTTTAGATACTTCAGAATAGTAACTCAAGTTTCAGGATATGTTGCAAGTAGATTAATCTGAGTGTTCACAATTACAAGTACAAAATGAAATAGACATAGCAATCAGACAAATAGCACGCACATACTGTATTCGCACCACATGTGTTGGACTGCATCTTTTCTTGAAGTCATTAAATGGGACTGACGTACATGTGAATCATATTTTATGTGTTTCATGTCTGCACAATTCTTACCAGACTGTTTTTACAGAAACTTCAGGACAAGTATGCAGTGGTGACAAAGAACAGAGCCGCTTCCCTCCCACAAAGTGAGTGAAAAGTTAAAGTTTTCCTGCTCCATTAATGTTTAGCACGCAAGATTAACATCGAGGCACTGTAGTGAGGGAGAGCCCGGAGGAGGAAGTGCCTTTGGATTGTCTGTTCTAAGTGATTAACATTTGCACTGTAAACATGCATGTCCTGTAAACAATTCACGCATTCATCTGCTGAGAGGAAATACAAGTAATAATGCAAACTTATGAAAAAGAAAACACATGTTAAAGCAAAGTGCAGAAGAGCACGATAATTTGATGTAGTCTGTATACAGAAATAAGACCATCTCCCTAATATGAACATATCCCTTCCCTTGTCTGACATGAAAACCATTCACTTAACCTTTGTCCTTGACATGTGCTTCCCTAGAACTGAACTTTTACTTCAAAATAATACACAGTAAATCCAGTCAACATTTATGCTTTTTAAGACTGTTATGGTCATACTGTTTGTGTCCTTTTCTTTCTGCCCACATGTGACATAAAGCCATTTGCCTGAATCATTGAGACAAATAGTACTTCAACCACCTGATACTGAGTGCTTCCATACCAGCATTATATAGCCGATCACATTCACTCAGAACCCAGTAAAATGAAGAAACTTATACAGTGAGCTTCATATGTCATGGGACAAGGACATATTTTGTCTCAATTTAGCTCTGTACTCCACAATTTAACATTTGTGATTGAAAAATCCACACGCCTAGTGCTGTTCTCAGCTTGGGACAAATGGCTGATCAGGTGTGTTCAGTTGTTTCCTTAGTGCAGATATAAGAGAACTTTGAGAATCTAGTCTGTTTCTACGCTTGTGATTGCCTTGGAGTCTTGTTTGTCATGTCTGACTGCCACAGATACACTTATCTTCATTGATGATGTAACTGCTGATAGCTGCCACTAATGAATTCTGAAGTGTACAGAAGTATGTCATATGCTAAAGTTCACAGAAGTGCCTCCAAACTCATTGCCAGGAAACTTATCCCAAACATATAGCTAACTGCTAATACATTCTTGACTGTCAGTAATCTGATCTGATCTGGTCTGAATCCAGTTGAACATGCATTTCATATGATGAAGAGAGGACTTAAGCATGAGCTGAAGATGGCTGCTGTGCAGGCCTGGCAGGGGAGATACTCAGCAGCTGGTGATGTCTTTGGGTCACAGACTGCAAGCAGTCCTTGAATTCAAAGGATATGCCACAAAGTATTAAACATGACTGCTTTCATTTACGTAGCATTCCTATTTATCCAACATTATGGTGCCCTGAAATGGAGAGGTATGTATAAGAATTGTCATTTATACATGCTGAAAGAAACAAACGTGTATAAAAATACCATACAGTTAAAACTTGACAATGTACACTTTAACCGCGTGTGAAATATTTTATTACAAATGAAAAAATTGTGGAGTGCATACCCAGATAAAGAAAAAAATATGTCCTTCCCAACACTTATGGCGGTCAGTGTATATACTGCGTCTGTGACAGAGCTGGAGCACTCCAGGAGTAGCTCTTCGGTTACTTGACTACAACATTTTGTTTGTGGACCCTGAGTGAAAGTGGTGTTGTAGACTGGAGGAAGAACTGGATCAAACGCACTGTGAAATGCTTTACTTTACATGTATGTCTTGCCAAAAAATAAAAAAAACACTCCTGATATTATTCAGCCTGACATGTTACGAACCTGTGTTAGGATGTTTGGTCTGACAGGGGGTTATGCGGGTGGACAGGTTCACGTCCAGGGTAGGGCCTTGAACACTCCTCACTTCCCCTCCAGGTAGCCCTGCGTGGGACTGTCCCACACCCTGCTCTATCCCCACATCTGCCTCTCTTCCTGTCATGACGTCCCGGGAACGGAGGGATCAGGTGTGCCTCCCAAACCCCCTGTCCAAGAGCGTGCCTGCAGTGTCTGAGCGGTGAGCCTGGGTCTCTGCACACATACAGTACAGCACGGCTGGGGGAAGACCTGAAGAAACCCTTTTATAGATTACAATACACCATACTCAGTAAAGCAAAGTGTTTTGAATCCAAATGCTGACACACACACCACTAAAATTAATGCACATCTATTTTATTATGTACTTATGGTGTGACATACATACAGTACATATTACATATTACATCAGAACTGTAGAATCTCTTCCCACCTTCAAGCGCAAACTGAAGATGCACCTCTTCAAGCAGCACCTCTCCCCGTCCCTCCCTACCTCCCTGTGAACCTTAATTGTTGTCTTTCTGTGATTTACTTTTTTTGTGTATCGGTATTTTTAGTTCGGCTAGGTAAGCAGTGTTTGGCTAGTTAAGTTTGGTCACTTTTGCTTTGTTGTTTGTTTGTTTGTTTGTTTGTTTGTTTGTTTGTAAAAAAAAAAAAAAAAAAAAAAATTCAAATAGGCCCTGGTCCTTATCTTTGTTGTACAGGTAGCAGTTGAAATTGTACTTCCCTCTAGGGTCTTTCAGCGCACTTATCCCTGGTTGTGGGTATGCACTTTGTTGTACGTTGCTCTGGATAAGAGCGTCTGCCAAATGCCATTAATGTAATGTAATGTACATTTGTAAGTGTCATATTATATATAATTGCAGTATTTCAGTTAACCTGTAGTGCTCCTTAGCCACTGGTGTTGTCTCACAGGAATCACAGTACACATTTACACAGTGAATGGTGCCTCATGGTGGTGCATTTTGAGTAGAATCTAAAGAAAAACTGTATTCATTAGTGAATGGATTTACACAGACAGTATGTAGCTGCCCAACATGAATATGCTGAATTGACTGGCCATGGTGTGTGTCCCTTCCAGGAGGATGAGCGAGAGTCTGGAGGGAGACGCTGAGGCCAGCGTGTGGAGGAACCGCTCCCAGTCTGAGGAGCTGCTGCAGGTCACAGAGTCCTCCCCATCCACCGACTCCTCCATCAATGGAGGTAAGGGGACCCAGCTTTCTCAAGATATTTCTGCATGATGTCTATTTGCACCATATCAGAGTGGAAATACTGTCTTTTAATGTCTCTGCAATACATGTAGATACATGTAGAACTTGTGTTCCTTTAAACATAGGCCTAATGAAGTAGAACTTGGGTATTAGTTTACCCAAGTTCTAGCATTTCTAGCATGATCTCAGGAGGAACACCTCTTCTAGAATTTGCAGTTCAGCGTAACCTCTCTCTATATTTGAGGCATTTAACCTTCGATTAATTATTTTGTGAATGTACACTGTGGTACATATAAGATCAGGCAGACTTAATGTGAGGTGTATTATGTTTCCCACTGAAGTCCTGTGCTACGCTGGCTGCCTCTCCTCAGACACAGTGGACGGCCCTCTGCGCAGCGACCTGAACGCTGATCTGCTGGACTACGAGGCCGAGTCCTGGAGCCTGGTTGTGGACCACGAGTTCTGCAGGAAGCAGGAGAAGAGCGTCATCAAGAGGCAGGATGTGATCTATGGTGAGTCCTGCTGCCATCTCGCAGCCCAGACTGAATCTCCTGCTTCGTCTGATGTTTTGCTGAAGCAATATGGCTACTGCTTTCTTGTAGATTAAACAGTTATGGTTTAGTTTAAAAAACTATAGTGTGATATAAAGAGTGGGGCCTATGCCTGGGGCCGTCTAAATCAGGGGTGTAAAATTCCAATCCTGGAGGGCCTCAGTGTCAACAGGTATGTGTGGCTTCCTTTCAATCAGCAGCCAATTAAAGTCTTGAGAACGAGGTGTTTGGACTCCTTAACCAATCAAAGACTCAAATGAATCATTCATGCTGTAACACACTGAGCAGCCACTGTGCCCCTCCATGGTCTGGTCTAGATACCAGGGAGGTTAGTGAGCATCAGTGCCTGTAACAGAGCTGCATGCTGTGTGGCTTTCTCAGAGCTGATGCAGACGGAGATGCACCACATCCAGACCCTGACCATCATGGCAGAGATCTTCCGCAAGGGCATGAAGGAGGAGCTGCAGCTGGACCACGAGGCGGTGGAGAAGATGTTTCCCTGCCTGGACGAGCTCTTCCACTTCCACAAGAGCTTCTTCAGCGCCATGAAGGAACGGCGGCAGAGCTGCACCCAGGAGGGCAGCGACAACAACTTCCTCATCAATAGGATCGGGGACATCCTCGTGCACCAAGTGAGTGCAAGAGCCGCAGATAGACTTCCACCGAATGCAGAAGCTGCAGGCCCATTGTATCACACGCAACGGCAGCACAGGTGCATGTGTAGCGGTAGGATCTGTGCAGAAATGGTAACATCTCTTATTTTTGGTTTCAGTTTTCTTGTGACAATGCAGAAAGAATGAAGCAGGTGTACGGGGACTTCTGCAGTCACCACATAGAGGCCGTGAACTTCTTCAAAGAACTCCAGCAGCAAAACAAGAAGTTCCAAGTGTTCATCAAAGTAAGTTCATTTCCACTGTCAGTCTCTTCAGGTCACCCGTAGCTGCAGAATATGAAATGACATGTTTGCTTAACCATTTTGTTTTTGCTGTGTGCTCTGATGATGTTTCTCCAGCAACAAAGTAATAACTTACTGGTCCGGAGGAGGGAGATCCCAGAGTGCATCTTGCTGGTGACACAGCGCATCACTAAGTATCCAGTACTGGTGGAGAGGATTCTTCAACATTCACAGGGTCAGTTTGGCTCTATATTGCCATCTAGTGTTTTACTGAATATCGCCATAACCAATCCTACTTCCCATAACAAGATGGGGTTTAAAGACCTTGAACATCTGCCTTTTCTTACAAGATAATGATGGAAAGTAATACAAAAATGTCCTTTTTAAAAGTATTTATAAATATGAGCGCTGGAGGTCTGACATGGCCTGTCCATTCTTATGGGATTTAACCAATGTGATTACTTATACAAAAACATTTTACTTTGAAATTCCATTCATGCAGCAGGCAAATGGCGTATCTAGTGAAAACCCTTCCTTTGGACCCATGTTTTTTCACTTTCATAATGTTTTTAACCAGACAGTGAATTCTTTCTGTTCTTGTGTGCAGAGGGCACAGAGGAGCATGCAGACCTCTCGCGAGCGCTGGTTCTGATCCGAGACGGCATCGCCGCTGTGGACCTGAGGGTCAGTGAGTACGAGAAGGAGCAGAAGCTGCTGGACGTGGTCAACCGCATGGAGAACAAGACCTTCGCCAAGCTGAAGAGCGGCCTCACCTTCCGCAAACAGGACCTGCTGAGCCAGGCCAGGACCCTCAAGCACGAGGGCCTGCTGTACTGGAAGACCGCCACCGGGAGACTCAAGGGTGTGTGGCTGGCAGCCATGTTTAATTTCATTCTCCTTTGCTCAATCTCAGTTCTGGTGCTTTGCACTCTTGTTTTCACTCTGACTGAACGGTGCTGTCTTCTTCCACAGATATCCTGGCACTCCTTCTCACAGACACCCTGATATTCCTGCAAGAAAAGGACCAGAAATATATATTTGCTGCTGTGGTAGGTCTAAAACTAGTAAAAAAAAAAAAAAAAGTTCAAAATGTGAAGTTCCGTTACAGACTACATACAGTTGTTACACTGATTACTATTGTGAAGTGTTTTTATAGTTTAGAAGATGGTTGGAATTGAACAGACCTGGGTCAATTATGAAATTATTTTGGATTAAAATACTTTAACTTGTCTGGTGTATTGGAACCATGAAATACTCTCAAAAAGTGAAAACCCTTCTGGACCTCTTGGTCAGCTCATTTGCACAAGGCAAGTCAAGCACGGAAAAGTATTTGGACCTAAAAAAATGTAATTGACTCAGATCTGGAATTAAATGTTCATCATATGAGTGGATTAACTTGAGTGGAAGGAATACATTTTTGATTCCATTGTAATTTAAAGCATATTTTAATTAGCTGACCTACCAAATCGTAGCTAGAATAACTTAATTTAGAAGAATGGATTGGAATCATAATGGATTGAACAACCATTGTTGAACACTGGTCAGAATAGGACCAGGACCAGAGCTGAATGTATAATGGTTGTAATGTTAATGGCCTGTACAGGACCAGAAGCCCCCAGTGATCTCCCTCCAGAAGCTGATAGTCAGGGAGGTGGCCAATGAGGAGCGAGGGCTGTTCCTGATCAGTGCGTCTGCCGCCGGCCCGGAGATGTACGAGGTGCACACCGCCTCCAAGGAGGAGCGCAACAGCTGGATGAGGCTGATCCGGGAGGCCGTGGAGAGGTGCAGATTACATCACCGTGCTGTAATATGTCTTTATTCTGTCCCATACCCGTGCTGGACATTAGCCTGAGCTTTTCTGTGCATTTGTGTGTGTGTGTGTGCCATGTGTGCATGCCATGTGTGTGTGTGCCATGTGTATGTGCACGCGACAGAGATATATTATAGATTATTTATGTGTTAATCTGTCTGTGTGAATTTAACTGTGTTTTTTCCACTCAAACTGAGTCAGATTATGTGTTTATTTGTGTCTTTGTTCAAGTGTATTTAGTTGTATCCGCACAAACAGAGACAGAGATTATTTATGTGTTTGTCTATCTGTGTCTTTGTACGAGCGTGTTTTAGTTGTATCAACACCCCTAACTACATCTTCTTCTCTCAGCTGTCCTGAGGAAGAGGAGCAGAATGCCAATGAGTCTGAGGAAGAGCGGCGAGCAGCTGAAGCCAGGGCTCAGAAGATCCACAGAGTTCAGGGTGAGTGGGAGGACTCGTCTGGCCAGCATCCCTTTAGCTGTCCAGTCATAGTACGCGTATCACGTGGGGTAACTCAACCGTATCACCACGTGGTGTGTTGAGGAGTAGCGTAGATTTGAGCGATGACTCTGACAGTGGTCTGCGTTTGCTCTGTACAGAGACGCTGCACGTGCAGGACCAGCAGATCTGCACGCGGTTAGAAGAGAAGCTGAAGATCTACACAGAGCTGGCGGGGCTGAGCGTGAAGGAGGAGCCTCTGGCACAGCCCCGCCTCCTGGTCAAGCCCAACCCGGACCAGGCTCCTCAGGCCATGGCCATACTCACCGCTGCTCTCCGAGAGGGTGAGCCACCTCTTCCTGCTGCGTCCTGTCACACTTCCTGTCCCCTTTAAAAGGAAATGACTCCACATATGGTCTCGAACTCTCCACTCAATGGCGCTTTCCTGTAGGAAGTGAAGTCTTAAAGTGAAGACTGAAAGAAAGAACATTCCGCACATTTTTGTATGTTCCATTGTGTCAGAAGCTTATATTGGTTGAAAAACAATGGGGAGTGGAACTGTTCAGCTGTGTCTTTCCCAGTGTTGACTGGGGTGTGTGAAATGGATTCTCATTGTGTCGTATGTTTCCAGCGGAGAACCTCACCGCCGCACTGAGTTCGCAGTCCTGTCCGTCATCCTGCGTTTCCCTGGAAACCCTCGGGGAGTCTAGCAGCTTCAGCAGCATCCCAGCATCCCCCACTGAATGTGAGCGAAACCCGCATCCTTCCTCGTCCTCACATAGCCTTGTTTTCACTGCCATCCCCTGTATTGTGCCATTCACGCTATTCTAAATGACATTGCAAGATATCCTGTTTGCTTAATGTGCCGTCCTTACCTCTTAATGGGTAACAATAAAACTTCAGCTCTGTTCTGGAATGGTCACTGCAGGTGCTGTTACATTATGCTGACTATCCATTGTGTATGACGATTTAACCATTTAGGCCAAAAAATGCAGCCCATATTACTCAACCACATACAGTATACAACAGTTTGCAGCTATTTTTCAAACTGATTCTAAAATATTATTTTCCAAAATGCATATTAGTGTATAACTATCAACTTGGTTTTACTGTACCACACTTCTTAGTCTCTGTAAAGCTTCCTTAAGGCTAAAGTCCGTTTAATGACTTGCTAGATTGTATCTCCTGCTATTGTCTCAGTGGTTATAATGCTGATAAATTGTCTCATGGATTTAAAGCCTTACGCTACTAATATCATTTTAATCTTTCCCTGTTTTCAGCCAGTTACTTGGATACGCAAAGTTCAAGCTCGACATCACTGGCGTCAGACTCGGAGACAAGAGACGGGGAGTGGATGGGAACAGACTCCCTCATCCTGCAGTCTCTCACGCAGCTGAAACAGGGGGAAGCCAACAGTCTGAACCTGAAAGTAGGTCTCACAATTTACTGTGACAGACCGTTATCCCTCAGATCCTTTATACATATTTTTTCATTTACAATTTAATTAGAGCCCTTGGTCACATTTCAAGACATTCTGGCGTCTTTGCATTTCACTAAGCATACCTGATCTATTGCTGTGAACATGAGATCAAACAAGAAGGAACTTTGAAGAAACTGAAGAAGAAACTCTTGTCTCCACAGATTTTTTACTTGAAGCGTCTATGAGATGAATCACTTCATCTGAGAGATTTGTTGCTATTTGAACAGACTGGTAAAATGAAAGCAAAAGAAAGGTGCATAGATCTGATAAAACCATTCATTCATTCGACCGGCTTCCTCAAATGCCTCAAGCAGGATTTTTTATCATTTCGTTTCTTTGAATGCTTGAATATAGATTATATTTTTGTTATTATTATTGGCTGGGATACATTTTAGGCTTATCTATTTTACCATATTTGTTTGATTCAAATTATTTATTGTACTTTGTACACTATATTTATTGTATATACACACATACTGTGTAGCTACATTTTGTTAGGGAGTGCATAAATATTATCAATGAAATAACATAGAAAGATCATTATCACATCATAACACACTGTTCATAATATATAATATAACCACAATACTACCCCACGGGTCAGGGGAAAAATCATAATCAGTTCTTCACTACAGTTGGCCTGTAATACATGATTTTTTACAATTCATCAGTACGCCTCCACATTGAAGGAAAATACATTTGTGTGGGCCAAGACATCCACTTTGAGCACATAGCTGATAGCATCGCTGCCTTGTGGTTGCTCTTCCCTGGGTTTGGATGTAGTAACAGATAATTTGCTGTGCAGTCTTCCAGTGAATGCATGTAGTTCATATTTTCTTCCATTCCCCAAGGACACGATGATGAAATCATTAATTATTCATGTGAGCCTATTAAAGTCACTCACATGCCTAAAGTAGTAAATTATGCATGCCTGGATAACAAACCAGGAGTTCTTTTCAGGTCTTGAATACTGTTCCATTTTTAAAAGGATGCTAGTCGTAGCCCGTGTCATTTATCATTCTGTTCATTATATCAGTTATACCTGATAGGATGGTTGCCTGAAAGTCATTTCCATGACAAAAAGAGAAGAATGGAAACCAGGTGTTGTTGATAATGAAATGTGATAATTGAGTGTGAACCACAAGGGGGCACTCACAACGCACTGAAGAACATATAGAGCAGTGTAACAAATGCATCCAATCATAAGTTTCAGATAGGAGGATAATAGGATAGATAATCCTATTTGATAATCCTGTGTGTGACATGATGAAGACAAATGTTTTAATTAACCGAATCAATAGTTCTGTGTAAGGCCTACGGCAGGAGTACCATGAAATACTTACAGACTCTGAACTAACCAGGGCAGAGCTAGGATGGGAGGATATAGAAAGAGAAGGTTATTGCGAGGGTGTTTAGTTTGTGCCATTAGGGGGCACTATTCCCTCCCTACCAAATTATCACCACGATGCACTGCAGTGAAGGTGTCAAACATACGCTACCAGATGCCATATTTTGGATGACATTAAAACTGGAGAGTCATAGACGGGTTGAGAACCGGCTGCGACATGGTCTCCCAATCTCTATTTGAGTATGTATACTGTATATGTACGCACGCACACACATACACACACTTTCACATATCCTACACCAATCTTCTGTCGTCAAGCTCATTGCTTGTGGTACTGTATGTAGCTGGCAGTAGGTCCCATGTTAAAGAAGGAGATGGTGTATTTCCTCATGAGGACACTCGAGCCTCACTTTTCAGCTGGTGTGTAATGTCCTATTGCAGGTGGTACAGAGTGTCCAGAGCCTGACCCAGTTGCTCTACAGTCTGCAGGTAAGAAAATAACAGCCCTTCACCCTTTCCATCTCTCATGTGGCCAACAAAGTGTCATTTAGCACCGTGCTTAATTCACTCATCAATCTTACAGATTATCACTGATTCTCAGTAAATAAATGTACATTAACGTTTATTGTTATTGGGTTGATTGGATGTTATGATAGAGGCATGTACTGTTCTGCGAGTACATGTGTGTTAAATGTGTTTTTTTGATTTGCGGGGCACTCGGTCATTTCACACCTCATTTGCTGGCAGAATGAACCGTTAATCCTCCAGATTTCACTGTGAAAAGTGAAAGAGACCAAACAATACATAGCATGGAGTGCGTACACTGTACAGGAGAACAGACTTTAGAAGAAGCCCTGCAGTGTTTCAGTTCGCATACGGTGTCCTTCATTGACTCCGGAGTTTCTGAACATAAATATTCAGTATGCAGCCATCTTGCTGGTCTTCAACCAACATTGCATTATTTGGCTGTTGATCTAGTTTTACCATTTGAGTATCCACTGCTGCAGTTCAGTTTTTAGGTGTTTTTTTTTTTTTGAACATATTCACTTTTCTTCTCTCAGATCTGAGAACTGAGCAGTGGCCATTGGACTAAGTCACTAACCTTATAAATGAGCCTCTGGAGTGGACAGTGTTCAGTGTTTTGCACTCTGGAATGCCAAGTTTTGTTTGTGAGTTTGTGCTTATTGGCAGAACCTTCTCTGTCAGCCGGGGGGAGAGCGCAAACATGCGTATCCAGTCCACAACACAAGATGTGGGCCGCTGCTTGTTTTCGCTCCACAGTGCAGCAGTTACCTCTGCGGAGACTTTGAGTCAGTGGAGGACATGTCATGTGCAGCTTGTGCAGGCAGACTGTGGCTGTCTGACAGGGTCAGGGGGCAGGGGGCCATCTGTGTGTGACGAGACAAGGACATCCCATAGAGCGGACTATACATATGCAAACCAACAGGTGACAGTTAGCATGGACTGTGTGTGTGTGTGTGTGTGTCCCAGGCGGCGGTGACCATGCAGGACAGCTGCTTCGAGGTGCAGAGGCTCCTCCTGCAGGAGAACGAGCGCTCGCCCCGGCCGCCCTGCCCGCGCGCCAGCGTGCTGCAGGAGCAGGAGAAGCAGCGCAACCTGGAGAAGCAGCGGGAGGAGCTGGCGGGCGTCCTGCGCCTCCAGGGCCGGCTGCGGCAGGAGCGTCAGCGCTGGGAGAGGGAGTGCGGCCTGCGGCAGCGGGAGCAGAGCGAGCAGGAGGGCCGTCTGGAGCACCGCGAGCGCGAGTGCCAGCAGGAGGCGCTGCGTCTCCGCCGGGAGCGCCAGGAGCTGGACGGCCAGCGGAGGGAGTACCAGCAGAGCCTGGAGCGGCTCCGCGAGGGCCAGCGGCTGGTGGAGCGCGAGAGGGAGAGCCTGGAGGCCCAGCAGAGGCTGCTGCAGGGCTGGAGGCACGTCCGCCAGAGGAGCCTGCCTGTCATCATGATGGCCGCCAGCCAGCACCAGGTGGGTACGACCGCGCCGGCCTGCGCATCCACTGCATGCGCCACCACGAGAGCCTGACTGCCCTGCCACCAACTCTGGCTGCGCTACTGCACTCTCCCAGATACAGGGATGAAAGGTATCTCAAAATATACAGTGGAGCGGTACCCTATAGGTACGTAAGATTGTACCTCTGGCAAACTATTTGAAATTTGTATTCTTTTTGCTTGGAAAATATGCTAATTTGTACCCAAAGAGAACATTTTTGTCCTTTCAGGGTACATTTGGGAAATTTGATCCTTGAAGAAGGAAAATGTCCCTGTCCCTTTATTTCTGAGAGTGCAGTCACCCGGACTGTGCTACTGGATGTCTCTGGTGCAAGGGGCAATAACAGTCTCATCATTCATAAACATCGTTTAAACATCAGCCGCATACACAGCTCTTTTAATCTTGTTTTAAGATAATCCCCGTCTGCATTTTCCGCATAACCTGGCGGGGGAAAATCAAACACGCCCAGTAACATGAAAACGCTAAAAAGATCCAAAGCACAAGCTGTGATGTTCATACAGAGGCGACGTGCCAGGCGTAATCTGGGAATCGCCGCGTCGCAGCCCACCGGATGCGGGTACTGAAGTGGAACTTTCCCAGGTTCAGTCCTTTTCCAGTGTTGCCAAAACACCAGGGAATAATCTCAGGGAAGCTGTCTGAAGTTTCTTTTGTCTACTTGTAGGAAGAAGTAAAAGTGTGAGAGAGGAGTGCTATAAACGAGAGCTCACACTAAAACAGCTCTGACCTGAAAATAACATGCATGTTGCGCTCACAGAAAGGACATCAACTAGACTACTGTACTGTATCAAAGCATTTCATTTTGAGTGAGAATTTTAATATTGCATTATTGATTTACAGCTTACATCTGTATATGTCAGTTTATATGGATATTGAAGCCGTTCACATTAAGTGCCTTGAGCTACTGTAACATAGCTGAATCCCCGGCTGAATCGCCCACTTGGGATTCAGCCGTGGAGCTTTCTGGTCCAGTTCCTTTATGGGTCGTTGAATCCATTTCCTTAACCTCCGTATTGCTACCTATTCAACATTCTAACAAAGCTTAATTACTCCACACAAGTGGCCTGCAAAGTTGAAAATTCCCTCATTCTCGGGGTTAGAGTGTGTCAGTGGGTTCACTGCCCATACACCAGAGTTAATTGAAACCTTCATTGAAATTTTGACAAGGTGCCGGATAATGGGAGCAATTTAAAAATCATTAGTCTTAATGTCAAGCCTCTCGGTGTTTAATAAACAAGGCGGTGATTGATATGAATTAAACTACCTGGGCTAAAACACAGACAAAGTCATCGCAGCAGCACCCATTCAGAACCGAACCTATTCACCAAAATCCTTGAAAAGACTTTGATCATTCATATCAAAGCCAAGTCTTTCAGAGTCCGAGGTCAGAACACAGAACTGTAGCGCTCAGCAGAAAGCTAAAAAGCGAAACAGTTACTCATCCAGCAGTTTTCTTCACTTTCCCTCAAAGTTCTGCATCAGGTTTTCCTTTTATGAGAGTACTGATAGATCCTCTTGACAAAGGGCTTTGCCAAAGAGAGGCTATAACATTCTGAGTGACCCAAACCTGTGGGCTTATGGTGGTGCATTGAAGTATTGTTTGGCAAGAACAGTTTTCCAGGGCGGTCGACGTGGTCTTTGAGCGCTACCTGGCATTTGGGTTCAGCGGGGGTGTTAGGCAGAC
This sequence comes from Conger conger, assembly GCF_963514075.1. NCBI lineage: Eukaryota > Metazoa > Chordata > Actinopteri > Anguilliformes > Congridae > Conger > Conger conger. The sequence continues at coordinate 36,782,631 of NC_083771.1, forward strand.
ATTTCCTGATGAAGATGTTGTTCAGCACTATAAGCGCTGTGTCCCCAGATGCTCCTCTCCGCCGCTATAGGCTAATTTCATTACGCTCGCTTGGCATATCTGCTGACTCTGCGTTTCCTGGCGTTCAGGGCGGATTATGAGGGATTCCAGGCCCCGCCGCTGTGGAGTAAATTAATTTAGCTGTTTACATCCTAACCTTTGTCATTGAAATGAGCTCAGTGAACACTGCACAGCATCGCAGAGCAGGCAGGGGTGCGTGGAGGGGGGGGGGGGGGGCGATGCGTGCTGTGAGTCACACATCCTGACGGTGCTGTCCGCCCCAGTTAACAGCCCGCACTTGGCCGAGCACTTAGCGGTATCGCCGGCCGCCTACATTTTGCTGCTTTCACACAGCTCACGAGCAGGGCGCCATTAAAAGTCTCACATATTGTACTCACATTCATTATTCATTAATGCAGTCCAATATATTTCATTGCACATAATGCTTTTTTCATTTAATTATACTTGATGAAATATGTGAGTCTGTCTTGAAAATCCCTTAATTTTAGCTGGATTGTATATTATGTCTTCGAAGTTTACAGTAGCTGTAGTTTTAGAAACTATAGTTTAGTGTATTTCATGCTTGCTTACATGCATACTATATTCAAATATGGATTGCACTGAAAATTAGTGCATATACTGTCGTCTATAATTCTAATGCCTTGAGGTGATGAAATTTTAATTATCCATTGAGGCATTGGGTTGATTGGTCGAATGGATTCTTGTCTATAGGACTCCAGTCACAGCCAATCCGCTGTCTCGGACGAGGATGGTTCGATTTTCATCAACGAGGCGGCGTTCCATACACCTCGAAACAACCGGCACCTTCGGCAGCGGCAGAAGTCCGAGTCGATGGCGTATCCCGACACGCCCAGTGCCCACAACAGCCTCAACTCACTGATGGCCTGCACTGAGCATGAGAGAGCATCCTGTCACCAAAACCACAGCAGGACAGGGGCCGTCACGTTTCCCCCCTCAGAGAATGTGAGCCAGAGTGGGAGAAGGCGGGATTGGGACCCGGCAGACAATGGTGAGAATATCCATTACTCATGCACAGTGCTGAAGTGGTGGAGGGGATTGTAGGTGAAAATCTACTGAACCTTTCTTACTCTGACGGGAAATGAAGTCCATTATCAGTTTAGATGTGCTCAATAGACAAAAAGCTGACTTAGTCTCCCATCAATAAAATATTTATTCAGACACAGACTATGATATTAGACTGGACCTTGCTGTCTCCTCAGAGTTGTTTGTAATTCCAGCAAGATGTCATTGTAAATTATAGAACATTCATTACTGTGGGTTTGGCGTGGGTCTTAAAGCACACTGCGAATCAGCAGTGCTTGGATCATTGTGAGGACTGCTGTTTGGAGAACACGTTACAGATTCACAGTGCCAGATGTAATGCTGGCATGGTTGCTGGCTTACCTCACGCATGCATTAAAAAAGCACTTCCAGACAGCAGTGGGCATGATGTGAAGAGATGCAGTGCCACCATGGAGAAATATAAACAGCAGTAGATCCCAGCCTGGGGTTTCCACATGAGACCTTGTCCATCCTTCTTTCCTAGTTAATCAGTGTCTACTGACAAAACAGCGGTCTTTCCCCTGGCCTGTGAATCAATCGCTCCTTATTTATTGAGCACTGGAGCAGGCAGCACTGGGCGAATCACTGGGCTGTGAGCTGTACCTGACCGATTGGAGAATTGATTGGAAAATCTTTACCAAACTCATTTACAGCTCCACTTGTCACTGCAGGGAAGATTAAATGACGGGGCACGCAAATATTTAGCCGCACGTTATAAACGAGGGCGATGTCTGTCGACCGCTTCGATGTTGACCCATCTGCATAGCACTGAAAAGGCTGGGTAAAAGTAAAAACATGTTGTGCCACATGCGTTGTTTCACTCAGTGACTGCAGTGAATACATTATGCCACCAAAACTGTTAGAAGCATCAGCTTACATCCATCTTTAAATTATGTTGTATAGGTACTTCAGTTTACATCTTTTCTTTTGAAGAACAGTTGGCAAAGCCATAGTTTTTATTATTATTCACAGATATTATGTGCATTGACTTGGCTTTCCTTTGATGCATTGTTTGGTTCCAGTTGATGCCATTTTGTGCGGTTCGTCGACTGATGTTGATGAAAGGCTGACAGTATGGTGTTGAATTCAGAGTGCTTGAGTTTGCAATACCAGGTTGCTGTTCTACCCTTGGGCAAGATATTTAACCTGAATTGCTCTCATAAATACCCAGCTTCATAAAAGGATAATTCTCTCTGTTAGGGCCTCGACTAAGCAAATAAATGAATGGAAAATAATGTTAACCTTTCATGGTATTAACGCCTCTCGGGCCCCAGCTAAGCCATCATTGTGCAGTAACAAGATGGAGGCTTTGTCTACAGCAGAGCAGTTGGTACTCACCATCATTTGCAGTATACCCCAGGGCAGATTCTCACCAGCCAGACTCACATCTTCACAATCACTTTGATCTCAGCAGTTGACAGTGGAATTAATGACAATTTCTTGTTATTCCTGTCCTACAACCAAAATGATAAGGTCATGAGGTATTTTTACGCCCGTACAAGAAGGATTATTCTGGTTTTCTTACCCATGCGAAAAGGCAATCCAGATTTTTTGTGACGATTGTTTTGTTTTTCCTTTTTGAAATAAAACTATTTTTAGTATAGAAATCATCAAGGCTTGGAACGGCTGTGAAATGTACATTAGCTCAGCCCTTATCAGTAGTGTTTCTTGCAGCTTGTGGAGCGAAGCGTGTTATCCGGGGGGGGAATGTGAGTTAACACGTGGAGATCGTGTGCGAACGGAAGCTACACTTAAAGGTCACCAGCCATTTCTGAGCTGCCATTGTGTTTTACAGCATAATTATTGGAAGGGTAGAAAAGGTCAATTCAACACCCAATATAAGCTGCGCTTTTACGGTATAAAACCCCGGTCTAAACCTGGCCCTTCTTCTCACCTCACTGACAGCCGTGAAAGCACCTGGGAAGAGCGGCGAGTGTCAGATGACAGGGTTTATGTCCCTCTAACACCACCCATCCCACGCCGCTGTACGAGCGTGGCTGGTCATTTATCACAGCCCCGGCAGCAGCCCGCCCCTGCGGTACACTAATGAAGTGCCGGGCAATTAATCACGCGGGAGATGCCTTCCTGGTGAGTTACAATGAGCCGATTCAGGGCCAGCTCGCTGACGGCAGGCTGTGGAACCGAGCCTGGCCTGGGGCCCTGTCCTCTCCCCTCTCCTCCGGTCACAGGCTCCCCGTGTCTGGGTCATCCGGCTCCGAGGGTGAAGTGTCACTGGAAGGGCAGCCTTGTGTACGGGGCTGTAATGGGCAGAGTCGCCGTACTGCATTACCCAGGGGGCTCTGGGGCCCTCTCACCTATTCACTTCCTCTGTTTATCGATGCCAGGAAGTCCGAAATCTCCGATTCGACTAACCATGCCCTAACCCAGAAACCAAACTCTTGAGCGTTACGATTCAAAATTCACCCTTTCCCGAGAATAAAGACCTGTTTATACGTAGGTTCCAAAGAAGCTGCATGGTGTAGGTATTTTATGACTTCTGTGTTGGGAGTTTGACAGCCCTGTTAACATTCTATTGCTCTGAGTTGTTGCCAACCTGTCAAGTTGAAACATGATGCTGAAATACTATAAGAGCAAACCACCAATGTGCAAAGAATATATATTTATGAAGTATTGCAAAAATGCATTTGTGTTTGAATGCGTGCAGAAACTGCCTGTGGCAGTGAAGACAAATATTTACTGTGATGAGAACAGAGTATTATTTACTGTGGAGGAGAACAGCCTCATTATTTGAGGAACAACCATATTGCTAGAACTGATTATCCAGCACAAAAACCACACTGCCTTCTTCATAGACCAACCATAGTTGAGTTCAGTCACCTCACCAGGTACAAAGCAAACCGGTTTATGTATGCCTCATAGGAAGACATTTGAGACTGAGAATGACAGCGACATTTTAATGGAAAATATATTTCCTTATTACAGGCTGTAAATAGCATATTTCATTTTAATGTCCATTTAAGGATGATAGTATTTTTAATGACTCCGGTTGGCTAAATGCCAAATGCTTTATGCTCCACTTTTGTGTTAATAAAATAAACGATCCTGACCCAAAAAATTCAGACCACAACAGCCATTTAAAAATTATTATTTAACAATAAGGTTAACTGGTTGTTATTGATAGTGATTATTAGATTATTGATAGTAATTTAAACTGATGTAGTGTGATCGAAAAACTATTGATACTTATCGTTCATTGGAATTTGTTGAAAGTGATATTTTAATGTTGACTGATTGTGATCGTGATTCAGGTTGGATGATAGTGATTGCTAGTTATTAAAAGTGACTAATAGATGCAGATTTCTTTCTCGTTGCACAGTCTCTCCTCCCCACTGAATGCATGGAGAATGATTAATTCACTGTAGCCTTGTAATTGATACCGGGGAATAAAACTAGCAGAGATGGTTTAATGGGTCCCCTCTTGGGATCCTTTTTGTACTCCCTATTTAAATAAGACAGAAGCTAAGTATAATTTATTAAAGCTATTTGACCTCTGGCTGGAGCAATGCAACATCAAATCCCAGGTGCAATGTTGCCAGTGTGCCCTTGAGCAAGATTTGTGACCCATAAAAATTCCCATCTGTAGACATTCATTCTACAATTTGCGCAATATAGCAATATAGCAATCCACACTTTGTCTTTGTCTTTGATATGGGCTTTCTCTTAAAAACTAATGATGAATTATGCATTATTTGATGCAGATGTGAACATGCACAGCTACAACCCGGAGAAGTGGTCTGTGGGAGCGGCAGTGAGTGGGACTGGGTGTTATATGGGGTTCCCCCCGTCTCCTGTGGGAAGCCCCCTCCGCCCCCAGCCATACATCTCCATGGAGACGGAGAACGGGGAGGACGGGGGAGAGGAGAACATTGTGTACCTCTGAATCCCGTTTGGGGAGGAGGGAACACTGAACCATGTACCTGTCCCTCCTTCAGGATTCCATGTGGAAACTGTCTATAGAATTTTTGTGCATTTGTGTATATACTGTGTATGTGTGTAATTAATTGTATATTGGTTGTCCTGTAATTTTGGGCTGAGTATGGTTGTCTTAGGTTGTATATTTGCTCCTGTCATTGTGTTAATGAGCTGGCTGTATGTGCTGTTGTTTTGGAGGTAAACACAGAGCAGTTCTGCCTTTGTACTCAGCTCAGGTCCTTTACTCTACCGAGACTCTCAGCAATCCCTGCCCCTCTCTGATCCCAGAGCCCCAACGGCCCGCTCTCGCTCCACCCCAGTGTCCTGCTCCTCGTGCCCGGTGCCAGAGTCCCTTCTCTGGCCAGCCTCCCCCGCCGGGCGTCTCATTCATCCCTCCCTTCCAGCCGTGAGTGTTTGAGGTTCAGAGGCTCCAGTGTGGCTGCGAGCCCTCAGCCTCTCGTGACAGAATAAGGTCGCTCAATCCCAGCCCACGCCGTTGGGTTCCCGCGGTGCACACGATCACTGGGAAAGGAAAAGGACTGCTATCGCTGGAATCGCTCCGCTGGCTGATCGTCTGGCCCCGAAAAAAGCAGCGCGGCACCGTACATCAGACAAGCTCTGTTTGCGAAAGTGGCAGGACCCAGGAAAGGCATTAGCAATGAATGATTAGCTCAGCCAGTCTTGCGGTGAAGCATTTGTCCTTTGTTCTTGCCCGGTCTGCTAAAGTGCCTCAAAAAAAAAATCATTTTATTCTTACATTTCTGTTTGGTAGAGGAGTCTCTTTCACAGATCTGGAGGTAGTGTCCTCTTCTTACCCTTTTGCAAGTTATTTTACAGTAAATTCCTATCAACTTAGCTACAGTCTGCTATTTTAATCGTAGCTATTTTACATGTGGGTGCACCAACCGCATTTGAAAATATGTTCTTACATATGCAAACTTAAATGTAAAGCACCTGTGGTTTGTACCCTTGTTTGCATATTGTCGTTTGTCTGCCTGGAGGTGCAGTATTTCTGTATCATCAGGGCACTTTAATTAAAGTCATTTAGACTTCAGCTGGAGCTGAATGATTCTCTGAATGTATTTGCCATTTTTGTTTTACCACAGTATTTGCAGAGCCAAAATGACAAATACTCAAGAAATACAAACCTAGCACGGGTAACATCTGACAGTTCAGCACTCAGAATGGTAAGAAGGATACAGCCTTGTTTCAGCGATTGCTCTTCATCTTCAATTTATTTCTCCGGTGCGTTCAAGTGGAATGCAAATCTGTTTCCGTTGAAGCATAAACATTAATCGTCTTCATTCACTTAAGGTGTTCTTGAAAATCTACAGTCTACACAGAAAATGAATCCCATTCAATGTCGTATTGCGGAAGAACTATCAGTAGCAGTGAGTGCCTAAATCATTGTGTAAAAGAAAAGAGACAGGGAAAGCTGTGCAGTCACATTGTTCAATAACCTTATTCAATAACCATGCTTTGTTATACCATTTAAAAAATAATCATGTCCCCAATGACGTGTGTATTGATATTTTATGGCAATGTTGTACATGTGTAGGATGTAACAATGTTCATGTCAGTAACAGAAATGCGGACATAATTATGTATACTTATCTGGATTTTGCAAGTTATTGTTATGCAGTACAGTGAAAACTTTTTGTGATAAACCTGTTTTTCAATTGTTTTTATTTATTTCTGACACTTCATTTTTTTTGTCTGTGTAAATGCTATGTGTCAAAATGTTCTTGTTTTGTATTCTGTCTTGTACAGAGGCCGGTTGACCAGAATATATTCTTGTGAGCACTGTACTGCTGTATATGCCCTGGTACATTTTAAGCTCCCATAAAGCTAATCGAGCCTCTCCTTCCAGTCCTCTCTCTATGTGTTTCTGTGATTGCTGGTTGTTATAAAATATTGATGACCTTGGATGATGGATGACCAGTTCCGTATAAGCTCTGCACTTTGGTGACCTCATTTCCTGTTGTTTTCAAAGGTGAGAGGGTACAGAACTCCCTACATTGCTAAAGAATTGGAATGGCATTTCCTGTTGTTTTCTATGGAGAGCGGGTACAGTAGTCCCTACATTGTTAGTTCATTGTAATGCCATTTTGCCCGCAGTGGACATGCTGCCCATTGTGCTTATGATGACCATTTACTGACTGCACTGCCAGTTCATGCTTTACCCCTCCAAAAAACTGAGAGACTTCAACAGTGAAGCACACCTCCAAAAACAACTGCCAATGAAAATATTCTCATATGAATATCATAAATAACTAAATGTCTCAGATTCCAGTTAACCAAAAATGTATCTAATTGTGCATTTGAACTCGTTTTCTATAAAACATAAATTTTAATAGTAATTTGAAAGTATGAGGTAAAGGCTTGGTTGCAGGCACTGAGAATCAAACCAAATCAACAGCCTACTGTGAATTTGCCCATCATTCTTGTGTATAGCAAACTCTTTCCCTGGAATTGATATGCTCCCAGAACTACCCTAGGTGCCTTTTAAATATTTTATCAGGCGCAGATGTAGAGTACAGTGCTGCTGCAGTTATTCAGAAGGCTGTGTGCTAGGTCAGCTCATTGAAACCATTTCCCACTTTGTGGGAATGAGCTCAGCAGAGGTTCCGTAAGCGGAGTGAAAAGACGGATCACTCTGGCCTGAGTGTCGGAGCGTCTCTGCTCTCTAAGTGCCTGGCCCGCCATTCAAAGCTGCCTGGTCTCTATCCTCACACGAGCATTGGGAGGGCTCTGGCTTCAGAGGATCTATCAAGTCAACCTTAATGCCCCATTATGACCTACTGAAAGTCTGGCTTCAAGTGTAAGCCAGTTTTATATTCCCACATAGCTGTGCCCTTCACCAGCATTAACTTAGCAAAAGCCTGCACATGATTTCCTCTTGGGCTGACAGAATAATAGTGACATGCCGGATGAGGTTTCATTGAATTGTCACAAATCAACCGAATAGCCAGCATCAAAACACTGCGGAACAGCGTGATACAGTGACTTTTTTTAGGATTCAAAAGCACACAATGGACCTCTGGATGTTACCATGGCAACAGCTCAGGATTCCTTGAATTACAGGAGAAAAAAAATGGGAGCAGATGTTGAAGTGTGTGCTTCTGTGTACTTTGTGAGGCTATAATGAAGATATTCGGCAGTGCAGCACACAGCCCAGAATACTAATGGGTCTTTTAGGGAAAATGTGACTTAGCTGGTGCCAGGTCACATGGTGTCATTAACACTGCGGAGTGAAGATTGCTCGCTGCCTTTTTAGCGTGTGGAACCTTTCTGTCACCGGTCATTATTCAGGTCAGTCTGCAGCGCTGTGTCACAAAGATAGATACTGTAGCTCCCTTAATTATGCGCATATTTGATCTTTAAACTGGACCAATACACTGGGCATGCTAATGCTTGACCACAATTACTGTTCTCAATAAAATGTCTATTTAGCAAATGTTGGTATATCCTATAAGCCGGGAAACATACTGTAAATGTAAAATAACATGCTAATTGGTGCAAATATTATGAACATGCTCTTTGTGGACCTCACAGCTATACTGTATAAAGACCCAAACGTTTTTTTTTGTTGTCTTTAAGCTCTGCAACAGTCAGTGTATTGAAGAAGTGATTTTTATAAAGCTTGTCTGTGAAACCATGGCTATGAAGACCAAATGGAGGCACCACAGCATCTCATCAACAGAATTTTCGTGAACAAAGACACAGAGATTCTCTATTGTCCACCAAGAGAATCAGAGTAGGCGTAGCAATTTAACATCATGTACGATTGCAACAGCCCTAGAGAGGGACAGAATACCTAGCAGGTCTCTTCTGAAAATATATTCCTTACATGCAGTCTTTTCATAATGCAACACCATGTCTCAACACTTCTTGTACACAACCAAATCCCAAGATTTACGTTCCCTGCATTCACCACCAAATCCCAACATTTACACTCCCTGCATTCACAACCAAATCCTCACATTTACACTCCCTGCATTCACAACCAAATCCTCACATTTACACTCCCTGCATTCACAACCAAATCCTCACATTTACATTCCCTGCATTCACAACCAAATCCTCACATTTACACTCCCTGCATTCACACCCAAATCCCAACATTTACATTCCCTGCATTCACAACCAAATCCTCACATTTACACTCCCTGCATTCACAACCAAATCCTCACATTTACACTCCCTGCATTCACAACCAAATCCTCACATTTACATTCCCTGCGTTCACACCCAAATCCCAACATTTACACTCCCTGCATTCACACCCATATCCCTGTATCTCATTCTCAGTAGAGAGAATAAAATCACATATGTAAGGATGAAATCAATGTGAGAAATCAATGTGTCACTTTCCTCTGTTCATAAACAGGCCATTGGGAATGCATCCCACTCAAGTGCACATCAGACTTGGCGTGGGCATTCTTCAAAAGGTAGCAAGAACAGAGCCTGACCATCAGCCTGAAAGTTGTGGAAGGTATTGTAGAGTTCACTTTGTTGCCCTTTTCTTCTTCTTGAAACTGTTCACAATGCTGCAAGCAGTTGATTTACCCTTGCAGTGTCTGACAGTTTGAAGTGTCTGGCTCTGACAGGATTGCACACCAACGCATGGTTTTTAAAGCAGTATGAGCCATCAGAAACTTTTCTTTGTAAGAAACGGAAGAAAAATCTAAAGTAGATAGATTCAATATTAAATTCCTTTAGGATCAGGATATATTTAATATTGCATTCCTTTAGGATCCAAGCACAATTCACCCTCCAACAATAGTGAATTATGCAATGCTGGCTATTCTGCAATATCAGATATTAAAAATATGCGATTATATGAAAGATATGCTGTTGTATGTATGTGTCAGGGTGTGGGACAGAAGAACCCAACGCAGACTCAGGGATAACGTGAAGAAGGCTGGCTTCATTAGCAGCGTAGATCCGAAACGTAATCCAGAAACAGGCAAAGGTCGAAACAGAAAGGTACATGAAGGGTAAGCAGAGCAGAAACAGGAGTTCAGAAACAAGGTAAACAGTCCAAGCAGGCAAAAGTACGAACAAGAGACTGAGCAGATGTTGTTTTTCGCTTGACCATTACTGTGTAGTTTTTCATGTATGGAAAATTGTATTGCCAATTTCATTTGATTTTATTTACAGTGATTGATTTGGCTGGCAATCATTTTCAGAAAAATATTGATTACTTTTTAAAAACATTGTTAAAAACATATAGATTTCCCATGTTTGAACATAACATGTATATAACCTGTATATTATTATCTGTGTTGTTCATTATCTCCAGCCATCGTACCATTACTGTACCGTTTTAACAAGCTACTGTCACTTTGTGAACATCAGCAACCATAAATTCTATTAGCTAGCAAGCACTCACTTTATCATCTAAACTTAATTTTATCATTTCACTGAAATGATAATATGTCGTACATAGTGTTACGAATCCCTCTAGCTGCTGGGAAACGTATAGATCAAATTAAGCCTAAAAGGGGCTGGCCAAACTGTAATGCTCCTAATTAGACTTACTTTACAGAGAGATTCCTAACCTCAGGTGTGTGCTGTGGGCCTAATGAAAAGGAAGAAAACAAAAGGGCTTGGAAAACTTCCACCATTTCCACAGGTGACTCACCTTGGTTGGAAGACGACCCTCCTGAACACACCTGACTAATCAGAAACAACTGAGAGGCCATTTGTCCCAAATGGAATGGCGCCCTGAAATGGGGGGATGGGGGAGGGCTGTAAAAGTGCTGTAATTTGTACTTGGTGAAACCAAAATGCATACACACACACACACACACACACACACACACACAAAGTTATTGATGTTTTTGGCTGGCAGGTTTTATAATCCTGGATCAGTGTCAGCTGTATACACAAGTTATTGGATCCTTTTTACGCTGAAATGCAGGGGTAGGCTTTTTCTTGCAGAATAAATAAAATATCACACAAACACACACACACACACACACACACAATATAACGAGGTAGTCTAAATGGAAAATTTTCAGAAACCTCTTGCCCAAACTATTTTCCCTTCAAGCTACCCATACTCCAGTGTTCTGTCTCCTGTGGATGACAAATGTTTGTGTAACAGTTATGCAGCAGAGGATTTTGGTCAAAGGCATTTATATCTCAGAATATAGCTTCCTGAGGGTAGGAATGGTTATGAAGCGTGATTGGATGAACTCGTGAATTTTCACCATTGGCAATGAAGACACAAATAGCGGCCTATAAACAATCTGTCATGATGACTTGCCTCTCTATCTGTTCTGGTGAGACAAGGACAGTCACTTCTTTAGATCTATTTGAGGAGAAGTTCGCTTATAAGACTAGGATGCAGGAAAATTTGGACATCAAATTGTGGGTTTCTTTTTCTTAAACATTGTGTTCAAATAACAAACCTTGAATGAAGCATCATGTTTTTTGGAAAATAATGAATCAAATTATTCATTTTGCAAAGTGAGACTTGCAGGCTTGCATTGGCACCACACAGATTTTGAAGGTTGAACCACACAGATTTTAAGTTAGCTTTCCCTAACCTAATTTGCTAGTACTAATTAGCTAGTTAGCTAACGTAGATTCACCATGTTCTGAAGACCAAGTTAGCTCACGATGTTTCGAAAGTGCAACTTTCATGACAAATAAATAAGAAAATACTTCCAGATCAGATTTAGTTTTTTGTATGTGTAAATTATCATTCCTTCCGTTTTCCTAAAAAATTAGTATGAATCATATACACAATCCATTTTAGCATACAGTGACAAGGTCATGGTGCTCACCTGTGACAGTGTGGTGGGGAAGCTGTTGCTAACGAGCGACTATGAACCGGGCAGGCTTATACGGCTCAGCCAAAACTGTTAATGGTAGTTGTGCTTCAGGTGCTGTTCGGAACATCATGAATAGGTGTTTGGAACATTGTGTGCTAGGCACTTTGTGGAGTTACGTTTTCTCTTACGTTGATGTACTTGGGCTGGGGTAGCTTTTGATTGACAACTGTATGCCGACTTGATGAATGATAAATGGGCAACATGATGCTAATGAATGATAAAACGTGGCTCTGTTCATAAATCAAATAATCAAATTGCATATGGGGATTTTGCTCATTCATGTGGCCGAGTTTTCATGCGATGGTGTTGCTTAATTCACCTGTTGCATTTTCATTATTAGACATGGTCATTTGATAGTTGGAAATGAGGCATGGAAAAAGCTTCCATAATATAGTGCTCAGAATATTGACATTGATCTTAAGCAACCCTGAAAATGAACATGATTAAGCATTATTTACTAGCATTACTTTCCTACAACTTCCTTGCAATTGTCACATTTTCCTCATTAATCAATGTGTTTGTTTTAACAGGTTAGAGTTTCAGTACAATTCTTCAATACCAGTTTTAAAAAAAGTTTCAACAATGAGATAAAATTGTTGTTTTCATAAGGATGCCTCATCCACAATGCTGACGGTCAGGCGTAAGAGGTAAGTTTTTATTTTTAGCGTTTGATATGAGTCAGCTGGCATGCAGGGATATGTGAGTATCCAGGCAGATACTCTCTTTCATGACTTGTTTAGGGGGAAGTGAACAGCCTCAAAGCTCAACTGTGGCTTCAGCCACCGTGGTGTTGTGTGGTGAAATGGTAAAATCCTGTCACTGAGTGAATCTCTGTGGTCTGGTCTCATCTGAAACTTACAGAGGGCTGATCCCTAGAGCCTTTGGAGAGACATGGTACAGCAGCCCTCTAAATTCCAGCTGAAATCAGTGGAACAGAAGTGAACATATCATTGTAACTATAATCTATTTTATTTACTCCAGGGTAGGCAAATAAGGTGATATAGTCTACTGTGTGTGCGTGTGTGTGTGTGTGTGTGTGTGTGTGTGTGTGTGTATGTGTGTGTGTCTTCTCTTTGTGCCTTGACAAATTTTCATGAAATAACTGGAAAGTGACATTACAGCCAATGATAATTTGTAATGTTTTGATCACATTAATGTTTCACATGATTGTATGCATGTATTAACATTGTAGGGTCACAGGTCACAAATTCCACCACCACTTTAGCTGGGAATTCAACTGTTAAACTCTGTACCTAGAAATTATTACTGTAATTATTTGTAACATTTACTGTTGCCGTCTTATATAACACTGGCACGCTATTAAGGGTTTTTAAGAATGTGACCCTTTGTTGCATTTCGTGCAAACACATAGACACAAACCTGTCCATACAGATGCATTAAAGTAGATTAAGAGTAAGCTTGAAAGTAGGTGATGGAAAAGCCTTTCAAATTGAATTCAGTTGTATGCTACTCTAGTTGAGATGACAAGGGGTCTAACTGTTACAAGGTTGGACTAATCCATAACTTCAAACACATTTGCACCCCCTGAGGATGCCTTAGGATGTTGAAATGTTGATTTGAGTCACTTCAAATTGTGCTGCTGTAATCACCCAGCGATTTATCAGCTTTGGTTGGTTTCACAGCCAGGTACATGCTGTTTCTGTGCTTTGTCTTCAGGAGTGCAGTTTTTGCTACCCAAACCATATTGTGCTAATTCAAATGTTAGCAATCAATATTATTTAATATCAAGCTATTATGCAAGTTTAAATTTTTTTTATTTTTTTTATTCACACTTTATATAAGTCTTGTGGGACTTTAGTATTGTAAGACACTTACCAGCCTGTCAGATTGTGACTTCAAAGAAAAAATACAAATTCAAAATTCTTCTGAAGAATTCTAACCTACAAAACACAAAGATCACATCTGCTCATTTGATATTAACATCATATTTTTCTTCAGGTTTGAGTTGACAATGCTGTTTTTCCAGCCCTCAGCAGCTAAATTCAAGTAAGTGTACAGTCAGAGTTTAAATCCCAGGTGAAGCTCTTGGATAATATTCTACCAGTGAAGGTATGTTGAGCTCAGACTGTAGCAAACCTCTTTCCTCTGAGCCTGAAACAAAATTTCCAATGTTGCATAAGTTGTTCAGACAATATATAGATTGTGATGTGAAACAGGTGCAGACTGTCACTATGGTTAAGGTTGGTTCCTTATAACATATAGTATTTCTTCTGAAGATATGGTATATAACAGGGATCATGAAATCACGGCCCTCGAGGTCCAACGAATGCTGGTTTCCCGATTTGATGTTGGCAGGTATATTATTACAGTTCGCAGTATCATTAGTGACCTGGACTTTGTGAATTGTGCCTGAGCCGTTCCCCCTCTGAAACGCAGCACAGCACTCTACAATGAGGGACACAATGTGTCACAGTATATGCTTATGAAAAATGAATGAATCAATCTTTTTTCTCCTGGGTTGAGTCACGCTTGACGTCATTCATGGGACTTGTGTTGTGTTACCTGAGCCCTCACATTTGTTTTCCAATTGTTACATTACATTACATTATTGGCATTTGGCAGACGCTCTTATCCAGAGCGACGTACAACAAAGTGCATACCCATAACCAGGGATAAGTGCGCTGAAAGACCCTAGAGGGAAGTACAATTTCAATTGCTACCCGTACAACAAAGATTGTGATCAAAATAACCTGTTTTCTTTTTTCAATTTTCTCAATTTGTTCAAATTTCCTATCTGCTATATACCGTATATATATATATATATATATATATATATATATATATATATATATATATATATATATATATATTATATATATATTGTTGTGCATGAAAATCCCAGTAGACCAGCAGTTTCTGAGATACTCAAACCATCCTGTCTGGTACCAACAATCATTAGCATGGTCAAAGTCACTTAGATCACATTTATTCCCCATTATGACATTTGGTCTGAAAAATAGCTGAACCTCTTGACCATGTCTGCATGCTTTTATGCATTTACTTGCTGCCACTTCATTGGCTGATTAAATATTTGCATTAACAAGCTGGTGTACAGGTATACATAATAAATTGCTCACTGAGTGTATATAATATTTGGTAACAACCCAGTATGTGGACATCTGTCTTCCAGTAATTTCAAAAATAATGTGGTGTTCCAGGCAGACTAATGTTTTGTTTGCTTTCTGTTCCAGATGACTGGAATACCAACAGCTGTTCTAATGTTTCCTGAGAAAGAGAGAAGATAGCACAAGCATTCCTCTCATACCTATGCAATGAGGTAACTCTGAGATACCTTGAGATATTCCTTGATTCAGTGTCTGAGAACCTCCAGCAGCTAAAACAAATAGGTTACCACACTACAGTTCTGTGCTGTGCTCTGAGCCCATTGCATCTTGGGTAGCATAATGTGTGGTCAGAGCTTCTTGCTCTTTAATATTCTAGTGGAGGAAATGGATGATTTATATTCTTACTGATCTGTTTTTGCAGCACTGTTTCTCTGGGGGGGGGGGGGGGGTTTCTCCTCCTAGAAACATAGGACGGACATACTGTCTAAGGAGGCATGGGTGTTTAACCCAGTGAGGTGCAACACTGCTGTTGTTTCCTTGCGCAAGGTGCGTACACCGAATTATTCCTGAATATATAACTCTTTGAAGTAGGAAGTAGGCATGGTGAAGAAGGGCCATCTTATTGCACCTGATATTAGCCATGTCTCTTGATAAGTTCAGAAATTACAGCTGAAGACTGTTCCTGTGCTCCAGCATGAAACATCTTATTGGTTAAACCAGCATGAGTGTATTCAGCAGATCACCTCATTTGGCTTGTGTAATTGGTGACAACAAACACCTGCAAACACACTGGCCATGTTATTATAGTTTTGGGTTTCTAAATGAGCTTTTACTGCCTTTCCGTTTTAAATTTTCATTTGAAATTCAGTTTAATCAGTTCCAGTTTTCAATCCTGTTTACTAGTCTTTGTTTCATTTTTATTTCTGTTGAATAGTAATTAGTATTAATTTTAATAAGTTAAATTTTAGTTTCAGGGACAGAATATATTTTTTTCAAGAATTGAGTTGTAGCCGTACAGCAAGTGAACTATTTTTCGTTTCAGCTGAGAAAAAGAGAAATAAACAAACAGACTTGTGTGTTTCCCCTGTGCCATTGCATATGATATGCAACATATATTCTATTCTTTATTAGCTGGATAAGTCCATTTGCATATAAAAAAAAGAAAAAAACTTTTCATTGTTACATAAAAACAAGATTAAATATAGGATTAAATACAAGAAAGGAGGCCACTGTCTTTCTATTGTATAACTTTTCAGCTATGTTTATGAACTCTTAAGCAGTATACATGCGCCTGTCATCATTTCTTTATGTGTGCTGATTGGCTCCGGGGGAACTGAACAATATTGCATGCAGGACAAAGAAAGGAAGGCCTTGAGACACAGATGTCCTGTTGACAGAGAGGAATTTAATCATGTGGGGCAAATTGTCCTTTTAATCTGTCATCAAGGGCAATAGCATGATAGTTAACAAAAGAGGAAACGTGCTTGTTAACACAGCATTTCTCTAAGGCTCTTTTTAAAATGGTAACTATAGTGCACTGGGAATAGAAGCAGGTCAAAGGCAAAGCCAGTTCTTAGGCTCCAGTGACAGGAGTCAACCTGGACCATGTCACTCATTAACTGGATGCATCCAGCTGACGTTCTCACTGAAAGAGGCGGCCTTTTGTCCTCCAAACCCTGACAGTTTTTGGAGCAGACCACTCTCCAATTAAGAGAGTAGAATTCAAGACGTAACAACGGGCAAAATTAACCAATCCTTTGTGGCGTTTTGTACCGAGACACTAATTAGGAATGGAGGGCGGGTGCCTCTAGTCTTTAGGAACCCAGGGTAATTGAAAAGGGAACAGGTAATTACAGTTCACAGGTCACATCTTATTACTCCTGAATGCCTCCCTTTTGAAATATTGTATAGATTATTTTGTCTTTTGTCATTCTGTAATGAGTGTCATGTGAAGATTGCCATGTCAAGTCTGTTTATCCTGCAGAGCTTTTTATTTTTCCACTGTTTAGTTATTTACAGATATTTTGTATGTCAACCTAAAGTAATGGTAATAGTCTGGTGTGTGTGTGTTTGTGTGTGTGCCTGCGTGCATGTGTATGTTTGTGAGTGCGTGTATGCATTTGTTTGTATTTGTGTATGTGTCTTTCGGTAGTGCGTGTGTGTATGTGTCTTTGGGTAGTGCGTGTGTGTATGTTTGTGCTTGCGTGTGTGTTTGTGCGTGCGTGTGTTTGTGTGTGTATGAGTGTGCTTGTGCATGTGTGTCTGTGTTTGTGCGTGTGTTGTGTGTGTATGAGTGTGCTTGTGCGTGTCTGTCCATGTTTGTGCATGCGTGTGTTTTTGTGTGTATGAGTGTGCTTGTGCATGTGTGTGTTTGTGCGTGTGTGTGTGTGTGTGTGTGTGTGTGTGAGTGTGCGTGTGTGTGAGTGTGTGTGTGTGTGTGTGTGTCCATGTGTTTCCCCACATTCTATGACAATTTCCACACATATTGTTAATAATGTATTTGAGGGCAAAGAGAAAGAAAGACATTTCAAAAATGCTTGCATTTATTTATGTCTTCTAAAAATTGTTTATGTTATTTTCTTCTGGTTTGCTGGTGTGTGGGTAGGGGATTCGCTACGGGTTGTTGTGTGGTGGGTGGATTCATCCATGTTTGATCTGTGGCTTGAGGGGTCCATACACAGATATAGTTATTTACTCAAATATTTATTCAGAATATTTTTACTTTATTAAACCTACTTATTCATGCAATTGTGAAATCAGCCAATTGTGTGGCAGCAGTGCAATGCATACAATCATGCAGCCATGGTTCAGAAGTTTTAGTTAATGTTCATCAACCATCAGAATGGGGAAAAAATTGATGTAAGTGACTTTGACCGTGGGATGATTGTTGGTGGCAGACAGGGTGGTTTGAGTATCTCAGAAACTGCTGATCTCCTGGGATTTCCACAAGCACTAGTCTCTTAGAGTTGACAAAGAATGGTGCAAAGAGCAGCAGTTCTGTTGCTCCTTGTTAATGAGAGATGTCAGAAGGCAATGGCCTGACTCGCTACAGCTGTAGAAGTCTAAAAAATTAGTCTAATAAATACCTAATAAAGTGCTCGCAGTAAGTGTATGCAATAACTGTATTACATTAGCACAGTTGACCGCCAAAGTGGGAGGTGGTGGGGTTATTAAAAATAAAAGTACAAAATAATGCATTGGGCACTGTATGAAACTAAAATCATAACCAGGCAGTCAAAGGGAAACTTGCACTTGTTTCAGAAAGTCTTCAGCCACATTCCTCATTGCTGACTTTCTTGGTATGACACTAAAGTATGCGCTTGTGTGTTAAAAATATGGTTAGCACCTTGTTTAAATTTACAGAAATAAATCTCTCAGCTTTCAGGTGGTTTCATGTCTGGCTTTTTCCTCTGTATATTTCTGAGGAAATTCCAAACAGATTAGGATCGATCAGTGCTGGGTTGCAGGAAGGGAAAGCGGTTTCATTTTTTTTGTTGGCCAGTTCCCTGGAAAAACTGATGTAACTATGTGGTAAATATGGGTATCTCTGAACGACATTTCAAAAATGTTTCATCGGGACTGATATAGTCTTATGACTGATATTTTTCCTCAGCACACGGGCAGCTTGCGTCAGAATACCTGGAGTTCATATTCAGGTGAAGTGACCCTCATGGAAGGTCACAGTGTAACTACAAAGGCCACTGTTCCAATAAGATGCCTGCTGAGCCACGCTGTATACTAACAGGTAATTTCCATAATACCAGCGCCTTCTGTTCATGTACTATATGCAACTCACTTAATAATATGCTACATTGCAGACTTCTTATGGAAGCCTTACATTAAGTCTGCTTATTTATTTATTTTTCACCTGAAATATTTTCCTGAAGACCAAAACAACACTTGTGAATAACAGGTTGGAACCTGGCAGTCCGTTTCATTTATTTCAATCCCACCTGTCACCAGCTTAACAGCACATACTCCAGTACGCTCTGTCAGAACCTTATGTCAGCTTTGAATCATACTCACAGACAGCACCTCTTATCTTTAAGGGCAATGTAATACTAAATACATTTATTTTCAGAGTTTCTTTGTAAAGCATGCCTACAATATGTGTGAATGGAGCACTTTTACAGTAATTATTGTTTTACCAAGTCTACGAGGCAAGCCATTTTAACATGACTTAAATCCCATTACTTCAGTGAACTTCCAGGATCAGGTTATAAAGTAATTACAACCTAACCTTTTAAAAGACTTTGCCCACCCTCTTTCATTTGCAGACATTTTTCTCCCCGTTTCAGGGAGCTCTTCTTCGAAATGATTCACGGAGCACTCAGTTCCATTAGTAGGAGATTAATCACACGGCAGATCTTCCTTCCACTCTCCATCAGGTGAATCAGCCTTCATAGTGACTTTCAAATGACAGGAAGTATTCTGTTCCAAAGGGAAACAAAGCTGTATTTGAACCAAGCTCTTACTGAGGAGAATGAAATGGCTAAAGCTAAGCTGCATTTGTCGAATTTAGTCTGATATTACCTCAAATTTGCCAGCAAAGTCCATTTCAGGAGAATGATCTCTCTGAATGCAACTAGTGTATTGCAAGCTCTGTAATGATCAGATTTGTGTTACTGGCCAGAGCTTTTCGGATTTGAAAATCCTAAAAAATAGTATATTTTCAGAATAAATGATTTATTCTGAAAATATGAAACTTTTCCATCATTCTATGAAATAATGATTGTAGAGTATCAGTAATGCTCTCCCTCTGTGATCTCATGCCGATGAACACTAATGACGGCTGAAGGTCATCCAGTACCACCCTCCAAGGATGGCTGTGTGCATCACTTACTGCAGCACCATTACAGCACACCCATTATACTAAACCCATTACAGTTTGTGGTAACTCCCACCCAGAAATGGCAATTTCTCAATAAAAGGGTTCTGTCCATCTAATGGAGGCAGGTGAAAGAAAGGAAAAAAAAGGAAAAGAAAAAGACCATCTTATGCATTCTGTATGCGACTCACATACACTCAGTGATCACTTTATTAGGTAGACCTGTGCACCAGCTTGTTAATGCAAATATTTAATGAGCCGATCATGCCGCAGCAACTAAATGCATAAAAGCATACAGATGGGGTCAAGATGTTCAGGGTGGTTTGAATATCTCAGAAACTGCCAATCCTGGGATTTTCAAACAAGAGTTTGCAGAGAATGGTATGAGAAACAAACTGCTGCTCACTCAGATTCAGTGAGCAGCAGTTCTGTGGACAAAAATGCATTGTTAATGAGAGAGGGCAGTGGAGAAGGGCCAGATGGAAGCAGACAGGAAGGTGAGAGTAACACAACACATTACAACAGTGGTTGTACATCTCTGAACACACAACGCATTAAACGTGTCTAAGTGGATAGGCTACAGCAGCAGAAGACAAATTATCTGATAAATACCCAATAAAGTGCTCACTGAGTGTATTTTGGATACCACACATTTAAAGTTTGGCTTTTTGTTTTGAATTAATTTGTTAGTTTATGTGAAAGAATCAATGCAATTTAAAGCTGACATTTGCAACAGAAATGTCATATATTTCATGAAAAACTCAACAATCCTGCCCCGAAGCCTTCAAAACTTTTCAGTTGTTCACTACTAAAGCCCAGGGTGCCAAATGTTATGATTTTCCTCCCCCTTGATGGAATTTTACATTTCTCACCTCAGAAATCATTGCTCAGACTCTGTCATAAATAAGAAACTTATTTTGATTGTTATGTTTGCGTTGGTAGAGCTATAGGCTGGTTTAGGCATCTGTTTAGAAGATAAATAACATTGATTTATAAAGTCCTAATGGTTAAAATTCAGCTGAGTGTTTCTGACCTTTAAACCTGTTCTGGCTTAATGTCTCCTTTCGCCGAGGGATGTGCAGTGTTATCTAAGCCTGAGATATGTGCTACTCTCAGCTTAATTCCTGTCAATATTTGAACATTTCTGAGAAGTACCCCTGCAGACATCAAATACGAAGGGCGATTCCCTCTGAAGTTCTCCCTGCAACTTCTGCCTGCCTTGGCCAGAATAACAAATGAATTCAGCACATTAAAATTTGATGGTGCTTTCAGGAAGAAATCTTATTTCATGACCAGAAGATGCAAAGTAAAATCCCACTGTAGCATCTAGCAAGTTCTTGATTAATAGATTGTAAAGATTTATGCAGACAGGCTTTACCAGTGGCATTAATCAAAAGTTAATTCATAATAGGCCATAACTAATGAATAACCCACACGTTTCCATTAATCAGAGACGCAGATCAATACAAGTGTTACACAAACATTGCTGAGAGCCAGGGAAAAAAGAAAGATGGCTCAGTAATGTGCCATTGATTTCCAACAGATTACTTACTGTAAAGGGATCACATTATTGGAAAGGCAGTGCATTAGATTTATTTAACAATCATTTGTAAACAAATCACAAGTCACTGCTGTTTTATGGCATTAAAAGTCACATACACACACAGCCACACACACACACACACACACTGATGGAACTAGAAATAGCTGCTGACAGGATCTTGGAACATCTTGCACAAGGTATAGGACAGCTCATCACCAACTTAAAATATGTGCACTGATGTCTGAGAGAGGCTACCTTAACAACAGGACTTTTTGGATTGTTTTCAGTTTGAAAGAAATGTCCCTTTACAGAGGAGTGCTGAGCTGTTCTTCCAGCAAGACTGCACACTAACAGGGCCATTGAATGAGCCTTGCGGGAGAAAGTGAACACTCCCTCTGCATCCTGGTATTGTTATTTCGGACTGACAGTTGGATCTTCACTGGGGGGCTTGAAGGATGGAGATGAAGACTATGAGATGGACACTGAATTATTTAGTTATTTAGAAAATGGTTTTGTCACTGCTAATATTAGTGCAACATAATTATTAAATTGAGAAAAAGAAAAATTCACCTGCCTTTGCCTATTTGGTGATAATTTCAAATAAAATGATAGACAGTACTTATAATAATAAGTGCTTAATAATATAAGTGCTGCATTGCCTCAGGAACTGTGCATGTAATTTTGGTAAGGTTGTGTTTCAGTTGTTGGTTGGGTTGCCGTTGACCTTTGGGATTGTGTTAAAAGCACCGCAGTCTTTGTGCCTGTCTGAAAGGCTAACTTCACAGAAGCTCAAATGATATCTGTCAGTCTAATCCCCCCCCCCCATGTTTTTCATATCTGACAGGCATGGCCCCCTAGTGCTTTCAGTTTAACCCCACATGTCTGTCCTGGCCCTGCCAATACGCCCGTGTGGACCGCAGAGCCCTTAGCTCGATGAGAGGCAGAGAATGCTCTCATTAGGGATGGAAGTATGGGGGCAGGACAGTAGAGATCAGGCTTGTCAGTGAAAATGGCAGAATGTCAGTGGGGCCATTCTCTTGTTAGTGTAGTACCCTGTCTGAGACAGGCACTCAGACCCAGATTGGCAGGTTATCCTGTAGTTTTCCTGACTGATATTGGTGGCAGGTGCTTCATCCAAACCCCCCAATAACAAATTAGATTTTTCTCAAAAACACGATTTTAAATGCTTGATGAATATCTGGCTGTAATATTAGATTTAACATTTTCACTTGTTATGCTCCAACACGTTTATTCATAAAATACCACCAGCCAGCACTGAATGAGAAACTCTAATAGGAACATGGCTTGAATTGATTTTTTATAATCTATATTTTGAAATGTATAGAATAGTATAGGGTACACTAACTTTATTTATCCCAGGGGGAACTTCAGGATGTACAGTACAGTAATGTGTGTGTGTGTGCGTATGTGTATGTGTGTGTGTGTGTATGTGTGTGTATGTATGTGTATGCGTGTGTGTGTGTGTGTGTGTCTGTGTGTGCGTGCATGTGTGTGTGTGTGTGTGTCTGTGTGTGAGTGCATGTGTGTGTGTGTGTGTGTGTGTGTGTGTGTGAGTGCGTGTGTGTGTGTGTGTGTGTGTGTGTGTGTGTGTGTGTGTGTGTGATATAGCTGCATGTTAAAGAAGGCTACTGCCTGAAGCATCAGTGCGAGCATGCAGAGCCACTATGCTTCTCTCTGGGGGTGGAACCTATCAGCTGGCAGCAGGAATGACTCATACTGCTGGGACACATTTGTGTGTGACACATGTGTGTTCGCTGGCTGCTAAAATTTATACAAATGTATCTTTCTTAAATATGGTGTGTGAATTTACTGTTCATAGGTTCATTCTGAGTATGGATGGAGCACCAGCATCATAGCGTTAAGGAAAACTGAGCTTTTTACATGTTGTCTAATAATATTGTCGGTTATGGGTCAAAAAGCGTACTGTACTCAGATTTGGCTTTTTGAGCAGAAATGACAGCTCCTCCTAGGGGCATTTTGCCATTGCTCAGAACAGCTGAACAGCTAAAACAAATTGGGATTAAACACACCAGCAACCCAGGCTTCGGTATTTGGTGAAATGTCTCTTTAACAATCACTCTCATTACCCCAATAGAGCAGGAACTCTCTGTTCTAGCCTGTGCTTTTCACACTCTCTGAGTCCCGTCCAGTGTGTAAAAGGTCCATTATGGGGGAGGTGGCTTTGTTGCGCTCTCTTTTGATTTTGGCGGCCAGGCCTTGTTATTTCTGTACCGCGGCACAGAGAGAGCGCGCTCACGGAGCCCTGCCGATCCCGACACCCACGGCTGCACTTACCCACGGCTCCCCCGTCACTCCGATGCCTTTTAATTACAGACCTCAGTAACCAGTCCAGTGAAAATTTTACAAACTGTCTGCCAATTACTCCACAGCCCAACTTAGATCCTAATTAAAGAGCTGTGGAATTAGAGCTCCCACCAGCCTCCTGTCACAGAACAACAGTCTCTTCTCCTCCTGCCTTTTCCACGAGGTCTCACCGCCAGCTTTGCGCCCGTTTAGCGTCACACCAAGGGCGGTTTAACAGAGTCACATACACCATCTCACCCAACAACTTACCCTCACATAATGTACATAAGCTGAGACGAAAAGGCTGAATTTGGTTTCACTTCACTGTGTCTAACCCATTCATGCATACATGTGTTTTTTTCTTTCTTGTGGCTCAAAATAAGGTCCGGAAGAATTCCATGTCAGAGGCAGACATCATCTGACTGACAAATAGTTAACAGATTATTTTATATTCTTACATCCACTGTGGCTTTTTCATAAAACACTCTATAGTCTATGAGTTAATTAACTGTGCACAATAAAACTATTTTGGTGTTATGCAGTCACTGAGCAAAAGTTTCTAATAGTAGAGAAAGACATTACTTCAGATTTAACTGTGGAAACTAGGAATTAGTGGTTCACAGCAAGCAGTGCAAAATAAACCATTTAGACACATTTATCCTTGTAGAACTTTATGGAAAATGAATTTAATGTTGACTGCATTTATAATACAAATACATCAACAGTAAACTTTGATGGTGGTTTGTAAACTGCTATATAGGATTAACGCTGGCTGAAGAAACTTTTCCCCAAGCAGATATTCTTTGATGTGGGTATGTTATTTTACTCTTTATGGTTGTGACTAGTGCTATTTGGTAAAGAGACAAATTCAGCATACCACTTCCCGAGGCAAGTATTGACTGAAAAACCATATGGTAATTTCGAATGACCAAGGCATGCATATTTCAGGGGTCATGACTGAGGAATGAATTGATTGCTATTTTGTTATTCAGATTACTGAATGATATTGATATTATAGCTCTGTAATTCCATGGGGAATTGTGATGCTTGCATACATTCCACTCTTCAATTCTCTTGCATTAACACCTTTTCTCTTGAATCTTAAACAGCAGCTTTCAAAAGAACAAAACCCAACCCTTTGAAGTGACCACACTTGAGCCAAGATGGAATACTGCTGAAAAGATATGAGTCTTCCTTCAATAGTGGGAAAGCTCACTTGGGTATGCCAAGATACACTTCACTGCAGTTTAAGAGCATGGATATGGCACAAGGAAAGGGAAAGCTTTTACTCTTATTATGGAGTTTACATGCATTACAGTATGCATTAAAAACAGTAGGCTACAAAGTTAGTGAAAAAAGTGGCATCAAAGTAAGAAATAGCTGCCTATTCTACTTGATGAGGGAAATAATCACCCACTTAAGGGTATACAAATAGCTTTCTCATAGGATGAATGGTTGAGAGCTCTGTTCCACAATCTGCACCACATGGTGCTACATAAGATGAGAACTTCATCTGTGATTCACACTGCTGCTGATAAACAAAGAAGCGATCTGGAAAATCGTTTCACATTCGTGCCGATGTAATTGTTTCAAGTGCCGCAGCGTGGTATTATTTTGTCGGCTTGTTCCGGTTGTTTGCCGCTGATCAGACGAAATGAAACTCTGCTTCAAAGGCAGCGGGGGTGGCTCTCCCGCAGGGGCGAGCCACGCCCGTAGGGCGCGTGGGTGCTCGGAGGCGCTAAACTCCTTCACCGAGCCCCGAAGACTCCCCCTGACCTGGATAGCTACATGTCCTTGGAAAATAACGCAGCTCTGCAATTTTGATGATAGAATAATGGGCCCCGCACCAGCGGGAAAGGCGGGTCGTCAGGAGTGACAGCTCTTTTTCTGGTCTAATTGATGTTCCCGGGCCTCTCCCGCTGATGACCTCTGTGATTGCCTCCGGGCTATTGAGGAGGCAGGGGCCTGCCACATTAATTGTCGCTCACAGCCATGTCTCACTCAGTCATTCATTAGTGTCTGAAGAGCACCGGTCGGCCTGTGGTTACGGGGGTGATGGGTAATGAATACATGGGAGGTGCGTGTGTCACACTATGATTTCCCCCAGGCTTTTGTTTTCTTCTCCTTTCTGCTATTTTTCTGTCTATTTCCGTCTCCCTGTTCGCACAGAACGGAGGCGTCTCCCCTGTAATTGTGGGCAGGGAGGCCTCTGATCCATTGAGCCGCGTGTCCCTCTCCTCCTCAGTCATGCACGAGAGGCGTGGAGACGTGCGTGACTTGTGTTGCGGGAAGAACCACGTTTCTTTTCAAATCCTTCCCCGTGTCACAATGTAAGTCCTCCCAAAGTGACAAGTTTGGTCTGCGTGTGCATACAGTTCCCTGTATGTCAGTCCCACTAGTTTGATGACAGTCTTTTAGTTGGGTAAAGCATTAGGGAGTTACATTTAACCTGTTTGATGGATGGGCTGATGAGAGCAAATTACCATTGTGAGAATCTAAATACATATGTTCCAGCTATTATGGAAATCTATTCAACCATGAGTCAAAAATTACATCTGTTACCCACAGCAACTGTCAGTCAGCAAACCCTGAACATTCTATTTGTAAAATATGCAATATATTCCAAAGGCAGCCAATGTAAACAAGTAGACCATGTGTGATGATGAAATTTACTATGTGTTTGTGGATGGGCACTCACTCCAGTACCATATAATATTTTGTGGTACTAAATTACCTGCATGTCAGAGTTGCCTCACTGTATTTCTGTCTCAAAGATATTAATTTATCTCACATCAGTCCAGCATCATAAAGAACTTATATATACATTTTAAAAATATACAACTTAGTATATAACTGAGATTTTTGATAGCAACTGTACTCTTGGTCTAAATCACCAAAAGTTACTTGCCACAGTTTTCATGGAGAAAAATGGAAAAGGTTTAGGTTATTGGTAAGTCAATGGGCATATGTTGATTGATACAAGACCAATGTAATGGGATATTAAATGCATGTCTTTTGTTAGGTTAGGTTGCATGGAGATTTTCTGGAAAGATACTGTACTGATACTCCTCCTCAGACACATCAGTTGGTTCTAATACCAATACTTGTTGTTCAAAGAGGTTTGATTATTTTACAATACCAGACAAATGCATATTCCTTCATATCTTTTCTTCATACTGAATATGTTGCACAATTATCAGAGAGCAGACAGCAAACAGAGCCAATGTATGGAAAATGTTAGATGCAAATCCTTAGACAAGCCTCAAATGAAATCTGAGTGTTTTTGCAGCAACCTCATTAGTTCATTAAAGCAGATCCACCACTGTGAGGCAAGCACATTTCAGCAGAACTACCAAGCAAAACAACAACATGTATAGCATGCATAATTAGCACATTTTGCTTAAAGCTCCACGGAATAAAACCAATTTATGCATTTTGTATCATTCTCTTTGCAATTTACTATTTCAATGCATGCATTTTTATACACACTACAGTACATGTGCTTAACACTTGTGGTTTTTATCCTGTGTACTGGTGTGATTCATGCGTGCATTCATTCCATTCGTGAATTAATTACCTCCACATGAGAGTTCCACAGAGCAAACATATGTACGGTATATGTAAAGTATTCTTCTCTCTATGCCATTTTGAAGCCCTTGGTGGCATGTTAATGTGAAGTCGCTCAAAATAACGATATACAGTAGATGCTGTACAAGCTAATTTTATATTTATGCTATATTTATACTCATTATGTTCTCTGTTTCTTGTTTACACCTCATCAAGTCAGTGAGGTATGTCTTAAATAAAACAAAATATTTGCTGAGAACATTTAACCCTTTACAATTCATTATATTTCCAGACATGCATCGCTCTTGAGTGTTATTCGTTTTTCTTGGTTTTCTTGTATCATGTTTTTTGTCCCAGGTTTTACAAAGATCTTAAATAATTAGGCATTTAAAAAAAATCTCTCAATTTAAATGTAGCTTGTGTGTTAATTATCATTCAGAGCACATTTTTCTGCCTTTATCTTAATATCAAAAGAGTGGGAATCAATCTTCAAGGGTTGTCAAGATTACAGAACCACAGGTGCACATTGCACATACTGAAGATCATATATCAGGAGTAAATGTGTTCAATTTTCACATTCAAATGAAATGTGGATGGATGCTCACAGGCAACATAGATGCTTTGTATTTCTATGGTACACTTATTAGTGAGTGCTAGTCAGTCAGAGGAAGACTAAACTTTCAAAAAGGGCTGCAAGAATTCAAATGGTCTGAGTGTATCATTATCAAGGACTTTAGCGTTGTAATATAATTCAGATCGCTCTTTTGTCTGAAGAATTGCCTCTGAGGATCCATCTTTAGTCATTTGCTGGCACATGTCCTTGTGAAGGACAGGATGCAGCTGCTAAGATTAATGATATGATACCATTCATATCAAAGCACGCTTCCAAATGGGATGACCAAAGCCTCAAGGCAATCTAGCATGTTTCACAGGAAACTGTATTTCCAGAGTGTATTGAAACATTAACATTGTGTCAATATAAAAAAAATCTAAATAAATAAATAAAGAACTGTGCATACATACACCACATGTTTAATGCAACATGTCTCGTGGAAAACTACAGTACTATATATAAACAAATGAAGCTGTCACATTGCACCCCATGCTTTAAATTGATGCATGGCTAAGGTGACCTGATTCCACTTTTGGGCTCAATAGAAATACATGCATTGGATACAAAATAGGATATTTTTATATACAAAAATGGTCATGTTAGATATCTAAGCTGAGATGTACTCAGACTTTAAAAAGTGAACAACAAAATGGTGTCATGTGGAGAAAGCAGAAGGGGAGTTGCAACCCGAGGGAAAAAATGATTAACCTTTTCAGTCTTCTCTCTTCATGTCACCATTATATTGTACTTCAATTTAAAAAAATTGGTCTGTATGTCATTGCAATGTAGTAATTAGAAAGGTGAGTGGGTATATAGTGATTACAATTAAAAAAGATGATTACAATGAATCATTTTGTAAGTATAATCTTTTTGGTGAATTAATGTTTTTTTAAGTAAGGTGTTCTGTAAATTGCCTGCAACACACTGAACACATGTTGTCCATAATTAGTCAAGTGCCAGATGATTGCATCGGCACTCTCTGTCTCTAGGAACAGAGCAGTCCTCCCCAGGTGTGGCACGGTTATAACGGCCGCAGACCTCAGATGAGAGGCAGGCAGCTTGGTTCTTGGTTCAGCACTGGAGTATCCTGTGGAGGGTCCATGTGGCGATGGAAGGAATGGTGTTACACCAATACTGGAATGTAGGTGATGCTGTGCTTATTACTGGCTCATTGGTGACAATGTGAGACAAAAGCTACTTTACTAAATACTTGGGGAAGGGGAACACATTTTTGAGAAGCATTTTCCAACCTAACTATTAGGGATGCCCTTAGAATTCTCCACTTGGGTTACAGTATGTACAGTTAGACATAAACATATGCAGAACTCACTGACTCACTCAACTTGAGTATGATTTTAATATGGTCCATTAAGAACTTACATCACTGGTTATCTATTTGAAACTCATTTAAGAAATGCACATACTGCTTGGCGCTGCTTATTTTATTGAGCCTATTTATTTTGCTCAATCAACATTCACAGCAGTAAATACAAATATATATATATATATATATATATATATATATATATATATGTAGGGACTACAACTTCCACATTCCCACAGGAGAATTCTGCGACGTCCACCACGAATGACGTCTAACTTGGTTCAGCCAATCCCGTAATGGCGGGAGCAATAAACGGTCCCGTATAAGAGCAAGACACGTTCTTGGGATCTCTCTTCTGCTTCTTCTGTTCTTCTGCTTCTTCTCTTCGACGCACCCCTTTTGGCCAGTCGCTTCAGCTCATCTGCTCCGAGACTCGGACAGAGGCTGAATGCTGCACAGCGCACTACCAGGCCTACGGACACACCCAGTTACCTCGCGATAACTACGTGGCCTATAGTGAGTGGAAATTGTTGTACGCGGAACGCTACATCAGTTTACCCCAATAAAGCCCAACAACGAAACAGCAACGAACTTTTACACCTGGAAAAGGACCAGCGGATCAGACGACAACGCGCTCGGACACCATTCACAGCACCATCGCCGCTTCTACAAGGACAGCATGTCTTTTGGATCCAGCAATGCGTATGGACTCAGTAAGAAAACAAACATTCAGGCATAGCCAGTGTTTAGTTTAGTCTTAACTGTTTTTGTGAATCTGTGTTTCAATATTTACCATCCAACCATTGTAATGTGTTTGGTTAGCTACATATATATGTACGTGAATTGATTCGCCGTCTTTTGCGCATATATAGAGTAAAACTACGCAAGTAGTCCCTTCTCACAGCTAACTCTAACTCATTACCACACCCAGAACTCTAGCGACACGCGCGCTTGCGCGCGGCACACACACGCACACACACATACCAAACTAAATTTCCTTACTAACTTCCCGTTAGTTTATCTGTTATGTGTTTGTATGTTTGTTTAATAAATATATTTTATTAAACCCCGGTGTCCGTTTTGGAATCGCATAGACATGAGAGCCGAGTTAAAGCAGTCTTTCGAAGAACTTCCAACCTTCAGGTTATCGGTATGTTCAATCATTAATATTGGTTATTTTAATTAATTGAAATACTATATTTGTGGTTGGATATTTCTGATAACAGTAATTTTATGAGACTGATTACTTTTCGCAGTTATACTGCAACACAACGTTTAACTGGCGCCCCGGTTTCGTAGAGAGTAAAATCCCTGCGTTATTTGGCGGCCCGTGCGAGGACCCTACATAATTTGGAGTCCCGTGCGAGGACCCCTACATATTTTGGTGCCCCGTGTGAGGCAGACTAGCTTTGGCTCAAATTTCATGTCTTGTGACTTCATAACGAATTCCCCTTCCTAATTTGGCGCTCTGCGTGAGAAAGACGAGCTTTGGCTCATGTCACGTGACTCCAGAACGAATTCTCGGCATTCTTTCTCAGCTAAATTGCCACCAGTGCAATTTTTTGAAAATACCGCTAGATGTCACCCTTGTACCATTTTTGAAAGCCTGCATGAGCCGCTTTCTCAATATACTGCCCCCTCGTGTAACATTGTGGCATTACATTCGTAATCTTACACGGTAGTTTGTTGATTGGCATTTGCCTTCCGGTATAATACGTATTATCAATAATAGTATTATTAGCCGCACTGTATTATTAATTATAATTACTTTGTCAAAGTAATTTTAATAATTAATTGAATTTTACATTTAAATCCAAATTTAATTGTAATTTCAACCAATCACATTCTGGTATTTAGGATTAATGTGATCAGCATCACAGTTCCTATTTTACGGTCTGAATATCCGCCATATGTTCGGTCATTTTGCTGTTGTTGCATTGCAGTACCGCTAGTGCAACTCGAGTCCCTGTGTGATGCTATAGCTACCTTGTACTATAGTTAGAGAATATTCAAAGAGCGTTTTAAATTCTTTATCCTTCATCACAACTTGTATGTTGGATTGTGATTTTGGTGAACAATTCATTGCCAACTTTTAGGAGCTCAAGGCCCTTGTGAAATAGTTAACTTCAAGAGTACCCTCTTAAGTTACTGATTCAGCTTTTAGCTTTATTTGGCGTGAGATATGGAACCCATATCTATTGATGAGTACCTTTCCTTTTTAGCCCAAGGTTTAGCACCTGGCTACGTAGCTTTCCTGAATCAGATGAACCTCACTGATTGTAGGAAAGAAATGTTCTCCTTAATCAACGAGAAAGGTCACTCCCCCACCCAGTCAAAAGACCCAATTCTAAGTTGTCTGGTCTTGAATTTTGCCAGACAGATTAGTCTTGCTCTTCAGAGCAACAAAAACTTAGAATCAGAGATGGCATACCTCAAAGGACAACACACCAGTGTTTTACTTGAGCTTCAAACTGTTGGCAAGAAAGCAGTACAATACTTGCGTGATCTGCATTCAGCCGAATCAGATCTTTGTTCCTACAGAGAGGAATTATTTCAGTTGAAGAGTGGATGCCACAAGCTACCACATCCACTCTCTTCTGTAAGCCTGCTTTCTCAGGCTTGCCCAACTCCAACTTCTCCTGCTTCCTCCTTACACCACAAGGCAGGGGAAGGGGGGTCACAAATTGATTCGGGTTTGTCAGATCCCGGTTCCACAGCTTGCTCTGATGGAGACTCGTCAGTCTCCTCAGATTGCAGTGCTGTTGACCACCCATGCAATGGTTTGCCCACCTCTTCCCTGGAGAGGGAAAGGGGGGACTCCGTCCCAACGGTGGTCCATCTCCGCAAGGGAGAAACAGTCAGGCAAGTACAGGACTGTACCTTCCATGCCCACCCCTCTCGTGAGGAGGTCAGGGAACCCTCCCGTGGACACGGTAGAGGAGATCTAACGTTATTAATTGGGCACACAAAAAGCAACGCTAATCCCGCTAGCTTGCCCTTTATAACTGAGAGGATAGGTGACAGCTCTGTACAGTACACTGACAGCGACAATTCATCTTCTGCCAACCATTGTGAGAATGACAGTTTTGTAGCTCCACCCTCTAAACCAAACCGAGGACGTCGAGCTCCGCATGAAACGCATTCACATTCAAATGTGATTTCAGGCTCTCCTTCTCCAAACAGGCAGACTAGTGCAACTTCACATGGTCTTCGCTTTGAGGAGCTAGAGGCCATGGCGAAGTATGTCCACACGTTTGACCCCAAGGACTCTGAATTTAACATTCAGAGTTACTTGAGAGAAGTTGACTACTGTCTCTCGGATCTGCCCAGGGCAACCGATCGAGAAAAGTTTCGACTTGTATGGAAAACCTCTACCAGAGAGATCCATACATTTATGGAACAACTTCCACCACAGGTTCGTTCCAGCTATCCCAAGGTTTGTGAAGCGTTGGTAGCTGAGTACCTGCCACGGTTTGATCAGGCCACAGCCATGATCAAATCTGTGGAGGTTAAACATAGCCGTACCGAACGACCAAAAGACTTTTACCAACGACTTAAACATGCATTTTTCCAGGGCAGAAACGGACCAGGCTTAGATGAAGATCAAGCCTTCAAATCCCTTTTTGTGCACAACCTGCACCCCTGCGTCCGAACTCATGTTTCACTGTTTTCAAGGGGCCAACACTCAGCCCTTGAATTAAGAAATGAAGCCCAAATGGTCTGGGACACTTTAAGGATTGTGCCCAGGAACGAGGTATTGGAAACAGCTAAGCACGTTGTTCCAACCAAGCCCGCCGGCACTTCCCAAGTTGCCCCATTAAAATCTAATGGCTCAAAACAACGGCATGTGAGTAAGTTCCCGGTTAAGAGCCACCGTGGTTGCTTCTCACACTCTGATTCCAGCCGGAATTGGAGAGAAGACCGACCCGGTAGGCCCAAGCCTCAGAGTCACCAGCATGACTCTGATAGGGAAGATACCTTGTCTGAAGAGAGCTTCTTCAGTTCCTCGGAGGACAACTAAAGCCTCTAACCTTTGTTCAGTAGTGTGTATGCCTTGAGTAACCACTCCAAAGAGCTATCTGGTCTTGTTCAACCTCCATCAAAAGACTGAATAAGACTGATCTATAGCCGTGGTCTCCTCACAGGCAGACTCCCAGCTGAAGCTTTGACCACTTTCTTTTGCACACCTTTCCTACCAAAGGGGGGTGGCAAAATAAACTGGTAGTTTATAGCAGCCACTTAGATTTGCATGTAGCAGCAGCAAACGCAGATCGTAAGTAGGTACTGTAGAGTTAAATCCGACACCTGTTATAACTCGTAAACGTTCATTGCTTCTTTCTACACCTACTGAACCATCGTAAAGTATTGCATGTAGAAACTACAGTGTAATCTTTACAAGTATATTGCCACACCCCAGTGTGCCTTACTCCACCTCTTCCCCAAGCAAGACAAGACCACTTGTGAGCTTACCACATCATTTAGAAATGAGACCACCTCTCCATTTCCTTCCTGATGACACAGCCATAAGGTTAAGCTTGGATACAGAAAGCTGCCCTAATTTGAAAATGCCCCCACATATTTCAGATGACAACCCTCATCAGCAACCTGACTGTAGGGACTAGAACAATTGGTCAGTCTGAACAAGACTTCCAAAAAGGCTACAGCCTCTCCATCCTAGACCCCTACATCATCTGAACATTTTCATGGCTGGGTCATTCCTGTTGGTGCTCCACCTTCTGGACACCATCCAATAACTAACAAAACACCTGAACTAACAAAACGACTAACCCTTTCACCAAGGTTTCTCATGTTTTGTGACAATGTATTCACTGTTCGACCTTAGTGTTTCACATTGTTTGTATCATGTGTTTTAGACCAGTTTAGTTAATTGTTGATAAATGCCTGGATGTTTGTCAGTCAATTGTGAACTGTGTTACCGACCCAATGTACTTGACCTGTGGACTGTGAACTGACTTTTGTGCTCTCGAGGAACACTGGCTTCAGCCGCATCCTGAGACCACAGGGGGGATGTAGGGACTACAACTTCCACATTCCCACAGGAGAATTCTGCGACGTCCACCACGAATGACGTCTAACTTGGTTCAGCCAATCCCGTAATGGCGGGAGCAATAAACGGTCCCGTATAAGAGCAAGACACGTTCTTGGGATCTCTCTTCTGCTTCTTCTGTTCTTCTGCTTCTTCTCTTCGACGCACCCCTTTTGGCCAGTCGCTTCAGCTCATCTGCTCCGAGACTCGGACAGAGGCTGAATGCTGCACAGCGCACTACCAGGCCTACGGACACACCCAGTTACCTCGCGATAACTACGTGGCCTATAGTGAGTGGAAATTGTTGTACGCGGAACGCTACATCAGTTTACCCCAATAAAGCCCAACAACGAAACAGCAACGAACTTTTACACCTGGAAAAGGACCAGCGGATCAGACGACAACGCGCTCGGACACCATTCACAGCACCATCGCCGCTTCTACAAGGACAGCATGTCTTTTGGATCCAGCAATGCGTATGGACTCAGTAAGAAAACAAACATTCAGGCATAGCCAGTGTTTAGTTTAGTCTTAACTGTTTTTGTGAATCTGTGTTTCAATATTTACCATCCAACCATTGTAATGTGTTTGGTTAGCTACATATATATGTACGTGAATTGATTCGCCGTCTTTTGCGCATATATAGAGTAAAACTACGCAAGTAGTCCCTTCTCACAGCTAACTCTAACTCATTACCACACCCAGAACTCTAGCGACACGCGCGCTTGCGCGCGGCACACACACGCACACACACATACCAAACTAAATTTCCTTACTAACTTCCCGTTAGTTTATCTGTTATGTGTTTGTATGTTTGTTTAATAAATATATTTTATTAAACCCCGGTGTCCGTTTTGGAATCGCATAGACATGAGAGCCGAGTTAAAGCAGTCTTTCGAAGAACTTCCAACCTTCAGGTTATCGGTATGTTCAATCATTAATATTGGTTATTTTAATTAATTGAAATACTATATTTGTGGTTGGATATTTCTGATAACAGTAATTTTATGAGACTGATTACTTTTCGCAGTTATACTGCAACACAACGTTTAACTGGCGCCCCGGTTTCGTAGAGAGTAAAATCCCTGCGTTATTTGGCGGCCCGTGCGAGGACCCTACATAATTTGGAGTCCCGTGCGAGGACCCCTACATATATATATATATATATATATATATATATATATATATATATATATATATATATATATATATATATATATATATATATATATATATATTTTTTTTTTTTTATTATTCAAAGATTTGAAAGTTTCACATAAAAGCTTTAGAGATCCATCTAGTTGCAAAGATTGTTGCCAATTTTATCAGACAGCACGATTGCTTGTTGTGGCTACAGCTAACCAAATTGACTGACAAGCTGTCCTTTCCTGCAGGTAGCCAGGCAACGAATATGGATGGGGCTGCAGTGCTGAAGGGGGGGTAATCATTTGCGGAATCAGGCACAAAGACCATCTGAGAAAAATAACGAGCAAGAAAAAACAACAAAGCCATGTGGGGCTGAATAGCAAACAAAGCACAATAAATATGTACCTGAAAATAGAAAAGCAAACAGAAAGGTGCTGCTCTGTGGCATGCAATGAGAAACTTCCTGTTTTAAAAAACCTGTTTCCCATAAAGCCAAAGACATGGGAATGGAAGAGAAGTCCAATGAAATCAACTCAAGTTTTTAATTGCAATCAGAATGTGTAATATGTTGTCCTATACCAATTGGATTCAATGGCTGTGTGAGAAATATTTTTTATTATTGTCAATTTTCCTTTTTTCCCTGCAGTTGCTTGTTGGTGTTTTTAACACCAGGCCTCTAGCCCTCCAGTGCAAATGCACAGTGGCTTAGTGTATAGGGAACTCCTTAAAGGAAAGCCTAGATCATGTACTACATTGCGTTTGCATTGCAGAGATGTTTTAGCGAATGTAGAGTTTTTGAATGTTTGGATCTCACTGACGGAAGCTGGGGAAGGCCTCAGGGAGATGAAACAAGACCAAAAGGCCGCACTGTCAACTCAGAGTGAACCAAACATGGCACACAGAGAACAAGAACACACTGCAGGAGAATATGTCAAAACAAATGTACATATTTCTAAACTTAAAAGACTATATCTTTCTCAGTCCTCCAACATGAGATATGGGGCTGGATAGTAATGCAAATCCAAGAGGTGATTTATATATGTATTTGGCCGTTGTCTGTTGCAGACAACCCTATTTGTACTTTGGAGTTAATCATTAACTCCAACCGGCACTTTTTTTTGCGTTAACATCAGTCCAAATAATGTAATTTTGCATACATTTGTTCTTAGGATTATTTTCAATTTCACCAGCAATAGCCTAATCTTTGAGTACCCAAAACAAGCTCACTAAATAAATACTGCATGGCTAGCTGGAAAGAATCAACAACCTGAGGCTATAATGATGTAAAATAACAATGTGTTGTTTTTGTGGAAACTCTTTTCCTCATATCTCCCTATCATGTGACTCACAAGCAGTCATTCTAAAGCAGTGAAGGTGATGGTAAGGTATGGTATGGGAGGGGGAGTTTTATCCTTAAGGTGCAATCCTTGATCTATCTTGATCTCTCAGAGATGGGAAAGGAGTTGATGATTGACATAAACAGGGATCTCAGAAATTAATATGGAGTTGATCTAAGCTCCAGTGTAAAGCTGCCTGCTGCCTCTAACACTATGAGCAATGTGCCTAAAATTACATGCAGACTGATGATATACCCATTCAGCCTGGGCATGACTAATGTATGTGTCTGCTAATACCAGTTTAAATGTCCTCAATGTCCAAGTCTTCAGGTGAAGTCTTCACCTGCATCTAAATGTAAATACATGTTTGAGAATGAATGGGTGTGCATCAGTCTCATAGGTCAGGGTGTTTAAGTGAATAACTGTTATATCAAGCCCAAGATTCCAATTAAAATATCAGCCCCAATCCCTTACTAGCAAACACATGCACACATACTGTATCTGTCCAATTACCAGATCCTCGACTCAAAATGGCTCTATTTGTGAAAACATTTCATCTTAGGCCTGTATCATGAAGCACAATTACTTAGTTAGCTGAATGATTGTACTGAGTTAAACCCTCTCAAATCTGGAACATGGAGTAAATAGAGCTGTTGCAGGTTTTACTCCAGGTGCATTCATTTAACACAGTAACTTTGCTTCATGAAACGGCACCCAGATTTATGCTACATGTTGCTAAAAAGACAATGTCATACAGTACATCTCAGAGCCTTTACATCACTGATACATACAGCATACAGGTACATACAACAACATGTTGTATAAAGCACAGATTGC
The DNA here is from genome assembly GCF_963514075.1 of Conger conger. Lineage (NCBI taxonomy): Eukaryota > Metazoa > Chordata > Actinopteri > Anguilliformes > Congridae > Conger > Conger conger. Next base: position 36,820,184 of record NC_083771.1, read on the forward strand.
ATACTTCAAAATAATTTTATGTATCAAAATTTGTATTCTTTACTCATTGTGCCTTTACTTTGTGACCCTCTTCATCTCTATTCTCTTTCAAATTTTGAGTCCTGTTTTGTTCAGCCGTGTAACCTTGGAGCTCACTCAGACATTATTGTGCCCTAGATTTGAATAAAAAATGACCTTAGAACGCCATGTAGGTGAGCAGATGGGCTATACCTGTCAACATGCAAATAAATATCAAGAGTCAGTCTTGCATATTAAAGTCTTCTCTAAAACACAGTGCTTCCCTGAAGTGCCTCTAAATTTAAAATGAATTATCTGATAAAGCATTGGAGCGAATCAATATGTGGAATTAATTTCAAGCTTCCATATAATAGCTCCATAATTTTTACAATTTTAATTTTATATCCAAATGATTCACATGTGGTTAAAGTGCTTTTATGAAATAGTATTTCTATCCCGTGTATGTCGAAATTAACTTTTTATACATTTCAGGGAGCCATAATGAAGAGACAAATGTCTTCACAAGTGTTTTAATTAGTGTGTTCAATCACTTCCTTGGTGCAGGTATAATAGCTTTAATTATCCAGGCTTGATTCCAAGCTCTTAATTGCCTTTGGAGTCTGGTATTGGTATCTAGTATACACTATTGGCATTTGGCAGACGCTCTTATCCAGAGTGACGTACAGTTGATTAGACTAAGCAGGAGACAATCCTCCCCTGGAGCAATGCAGGGTTAAGGGCCTTGCTCAAGGGCCCAACGGCTATGCAGATCTTATTGTGGCTACACCGGGATTAGAACCACTGACCTTGCGTGTCCCAGTCATTTACCTTAACCACTACCCTACAGGCTGCCCCATACATTATCTGTATACTGTATATATATATATATATACTTAGCATCATATTAGCAGAAAGGTCAGGCCAGTGATTCAGCCCAGCCCTGATATGATTTCATATGGGGCTCATTGCCTGGGTGTTTCTGTCATATTTTCTTGCCTGGAATGAATTATTAAACAGGGTTGTGAGGTGCTCTATGAGTACCTGTGTATGTGCGATCTGAAGAGAAAAGTAGGAACTAACTCCATAGGGTACGAGTGAAAGCAGCACAGATCAGCATGGCATCCAGGCCTCCAGCACACCGCACAGGCCCTAATAAACCGTTCAGGTTGTGTTTTTATTTCACAGCCCTGGAGCCTCCTTTATTCCAGTGTTTCCTGTAAATTGCTAGGATCTCCAGAGCAGGGCGAGCCATGGAATCCCCTCTCCAATAAAGCGCAGCCCCTGTACCATTTAATGTAATGGAAACTTAAGGGAGGTGATGCAGTGGGACAGGCTGGCTTTATGCTCCCTCTTTCTGTATTTACTATAGAGGCTCAGTGCAACAGCAACTGAAATTCAAATCTCCCCGGTCAGCCTGGGGGTCACCGCCTTTCACGGATGAATTATGAGAGATGGGTTTGCATATGAAAAGCACATTTCTGCATTTCCTACAGAGCTGCTACACAACAGATAAGCAGAGGATAGCCAGGGGGATTTTGATAACTTATAAAGGATACATCCTATATTGCAATGAGCCAACTCCCTTGAGTGGAAGCTAATGAAAAAAAAGTTTGTATTAAATGTAAAAGCGGATGCTTTATTGACATGTGCTCAATGTACGTGTAAGTATGTGACTTTATTCATTCTACACTCTGTGCTCACTTATTTCTTTGAAATCCCAGATAATAAATCTGACAAGAACCATGATGTAACACATACAGTGGAAGTTCTTTTTGTCTGATATCTAAAGAAAGTCAAACAATCTACAGTATACTGTATGCCCCAGTTTACAACCAGCATGACTCCAGTCTTTCCCATATTTTAGGAGTGATTTTAGTCAGTGCTGAATTTTTTGGAAATGAGGCCAAGTTTAACTTCATTCAAATGTAATAGAATATACATATGTAAGCATACTGAGAGATCCCCAGTTAATTGAATTTCTGGTAATGGCTTTTCAAGTGCCAATGAAACAGATAAGGTCAGTAGGCTACTGTGGTATGTGCTGGTCTGTTCCTAATTTAGTCTGATTAAAATGCAGGTGTGCATTTAAAATATACTGCAGAGTGAGGGTGAATGAGATGTTATTAAACCATTACGTGTGTGTACTATTTACTATTTGCATACAGCCAAAGGTTTTTCACCAGGATTGCAAAGATGTTGTTGTCTAATAGTTCCCAGACTGGCCACAAAATAAATGGCTCTTGTGATTTTTTTTCAAAATTCCAATAGCACATCCAGAAGCATAGTCAAATTAACTACATCAAATAACAATAACAACTAACACATGTCTGTATTACCAGAGCACAGCATAATATGCCAACACAAAGCCCAATATGAAATCTCTGGTGCATAACTTTGCAAATACAAATAAAGGAAAACAATATACCAGGTTTCTTTGTATATCCCTGAACACATATTTTACCCGTTCTGTTGAGCAGAATATGAAAACTGGAAATGCATAAAATAATGGGGTAAAAAAACACGACTACTTGTCTTGCTCTTGGCTGAGCTTCTCCTACGTGTATGAGAAATAGTTTCGTTTTTTGTAGTCATCAACCTCAGGTCACAGATGTGACTCATAGCTGTATAATGATAGCTTATTGCTGATGCACTGTCATGTCTGATGGCATCACAATTTATTGCTTCTCCCTATGTCTGTATCTAACATTCTGAACTCTATTCTACACACCACCCCATCTCACCTTTCACCTCCAGACTGGCCTGGCCATAGAGAAGGTGAGCTCCGGCCATTACATAGATCTCCTGATAAATATGTCATCAAAAGTCTTCTTCTTCAAAAGTGTTCATCATTCGCGCATGCAGGTAACACAAGGCTCTCTGTTGATCTGTGCCTACCTCAACCCCCCCCCCCCCCCCCCAACCCAACCAAAATGAGGTCCACCATTGGCATAATTGTGCCCATTAGCAGTAAATTGGGCAAGGTTTGTAGACCCTTTGAAGTTTTGCTGAGACAGATGAAAGATTTATGGCTTTAATTTTCAAACTGCACTTGCTACTGACAATTTAATTTTATGTTGAGGAAAAGGAGCTTACAAATGTTGAGCACAAATCTTGGTTAAATTGATTATAACGTAATATTTCAGTTTAAGCTGATTTTAATGCAATATTCGTGTTTAAGTTGATTTTACTTTAATATATATATTTTTTTTTTATTGAAAATTCACCCAGAACTGCAAGGTTCTGAAACTGTGAAACCATTTTTATTTACATATAAGACACTGGATGAAATGTGTTACATGGGAAAGCACTTGCTCAGTGTGATTCATTCACAACTACAACTTTGAAATAGTAATCAACACAACCAGCAATTTATCGTCTTTGTTGAAAGCACAATGTGAAACAATAAGGTAGTATATATTTTATGTATCATTGTCTTAAATCAGCCACATATTTACGAGATATATTGTATATCAAATATTTTTGCTAAAAATATACACTAGTGAGCTCTCCATTTGCCCTACTTCCATAGTTCTTACCAATGTGTAAGGGGTGTACTGGAATAATGCAAATTAATGGTTTTCACTGAGTTTCTGTTCATTTTTCCTACTTTACCCGCAGTCTGGGAAAGAGAACTATGCATCAAATGAAGTTTAATATTTATGTGAAGACATATTCTCAAGTCATTGCTTTGCAAGCTCGTGCCTACAATAATCAGACACAGCATAATTAGACATATCACTCATGAGCTGAAGTGTGCAGGCTTAGAAACGAAATTGCATCTGATCCCATTTTGAAGCTTAGAAATGTGCCCTGCCAATGACATCATCTGATTGAATAATAGATGCTGGCAGTGCTTTCACGGGGCAGGAGATTGACTGATTGATTGAATCTGACAATTTTAAAATGCATATGCACTGTAGTAATTACATTCAATTAACATTATCGAGGATAGAAAACACAATAAAGTCAAAATGGTTATTGCTATTGTGGTCCCTCTAAACACAAAAATGGCATGACAATGACTTACAGACAATACAATCATTTTACAGGCAACGAATGGCAGGCTGGATTTTGTTTTATGCTCTCTTCATTTATAAAAAGCTACAAATAGAGGCTACTTGCTACTTAGTAGCCATCTTTCCAATAACACTGCAGTATACTAAAATGTGTTTTTACCCACTGAACTCTTAAATGTTAAATCTACAAGGTGTTTATTGAACTGCCTCTGGTGTCATATGTGACTGCCTCTGATCAGTGTAAAATAATTTGGAACTGTGTTTTTAAAAGTGAGGATCATCTTAATATAGGTGACCATTTTTTCATTGGTCAGCCATTTATATACGCTTTCTGAAATGTATAACTTGAAGACTTGAAATGTATAACTTGTATGCAGATGACATTTTTAAATTACCCTCATTAGCCTTTTGTCGTTTTTTTAATGAGTTATGGCATTCCATTATACCAGGAGGTATCAGTGTAAAAAAAGACTTTGAATCAAAACTCCTGCGAGTAGTGTTGTGCTGTCAAGAAAATTGGCCTTGCATTACATTACATTACATTACATTTAGTCTGTAGGTACTTTTATCCAAAGCGATGTACAAGCGCATATCAAAGGCTGTTGGACCAACTACAGAACAGGTCGGATAAGGTAGTATTTACATAAAATATCAGTTGTCTACAGCCATAAGCATAAAGTCTAGTTCACATGGTAAATATAGGACAAGTCAGTCGGTAGAACATGTCAAAATAGAAGCACGGCATGATACAATAGATATGCTAACAGCTACAGCAGGGTGGATCCAAATGCAATATTACAGTGCTAGATGAAAATAGAAAGTACAACAACAGAGGGCAAGAATATTAAGACACACAAGTTATACATGAGTGATACTAGATTAGGGTACTTTTGCAGAGGAGTTGTGTTTGAGCTAGTCAAGGTACTGTTTGAAGAGTCTTCAGACTGAAATGGAAAATGAGCAGAGACTGAACAGTTCTTAAAAGAAAGGGGAGGTCATTCCATCACTCTGGCATTTCACTTAGGGCAGAAAGTTCATTGGCTTACTGCGGCCATATTCTTTGGAGTGGGAAATTTATTTGAATAACTTTTAATAAGGAGGATCTCCTGAACAAAGTTGTCCAAGGTATGTGCCAGTATATCAAATGACCTTGGAGGAGATCCAATGTAGGGGACTTGCTTGGCCTTAGAGACACATTTGTTCCTTGTGAAGAGATGTATATTAACAGAGATTATTCACAGCTCTGGTCAGTATAAGCAAAATATGGGGAATTTTTGTCAATCCATATACATTTTATAGGCATTTTCATAATAATAATAATAATAATAATAATAATAATAAAAATAAAAATAAAAATAAAATAAAATAAAATAAAATAAAAATAAAAACAGAACAATTACATAAGACTTCCAGCAGCTTTGGTGCCTGAACCCAAAATAAAAAAACGCACAGTACCAAAAACCTCTCCTGATCTCCCTCTAAATGAAACAGCCAAAGTGAGCTCTTAATGCCTCTTATGGTGGACTGGCTATCAGGCCTCAATGACATGAAGTACCTTTTGTGCAGACACAACTAAAGTGTCTGAAATCCTGAGCAGAGGTCAAGTGTTGATGAGAGCAAGAGGATTGTGGGAAGGGAGCTGCTGAAATTCCATGGAAGTGTTTTGTTATTGGTGCTGGCACTTGAGCTGAGGAAAGTGAAAATGAATGGAATGATTCAGAGAAAATGTGACCTGCTGGCAAGCCATCAGCATGAAACTGTCATCTGTAAAAGGGTGCCGAGAGCACAATGGAACAGTGACAGATTACGCCTCTGAGAGATTTGCCCTGGAGGACTATTGTAGCATATTGACTTGCGCTGGTTTCACTTAGCTTGTGGTTAGGCAGCTATGCCTCATCAATACACCTGCTCACCTTTCTCTGCATGGTTACAGAGAACTCCTGTTTCAGTCTTGTTTATCCTGTTTTGAAAATCAGCAAGATAGGCTGTTCTGGCTACACAAATAAATATATAATCAAGGTCATAACAACAGGTTCCTCAGGTTAGACTAGTGAAATATTCAAAGCCTTCCAGTTATAGTTCAATAACATTTTGAGCTCTTTGAGCAGCACATAAAATGAATGAATAAGTACTTTAAGCTTCCAAAAACATCAGACCAACCTACTGTGATTAAGGAGATTTAGCCTTTTTTCCCTCCCTTGCTAGGCATTTAGCAATCTAAAAGTAGCACATCAAGTGTTACATTTCCAAACCCAGTCATGACTTTATGGATATGGGACAACCCACCTATTCACAAAAAGTCCCTCCTTTCCATCTCAGCAGGCCAAGGTGAGGTGCATATCTTTGACAGTGATTTCTCACTCATTGAAAATACATTAATTATAATAGTCCATTCTTAGTGGATACAGAGACTTTTAAGAACGCCAGAGCACATCCCTGGCCTTGCTGACCCCTGCGGCCATGATGGATTGTGGGCCATGTGCACGCTGACAGAGTGGGAGGAGTCTCAGGAATAGGGTCAGAAGAAATGACAATACTCCTGAGACTGTCATAGACCCTGCGACCCAACCCTGTTCACATCATCCCGCTCTGTCTGCACTTTAAATATGATGAAGTCTCGGAGTTTGTTAAGATATGCATGCTTACTGCGTATGTGCATGTGTGTGTGTGTGTGTGTGTGTTTGTGTGTGTGTGTGTGTGTGTGTTTTATATATATATAAAACACAGCCAATCGCCGTCGGTGTGTGAGTGTGTGTATGAATGGGTGAATGAGAAGCATGAATTGTACAGCGCTTTGGATAAAGAAGCTATATAAATGCCAACCATTTATTCCTGCCTTTCGCCCAATGTATGCTGGGATAGGCTCCAGCCTCCCTGCGACCCTGTTCAGGATAAGCGGGTTAGGATAATGAATTAATGAATTAATATATCTATATTTTATCCAATTTGGCTGCCAATTGCACCCTATCTATACCAATTACCCATGTTATCTAGGATACACTGCATACATATGACCACGTCCCCCGGCAGCACAAATGGATCTAACGATCCGGAGAGTGACGCCTTCTCCTTTATTTATTTAATTATTTATTTATTGCATCAAATCAAAGTGAGCAATATCATGTTCAACTGTTTTACATACTGGCTCAAAGGGCCCCTTTTAAAGAAATCTAGAACATACAATATTTCTGCTTTTTCTTCTGTGAGGCCGTGTTCTCAAAATGTAGCCAACATGTTAGGGGGTAAAAACTGGATGGAAATCCTTTAACAGTTAAAAAGTTAATTATACATACATAGTATACCTAGGCAAGCATTTAAATGACAAATGAACTGCAGTGAGAAATTGTCACAAATAAAGAAAATATCACTTGGATATAGAGTGCCATGTTTACATTTTAGCACCAGGTTTATCTCCTCAGAATGAAACCATAAATATAAAAATAAATCGAATTATGTTCAGCATAATTTTTTTCCCCAAATGCGAGAATAAGTACTCCTACCTCAAACATGAAAGAGCCCGTCTGTATAGGCACATTCTGCCCGGAAATGCATACAATGTGCTCCGTATTTCACTGATTATAGTGTGGCAATTCCTTTCCAGCAGAACCCAGCTCACTGGGACCATTTCACAGTCAAATGTCACCTCAGTGACCTGACCCCACATCCTGAATGCTATCCTCCAAGTTGTTTATTGTTTAAAGACTTGAACAGCAGTTAACAAATGTGAAATCTCTTCCTGACAGTCATAGCCCATTAACATTTGATAGTTTCCAGTTTCCCTGCAAAGGTTTTTTAAGTGATGTTTTTGCCATTGCAGTTGAACTTTACCTTAGGTCTGTTCCTCTGCCTAAATACCACTGGCAAGAGAAGGTAGGACTGGAATCATGTTTTTCTTTTTGAGCTCATCAGCAAAAATCTGTTCTAAAAACTTCCATTTTTAAAGTAGTACCAAGGTTTGAAAATACTTGGTATTTTACTTTATATGAGGTAAAATAATGAATTGCGCTGTCTGTACGGCTGTTTACAGCTGTACCCTGTCATATCCACTGTGTAGTCTGTGACTCTAGACACATAAAACTGATTCACACGAGTAGGATTGAAGTCTACAGTTTGTAAAGCCTTTGTAAAGGGGTTAGGTTAGCTTTGAGCATTTTTAATATTATAAATGAATGCAACATCTACATTTAGTAGTCACTGTATCATAGACCTTGTGGTTATTTGTAATTACCAATGCTAATCCGATGCCAGCCTTGCATTCACATCACATGCCCTGCTAGTTTAAGGTCAACTGACTTTTACAGAATGTGTGAACAGACCATTCAGCCAGACAAAGCTCGTCTGCACACTGCCTTGAACATATTTCTCTATAAATATGCACCAACCACTAGTCAACATCTATTGAGCAATAGTGCTTGCATGTGAGAGAGTGAGAGAGAGAGAGAGAGAGAGAGAGAGAGAGAGCAGGGAAAGAGTGAAAAAGACCGATTGTTAGTTTCTTTGTTTTGACCATGGAAATGTCAGTACTGTAAGTAAACAAAGACATTGACATTTTGCAACAGAGGTACAAGCAATAAAAGCAAAAACTGGCTAGGATTTGATTTGAAGTAATGTGTGAAAAACGTTTTGAAATTCAAAGAATCATGGTTGACGTAAATTTGTATTACGTAAAATTATGAGTAAAGCATACAGAGCCATGCATGTTGCTTAGAACATATTTTATGTTGAGTGTATGAATCTTAACCAGAAGGGATTTATCTTCACAATGAATTAGGCTAATACATTTCCAATGAGCTAAGGCATTTTCATGAATCATAAGTCATAGCTTGTGTCTGATATATGGGTCAGACTCACAGACAGTTTCAGCAACGCGCTAGGAAAAGAGGTCATAGAAAGTACAGAATACACTAACATAGACCTCTTCTCTCTTTTAAAAAAATACATTATCTGTGGTGTGACAATATAACTGTAGTCCCCCTCTTCTAAAAATGTGATATAATTGTCTCCCCTGCTCTCAGCTTCCCCTCTCCTGCACCAGCCCTGCAGTTCCCCAAACAAGGCCATCATTCCTCACACATCCTGTATACTTATAATGCTCAGTGCCAGACAGCACTATCAATTGGACAAGGTTGCCCACACAAGGATAATTGACACGGAGCAACCCACTAATTGACATGGAGCAAATTAAATTGCTTAATTAAATTAAGAAACAATTAAAAGTGCAAAAGCACTCTTCAACTTGCTCACATACTGCAACTTATTTGATTAGTGTGTGACTGGCTGGTTGTGCACATACAGGTATAGCTCCTTATAGATCCCCTGATTTGATTGTCTGTTGAAGCATGGAATGACAGTGTCCAGTGTCCTGAGTTTTCCCCCTCCCTCTTATCCTGTATTGTTTTTTGTCCAATATTGTAGTAATTGTAATATAGTATCATTACAATTTTCTCAATGGCCGTAGGTTGTTGAGTTAATATTTTACCTCAAGATTGATATCCCCTATATTGTAATGATACTATATTACTATTTTCTCAATGGCCGTAGGTTGTTGAGTTCATATTTTACCTCAAGATTGATATCCCCTATATTGATATCTGGCTACAGAGCAGTTACTTGATGGTATAGCATTTTTTAGAAAACAGGTATTTGTTGAAGTATTGACCTAAAGTACGCTGTTTCTTTAAGGCACTCAGTATGGCTTCCCAGTTGACAACAATACAATGAAACAGATTAGGACATCAGATGCTCAAACAGTCCTTTAAGACCTACGTCATTTGATGTGTCTGTGCATACTCTTTATACATAAATAAAAGCACTATGTTCATTATGTAAATATGTAAATGACAATGCTGCACAGCAAAATGTGTGGTGTTAAATCAAGTCTGTTGGAACATATTTGACTCAGAGCTGCTTTAACATGCTACATCATGCTATGCGAATAAACACTGCGGCAATCTGTTGCCTCTTCAGTTTTCAATTTTCCCATGAATACAATGACAGCATCTGCCCTTGGCTGGCATATAAACCACAGGAAACAAGTAGCTGAACAACTCTCGCCACCTTGAAGACTTTCTGCTGCATTTTGATTAACTGCTCCATTATGTAAATGCAGCTAACAGCCTCACAAGTAATCTGTCATGCACAAGGAAATTTAAATCATTACAGTATATTGGCATGCCATTTTAAAAGACTTTAATAATGATTAATAACTGAAAAAAACAAAGGTTTGTTTTGAGCAATGTAATCCATCAATGGCATGAACATTGATGAAGGTAACACGTTTGCAGTATTCATAATTGCACATTCATGGCATACTTTTTATGGTCTGATAAGGGACTTTTCATATTTTATAATTGACAAGGGTATTTTGCATTGTGAATGTTGTGGAATAACTGCCGATATCTGGGGCCATGCAGAATATCAGACAGTGTTAAACAGGCTGAGAGGAGTAAACAGTCCTTCTCTGAGGCAGAGCAGAGTTCCAGGCACTGCCGAGAGGAGTCTGACGGGATCATGTGCTGAACACATGCTCACCATCACCCCCACCTAGGCTGAGAGTGCACTGAGATCATACCATCTGTGCTGCCTTAAGCCACGGCTGGGAGATCTGCAATTACTGCTCAGGATGAGAAACTGTTGAAACCCAAGATTACCCCTGGCTCAGCCGTTATTTTATATAAACCACTTTTTTAAAGTGTAATACCAACCAAGGCCTTCAGCTTCCATGTTATTGACAAAAGCGCATCACATGATCATATGGAAGCTGTACAACCTTTCTGTTGATTGGCTGTCTTATAAACACCCAATCAATATCAGTGCTGATGTTTTTTGAAGCATTTCATGGGGCTTCTAAAATTTGAATGTTTACTACCCCAATAGGTATGACTAAAGAAAATTTTTCTAGAAAAGACGGCAACCTATATGCAGCCAATATGCTGCGTGTTTGCAAAGATTGTTGTTATACTTAAAAAACATTTGATAACCATCAATTTGGCATATTACCCAGCCGTGCTTGCATTATGCCATACAAGACCAGTGGAGATTGACTGGGCAACACTTAATTGCTTCTAAGCAACAACAACAACAACAACAACAGCAATCAGCCATGAGCAGTGTATAACAGAACCACAGATTCACACTTCTGAATATACTAGATGTCTGGTGGTAGAGAGTAGTGAACAACATGTACAGTATGTAGGATGGGGTCATTGTCATGGTCTGTGTGCTGATTTCATACATCTGGAAATCAGTAAAGGGCAAAAGATGTAAAGCTGAGGATTACGACAGCAAAACTGGTGCTTTGCTTTCATATTAAAAAATACCTTGAATCTGATTTCCAATAAATTACCAACATGTCTATCATTTTAAGTGTAATCTTGCCACTGCAGATCATCCCGTAACAGAAAACTGGTACTAATGAACAGTAGGTGCCATTATAGGTTTCTCTGTGAACAGATAGCATAACTTTCCTGTCACTGGTATACATATATTAAATATTTGATTTAAGAATGATTCATGCGTGCCTTTCATTCAGATGGTGTGTATGTTGAATAAGTTCAGTATTGCAGTCAGGCAGCCATTAGTACTGGGCTGGCCCCTTAAACTGGCTGGATCTCCACAATGCTCCTTTCAATTCTCTTACAATTTGGCACTCACCACCTTCGGGGTCTGGCTATCTAAACACTATTGACTACAAGTCTCAGGACTGCAATAATTGAGAGTGAGCAGTCAGCAAGACTTGCATATGCATGTGAACAATGGTGAATCTAAAGAAACCCACCTGTGTCTGAAAATTCAGCCTTGACAAGGACATTCCTGCCCGGTGTCAGGTGACAACTTTTAGACCCCCAAAACAGAGCTTCTGCCAGCAATGGTGTTTTTTGTTTTGCTTGGGTTCATTTTACAGACCATCAGAAAGGTCTGAGTTTAGCTTCCCACTGCTTTGGACCTATATCACTTATACAGCTTGGGTCTAACTGGGTGTAAGGTCCCACAGCAGCTCAATTCACACATTTACACCATTCATTTATGGTAAATAGATTGCATTTATATAATGCTTTTAGGCAAAGCGCTTTACAATTGATGCCTCTCATTCACCCATTCACACACACACTCACACACCAACGGTGACTGGCTACCATCCAAGAAACAAACCAGCTCGTCGGGAGCAATCGGGTATTAGGTGTCTTGCTGAGGAACAGTTCGACACATGCAGGGCAGGGGTCGAACCCTCCGACTGCCAGACGACCACTCTTACCTCCTGAGCTAACGTCGCCATTTGACCTATGGTTTGTTTACTTTCTAATTGTGGTAGCTTAAACCAATATACTTTCTCTAAAAATGTAATGAAGCCAGCTGTATAATTATGTAATGTTACACTTCAGAACTAATTTTGTCCCAGTTATTCTGTTAAAAGGCTTGGTCAGAACCAGTGCTTGTTAGCTTCAAAACAAAATGCTTTGGTGGGCTGTGCAAAAGGTGGTGCTGGCAGTTTGAAAACATTGCCTGAATAACTGGTTAATCAGATTCAAAGCAATTTCCCCATAGGCAAACATCTGGAAACTCTTGAATACCCCACATGTAATGGTCATGTTCAACCTACCACAAAACATGACCATCTTTGAACAAGGCTATAATAAAACAAATGTTTCTCTGGGGTGGGCCTGTCTGCCCTTTGTGTATTCACCTGATTACTGTTTGTTCACACTGCGGTGGTTGAGGAAACATGATCTTGTTCCTTGGCAATAGTTTATAAACCAAGGTGTGTATGGGTGAGGCATCTATCTTATGTTCAGATCAGCTGTAAAAGCTAAAAGAAAAATGTATGTTGCCAATCTGTTTGGTTTGTATAATATACTTGGGAGTCCTACTACTATGTACTGCAAGCATTACAAATAGGATAAAGGAGAGAGCTGCTCTAAGATAAGATGATAGAATACATACGACATTATTTGTGTTGTAATTTCAATAAACAGGAGAGGAGTAATACAACTGAAAACATTTTTACTTCCTACAGACAAAACATCACTCATCGAGAGTAGGCTCATGCACTGTCTGAAGGACGATATACTGACTAACTGAATGCTGGACAGTTTTTCCTAATTATTTTAGTGACCTGGAAATATAAATAACACATATTGTGATTGGATGTCAAGTGAAGGCTGAAACTTCTGTATATATTTACTATTTTTGACTATTCCATTGTCCAAAAATTTACATAAATCTGCGATTTTACAATAGGCTTCATGTGTTTTCCTTTCGATATCAATTTCACAGAATGTAATTAATATTCTCACCTTTCATTCGCAATTTTTCTTGGCACAGACTGTTCATAAGGTGTTAGGGTAAGGTGCATATATTTTACGTTTTCACTCAAATTCTTCTTACAAAGCAAGAATATTGTGACAGTGTGCATTGCATTCAGACATAGTAACCATATAAAAATATACAGACGAGTCCTCATGACCTGTGGTGTATTCCTCTTCTGCTTGCCTGCTGAGACCTGGACGAGGGCCTACTTGCAAACAGTGAATTTGTTATTTTTGAAAGACATTCCCATTAAACCCCTGTGCACTCTTTAAATCCAACTTTAAAGTTACAATTTAATTTGCAAATAAATAGCCATTTAACTCCAGTCTCAAATTCTTAAATTAAATTCTTAGCCAGACTCCAATTCTTAAAGTTCAGACAGTACAGAAAATAACATGGGTGTCTGTGTATACATTTGTGAAGCCAGTAAGTAAACCATCAGTGTCATAGACATAAAGACCGGATACTATTACGGGGATGTATAATACTTGTCCAAACAAAAGAAAGTCTCCCAGATAAAGTAGCTGCAGAAGTGTAATGCCTTATGAATATTGCCTTTATGAAAATATGTTTTAAAAAAATGAGAATTAAAAAATGGGAACAAATAAGCACTGACAGCTTGGCTAATTGCAAGCACCTGAGGAATAGAACGGTGGTGATGGTGAAATTTACAGCCATGTGGTGTGCATCACTTACTGGTGTCCCACAATGTATGCTACCCCAAACACAGCTGCCTCAGTGGAATGGAGAGAATGAAAGTAAACAGTATACAGAAGGGTTTATTTCTGAAGAGCACAGCATAAGAATCTGAAAGGCAGTACAATAGTGACATTGGAATGTGGGTTTAAACCTTTGAGAAATCAATAAAGTTGTAATATTAAAATACACCTTTCCAAATGCAGGTTCAAAATGGCTGTCAACTGATGAAATAGATTTCAATATGTTTCCATGCTGTTCTTTAGTCTTTTCTTCTATTTGAAAAAGCTATTAAATGTCTTGTTTCCTCCCACATTCAAAGACTTGCATGTCAGGTTCGGAGTGCTCCTGCCATATGTGGATATTTATGAAGAGTACCAATAATTCTGGAGCCCACTATGCCCACTTATCTTATCTTAATGCCACAGTAATTTTTCTAAAAATGTAATATTATAAATGATACGTTTCCTCCCAATGCAACTGTCTTTTTTTATTAACATATTTTCATTTTAATGGAATGCATTCATTTCTTAGGCTTGTTAAAGATTATATCGCAGTATTCAGTATTGTCTGTTTTTAAATGACTGTGCGACACTTCAATAAGCTTTTACTGAAGTTTGAAAAAAACAACAACATTTGAAGGTGGAATATACTTCTGGAGCTGTGATGCATGTGACCTCTGATTAAAGCTGATGTTTTTGATGCCTTGCAGAGCAGGAAGGGGAGGGGGCTGTCTATTACTGTTTCCCATATCCATTGTGTAGTCCTGGTAGGGGTAGTGACTCATTGTGTGAAGAAACATCCTATCTACCGGAACAGGGTGAAATCAATACTTAATTATCCTGTGAGCTTCGTGCTCTGAGTAGGGTATGGTAGATGTAGAATGGTAGTATATTCCTGCAGTCTTTTTTTGTGGGGGTTTGTTTTTTCCATAAAAAATGGTGATGGAATTTTTTTGAAATAGCTTCCGTTGTGTCTGCAAAGCATACATGGCACTAAATTCTTAATGAGATCATGTGTAATTTTGTGATAAAATTTTAAACAGGTCATGTTATTTAGATTATATGGGTCCCTCCTCTGGAGTAATTTACTACCATAGCATCCAAGATGGTGAAATGAGATTCTTAATGGGATTATAAATTATCATTCGTCAATAGGGGGGTTATAAACAAATTGCATTTAAATGAGGTGACATCTGGTACCTTCTCGGCTCAAAGGCAGACCGGGCACCTGTGGCAGGAATGAGTTCTATGCAAATGAGAATGATGTCACCTTCAGTGTTCAGATTTATATCGGACAGAAAGGAAGTGGTCAAGACTTCACACCCAAAGGAACTGCTCTTCCCTACCAAGGTTGCAGTCAGGGGTTGGGAAAATGTGAAAGCCAATGTCACAGTTTTTAATCCTGCTTCCGTGACCTCTCCAGTAATGTGTTTATGTCGTGGAGAACAGGGCTCTTCTCCAGCATCCACCCTTAGGTTCTGGTGCTTGTCATTTCAACAGGGTTATGGGAGCACTGAGAAATCTAAAAATAATTTGTTTATAAGTCGTAAAAGATGGCTCTTCTGTAGTGTTTTCATGCTTTATGAGTGTTTAAGAGAACATTCGGATGTGAGACACTTGTATCGTCTCTCTTAAGATGAGTGACCAGCTGGTGGGAAAAAAAAACAACTAAAACACAAAGAGTTCTCGTGGTAGTGAAAACATTCACACATAGGCGATTCTCCCTCTAATCTTGGTGAGAACATAATGCTGGGGAAAACAACACACTCAGAGTGTCTATGGCCTTGACCACCTCCGGTTATTTTCTACAGATGATTTTCGTAAGAAAATTGAGAGGGAGCTCAAGATGCTTTTATGCACAAACTGTATTCTTCTCTGATTGTCGAGCTCCTGCACAGGTGAGCCACTGCTCCCGCTTGTCTTTTTGCTCTTTTGTGAATAATATTGAATGAGAATGTGGCAATTTCCATTATTGAATGGGAAAATCTATCAATCCCAAAATGAATTATGGCTCAACTCAACTCTCACAAATCAATAATGGGGTATTCACAAAAGAGTTTACCTGTAAAAATGAAGCAGATTTTTTCCCCCAAGATACTGTTCTATAGCTATAGTAGCACTGGTTTTGGATAAATAACCTTGCCTGCTGAGCAGTTCTCTGATGTTTTGGAATGAATGAATAAGGAAATAAAACCATGGTCTGCTCTGTCTACCAGCCCACTACATACTGTAAATAAAGCTTATATTCCCTTGGTTTGTGCAAACAACTTTTCTGATGATTGGTTCTGTTAAGCACCTCCAATGTACCTTTTTTCTTTTACATGTCCATTATATTCAATGAATATATGCTTGCTTACTGCTGTGGCTTACTGCTGTGGTATAACTGTTCAAAAGTTAAGTGATATTTAAGCAGGGGGATAGTTCCTGTAAACACACACCCATACGCTATTGCAGTCAATGTTTGGCCCAAAAATTGCTGTTCCTATGCTCAAATATGGCATACCCCCAGAGAATAAGGATTATTTGACTTGTCTCCATAGAGGAACCATTTTCACTTCTTCATGGAACCATCTATCGTAGGTACAGAATGAAGAGTGAAGGCTCCCAGATGAATAAACCATTTTGTCTGACAAAGAACCCTTGAACTAGATGGGGTTCTCCTATGGAATCAAAGGGTTCCTTTGTAGGCTGTATGCATCAAAAAGGGAACAGATGTAGTCCATTTTCTTTTCCTTCAAATATATCCTGCTATCCTGTTTGCCTTCAGACTAGACTGAGGCTGAGTTGATACACATGCATTGCTCCCCCTGTCAAATTCATGGCTGCTTGTTTGAATTTACAGAGTTGTCGACACCCAATATGTCAAAGAACTAATTTCCTGTAGCAAAACAGCAAAGCTCAAATTGCACTTAATCCAGTAAAAATAGTGTGTGACACATTCATCTGCTGTTGCTGGAAACATGTAATGGGATCTCCTGCAACCAAAGCTGGGCTGGAGGTGCAACATTTATACTGTATCAAACCAGCAATGAGTATTCTGTGTGGCTCACTGGTTTAGACAGTGCAGATGCCTGATTTGGTGAGCTTGTGAGCAATGCTCCTCTGATTTTTCACTGAAAAGACAATCAGAAGAACCTAGCAGGCCAAGGTGCCGGTGGATTACAGCAGTAATGTTGCGTGGCGAGGCAGGCTTGGCTGGGGAAGAGACTGCCTAGATCCACAGAGGTGGTTCCTAATGAACTAAATCTCATTAAAAGGCAGCAGATGAAAAGGTCAGATGTACCAAAGTTGTGGCATGTGATTATTAACCAGCTTACCAATTTTAGTAAGGGTCACACATTAGCAGCCAGAAGGGTCACACATCCTGCATTGTACTGAATTTTCTAGACTGAAATATATGCTAGAAAGCAAAGTATACAGTTTGACATGCAGGGAACTGGCTAGTAATTAGGCTAGGAATCTTCCTGGAAAGAAGGTCAACAACAAAATGTCACCTACTTGTTATGCCAATCAACTAGCAGCAATCATAGAATACCACAATATGTATCATTCAAAATAATATGATAAAAATAATAAATAATTAATCATACAAGTAATATATGTGTTCATAAGATCCCTGAAAAGGTCTTTTTTTCTATGCCAGGTAATCAAAATACTGCTGTTCATAAATTACTAAGATTTTATAGTTGCTGTTTCATCTGTAATGTTGCTCCGGGTTTGTGCATTCATCTCCTCACCTGGAGGGAAGATGCACTTTGACTGAAATTTCACGGACTCGTCGTTCAGTGTGTTGATCTAATGTCAGGAATTCCGTTTGACATGCTGCTGTGTGTTAAACAGGTGTGTTGGACAAGCACAGTGTTTGCTTGTGAACTGGCTTTATTACTGCCACTTGTTGACAAGCTCTAACAGAGGAATGCAAACTGCTTTTCCCACAGGAAAAGGAATTGTTGTTGTGACTCTCCTTGCAAGAATAATCAGAGACAAAATATAGTTTTGAGGCCCTGACTGAGGCTTTTCCTGAATTAAAATTAGATTGGCATTGACAATGGAATTTATTCTGTACTTTACCGAAAATGTGAAGAACTGAACCAAACTGAAACTGAGATTGAAAATCTAAATATCTTATATCTGAAAATCTTATAATCTTGAAGGAAACCATGAGTTTTGTGAACCCATAATACTGCACCCATAATATTGTTTCTGTGTGTGTGTGTGTGTGTGTGTGTGTGTGTGTGTGTGCGACTGTGTGCGTGCGTGTGTATCTGAACTGTATAGGCTGAGATGGGGACTGTTACCACAGAGAGAATTCCATCATCTGAAACCACAGCATTTTGAAACCATGGTAACATAAAAAAGGTGAAAGCACACATAACATATGCACAGGGAATGCAACATAGGTGCCTTTGTCTGCATCAATTCATTCTCCAGGTGTTTCTCTTCAGAATCTGGGGAAAGCATATCACAGTCTGGGTGATAAGAAGTGCAAGCCCCTTTTGGTAGTAGTGCTTTCCTCCTGCAAGGCAGAGTGAGTTTGGCAGTTGCACAGATGAAAGAAATCTGTGGAATGGAGCAGAGATGCGCTGTTTGAGAGCGGAGAAGCCATGTGTCAGGTCGCTGTGACAGCCATCTGAAGAGTGCTTTTGAACGCAATGCGTCAGGGTGGGTGCAATGGCTGCCCTGTTGTCCTCATTCATTCTGAGTGATCAGTCGTCACTTCCAATGGACGGAGAGCGGAATGTGCCACAGTGACAAATTACCCCAGTGCAGTTACTAAGAGTGCCCATATCCAGGCTTTTACACGTTTCACTTTCTCCAGAATTACAAATAATAAACCATCTGTTTTCCCAATGGAGCCTGTGCTAATTAAAGGAGGTAGCTATCCGTACAAAACTGAAATGTTGTTTGGAACTCATAAATTTGAAATGACATGAGAATACACCAATTAGAATATTCATAATTTCTGCATTGGATTTTCAATGTGTCTGACTAATATAATAAAGCACAATAAAGGTCTGTGGTTCGGTGAATATTAAGGATTTGTTTTAATGATGTGATGCCATTCTGTGTTATAGTTAATTATGCATTTTTTAATAACAGAGCTACAGTATAATGTGACTGATCTGATTTACATGGAAAAGAATGGAAGAGCAATTGCATTTCATTCTCATATTCAATAAGAGCATCACTAAGGACAACATTGCCAAAGGATATAGAACTACAGTAAATGAATTCAAAACCCAAGATATGAGGAAAGGGAACAATCTTACACTTGTGGACCATAACTCTGAAGATGACAAAGGGAGAAATCAAATTAAAATTCAGTATTTCAGTATATTTTATTGAGTGACTTTGACGTGTTGCAATAGTAACCGAGACAAATGCTTCCTTTCATTTTTCTACTTTATAACTATCACTACTTTATTGTTATGCTGGTCAAATTGTGAGGAATTTGAAGTGCACCTGCAAAGTGCACCTGTTTATGAGTATATTTTCACTAAAGACTAAATATTTACCTTTTTCATATAACAACTCTTTGTACAATTCCTGTCATTTACAGAATAGCGCCTCACGGTATCTTTACCCTGTCTCCTGAAGAAAGAGAGGAGCCTTAATTGTAACATCTGGCATGTAATTGTTTGGCCCATCGGTCTGTCTCTACCATGTGAACTGCTCAAAGAAACTGGTGGCCCTAATTATTATGCAACTAGTACTAAAAAATATATGAGAAAAAAACAAAAACAATATGCACGCATTACTGTGTTGCTTTTCAATCAAAAGTATATTCTTGCTTTATTTAAGCTTCTTTCCAGGTGCATGCTACTTTAATATACCAGACACTGAGCTCAGCACTGGAATATCTCTCTGTGATTTGTGGAAATGAACTTTGTGCAGGTGGAGGGCTGTTGTATATGAACAGTCACTCACAGTCACTCACAGTGATTAGTAATTCTGCTTGGCAGAGCTTGGCAGATATTAAAAGTTACTAAGTGATATTCATATGGATGCCAACCTGTTTTTGAAAAGAAATTGGAAAAGAAGGCACTAAAGTCAATCACATGCAGGCTATATTAAGTAGATCTGCCTGCCAAGCAACTACAGCATGGTACAACAGGAGAATATAATTTTAAAACATTTCTGAAATAAATTTCACTGTATACATATGAATAATTATCCTAGCAGTCAGATCAAGATAATAAATGCCAAAAGTACAAATACAAACATGTACTGCACCAATCATTTTTCTGTGTCTTAGATTTAACTGGTGCTTGTATTTTAAGAGCTTTGTTTCATTTCTCCTTTGTTTCATTTCAAATGATATTATTTTCCCTTATATAACAGATCAATAATCCTTCAGTGAATTGGGAGATAGGGGCTGATTTGGGAGTGGGAGTCCCTGAGATAATCTGTTTGTTTGAAAAATGGATTATTAAAATAAATGAATCTTAGCAGAAATTCCTCACGGTTCCATTACAGCAGTGCTCTAATGGATCGAGGCTGCTTTTGGAAGGTAGTGGTGGGGCTTGGCATTCATTAAAAACAACAAAAACAGTACAGTGGGTATGGGTCTGTTTCTGGGGGGAGGGAGAGGGGGGCATCACAAGAAGCTGTAGCCCAGGATCCGTCAGACTGCTGCATTTTAATTACAACACTCTACGGAGACCAGCCACACTATGTTCCATAACAGTACTCTATGTGGCTAAGAAAACAGAATTACTGCTAATTCTGAAGTCATTAGCATTTCAGAAAACATGAGCAACTAGAAGAGTGTTTAAGATGAGGACAGAATAGATATTTTTAATGTGTACATATAATTACTAAGAGAATAAAATGATGTCAAAAGACTTGAACATCATCACAGTAGTCCGCGTTTTATGTGCACATTTTGGTGGGAGCTTTCAAGTTGTGCTCATAATATGTTTTTAATAGAGCTCTGTCCTTGATGGTAATTATAGTAATCTGTTTGCTTCTTACAGTTCCAGGGCTCCGGGGAATCCAAATGGGGTGTATCCATCTGATTTTGCTGCATAAGGTGACAGCACAACAGCTTAATGGAAGGATTTTTATGACTCCATATGAGACGTGAAAATATGAGCTAGCTTTCTTTCTTTCTTTCTTGTTTGTATATGCGCTGGACCAGCATATTTGATGACATTAAATAATCATCATATTTGACATCTGGATTAACCTCTTCATGCAAGCCCCCTAGTGGTCATGATGCCAGCATCCTGAGACTGCTCAACTCAGGCATTCAGTGCTCCTGCAACCTAACTATGAGTGGAGGCAACAGACGCTGTGTTCTAGCTTTATTAGTAGATGATACATAACAACTACTACTTGGTCAAGTGTTCAAGTTTTTATCTGTATGATCACTCTGGCACTTGGAACCGTATAGTACTTCCCTCTAGGGTTTTCAGTGTGCTTGTCCCTGGTTATGATTTGCACTTTATTGTATGTTGAATAAGAGTGTCTGACAAATTACTATAATGTAATGTAATGTAACAACTAAATCAAATATGGAAGTGCCACCGTGGCCCTCTAATTCGGTCAGGAAATAAGCACCCCCTGCCCAGTCTCATTTGCAACTAGAACGATAACAATAACATCCATCTGTTCATAAAAATATTCTTTCACCAACAAAAATGTGTATTCCGATATAGCAACAAGGTAAAGGCAGAAGTATCTCGAAGGTATTACTATACAGTGGTAAAAAAGCTGCTCACTGCATAGTCAAATAAATGAGAGGAATTATTGTGTCATGTCATTCTACTATCAGTAACTATGACTATATATGGAGTAAATATACAACCATTGGTTTTACATGCAAAGATGCATAGCATGTACAATTGTAAAAACAGAAATGTGACTGAGCACAGCGTTTGTACAGTCATCCATAGCATTACATATTAACATGCAAGCACTGAAGTCATGACTGTGGTTTCCCTCTGCCTTTTGGATTTTTAGCCATTTTGGATAGATTTGAACATGTTTTACATTTATGACACTCCATATTTCATTGGCAACTAAAGAAAAACAACTTGTTTGTTTTTGTGGCACTTTATTTATAACTGGATTATGAAAATAAACTAAACTAAGTTAGTGTTGTAAATATGAAGAAGTGTCTTGCTTCATTTAAGCCTCTTTCCAAGTCTCTGTGATGCTCACACCCGGAGTTATAAAGCCTTAAATACAACACTATAAATAGGTGAGGATTGGCCAGATTTTCCATCGGCAGAATGTGTTAATGGACTGTATGCAATTTTGCAAGAATTATGAAAGTATTTTGATCAAGTAAAATTATTAAGTGAAATTATATATTAAGACTGTATAATAATAGCACAGTGCTGAACAATTTGTTTGATACCTGTAACCATTGCGACATATGCCATAACAAAATTTATATCTACTAAACGATAATTCTAGAAATAATGAAAATGGGAACACATAATAGTTCATTATAATGAATAAGTCAGCCCTCATTATATTGTTGTTAGGAAGGTGAGAAACTTATTTTTACTGCCATCTAATTTGAATAAATCATTCTGCTCTCCTAAATGCATTCATGGAAGTAACAACTGACTGAGGCAAATACTGCATGACATAATGTAATTCCACACGCTTTGAGTTTGTACAGTTCTAGTGTACAATCAAAGCCTAAATGCCTCTTTTCTTTCACTGAGCTGGGCATATATAAAAAGCTATATTATACCATTTTATCATACTATGACATTTTCTTGAAAAAACATACTGTATGAGCCACTGAGTGGAGACTCTTTCTTTTTATTTATTTTTCTTTCAAGAAAAAAATAAATAATTCTGAACACACCCAACATAGTTTTGGAGCTTGGAAATGATCAGTGCTTTCACTTTTATGCACAGTGCATGTGGCTTGTCTGGCGGCTTTCCTTACACACATTGAAACACAATAGTTGCACTTCCCTGCTGCTGTGTAGGCTAACTCATTCAAAAGAATGAGCTAACGTTATCTCAGCGCCCCCCATAAAAAACCCATATCCCCTTGAAAACCACATATCCCCTTGAAAAACACTCTTTCTACACACTCAAGTCATTTGAAGAACATCAGCTCTAAAATTGGTCTGGAATGACAGCAGTTGAGCAGGGAATTTTAGATTAATCTCTAAAGTTACTGACAGCAGTAGCCTGCTGCAGTTTGCGAGTAGTCAAACAGATGTTTTGCCATGGCTGCAATTTTAACTAAAAAAAATCATCCGACTTTGACAACTTTCTTTCTTTCTATGGGTCCGTTTCCTCTTGAGATCGGAAGAGGCCCACAGGTTGGTTGGGTGATGTAGTTCAATAACTGCTGTGCATCAATGAGGTTCGCCCTCATGATTTCTCCATTCATACGCAAACAGCAGTGTGGTCAGAGAGAAGCCCAGCTGCTCTTCTCCTGAGGGAATATTGTTGGCAGACAGAGTGGCCAAGTCTTCTTAACCTCACCGATACAAAGCCATACACTTCTGAAATAGGTAGTTTGGTCTGTTGTTATTATGTGTGCCTGCTGTATTGATATTAAGGATGTAAATGAGCTGTCATGTTGACACAGGACAGGCAATTGGAACTAAGCGCGGAACAGATTTAACTGTTTATTAACAGTTATGCAGTCAAAGTTCAAGTGCTTGTGATCAGAGTTTGTGGTGACAGGACAGGCGACGATGGGAAACCCGGGCAGACAGGGCGATGTGGACCAGGCAGAGTGAGGTTCAGGGTGAGCGAGGGTCGAAACCAGGAAGTCAGTCCAATGGGAGTAGGAACGGGGAATTGGACTGACTTCCTGAGCCTGGAGACTGGAAAGAGGAAAGGATATGGAACCGGAAACAGAGGAACATGTAACAGGAAGCAGGAACACAGGACACAGGTAACCAGGAAGCGGAAGCAGGTAACAGCACAAAGCAGGAGACATAACAATCTGGCAGGGAACAGAAGGAAACAGGCAGACTATATAGAAAGATAAGGAGACACAATGTGATTCAGGTGAGTGCGATTATACATTAGAAAACAAATAACAGGTGCGAGGGGCGAGACTGGGAAACTGGTGAGTGCACACGTAAAAACACGGAGAGAAAAACACAGAAACTGGGAAAACAACGAAACAAACAGGGGCACACAAAACGTGACAGTCATGCTTTCGCTGTATGACCTGGCTGTGGGTGAGTCAGGAATCTGTGATTGCATCCCCTGGTTCCAACAAATATACATTTTGCTGCTGAGATTACTGTCCATGCCTTTTTGTATCCAGAATTGCATAAAGGTACTGTAAACACACTGTAGGCATTGGAAATTAGGCATTGATCCCCTAATAATTCAATTAAGCTTAATTAAATGACATTGATTTTGTGTTATTTTATATTCAAACAAGCTTGAATTTATTTTAACCTATATATATATATATATATATATATATATATATATATATATATATATATACATTTATTTTAATGTATTTATGTCTTTTATCACTATAATTTATTTGCTTATGTAGTAATCTGTCCAGGTAATTGACCTTAGGAAGAAATAAGCCAGTTCTACCCGCCCAATGCATTCCTGGGAACACAATGGTGTATACATGATGGCATTGTAACATTTTGCTTCCTTTCCTTTTGTATTCATAATGTATCATACATAGAAAATAAAATGTGGGAACATGTGAAAAATAGAAAGCATTTCATTGTGGTTTTCATTGTGCCTTATTCATGATATGTGTATACAGATGATCTTGGGGATACTTAAAGAATGTTAGCTATTCTCTGCAGAAACCTGTTTTGGGCATCAATAGAAATTGTCTATTCACACACCCAGTTGTTTGGAGTTTCTGTGATCATAAAAAAACAAATGGTTCAAAGTGTGCATACAGAATTAACCATCATGTCTAAAGCATTATGTGCTTTGAATGTCAAGATAAAAGCATGCTAATGACTAAGCCTATTTGTCTGCTGTATTGGCTTGAGGAGTATTAGAGGAACAATAGAAGGTTCTACTGTAGTTGCAGTATCTCCAAGTGCATTTTGTGTATGCATAAAATAATTGAAAAGCATTGCAGGTAGTCTATGGGAAATGCAGCAAAGATCTCTGAATGAAACAATGATTGGCATGGAAATAAGAATTTGGCTTTTTCAACTTCAGCTACTTTTTTACTTTACATTTGTGTTTATCATTGCAAGTACTGAATTGTTCTAAAAAGTTAAATATTTCAACACGTCCTATCAAAAGTTAAATTATTTTATATAACATCCAGTGAAGCTATGGAAAGCAGAAAATATGTGCATCCAACTCATGCAGTCTGTCTCTTGGAGTTATTATAACCTGCAACTTTTGCTGTAAAAAATGCACATTTAGCAAAAAGCAAACCAGTTTTACTCAGCAGAGTAAAACAATCATCATTTGTTTCAAATACAAGAAGTAAGCAATCTGATTCATTTTTAAAACTGATTTTTGAATTGCTTGCCTATAAGTACATCCAGTTTGCTTAGTTTTCTGGGTTGCATTGGACATAAGACCAGGACATATCAATTTCAAACATAGAAAACAATTTTTTGATTTGTCTCTTCTTTACAGTTTTTGTTATAAATTAGCATGGCACATCATTTGATTATTTATACATTTGCTAAACCTCTGTTTGAAACATCTTCACCTTGCAAAAGAGGTACCCTTAAACTGCCAAACACAGGGACATTGCCAATATTTGTTGTTTTTACACTTGGTTGACCAGTTCTCTTTTTTAGATAGCCAGTTAGCTGTTGTTGTCTCAACACATCGGTCACTAAGTTATACGTAAGAGACAAGTCAAAATGAGCCGCTTGACTGTATGTTCACTGTTTATGGAAAATTAGGCTTAGGTAGGCTACATTACTGATGGTTCAGTAATGGAGTTTTCCCCTTTAGTGCACCTACCATAGCAAGGCTTGGTTTCATAGTTGTATTGCTCTAACAGAGTAGGGCCTATATTGTAGTCCTGTAGCTCCACTGGTAGTGCATGGCACTAACACTGCCAAGGTTATGGATTCAATTCCCACTCACTGATGCCAGCCATACTGAAAAATATATGTGCTCATGGTGTTGTATGGTACTTTGGATGAAAGCATTCATAAAATGGCATATATTCAAATGTAATGGTGAAGCATGAGCTATTGATAGGTATTAGACTTTTAGTTTATAGCCCTCCCATCCAGCATCACCACCAGCCGCCACTGTCTTGGACTGTGCAAGTTGTCTCTGAAATGAACTCGGCATGTTTGCCTTCACTGTGAAGGTTACATTTGAAGTTATCTTATCAAAGACATCCGGCAGATTGAAATTCCTTTCCTTGTTTCCTGCCAAAATGGAGGATCCAAGGTTTTTCTGATCACTGGTGTTAATACACTGTCTGCACTTGTGCTTATATTTTTCTTTTTTGCTTGACTTTTTTTCTTTGGCGGCAGTTGTGTTGTCTGAGGAAGGAATAGTTGCTTGGAAGTGACAGCAGGAATTCAACCTGCAAGGTTGAAATGGAATGGATGCACATCTGAGGACAAATTGTTCAGTGAGGTGTTTGTACATTGTGCCCTGTTCCGCTGCCTGTGGCACTGAACAGGGCACAACAGTCGGCATAAACATACTGTGTACTGTGTGTACTGTGTAGGAAGCAAGTCCCAGTTGCAGCATACATTAGTTGGACAATGTTATATACTTTCAACACGACCATAGAATGTATTTATGAATAGTGTTGCATTTCTGTATATGAATGTAAAATAGCATCAAGAAATGTAAACATTTATTTTCAAATATTTTCTTTTCAAAGAAAAAGTGAATGGACATTAAAAAAAAAAGATTTCCATTAGAATAGGACTTTAATTCAGTGACTATTCATAACAGTCCAGCACTGATTCAGAGTAATTTGCATGAAGCATTAATCACAGCAGATATGGTCCATTAAAATCACTGACATGATGAAATGTAGTGACAGGTGTGTGTTGTTTTTTGAGACCTTTCCCTCCTCTTAACCAGATGTTTCAGCTTCAAAATAGACAAATAGGGCCAGATTTACTAAGTCATATACGCTGATTTTCATGTGCACATATGACGCATTCTGCCCAGGAAACATGCATTGTATGTATCAAACTGGCACACGGGGCTGGAACCACAGTATGCATGTCATCTACTCATGAGGGGATTCCACCATTTCTACCAGAACATCTGACATATTTATGACATTTTAAATGTCATTTTCACACCTTTATTCATAAATTGATTGCTTCTTTCCCTACTTGATTCCTTTCTTCCTTATAAAATACACTATGTTTGCTGGCTGCTTAAAGCTCAATGTAAATAAAATATGTAACTCATTTACATTCATAGTACTGTTGAAGGTTGGTATGTGACATGGTTTGTATAAGCTGCCACCAAGGGCACAACATAAATAAACCCCCTTTAGAACTGCCACCCTATCCTTTACCTTTAACATGTGCATGCATCTAAAGCAAGACTGGCAATCGTTGTGTGGATAACATTTATTGCTACAGTTTTTGTCTTTAAACTGAAAATGTGACAGTTTAGGCATTGTAATCATGATTCATCATTATGCATGAATTATGTATGAATTGCTGTATCTTTCACAGATATATACTGTAAAGGAGCCTGCACAGTTATGGAAAAACTCCTCGTGGACAGATGAGACCAAGACAAGCAGGACTGGAAAAGATACTCAGCACCTGGTGGGTCACAGTTTTCAAACAGTCGTTGCATGTCAAAGGATATGTGATACGACAGTACTAAAAGTGTATAATTTAATTTACACAACATTAATATGGCTCAAACATTATGGTGCCCTGAAATAGAGAGACTATGTATAAAAAGTAAAAAGAACATTTTTTACATAGTGTAGAGAATCAGATTTTCCCATTGATGCACACCAGCTGTCAATACGAACCCATCTGAGGTATGTGTAGCAGGCAGATGCAGTATGTGTATACAGTCTTGCAGCCCACACCCTGGTATGTCATTGGCCAGCCCTGAACCTTCGCCCCCCATGAGCTGGGATGAAATGAATTGGTGTGGAGGGTTTATTACACTCATGTCAGCAACATCAATCTATGTACAGTTTGCCCATGAAACCTAATGAGAAACTGTAAATGAAATATTGGACAGAAATTGTAATTATTTGCTTGTATTTGAAATTACACACCACATAGTGTTACAATCATCTATGCAACTTGCAGAAATAGGATCGTACATACATATAGCATGTGGCATACAGTAAACAGGTTTGTGTAGTATAGAAAGGTAGTCAAAGTCTTCTGTGTTCCCCGAGACTGGCTTATTGAGACTAAAATGAGCAAGCAGCTACTTATTTATTGTTGACAGTGATTCACATATTAATTCTCCAACGGTTGGTGTGGGAAGTAAAAGATACAATAAATCTGTTAAAGGAGTTGTTTGCAGTGTGCCAGGAATGTAATATAATTGTCATGAATAGGCTTTGTACTTTCCAAATGATAACCTTAACAATGAAATGGTGCAGATCACATGGTTTATACTGTTGTAAATTGTTTTTAATTACAATTTTGAATCCTTTGAAGATTTCTGACTGATATATGAGGAAAGGTAGACAGCTTCCTCATCATGATGATTTACTGCAGTTTAATTTCAGTGCACTAATGAATACTGCTCCCACAAACCTAGTTAATTTGATATGGATACATTTGGCCAGAAATCCATAACAAAAGTACTTGTTATTTTCATACTTTTTATTACTGTATTTAAAAAATATTATATAGCTAAGCATGTGTGGATTTGATAGCAACTCTGCTGCAACTATCTCTCTTTAAATGGGATAGAGATCTTTTTTTATATGCATACTGACACAGTACATTTAAATTGAAAAATTGAACTTTTCTGGAATGAGCACTTCCTGGTAAATATGCAGAGATGTGTCCTAAGATGGATTTTTTATTGTTTTTTATTTATTTATTTTACTAATGAATAAATGAAATCACTTACTGAAAAGTTGAGTGCTAATTTCAGTCTCAACTGTGATGTAACCCAGAGACATGTTGAAACTTGACATTCGCAAAAGAAGCCTTTGAGTTTATCAAAGAAACTGTTTACCTTGGATCCATGCCCTATCATGACAGACACAAGTATGGTAAATACTTTGTGACCGCACACCTATGCACTGTGCAACATAAGAATGTTATTTTATGTACTGCAGGGTGAAGTAAGGTTTATTTATATTTCAACCGCACCTACTGTTGTCTATGCCAGTGTATTTGCCCAGTTGTGGAGGTTTGAGGGGAATTTCCGACGGTGCACGCAAGGACTTACTTACAGTTAAATTTGGATGCCAAATCCTTTGCAAGTGGTAGGATGTTTTTATTTGAAAAATACAGTTTGGTGAGGCTGTGTTTGTGAAAGAGAAAACAAACACTTTTTGTGGGTCAAAGTTAAGGACAAATATTGATTTAATCCTGTTCAGAGAGAGCTTATTATGAGAACCAAAAGAGGAAGAGGAAAGGCTGGCTTTGTAGAGAGGTAGCTGATAAGGTAATATATGCGCATGGTATACATTGGAAAAGCAGTAAAAAAAAAAATCTGGAGAGTTGGATGCAACTCTCAAAACTAAAATGTTCTTTTCTTGTGCACTGGTGGGCACACATGTTCATCTGAAAAACACGGGTGGGGGTTGCCCACAACAATACTTTTTGGGGCCTGAGAGGGCAAAGATGTTATTATTGCAAACAGAATGCATTGCTACAATTTCCAAGCAGCTGCTGGTGATTGATATTTTTCTTAGTGAATCGCTTTATGCAAGTCCCTTAATGTTCTCAATCTCTGCAATTTGTTTTTATAAGGCACATCTTGATAATGTCTTCACTTGGCAGATGTTGTAATATTTATTCTGTTCGCAGAAAGCTGCCAAGCAGCAAAATTATCAAGGTTCCTAGATGTTCATAGCTAATGTTCACATTTATACATTTGTATTTGTATTTCTTTATTGCAAGCAGCTGCTAAACACATTCTCATGAGCAGATTCTCAAGTGTGGGGTACATTTAAACTCTGCAAAGCCCAAGTCACCCGAACAAGAGATATACAAAATACACAATATAATTCTGTCCAATGTAATATTAAGCCCTCTCATTGCCCTGGCAGGTGGTTACTGCTGGAGCTGTATATGGGAAAGCCATAAATCACACCCAAAAGCACTTTCCTTTGTTCTCTGCTGCTTTGAGAAAAACAGGCTTTCCCATTCTAATGCCACTTATGAGAGGTTTGCAAACCCAGAGATTTGTTTAGGCCAGCCACTGACAAATGGGCGTTTGGTTCAGGCACTGTGGCGCAATAGACCTTCTGTTCTCCTGTAAATATTTATGTGATCTTGAGCATGCTGAGAGTCATAGACACAGTTTAACATAATCTATATCCAAAAGAATAGTGCTGAAAATAGTGGTGAGTCATCCGCCTATACAGTAAATTAAACACAAGTTTGGAATGATATTTAGAATGGTATGCGATATAATGTTGAGATTGTGCTTCACGTACCGTAAACTGAGTGCTGACCCCATTATACAATATATCAGCTGGACCTTTGTTGAATAGTTGAACTATCTAAGCATTCTGCCAACACAAGCCTGCCCTGAATCCTGTGTACATATGCTTCAGTCATTGCTAAACACCCATACTGTAAAACCCGGTTACAACCAGAAATAAAAACTCTCATCACTGATTCCAAATAAAAGCATTTCTGGTGCTGGTGAACTCAATAAGTCTCAATATGAGTGCGTGTGATCCATCAGTCTTGCTCCCAGTCCTTGAACAGAAAGCCAATGTGTTGTCCCTGAATTGACCATTTCTCTAGGAGGTGACAGCTAACTGGAGGAAGGTCCATGTCAAACTTGCTTATCAAAAGCTTGCTTATCTCTGGCAGTGTGGACAGGCAGCTGGCCTTGCCGTCAACACAGGACCCTCGTGTGACCCGCCGATCTCTAAATGTGAAGTCTGAGGACCCAGAGCTAATTCTTCCTGCAGCCTCAATGACTGACTGACTAGAACACTGCAGTATTGATGAGGGACAGACACATCGCTCCAAAGACCTACAAAGACATAACAGGATCAACACATTGACAGAAAACTGCTGTAGGTTTTCAGGTAGATGAAAAGTGGTTTCCAGGAAATACCAGAATGTATGAATTTCATTAAGGAAATAAATGCCTGAACAACAGGGGTACAGTAAAAAATAAATAATGTTTTGTATGCTCTCTGCTTAGTTACAAGAGAAATGTGAATTCCAGGTTCATATTTGGGCTTTCAATGCTGTTGGAAGGTATGCCTTTAACTATTACTAATGTCACTTTTTTCAGAAGAGGTGTGAAACTACTGTAAGAATTTGCGTTTGAAAAGACAACTTTCCTATTTTAAGCTATGTTTCAATCTCGTATGATGCCTTTGTATTTTATGTGTATTTTATTTATGTGACTATTCAGGTATTAATAATGATAAACATTTGCATATGATTTGATGTAAATGAGACAAATGGACAGCTTCATTCTGGAAACTTTTTTGAGATTTGTTAGTTGGTAAATACTGTCTAAGTATAAAATAATATAAAATACATGCAATTTACAAAACATAATTAAAAAACTGGTCAATGTTGCATATACACTCAGGGAGCAATTTATTAGGTAGACCTGTACACCAGCTCGTTAATGCAGCTATTGTTCAGACCAAATGTCAGAATGTGGAAGAAATGTGATTGTTGTTGGTGCCAGACAGGGTGGTTTGAGTATCTCAGAAACGGCCGATCTCCTTTGATTTTCTTGCGCAACAAGAGTTTGCCGAGAATGGTGCAAAAAACAAAAAAAACATCCAGTGAGCAGCAGTTCTGTGGGCAGAAACGCCTTGTTAATGAAAGAGGTCAGAGGAAAAGGTCCAGACTGGTCGAAGCTGACAGGAAGGTGACAGTAACACAAATAACCACACATTACAACAGTGGTATGCAGAAGAGCATCTCTGAACA
Source organism: Conger conger (assembly GCF_963514075.1). NCBI lineage: Eukaryota > Metazoa > Chordata > Actinopteri > Anguilliformes > Congridae > Conger > Conger conger. The sequence continues at coordinate 36,852,212 of NC_083771.1, forward strand.
CACAACACATAAAACCTCTTAAGTGGCTAGGCTATAGCAGCAGAAGACAAATAAGTGAGTGTAGAATGTTGTTTTAGCAGAGAACATGAGCAATTAATTTGAACTTCACCAAATACTTTAATTCAATGCACTGGTATGAAACATCATGTGAATCAATAAAAGCTGTAGTTATCTTGATCTTCAGCGAACATGCACATGTATGTAACAAAATTAAAAACTAACCGAGATGCTCACACTAATACAATAAATATTTGGTGTACCTGAAAGGTCACATTTTAGGTGTTGTTTCTGGTATTCAGAATTCCGTGAGTAATATTAGTCAGGGGAATAGACTGTACTCAGAAATACAGGTAGTACACATTTCTTAAAGCTTGGTACTGTGAGAATAAGCACCATGTATGGCTCTTGTCTTCCCCACATTCGGTCCATTAGTATATATTTCTGAGACCTCTGGTGAACAATATCCCATTTCAAGCTAAACTTATCCAAATGCATATTTTACTGTTTGTTTGCTATAATGCCTGCTGTCAGAGAGAAAGAGTTCTCTGTGAAAGTAGGTACATTGAGGCATCACAGGGCAGTCAGATCAAACGCAGATGGTAATATTTTTATATCCCTTGCAATGCAAAAAAAAAAAAAAATCTGAAACTTGAAAATGTGTGTATACGTACAGTATGTCTAAAGATAGGCACAGGCACAGTAAACTGTAAGTCTTTGTTAGGTTTGATATCTGTTTATCTGCCTTGTGCATTCTTGTCAATGATTTCATGCCCTTGTAGGTGATCTTGATGTTGATGCAAGTGGAGCAGACCTAAAAACAGGATGGAAAGGCAGGATTTTAAAGCATTCCATAGTGCCGTCTCTAAGGGCACTCCCAAAGGGCAATAGAACTTGCCTGCATTCCACAATGAATGACAAAGCCTTTGTAAGTTTCCCTGCGAAACAAAACATTTATCGGTATCTGCATTCACATGCCATTGCCATATGCACTGTGAAGGCCATACGAGAATTTGCCTGTTGGCTGTGGGATGTTTTTGGCATACGAATGGGGCAAAGCTATTCCAAACAAACCTGGAAGGTGTTTACTCTTAGAAAGGAATCCGTAGCTCTCCGTGTTTATTCCATTGCTTAATGTTGCCTTACACACAAAGCAGATTCCACCTAACCAGCTTTGATGTTGTTTCATTCTAAATTCTTATCTCACAAGTAAGGACACATTTGACCATGGCAGGTGTTGTTCATTACCTGGCAAGTCAGTTATTTCAGGTATGTCCTTGCTGTTTAGAGGGGAGGGAAAGTTTCAGGGGAAAAACACCACAACATGGTCGAACCTGCAGAGAATCATTACAGCATCCCATCTGCAGCTCAAGAATGCTTATTTAACATTGGTGTGACACTCTTCCTTCTGGTCTTCTCCAGCCCTTACATGTGTATGTCAGGAAACATTTCACACGTTTTTTAAAGGGCAAGGAATGTCCTGGGCTTGGAACTTGATGGCCATTGCTGTTTGAAGGCCTGTAAGAAAGATAATGTCAGGCTATGATCCCTGCTGAAAGTAAAATGTCTATCTGTGTCAGTGAGGGCAAGACAGGATGAAAATGAAACTAACAGCAATGTGCTTTCACCTGACACATAAAGCAAGTTTTGGATTCAGTAGATATACTGTAGTAGATGCTCTACTTTATGCATATCGACATAAATAAATGACTAAACTAAGTAGCTGTTAGTCATCTATTCATCAAATTAATTATTCTTAATTTGTTTGTGTATTATTGAACTACACAGGTGTATCATTTTCCAGTATTTGCTGTTTTATTTCCCACAAAGTTCAGTTGAACAGAACCCTGTTCTGAGTGGAATGCTAAGAATTCAGAATAATGAATTTCCTCACCACGAAGCCACAAAGTCAGCCATCTCTGTCTATTTGATCTGTGAAGCTTCCTGAATGCTAATTATCTCAAGTGACTGTTTGTTTGAGCATGTGCACCATCATATCTGCTTTGCTGCTGTACATGAGTGTGTTGGATTCTAAACATCTCAAGAATGCCTGAGCATATATGAATGTCCGGCAGTTTGTGTAAGCCTGTGTGTACTTGAGAAGAGCAACCATATCTTTGATTCACAATTATTCATTATGTGTGATTCTTTCATTATAGAGTAATGTACAATTAATTTACATGATTGTGTGTGTGCGTGTGTGTGTGTGTGTGTGTGTGTGTGTGTGTGCATGTAAATGGGCAGCAGCGTGCCATGTGTGAGTTTATGTATGGATGATTAGGCTAAATAAATGACCTCAGACAGTCCTTGTCTCTCGGGCACAGGTAGTGCGCAGGAGGGACTGAGTGATGGTTATCCAGCTCTTCCGGGTGGGTGGGTGGCCCCGTTCCTTTGATTCCTTCCCTCTAATTGCAGAGGAAGTGATTTTCCCTGGCACTTCCAGTAAAAGATAGCTACTTGAGTTAAGCCACCTGCCAGACCGCAGTGTTTCAGTAGGTGTGTCGCTGTTCACCACTAGCACAATGTCACACAAGAGGAGAACAACAATAGACAATAAAATAGACAGCAAATTGACAATAGCAGAAGTTTGCAATTGAAAAGTACGTACAAGCATTTTATCTATACTTGTAGTTCCAGGCCTGTTTTGATTCCATTTTAATGGGAATCAACTGTTTTAACACTCCATCATCAGTATAAAATAGAGGTTGTAATTCTGCATATTCCTTGTTTTTTATTTATTTTTATTTTTGTTATTGATTGCTCATCTTACCAAAGTGACAAAGATGAATGATTGACTGAGGAATAACACATCTGTTCCACGGTTTGTTTTGTAATTCTTACCCATTGTTCTCATATTACATGTCACCTCACATCTTCATTAAGTTGGTATGTAGAGCTTACTTTTGTCTCTATGACAGGCATTACATCCTTGTGCTTTTCCATTTAAAGATTGTTCCCTTTTCCGTCAAACAGTACATTCTTTAAATGTCTGCCATAAGAATTATTGATATATGAAAATAATGTAAAACAATTATTCATGTTTAATTTACTATTGTTTTTTTCCCCTCAATTTTTGGGCCTCCGCCAACTTTGGACCCTCAGCCTGGGCCTTGTTGGCCGATGCAGGGATCCCACCCTGCTTGTTTGCATGATTACCTCTTTCTTTCAATACTTCACAATATTCATGTACAAATGTTCCTTCAAACATACTACAGTCCTTCTCACCCAAGTCCAATGCCAACAGTTTTAACAGGTAATATAATTTAATTAAGTACTTATATTACTTATATTCAAACTTTCTGAGCTTTTCTTTCAAGCTTCATGAGATTTCAGTTTTATTTGCCGATATCGCTCCTAGCTGGTATGAATCGATTCTGCAGCCATCAGTGCAACTCACATACGTAGTTCTCCAAAATCCACTGAGCTGCACAATCGTTGTGTGGAAACACAATGTGAGAACCACTGCTGGTCTCATAAACAAATCATTGCACAACAATGAAACTGCTCACTCAAACAGAAACAGGTCAACGGTTTAACTCCATAACCCTTTTAAATCCCACCAGTATTCAACACAACTGCAGGAGACAACCCTTCCATTTTGGGATTTACATTTGCACTCAATAATTTGCATGCATTTCTGCAGGACCTATTATGTAGGTCAGTGTTTTCTGTAGAGGGATTTTCCCCCTTAGACAGTGGCCCTATTCATCAGTTTCATTACAAAGTTCCCAGTATGTCAGTATGTCATGCACCTGTGAATTAGAGATGTAAATAAACCCCCCTGGCTGTAGGAAAAAGTTAGTTAATCTTCCAATTTCCATACATAGCCAAAAACACAAATTTAAAACAAATGTGTGAGGCCTAAGTACTCTCCACAGCCCTGTCTTCTGTGTAAAGATATTATTGTTTGTCAGATTCATGATGTACCGACAATGACAACAAAAAATACAATAAGTGATTAATAATTGTCCCCTAGATTCAAGTCATCTATTCAGTTTTAAGCTTTTCTAAGGAAAATGGCATTCCATAACAAGCTGCTAAACTGGTTCAACGTGAGCATTTGAGTGACCCTCCAACGGAAAAAACAGGAGTCTGTGGAGCCTCCAACTGGGAAAACTGGAGTGTATGTGGAGCCTCCAACTGGGAAAACTGGAGTGTATGTGGAGCCTCTAACTGGGAAAACTGGAGTGTATGTGGAGCCTCTAACTGGGAAAATTGGAGTGTATGTGGAGCCTCTAACTGGTAAAACTGGAGTGCATGTGGAGCCTCTAACTGGGAAAACTGGAGTGTATGTGGAGCCTCTAACTGGGAAAACTGGAGTGTATGTGGAGCCTCTAACTGGGAAAACTGGAGTGTATGTGGAGCCTCTAACTGGGAAAACTGGAGTGTATGTGGAGCCTCTAACTGGGAAAGCCGGAGGTGTATGTGGGCAGAGAAAATGCATGTGGACCCTGTATCTGTGTTTTTGAGCTTAGGTGGATAGTAAATCACATGTCTGGGAGTCTGCGGTGCCTCCTTGGGACACATATGGACACATATGTCTGGTACACTGTATGGTACTGTGATCTCCCAGATGGACAGAGGATGTCGCAGAGATGCTGAAAACATGATTGGGCAGATAAAATAAAAAAGCTAACTTGGGAAATTGTATTTTTCTTATTGAGCTATTTTCTTATTGTAAACAGTCATGCTCTTAAACATATTTCAGGGACAAGTAATTACAGAAGTATTTGAACAAATGTTTATTCTATTAAAAAATATATATATATATATTCCTCTATCTTAAACTTTATTACCACAAAAATAAATAAATAATGGTATTAAGAAACTACACTTTTGTGAAAATATTACAGTATTGTAAAAAACAACATTAAATGCCATGACATTTCAGAATTTCGATGTTGAGTTTGAGGCAGCATACAACGCAATTGACTTAATGAGGCCAAATGTACTGTCCTGTACTCTAAGTTTAACATGAACTGTTCTTTTCCTTAAATTTAGTTGGCAGAATTGACTGAATATAGAGCTAAATCAGTACTAAAAAGGCTCGATTTACCTGAAGCACACAGCAAGTCAATGTCCCGTACATTTAATTGTGTTTCTGAAAAAAGAAATGACAAAACCTTTTACCTGGGTTTATATTTGATTAGTACTTCTTTATTAAATAGAAAAGCACTCTATTTAAAGGTGTCCTTTGAAGGTGAATGAGCCTTCTTGTTTTGAGTTAGCATTTGCATCATGGATATGAGAGGGAGGCAGTAGATTTCCATGGAGGTGCATGTGAAATAGTTTACTTCTAAACAGCTAGCACTGGTACCAAAGCAGACAAAGCCTTCAACAGTATTTACTGTACCTCCTGAGGGCGAGTCAGCTAGCACGCGTATTTCCTTTTCAATCCCCACTACAGAGACATCAGTGTCATCTTGGCCCACCGTGTAGCCGTGGAGCCTTAGGGCCAGGGGGAGGGACAGCATCATTCTGTGGTTGGTTAGAAAGCACCTGAAGCTAGACAGTGAAGAGGTGGAGCAGCCCTGTGAGGTTGTCTTGGCGGAGGTTTGGCTTGACCTGGCCCTGCAGTAGCAAGGGAAGGACACTGACCTGAGTGTGGACGTGGCGGCAAGCCCTCATGACCCTGATAACCTGACTGATGTGTCTGTCTTCTGACAACAACAGCCCTCCTGCTGGCTCTGTGACGTCAAACGCATGTTCTGCCACGCTCTCCCATGCATTTATTCAGGCAGTCCAGCATTCATTTCAGTCTCTGTTCAAATGAATGGAAATTAAACAATAAGAATAAGACTAAGATATACTCCTAATATTTTTTTAAAGTATGTTGTTTTTGGTGGAGGGGTATAGAATTAATTCAGCTGTGTAGAAAACAAGCTGGTATCCATTCAGCTATATTTTCAAACTCTATAGACCGTTCACTCCTTTTTTCACAGTCCCTCTTCATTTTCAATTTTGGATCCTTTTCTGAACTCGAAATGGAATAATTTCTGGAATGCAATGACACATAGGTGTAGACTTTTAGGGGAATGCAAAAGTTACATAACACATGGCAACATACACTGTGCAAAGAATGCAACATGTATATGTATAATGACAGGCTTAAATGAACAAATGTATCAGGTGTGCATCATATAAATCGTCTCTAATCTGCCCAGCACAAAGAAAACAAAGGACTGTGTGCTCATGACTAATAGATCTGTCCCTGTCAGAAAGTGTTCAGTCGGTCTGATCTCTTGAGCCTAAAGCTAGCAGCTCCTCCTCAAACAGTGTGTGGGAGAGAAAAATACTACTCCAGTGGGGCTGCCTTATTCTTCCAAAAGCACAGCCTGTTCCCTTAATGAGAACACAGGCACCAACATCCTGTCTTCAGCAGGGAAAGTGACTGGAGCAAATCTGGCTGCGAGGCCCAGTGTTCCAGCTCTAAAGGTCAGGCCAGATCCTCCCAGCACTCCTCCAGCCCTGGAGAAACTGACTTAGACGTCCCCTGTGCTTAGTCATGCTGGAAACAGAGTCACCCTGAATGTGGCTCAGCCCAGTGTAATATCATAAACACCTATGAAACTATGGCCCTACATCCATCTGCTGCTGGCCGTGCTCCAGAACAGACAAGAGGTGTGATTTCTAAACATTTTAGTCAATTTAGACATTGACTGTTTACACTGAACAAGGAACAGTATGAGTAATATACGTTTTGCTCAAAAATTCTGAAAGAAACATTTTCTGTGCATGGTCCTTCATACAAGTTATATAACACCTTCTTGAGTACTGCAGAGTACCTTCATAAGCACATATGAACTGTACTATATGTCACAAATTTGTCCTTATTCAATAATTAATCTCATAATCTCCATTTTAAATGATTTTAAACTACTATGCTGTAGTAATCAAGCTACTTCCCCAACGCCAGTTTCATCAAAAGCACAGGTACTGTAGCTGTCTACTGCATGACTACACACTACTATATTTAGTGTTCATTCACAATGTACTGCACATACAAAAACGATTTTTACTGTATCTGTGGGCAAAAACTAGCTCATTCATCAAATGATTTATTATTATCTGAAAAGAGGCAAATATATATTTTTTTGGGCTTGAGAAGTATAGTTGCTTTTTGAAAAAATAAAATAGATTTTACATCACATTGTTTAAATGCTGCGATGCTCTGGATGGACTGTGTTGTCTGGAGGCACGTTCTTAAGTGTGCTAATGTTAAGATTCAGAGAGCATCCACAGAGGCACTTCTCCCCTGATGGGCCATGAGAATGGACATCAGAGCAGCTCTGTATGCTGTGACTTCAACGCCCCACTTCAAATCAAACTTTAATTGGAGTTCAAAGGCCAAGGGGAAGGCAATTCTGGACAAAATGGATGGGGTATTGGGGGCAGGAGTCATGGTAACCTTGGAATAGCCCACAGAGAACTATCCATATTAGGTATGTATTCTCACTACAGCAATCTTACACTACTTGACTTTCTACAAAGAGGTTTTACTTTCTCTGATTTGTGTTTATTGAACTCTCGATTTTTGTACTCCAGCTTTCACAAATGAGGATACCCTCTCCACCCACCCCACACTGACAGTTCAGTGCCTCTCAGACCTTTGAGCGAACAACGCATAACAGACAGAGCTGAGAATTAGGAGGCTGAAATGTCTTTTCAATTCGACAAGTGTTTAAATACTGCAGGTGTTTTCTCACAAGTCAACATTATACAATACAAAACAATACAAAGAGGAGGCATATTAGACAGCAACTGGGTTTTATCAAACGTAATAGCCTGACTGATTGTTTACTTGGCTGATGATACGCCATTTTAAAGTATGTTTTGCAGCTTCTCTTGCACCACTGCACATCATGTACTGTACCTTCTAAACATAAAAGTACAGCTTCTACAAATTTGCTAATAACTATCCTCTTCTTTGTTGGATTTTTCTGGAAATGTTTCGGTGTCTGTACAGCTCCCACACGACCAAGAGATTTTACTTCAAGTCATTTTGAACCTGCCAGTAAATGTAACATAACATAATGGTACGTTATCCGGAGGCTCAGCTTTCCCCGGGAGGTGTTGTAAAAAGCCCTGTTTCATTAATGTAGATAATCCATCTGCAAGGCACGGGGGGGCTCAGTACCTCCTCTCACAGGTGCAGAAGCTCACTGTTTGTTCAGGGGACAGAGGGGTAATTACAGATTTAATGCCCTTCATATTACACAACAGCCCGCTCATTGTACTGTCCGGAAGAAAGAACAAAATCAAGTTACAGCGATTGGGCTTTCAGAGAATTGGATTTATTTCCAAACAGCTGAGTCAGTGACAGCTCTGCCGCATTCATGCATTGTTCCACCAAGACAGAAATAGGATCCCCTTCACACAGGACCTACAGCTAACCAACAAATAACCAACAGAAACTCAGATCCCGGAAAATTAAAGAGATGTCAGTTACACACATTTGTTGGTATATTATGACTGCTTTGTAAACAATATGTCAGCACCATGGTTGCATTGACCAAGCCCCTGAGAGTGTTGGGTGTTTATCTCACAGTGAAATGTTTATACCACAGCACCTTTGTCTGCAGTCTCTCCACAGAGAGAACTAAAAGCACAGAATAAATGGCTGTATTAAGTATCCCATTAACAGCCTCTGTAATACCAGGGAACCATAGTTGTCAAGATGCCCTTTTGTGACTGTGTTAACAAAGTGTGTCCCTTTTCACAGGAATACTCAACAGGGAGCTCAGCACAAACAATTCTGACAATGTTGCCGACAATGACCTTTGTAAAAGCCCATTGTAGTCTTGCTTGATGGAATAGAGATTTCTGTTTCTTGATCCAACTGTCATTTTCTAATTTAGAAAACATAAGTTATTATTCTGATACATAATGACTGGAATAAAACCATATATTCCAGGGATAATTGTGCACTTTGACTGCCCATACAGAGGGAAATATAGATGGCAGGAATCATGTTTTGAAAACTGGAATACATTGTTGACAGAGACTCTTAACAGTATGTGTGGTTGAAGGGAAATTAAACCCTGTCATTCTCATAAAGAGTTCATAAATAGGCACTTACATCTTTCCAACCTCACACCCTTCCCTTTTGATTTAATATATGTACCCATAATGACTTATCCGACAGTCTGAATAGTTGATTGATGTGTGCTTGTTCTGTCTATGAAAGCCTGAGTATTAAATATGCACAATAAAGCCACTTAGGAGAAGGGGCTGAGAAGAGGGAAATTAGGTGCACGTGTGAATGGAGTGAATGGAAGGTGCCCGTGGCGAGGGAATCAAAGTGAGAAGTAAAGCACTAGTGAAGCATTTTCTTTCTGTCTTTACTTGGCAAAGCTGACTTCTAAGAAATAAATCCTGAAGGGCCAGGGTGAAGCCCAGTTTTAATTAGCTTATTTATTTTATTTTATTTGTTAATGAGCCTTGGTATTGGGGAGGTTAATGGTGTGATTGCATATAAGTCTCATATGTTTTAGTTGTTTATCAGTGCATTTTTCTGTTCAGTTTATTTGATAGTTGAATTTGACCCTTTCCCCATGGTTTGTGCAGTTGTTATTTTGTTACTATCAGCCAAAATAAGGCGGTAAACTTTTGCAGTTTGAATGCAGAAATTACTACTGGTAGCACAGGCCGAAACCCCCTTTCCCCATTCCCAATATAGCCCCTCTCTTATTCAGATACCGTGCAGTCTTTTAGTATTTTGACAGTGACACAATTTCTGTTGTTTTGGCTCCACCACATTGGATTGAAATTAAACAATGAAAGTGCAGACTATAAGCTTTACATTAAGAGTATGTTCATCCATGACCAGTAAGATCCATGTAAGAATAACAGGCCTTTTATACAGTACACAGTCTCCCCATTTTAGGGGGACAAAATGAATTGTACAAATTAGCATAATCTTAAATAAAGTCAATATATTTAGTACATTCAATGACTGCCTAAAGTCTATGAACTATAGACATCTCCAGTATCTTTCCTGATACCAAGCCTGTAGTGCAGTCACCTTCAGTTCATCTTGACCTAATGATGCAACAAAACATAGCTGGCCAAGAAACAACTGAGCAGCCAAATTCCCAGTGGTTCAAAATGGTTCACAGTTCATTTCAAATCAAATGTGCTGCAGTACAGAGCCAAAACAACATTTTCGTCACTGTCCAAATACTTGAGCTGCATTGCATGATTGTTTCTATGCATTTTTACAATGTAAAATACCCATTATAAAAGACCATTTGAAATATGTGCTGACTAGTCAGAAGTGCTTAATCCTTTTGTTGATGGTACGGTGTGACACCCAGTTGATATCTACAAGTGACTAGCTCCTTTGTCTTTCAAGCTGTCATGTTATATTGTACAGGTTCAGACACATGCCAGCTATAGGAGGTGCCTATTTCTCTTTTACACTTCACACACACTTTTTTGTACCCAGCTCAGCTGTTTAAGCAGGGCCTCAGGCTAAAAACCAATGAAGAATTCCATTACTTATTTGATTTTAGTCAGTCTGTCATCAACACAGAAATATGAGATATTCATAAACACAAGAGATGGAACTTTAATGGGCCTTTTTGAGTCAAACAGAGTGAGAAATAGAGAGAAAGAGACAGAGAGAGACCTTGATCTAAAGGTAGATGGGGATTGTGCTCTCAGAGAGAGGTGAATGTGCACCGAGCAATAACACTTCCTGCCAACCTGTCGGTTGCTTAACGTGAAGGTACTAACCGTGCCGTGCAATTGACACTTTGGGCCTGAGCTGGTTGGTGGAGAGCATTGTTTCCAGGATTTCATGTGACGGGCTTCACACTATTACTGGGAGATCAGCCGAGGCTCTGTGCTTTCTCCCCTCTGAGTCGCCTTGGAAGGCACAGCGTTATTAACAAGAGCTCCTTCCTCCACCCCTGGGATGAAGGGGAACCTGCAGGAAATTATGATGGATGACGGGCCTTACACCAGGGAACAGCAGGCAGATGCTGCGGAGATGATCCACAAAAACTAGAGCTAAAAAAGATTGGATCGTTACCCAGATTTATATTCCCCTTCCATTCCCTGTACTCAGGCTTGCCAGGTTAAACACTCACAGGCCCGCACAGGCAGCGATATCATCTAAAGTGTCATCACATACATCATAATCTTAAGCGCAAGTCCGGATGGCTATTGCAGCAAAAAGGCTGAATTGATGAATGTGCACAGACCACACAGTAGTAGTAAAAGATTCTCTCTAAAGAAAGTAAGCTGCAGACATCCAAAAGCAAATCAGTAATGCTTACAGTAAATGGTAGTATGGCAGGATAATCCATTGAGGATATGCCCTTCATAGACTCCATGGGGGCACTGTGCCATTACTGCTGTGCAAAAAGTGCCATATGACTGAGCCCAGAGTAGAATACAATCTGAAACCATATAACCAATAACCAGCAAGACAAATATTAAAAAGTAATAAAAAATAGATATTTTTAGAGCACTTTCTGAATTTAAAAAAGGGGCTTTGGGATGTATGAATACATACTGGAGCAGGTGGTTCACAGATAAGATTTGCTGACTGAACTGCTTGGGAGAGATTAATAGTTTGATAGTGCTATAACGGGTGCAGAAATGTTCTTGGCCAGAAGCCAGAAGAATGTCAACGACACCGAGATTAGACAGGATACATTATCCTAACGATAAATCATTATGCACATTGACTCCTGATTGGCGGAGTAGTGCCAGACTGTTGCAGTTATAATTTCTGTTTGTGGTAAAATCATATATCTTCAGGACTGTAACACCCATCACATTAAAACCACTGTTTAGAAAGCAAAATGGTTTAAAATAGGCCTTAAATCCCTCCAATCACAAGAAAAATGTAATCCCGGTTTCTTTACCATCCAACAAATACTTGCATTTCAGCAGATTAATACATTATAAATACTGTTTCTAATGTGTGCCTGTAGAGTTACTCTTCAATTCTGTGGACTATTATATCATGTCACGTCTGACTTTCGAAGTTGACAAGTGTTTTCAGAAATGAGTTGTTTTTACCCAAAGACAGTATTAGCAGTGGCCTATGGTTTAAACCTAGTCTGTTAAAAACAATAAGGCCGATGCCAATGACTGCATTCTGTACATCTGTGTCGATCGTCAATGACAAAAACAGATTCTGGTATGTCGCGCCTCACCACATATAGGGTAGAGAGGAGGAAGAGTGCTGACCACAGGTCGGCAGGCTTCCGTGCGATCACCAGGCCTCTTCCCGTCCTCATTCCAGCCCATAGCCCATATGTTCCTCAGAATCACTGACAGATGTGGCAATGCACACGAGGAGGACCTCTGCTAGGCAAACAAAGAAAAAAACATACCGTACATTTGAATCTTGGCAAGCCGAATATATACACATGTCTTTTTTTACAAAATGGCTGTAATAAGTGTAAGATTTCCATTTGTCATGGACTCCCCCTTCGTATATGCTATTTTTATACTCACATGAAGGAGGAGTACAATGTGTCTGGGATCATTTTGACTTTTGAGCAATAGCATGCAAGTAGAAAGGCCACTCAAATGAGCCATGTTGTAGTATTGCTCATGATGTATATGGTGCCACATCCAGTGTATGTGCATACTGTGGGTTAATCACTTTTGCAAACTTCCCAGTCGTCAATGTACACCAAGATATTCCATGCTTATCGTAATATTTCTACTTTATTTCAAAATGTTCATGCAAAGAGCTGCTGACCTCACTGCTTCATGACTCACACTGTAATGACTGTTTTGAATGGTGAATGGTTTAGCAATAGCCTGACTGTCACCTTGTGAAAACTTGTTGAAATGGTTCCTACAGCAGAGAAATGCAACCTTGCTGGAAATCACGAGGGTTCATACATGGAAATGGGTCATTCAAAACAGACAACTACATATTCTATTCTTTTGAAACATTAAATATTCCATTTCGGGCAGTATGGCAGCTGAAAATGAAGTGCAATTCTATAAACACCTTGGAGCATTTATGGTAAGATTGTACTCTTTTCCAAGAGCAGTTAATGCTTATACATTGGTGAATAGCAAAATATGTAGTGTTTTGTTGTTATTGTGCTATTAGTCCAATATGCTTTCCAATGTGTATTGGCATTAATTTAAGAGAACAGTACAGAACATAGAACTGAGAAGATCCAACTACTGACTAGGCTAGCCAGACTACAGCAAATGTACAGTATGTATATCATTATTTATGGATCTGATATCAAAGATTCCATTGAACGTTGTGTTCATATGCTGCTAATGAAAGAAAGTCTGAACACGGATTGAGATCTTGAGTGACAGAAAATGAGACCAGAACATCCTCCCTCCTCTTAAAGCCAGGAACACTGCCCTCTTTTATGTTCAAAGCCACATGTCACAGATCATCAAATAATTACTGTCTCGGTTGCAGCCTTTGAAAATTGAATGTAAAACACTTTAAATATTTTGACAGACAGCTTCCCATTAATTAAATCCCCTTAATGGCTTTTCCCCAGAGGAAATTGAATTCAGGCAGAGACAAACCACCGGATACAGAATGGATATGCAAACCCTTTTATTATTTTCTTATTGTAATTGTGAACTTTTTATTTGTAAACCTACATTAACCTCCACTATTCACATGTTGTCTCATGGACAAAAATATCAATGTACGTACATGTATATTAAATACATTTACAATCTGCTCCAGTAAAGAAAAAAAAAAAGAACAAAGTAAGGCAATGAACAATTCCTACTGTATTATATTTGAATAGCCTTTTTAATTAAATGTACAGGAGTCCGCTCCTGCTCCCTCTCATGGTATATTGTCTCCAGGTAACACAATTCTAGAGATAGTACATTACCATTTCAACTAATGAGGCAGTCAGATTATGGACTTACTTGTGCATATGGTATGTTGAGATAAACACAGCTGACACTTCTGGCTGGCTGTCTCTACTGCATAAAATGTGGGCATAGTGCTCTGGTTATCGCAAGGCTTTGGCCTCATTTAGAATTTGATTGATTTCTGCTATCTATGTGGAGCTTCCCAACCTTTGCACAGTGCAAGTATTAAAAATGATGTGTTTCATTTGGGCCCTAATGCAAGATCAAAGCAGTCCATAGTCTCCACTGTGCGATACCCATAGGCAGATCCTCCACTTAAAGAAAATTACACACGGTGCTGAAGTGCCTCCGTAAGAGCTTGATCCTCCGCAATCATGTCCCTGAGTGTTTAAAGCCAGAATAAAGCATACGTGGTGAGCAGTGGCGTGCACATTCACTCAAGCCATTTCCCTCGCCAGGACCCATTTGGACTAACAGGAGCAGAGCTTTTCAAATGCCTTTGTGAAACAGGAAATAAAGCACAGATATAGAGCTCAGATATAGCATACATATTCATGTTTTCATCTCTCTCCATTGAGGACATTGAAGGTCTGTGCAAGGCGATATGCGCTGGCGAGGACACAGAGTCAGTAACGGGCCCTGGCCCGGGGTGTCTGGCTCTCGGTGAGCGGGGCGCGGCAGAGAGAGCGGACCAGGTCGCGCTAAGCAGTGCAGCAGATGTCAAGGCTGCAGAAACGAGAGGAGCAGACTGAGTTACACATCCTGGGGGACTCCTTTATGTATATTTTATCAGTGCCAATATGGTGTTAGTGTCCTTTTTTATATCTCGCACACATCGCTCATTACGGCTGTTCTCCTCTCAAGGTTATATTAATAAAACAGGATGTACTTTCCCGTCACCATAAGGATGTGGTAATATCACTCGTTCCAAATGACCATCCCCCTTCGCTCCGGGAGATCTCCAAAGATCTGTGTTGTTCTATGAAGTTCTTGGGCCACGTCTTTTGGGATTTATTCACGCTAGGCTGTGGTTCTGGTGACCCTGTGAAACCCTGTCCAATTGAATGTTGTAAATTGTTGAGGGTTAATATTCAGAACTGCAAACAAGGATGAAAGTGGAAACTAGCAAACACGCATTAGGCATACCAACCTCACAAGAAAAGTAGTTCCTGTTGAAAGATTTTGTTTCTCCAACGATGCAAGTGTTTAAATAAGTGTGCACAAACAACCCAAAAAAATGCACACAGGAAAGAGCTGCATTCTAAATGCCTTTTTCAGTCATTTTTCAGTTTCCCTCTAAAACCATAGAACATGCTTGACCTGGTCCTGCTTATTTTAATGCGTGCAATATACGAATAAGGATCTAAAGGATGTGATGTCGGTTGTCTTCACCACACAGCCTCCTAATTGCAGATGACACAACCAGGTCAGGAAGAGCCTAATTCAAACCTGCGAGCCGCAGGCTACAATGGCCCGGGGAAGGAGAACTCCCCGCGATAATGACTCTCAGACATGTAGACGATTGCTACTACTGATGTCAAGGGCTGCTCTGTGGCAAGTCCTCACCGGGAGATGACTTTTCAATATTTGGTTTATGAAAAAAAAAAACTAAAAAGAAACTCAGGGAAAAATATAAAATCAATGCTCTTGTTGGATTCACAAACATAAACCTTGAAAAGGACACTGACTTCTAAGACTGCAGATAGCATTTAAAGTTTATTTTTCCTTGCTTTAGATATTTAGTTTGCCTTAAAGTGCCCTGACCTAAAAAGAAATCCCGTAAGAATGGCAGAGGACCTGAGTCATTGCTTCCTGAGACACACAGCACCCAAACGCAGTGCTCTGCATGTTGAACAGGATCCTGCTTCCCCTAGCTCCAGGTGACAGGCTCTTCACTGGGCTGCTTCTCCCTGCCATCTGCACCATAACAATGCCACTGTCTGGCACAACACTTCAAAGCTGTCATTCAAAAGTCTGCTGGGAAGAGAAGGGACAAAATGGCCCCCGATTATGCACTACCATTCTTTTCAAGGGCAAGTGAAGAAATGTTAAAAATGTGTGAATATGAGGCTTGACCTTGTATTATTAAGTCCATTATGCAAAATCTGAAATATAAAAGTGATAGTGTGGCCTACAACCCCTGTCTGAAACTGAAGATATTATTGCAATATAATTTACATGCTCCCATGTTTGCTTGAGTTTTAACTTTTAACAACACAAGAAACAATATTAACCTTGCACACAACTACATCAAAAGACAATAAAGTTGTGACATCATTTAAGACTGAAACGGCTGACCTTCTGCTGAACAGAAGGCATTTTTTCATTTTACTATCTCAATCTGAGCACACTGCTGTGTTATCTTTCTTTCATCATCACTCCATCTAACCTTCTTTTACCAACAGAACGTAATTATGTGCTGCATTCCCTCCCGTTCGATGCAGTGGCGGAGAGAGATGAAACCGGTCTGCCATGCGGCAGACTTATGAATCTGCTAACACAGTGTCATTTTATGGGGCATAGCCCTACGTGTTATAAGGAGGTCTCCTATAAAGAAGCAGATAAGAATCCAATGCATTATATTGCTGCAGAGAACACTGTATTGGAGACATAAATCATGCTCTCCCTGAGCACATACATATTCTCCCAGCTGCCCATGTGCAATTCACAAATGTCCTTGACATTAAATAGGTTTTTCTGCCAGTTTGTTCATTACACTTGTTATGTACAAATGATTTATGTAGCCATTGCAATACACAAGTGGCAATTTCAGAGGTCTGTAGATTTAAAAATAATATGTTTTTCTCTGGCTCTGAGGCTGAGAGAGGCTTTCAGTGTTGAATTCTACAGCTCGGTGAAATCCATTTGTGTCATTTCGACCTGTGTAGGGTAAACATGCCTCTCAAGATTGAGCTTATGACTCAAAAGCAGATTAGCGTCTTTGAGCCACGACCTAAATCCCTGCCACGTCTCAGCCCAGAAAATAGATTAATTACCATTAGTGCTTTTTTGCCTTGTATTTCTCCAAACCTAGGTGTAATAGGGATTTCGTATGACAAGCCTTTTACTGGTATGGTACCACAGACGTTCCAGAAGTTACGGTTTGTGTGAAAAGAATAGAATTGATGATAAAGAATAATTTCCATGTGACAACCTACAGTATATCATTAAAAATGCAATGTGTGCATGTAGATTGTTTAATATTTTGGATGTATTCCAGTATTTAAAAATGTATACATATATAATATTATATATAAATGAAATCTATGTAATTATTTTGCAGTTTGTTTTCAGAGGGGTGAAAATAGCTGGATGTGACAGGCTAAATAAAAGCTTTTGCTTAGGAATGACGTGGTTACATGGTTTATCATCGAGATTCTATAGCCAAAGCACATATAAAAAGGCATTTGAGAATTTGCCATAAAGAAGCTCAATGTCATCACTGTCTAAACTTGTCTTGGAGGGAAAATTCATTTATCACCCCAAAGTAGCCTGTTTTAGAGTTGGAAAAACTTGTGGCTTCAGTTAGACAGCTGAAGAAAATTGATTCAAGTTTCTTTTTTAAACTCAACACATTGCAAACTTCAATCAGGACAGGATTTTTTTTATATTTCCAAAACAGATGTGCTCTGACATTAACAAGGCAAAATGCACCTGAACTGTTATCTGACCAATAAAAGACAGAAAATGAGTCTGATTTTCCTGTCTTATTCTGACAGTCTGACACCCTCTTTCACACTTATGTGAAAACGCTGTGATTTGCCAGCTTTCTGGATAATCCAAAATGCCAGAATTAAGTACGAAAGATGTCACAAACCCTGCAAGCAAAACAAAATAGCATTGTGTCAGTGGCTCTTGGTTTATCACCCCTGTTTGCATTATATGGACACTGATAGGAAAATGATCCATCATAAACATTCAACATATTTGCTAGTTACAGAGTTCAGATTTTCTTTCTTCCTTAGGAACCACATCTTAGTTTAGATCAATTGCAGTTTAATATAGCCTTTTCATTCCCATAACACAGCATTCAGCATTTCTGACCGTCATTATACAAATATTAAATCATAATAATAAACCAGTTTAGCTATCCAAGTAGGATTTTAAGTGTATTGTGTATTCTTGAAAGTTATAACACATTTTCAGGTAATTACATTATTCCATGCAATGTCATACATGGGTTTGGTTTTGGAGCAGAATGCCCAGAATGATAATTGATCATTATTTTGTAATGAATTTCAATAATTTTTTTTCAGTGATTCATCTTTTTATTTCTCATATTCTAGATGCATTAATATACAATATTTAGCAAATTTCATGTGCTTGTCCTATACAATACCTCAATTTTGATATATGAGGTGGCTGCAGGCACAACCTTTGCACACAAACACACAATCTCTCATCTCACAGTCATTCCAACATAAGACCTTTCATATGTTTAAAACAGAAATCCCTTTAAACATTCATTCTACTCATATGTCACAGAATTACCTCATTTCTCAGGTTTAAACACATTATTGTTTTTAATCTGCCTTGGTTAGTCTGTCCCCTCCTTGGGATTAAGTCAAATCGCTCAATTCTGGGCTCGATCAGGGAAGGTCAGACAGTTTAATCCTATAAAAACAGCTATGGCTGTTCCTCCACCAAGAGACCTTTCCAAAATCATTGAGATGCTTTAAGTTCATTTTGAGGCCGGTAAGCCGATAGACATCTCTGGAAGCGTTTGCATATAATTTAAAAAGAAATATTTAACGAGAAGCACATTTATAGCAATGATTTAGCCATGGAGATATACCAATACACTACAGTACTTCTCCATTCAAGCTCACTGAGACACATTTCTTCAGTAACTGTACATACGTGTCTTTAATTAATGATCTCACCCATATTTGTCATTACTTGCCAGCTCTGCCATAAGAGCAGATGTGTTCTCAGAGGCCTGATATGTATGAACTGCAAACTACTGCAGGAGAAAGTTATCTTCATCATCTGAGCAAACATCTGACCTCATTCTGTGGAGGTTACCGCATTGTCTGTTCATTCTGGAATTAATGCATTTAGAAGTGATTTTAATGTAGATATGATTCATGTTATTTTTCATTTGTATGCTTGAGAAAGAAGAAAAAAGGAAATCCCCTGCAAACAAAACAAAACCTGTGTCAATTGCATGCAATCCTGATCTACATTGGTTTTAGCAGAAACATCCATAGCTGCTGTGAAGGTGTTGTCGCTGTTACCGTGGGCAGGTGTGTGGCACCCTACATAGCTTGGACTTCTCAAAGGGAGGTTGACTTGCTCTCAAAAGCATGCTCTTTCATAGGTACCCCCATAGTGTCTTCCTTCTGCTTTACAAACTTCCTTCTTGCTGGTCTCTGCCATTTTATGATTCCTCTGTGCAGTTCTCGCTGCAATAACAGAGATGAATTTAACAGAAATAATACAGAGCACTCTCCACTCAGTCTTTAATCAGTGAACTGCCATGTATTTTACACACATCATCCATGTCCAGACACTAAAAGCTCACTGGTATTGTATCATTTTTATGCTAAGATTTTTCTTTCTGTGCCCTATGACATACACTGCCACACAAATCACTGCTCGCTCTCTCTCTCTCTCTCTCTCTCTCTCTCTCTCTCTCTCTCTCTCACTTCTTTGTATGATAGCTTTTATTAATAAGTTCTCATCAATACCTTTAGGCCCAAATTAATTGCAAAGCTGTGAGTGTTTTTTATTCAGCTATATTCTGTCGGATCCATTCGGTTCATACCACCCACTGTAAATACCCTCATCGCCTTTATGATAAAATTGAGAGTTGAGTCACAGTGCATGAGGCAAATCGTGAGAATAATTGCATGTGGGTCAAGACCACTTTAATCATCTCCACCCACACACCTCTGTGGCTTGCACAACCAACCTGAAACAATGGGCAGTCTCCTTCAGTGAGTGTACTGTTACTTCGTTACTTCAGGCTGACCTGCAAGGAAACAGTGTCCCTTTGCAGCAAAGTGTCAATAAAAAAGCATATCTGGACAAAACCTCATATTTCTGGAAACTTCTAAACTTGTGAATAGAGTCCATTGGGTACTGCTTCTACTGTTATTTTCACTGAACTTGCAATTTAAAAATCTTTAGGGGTTGCTCGTAGGCTTGTGCAATGAATTCCACATATTGAGTATTCTGTGTGGGGTAAGGTGTATGGGGATGCAAACTTTGAAAGGGAAAGTTTTTACTAACTATCGTAATTAAAGCGGCTGACCTGAATAAAACCTAATGGCACACACAGATGTAGCACGCTTCCCCAGTCTGGATAATGAGAACTTGATTCATCCACTATGCCTGCCTTTATTTCCCTTCAGAGAACAGCGATGCACAGGCCTCGTAAACCTCTCTGGATAAGGGGAGGTGTGATGCCATCCTAGTGGAGCAACACTGAGCTGGGTGGCTTTCCTATAAAGCGGGTGACTTCTAAACCATGGAGCCTGTAACAGTGTCTTTTGTACTCTGCCTGAATCCCGGATAGCCTTGAAGAAGAGCATCGCAGGGAGAGGAAATAGGCATGAGAAATATGAGGAGATTAGACATATGGCTTACCAGGACCAGAGAATGTTATTTTTACTGAACTCAAAACACCAAAACTTCCATAGACATAATATTTCTGGCCAGATAAAGTATTGTGGTCTGTCTTCAAAGTTCATATGAAGTTGTAGCTCCTTTTCCCCTACTGCATTCAGTGATTGCATGAATTAACAAATATCAGACGGATGAAAGTTTTTTCTACTGACCCCAAAAATCTGTCTGAATTTAAAAAGAATGAACCTACATTTATACTTATCTGAAAGGATGTGACAGTTTTTACAAGCCCCATGTAAAATATGCCTGGGTCTTTTAATAAGTATGATGGTATCAGTTGTTTGTTCTTGCCTGCCTGTACACAAACACAAATAACTTCAAAACTCAGGGCCATGATCAGTTCGAACAGGACTGCAGATTCAATGCGAACCTCCTCTCCATTATCGTACGTCATTAGAAACTGGGCACAACTACATCTGAATCAAGGTTCACAAAACAACTTCAAATTATTAAAAGCATCAGATGTCTCACCTAAACATTATTATTTTTCCAATACCAGAATTTTCTTTTCTTTTTCCATTTACACCCATTATGTTGTGTATAACACAAGTACAGCTATTTTAATGGAATTTAAACTCAACTCCACGTCCTGTAGTGTCTGCAGTGCTACTCAACTCCACGTCATGCGGTGTCTGCAGTGCTACTCAACTCCACGTCCTGCGGGCCACAGTGTCTGCAGCACTGCTCAACTCCGCGTCCTGCGGGCCGCAGTGTCTGCAACACTGCTCAACTCCACATCCTGCAGTGTCTGCAGTGCTACTCAACTCCACGTCCTGCAGTGTCTGCAGTGCTACTCAACTCCACGTCCTGCGGTGTCTGCAGTGCTACTCAACTCCACGTCCTGCGGGCCACAGTGTCTGCAGCATTGCTCAACTCCGCGTTCTGCGGGCCACAGTGTTTGCAGCACTGCTCAACTCCACATCCTGCAGTGTCTGCAGTGCTACTCAACTCCACGTCCTGCAGTGTCTGCAGTGCTACTCAACTCCACATCCTGCAGTGTCTGCAGTGACTGCAGCACTGCTCAACTCCACGTCCTTCAGTGTCTGCAGTGTTACTCAACTCCACGTCCTGCAGTGTCTGCAGTGCTACTCAACTCCACGTCCTGCGGTGTCTGCAGTGCTACTCAACTCCACGTCCTGCGGGCCGCAGTGTCTGCAACACTGCTCAACTCCACATCCTGCAGTGTCTGCAGTGCTACTCAACTCCACATCCTGCAGTGTCTGCAGTGTATGCAGCACTGCTCAACTCCACGTCCTGCAGTGTCTGCAGTGTCTGCAGCACTGCTCAACTCCACGTCCTGCAGTGTCTGCAGTGTTACTCAACTCCACTCCCTGCAGTGTCTGCAGTGCTACTCAACTCCACGTCCTGCAGTGTCTGCAATGCTACTCAACTCCACGTCCTGCAGTGTCTGCAGTGCTACTCAACTCCATGTCCTGCAGTGTCTGCAGTGCTACTCAACTCCACGTCCTGCAGTGTCTGCAGTGCTACTCAACTCCACGTCCTGCGGTGTCTGCAGTGCTACTCAACTCCACGTCCTGCGGGCCACAGTGTCTGCAGCATTGCTCAACTCCGCGTCCTGCGGGCCACAGTGTCTGCAACACTGCTCAACTCCACGTCCTGCAGTGTCTGCGGTGCTACTCAACTCCACATCCTGCAGTGTCTGCAGTGCTACTCAACTCCACATCCTGCAGTGTCTGCAGTGTCTGCAGCACTGCTCAACTCCACGTCCTGCAGTGTCTGCAGTGCTACTCAACTCCACATCCTGCAGTGTCTGCAGTGCTACTCAACTCCACATCCTGCAGTGTCTGCAGTGACTGCAGCACTGCTCAACTCCACGTCCTTCAGTGTCTGCAGTGATACTCAACTCCACATCCTGCAGTGTCTGCAGTGTCTGCAGCACTGCTCAACTCCACGTCCTGCAGTGTCTGCAGTGTTACTCAACTCCACGTCCTGCAGTGTCTGCAGTGCTACTCAACTCCACGTCCTGCAGTGTCTGCAACGCTACTCAACTCCACGTCCTGCAGTGTCTGCAGTGCTACTCAACTCCATGTCCTGCGGTGTCTGCAGTGCTACTCAACTCCACGTCCTGCAGTGTCTGCAGTGCTACTCAACTCCACGTCCTGCGGTGTCTGCAGTGCTACTCAACTCCACGTCCTGCGGGCCACAGTGTCTGCAGCATTGCTCAACTCCGCGTCCTGCGGGCCACAGTGTCTGCAACACTGCTCAACTCCACATCCTGCAGTGTCTGCAGTGCTACTCAACTCCACATCCTGCAGTGTCTGCAGTGTCTGCATCACTGCTCAACTCCACGTCCTGCAGTGTCTGCAGTGATACTCAACTCCACGTCCTGCAGTGTCTGCAGTGTCTGCAGCACTGCTCAACTCCACGTCCTGCAGTGTCTGCAGTGTTACTCAACTCCACGTCCTGCAGTGTCTGCAGTGCTACTCAACTCCACGTCCTGCGGTGTCTGCAGTGCTACTCAACTCCACGTCCTGCGGTGTCTGCAGTGCTACTCAACTCCACATCCTGCAGTGTCTGCAGTGACTGCAGCACTGCTCAACTCCACGTCCTTCAGTGTCTGCAGTGATACTCAACTCCACATCCTGCAGTGTCTGCAGTGTCTGCAGCACTGCTCAACTCCACGTCCTGCAGTGTCTGCAGTGTTACTCAACTCCACGTCCTGCAGTGTCTGCAGTGCTACTCAACTCCACGTCCTGCAGTGTCTGCAACGCTACTCAACTCCACGTCCTGCAGTGTCTGCAGTGCTACTCAACTCCATGTCCTGCGGTGTCTGCAGTGCTACTCAACTCCACGTCCTGCAGTGTCTGCAGTGCTACTCAACTCCACGTCCTGCGGTGTCTGCAGTGCTACTCAACTCCACGTCCTGCGGGCCACAGTGTCTGCAGCATTGCTCAACTCCGCGTCCTGCGGGCCACAGTGTCTGCAACACTGCTCAACTCCACATCCTGCAGTGTCTGCAGTGCTACTCAACTCCACATCCTGCAGTGTCTGCAGTGTCTGCATCACTGCTCAACTCCACGTCCTGCAGTGTCTGCAGTGATACTCAACTCCACGTCCTGCAGTGTCTGCAGTGTCTGCAGCACTGCTCAACTCCACGTCCTGCAGTGTCTGCAGTGTTACTCAACTCCACGTCCTGCAGTGTCTGCAGTGCTACTCAACTCCACGTCCTGCGGTGTCTGCAGTGCTACTCAACTCCACGTCCTGCGGGCCACAGTGTCTGCAGACACTGCAGACACTGTGGCCGGCAGGATGTGGAGTTCAGTAGCACTGCAGTAAAGTAAGCTTACCTGTGGAAAATGCCTCTGAAGATGCAGCCGTATTGCTCTTAAAAGTAAAACATAATTATACATTTCCTACCAGGTCCAACCGAGAATATACTCATAGGAACATCTTCCTACAGAAATATGCACATTTTAATGTCTTGACCTATGATGCTATCACGTTTAAATAAAGTATATTATTATCATTAATACAGGGTCAATAAAATGTATCTTTTTTTCCTGTATGTATAATGTACAAGCAAGTTTCTCATGTCTGTACATTGTATTTAGTGTTGTGTTGTAATCTGTTATGATTGTTACCTAGATATTTCCCAGCTTAAATAGAACACAATATCTTTCAACTGTACAATTCCTGAGAAAAGCCAGGCTTTAACCATGAAAATAAGTATTGTCTAGTGCTGTGGCTCTATTTCCTGGCTGTATTTCATTTCAGATGCTGCTAAATTGTGTGTCATTTTACTAAGGGAGAGAAATATAAGTCAGGGGAAATTGACATTTTCTTATCAGAGTACTATAGAATCTGTATTCCAGTGTGTGACAAATGGGGTCATTTTTTCCAGATATGGCAATCATTATAGGATTTAGAGAATTTGAAAATGGTGAATGAAGGTAATAAAACCAGTAATGTTCTTAATCGATCACCTGCAAACATTGATTAATCTATGAAGTGCACACACTCACACACAAGGTGAAACTATGAAAAAGGTTACAGCTGTATTGGAAAACAAGTGTGCTTGTCTGCTACTGAAAAACTCAGATAATATTACAAATTGTACTAGTGGGATGCCACAAAGCGATATGTCAGTCCAGAACATTCTTTTGGGAATGGGTTCATCCAATGTATCAGACCATCTGCATATAATTCATGCACTCTACTTAATACAGTTAAAATTACCTTCGTTAGGGCTGCTGAGTGGTTCAACCTACTAAGATACTATCCATGTGAGTGGTTACATCAAATTACTGGAGTAGTCTGGTATTGACACTGCACAGTGCCAGTATTGGTTTGGCACATTCTGTATCTTAGCATTGTGTTGCCCTGGACAGGTGCCTCATCGCACACTAGAGATCCCCGCTGGTCAATCAGGTTCCCACAGTCTGCCTGCATAAGCCATGCATGAAGTATCCTTCTCTGTCTTGTCGCAATGATTAACATATTACTTAATATCCATTTTGGAATCTATACACTGGATCACCATGTAAGGATAAACAATTACCTAATGCCAGTGTGCATCAATAACCGCATAAAACGTAAGTGTTCAGAAATCAGATCAGATGAGCAACGTATTGTGTCCTTACACATCAGTTCATTGATTTTCCCCTGGAGTGAATCATCCTCGATTAGCTTGGGTTTAAACAGTGCTTGCCTTGTAAGCCCGATTACCCCTGACTTTTAAGACAAAAATGCATTGGTGGTCTGTTTTTTGTAACCTCCGATCTGGATGTGCCAAATGAACTTTGGCAATCTGAACTACTCAACAAAGAGTGCATTGGTTCTCTCAGATGATTAAATAAGCCCAGATAATATTTCCAGACTGCCTGGCCTTTGGAAACAGGAGGGCCAGCGAGCGGTACAATAAACAGCAGCTAATACCATCAGCTTAGCTTACGGAGTCAGCCAAGTCTGTCTAATACTCTCATTACCATTTATCACTGGCTTGTATTCCAAAAAGATGTTGTGACAGATTTTTTTTTTCATATATTTTTTCCATGGTGACACTGTTTACTTTAGTTCTGTGGCTGCTGACAAATGGCCGAGCTATGTAGCTTGATTTTCTTCATTTGAGTTTATTGGATTTTTAGGTGTGTCCTACAACACATTTTTTTGCATTCCCAACAGCTGCAGTGTCTTTTGTCTTTGGGTCTGACAAGCCCTTAAATATGGTGTCTGTCACTGTTTCAGTTTCCAGTATCAGTTCCGTCATCTATTTTAGTCAGAATTTAGGCTTATTGTATTCTACTGAGCAGTTATTCTACAATGTATGCAGGGAACCACAGGAGGACTGAGTTTGTGGGCTCTGCTGTATTGTCTACAAATATAAAATAGGTTAATGTGTGGTCTTGGATCATCTACCAGACCTTGAGATGCATAGACACCTGCTTGATTGAGCAATTCGCATCACGGCATCAGTCAGTCAGCTGCTGAATCAGGGCAACTGCCTGCCTGTATTTCCTTACAGAGTCAATTAAAAAAACAAAAAAACAAAACACAACTTTTCTTTTCTACAGAGCCCCTAAAGCGAGATTGCAAAATAAAGTTGTGCGCATGAGAAAACTAACTTGTGCGCACAACTTAGTGACTCAATGTAATGCAATGTAATTGTGCTCACGAGTTACTAAGTTCTGTGCACAAGATACCTTTTAAATTTAAAATTTAAAATGATTAAATAGATACAGTCACGTACTCGTTTGGCCTACCTTTGCCTTTTTTTGCTTTAAAACATGTTTTATAATATCATGATTTATCTGGTAGCTGGATGGGCCAGTTTATGGCTTAAAAGGCTTTAGCTAGGAAATTTCCGAAATGTCTATGGCAAAAATAAATGGGAAAATCGCTTCCAGAACCATGGGGGTGGGTGATGACTACAATACATCTGTACTCTAAGAGTCTGTGTGGCAGGGAGACAGGTGCTTCTGGGTAGTAACCTGTAAAATTCTTTACAAAGAACTGAACATCTAATGATGCCTTTTCTTTATTTTCTAGAGTTTTCTTTATAGTAATCTATCCTGTAATTTAGTCATTTATCCTGCAAGTTTTCATTTCTGGTTATGAACACCGATATATAATTTTGTGGGTGGTCATGCAATTTACAGACTGATTTCCAAGGGCAGAGCAGCAATGTGTATTGCAGCATCTATAAGATCATGACACATATTTATGACTTCTTCTTGGCAATTTTACAAACATTTTGCTTTTACAGCTTAATCTATATTATGCATTTCAGTTTTCCCTCTATCTCTCAGTGGTGATAGATTTTGTTTCACGTTGGTGGCTAAATGCTTTTTTGATATACCACGGAAGGCAATTTCATTCCTGTCATAACAAAACATTATTCCTTCTGGAACCCACTACGGATTGGCTCACATGATGAAAAAGAGCCTGACACAGACTGACCCTGTGAACATTTGATACCTCAAGCTTTGAGGACTTCTGGATGAGGCCCAGACAAGCTTTAACTGAATGTAGAAATTGAATAATCCTGTTGCTTCATTGTGCTAATCGATTTCACTTTTCTCCACAGCCTTCTCTTGGGTAATTTATTTTTAAATAATTTCATTTGTAAGTCCATAATCATGACACAGAAGATCAGCACAAGAACAGGTTGATAAATTGGGGTCTAAAATGAGATTAAAATGTGAAAAAGAAGAAAATATGCTTGATTATAAATGGACAGACATGTACAGATGGTCTGTTTGTGTATGTTTTACTTTGTTCTGATGGATTTCTTCAGTAGAGAAGAGTTATATACTGAATCACTATACTGAAGGTGTCATGACAGACAGATTGAATCCCTATGCAGCGCTACTCAACTCCACGTCCTGCGGGCCACACTGTCTGCAGGTATTCGCTCCACCACCTGATTTCACTAATTAGCTCATTATCTGAACCAAAAAGGTAAAATAATTCGTAAAATCAAGTGGTGTAGCACACGGTCGGAGCAAATACCCGCAGACACTATGGCCGGCAGGATATGGAGTTGAGTAGCGCTGCTATATATCATGAGGTAACAAAGTAATGTAAAAACAAAAAAAATGCAATGAAAATGGAGTTTTAATAGTAATACATATCTGCGCTAATTGTAAATAGCTAGCTATGATGTCTGTTTTTATTAAGACTTTTAAATAGAGGTAGAGTAAAAAGGAATAAACTCTCATGATCACTAGAGACACACAAGCTGCAATTCTCAGCACGGTTACTTGTTTAACCTACAGTACACTCACCATGACAACTGTACTGTAAAGCTGGACTGCAGAGACGGAATGGGACTACTGTATATAATAGATACAATATGTTACAGATATACTGCTACATATTTTGCATTGTCTCTTGCACTTATTGTTCTTATTCCTCACCCACTTACAGTATGATGAAGACCAGAAGACAATGCTTTTTGAGAGGAGAAAATTAAAGGCAATATAGAATATTTTAAATTTACAATATTGCACTGCAGAATGCTTAGCAGCACTTTATGGAACCCATAAATCCAGTTTCTTAAATCTATTTAATGGCTTTTTCTGCAGCCCAGCATAACCCCAGGAGGTCAGCTTCCTGAACTGCTGACCAT
Source organism: Conger conger (assembly GCF_963514075.1). Taxonomy (NCBI): domain Eukaryota; kingdom Metazoa; phylum Chordata; class Actinopteri; order Anguilliformes; family Congridae; genus Conger; species Conger conger. Next base: position 36,880,260 of record NC_083771.1, read on the forward strand.
GAGTATATGCAGTAATGGTATCCACAGAAAATGGAAAGAAAGATGTCAAATTATATTACTTACAACATATGATTTAATTTTATCTACATTTACAGAGGTACACGAATTAGCTGACCTTTATGACTGCAGCATTGTAAATATATCATTGGGCTGCTTTGAGGAGGCTAATAAATTATGTCAATGAATTTAATGTTTTATCATTCAGTAAAACCACCATGGCTATCATTATGGCTATTCAGTGGTCTAGCATGGTTTGTTTAACATTGGCACATGTATTTCACTTTAATACCCTCAGGTACCACAAAGTTTTCGTTTTTCATCTACATTGTATTATTTTCAGACACTTCTGGGTTTATATTATAATAATAATGATATTTTCACCCTCTTAAATCAAAGCTTTTATCCCTGGACGACTGACTGATCTCTCAATGATGTCACAGTGACAGTTTGATATTGCTGTGGCATATAGAGGAAATAACATCTGTCTGGGGACAGGATTAGGTGCATTTAATGCAGGTAAACTAGACGTGAAGCCTTCTGGACTTTGAATTGTATTAACCCCACCTAGCAATTGGAGAGGGGGCCATCATTGCTCAGAGCCTAGGGATTTGAGCTCTGAGGAATTGCTTTCTGAGGGCTGAATTTAAAGTGCCGGAGCAAAACACTGTTAGAACAAGCTCAATAGGCCCATTTGCAAGGATTTACCTTTATGGCGGCATTGATCCTCCATGAATCACGCTTGAGTGGCAGAAAGAGCATTTAACCATCTGTGGATGAGATGACAGAGTGAGACCATTGAGCGTGTGAGCCTTAATTAACCACCCCCCAACCTGCAATTCTTCAGGAATCCTGCAACAGTTCTCTATGCAAACAGAAGGGAGTGTTACTTTTAAAAGCACAAAGGTTTAGGTTTTCAGACTGCCAATATAATTGACTATGGGGTTTTGCTTTGCAGTATACAGTTATTATGTATCATTGTTCAGGACATGTTTAAAATATGCGCACATTTCATGTGTGAAAATATTGAATTAAGCAAAGTTAAGTCATCTCTATGTTAGTGATCTCCGTTGAAGACCAAACATCTTGAAATCATGAGGCATTGTTTATAATCCTGTATTCTCGGTCAGTACAGGCTCATGTAATAGTATATACAATATATAAAATGCTTATTTTCTAGATCTAATTTCAGATAAGAATATCATGGAAATATATGTCTTAGATGCAATAATCTCACGATTACAGCAGTAAGTAATTCAAAGCAAAGACTCCAAGCAATTATTTCTGAAATCGTATTATTACATACATTTAATTACCAATGAATCAATAATCCCAACTGGAACCAGAGCTGAAAATGAAATAGCACTTGACGCAGTCCCTTTAGGCATGAAACACATTTTGCCATATTCTGGATACCATATCATCATTTCGTCTCAACAGCAACCTCCTTTCAACATGCACACGGAAATTGTGATGTGTCAAATTGAAAGAAAATAAAAATAATAGTTGATGGATTGCAGGAAGTGCTATGAATATATTTTACATTGTATGACTATTTTGTGGGGGAAGCAATTTCCATATAATTCCATTTCATCCCATTCCATTTTCCATCACATATCACTGCATGTCCAATTTTTTTTTCCTCCATCTTCCCCTGAATATGCATTTTACCAATCAGACCAGCTCTCCTCTTTCATGCGAGTATGCAAATTGAATTTGATAGCTAGATATCTGAAATTAAGCATATGAAATTAAAAATGTGAATTAGTTTTATAAGATGCAGTGATCTGATTTTTAATAAGATACAAGGCCAATCCGGTCATTTGCTGCAGGTTGCCATTCAAACACACAGTGGGATGCTATATGCAGGCTTCATTGATCAGACATTCATGGGAAGTCATAACTAGCACAAATCCATATCAAACATGAAAGACTGCATAGGCCCCTGCCTGGAATGCCATGGTTTTTACTTGTTATGAAGGAATCCCATTGTATAGAATAAAACACTTATCCATCTGAAATTCAGCCCGCCTACATACTATGTCAAGTTCGTGTTCATAATCATTTGCAGTCTTTTGCGTAAGTGCTCTTTGCCATTTATCTCAGCTGGAGTCTTCTTTTCTCTTTGATTAAGTACATCAGCAAAATTGTACATGGCTTAATGGAAGTGGAATTCTTATTTTATCTGTTGTAATATGTGCACAAACTGAGGATTCCAGCAGGGACCATTTCAGATATTTGCAGCTGAAACAACATACATTCAACCAACAGATATGATTACTTCAAAAACGGCTTTCACTGTGAAAAAGCCCTAACCTGATGTCATCGACAGTAAAGAGAAGGTAGTTATAACAAGGTGTTCTGAGCTGAATGTAAGAAATTGATAAGAACTGTAAGGAAAATAGGTCCCATTTAACCTTCTTCTCCAGCTGCCTTATTTACAGCAGTACCTGGATTCAGTGCAAAGAAAGCAAGCTTTGTTGGATTTGTGACTTTCTGTCTAATTGGGTGCTTGGAGTACATGGAGTACCCTTTTCTTGCTTATCGACTTCATGTACACTCTCTCCATTTTGATTAGATAGTCATTACATGATAGTTATTTAGCTGACATTCTTATCCAAAGCAATTTACTGTTGATTTGATTGAGCAGGGGCCAATCCCCCTGGAGCAAGGCCCTTGCTCAAGGGCACACTGTTCGAACCACCAACCTTCTGGGTCCCTCATGATAATAAGAGCATCAAAATTGCTTTGAAATGTAGCCATGTTAAATTAGGCACTGAGAGTAATACCAATTGCTTAGTTATTTGACAATCATGGTCTTCACTTCCTGATGGGGAAAGTTACATTTTGTCATTCTAAGTCCGAGTGCAATGCTTATTAATGCTGATCTGATCATCAGAAGGCAGCCTGCCACCTCCACCAGACATGGGTCCTCATAAGATAAGCATCCAGAGACAGAGACAGGTCCCCAGATAGCTGTCCTTTACATTATGCCAAATTCTAGTCATGGTCTAACCTTTATCATTCGCAGTTTTATTATGCATTAGAGGCATGCGGGCTGTCCAAAGATAAATGTTATTCCCTCTATTCCCAGTGTTATTCCTGAGCACAGGATTGTTTAAACTGCAGAATCCTCAAAAATGAACCCTCCAAAAATATATTTTTTTCGGCATTGCAAATAAGGTCACCTCTCAGGGTCCTTATGAAAATCATTTGAGAAAACAGCAGTGTCAGAGCAGTATTCCCACACCACAATCCGTGAATAATTCCAAATCAAATGTGAAATCTCCCTGCAGGAGATACGGCCAGGAGGATGAGTGCCCCAAAGAGAAGATGATTTTAAAAATGATATGGAGATGCACATAAGAGAAGTAGCAGAAAATAATTCTGTCAGTCCAGACCTCCTTGGCCTGAGTGAGTCCATATCAGATGCTGCAGTGCTGGTGTGTGGGTCCAGTCACCAGAGGCACAACACTGACACGTTAAAGAGGGTGATAGGTGCACAACAGTCGGGGACCCTGGAGGCAGTCCCGGTAAGGGTGTCGACCGAGAAGCCCCCGTAATGAGTTAACTGCCCCTGCTGAGACCACTTGCATTCCCTCAGTCTCTCTCTGTTTCTGCAAGCGCGCTCTACCACCCTGGCTGCCGTCCATGTCCACAGCCCTCTGATCCGCTGTGCCTTTAATGCATTCTAACAGGGCCCAGACCACATCAAGGGTCCCGCGTTCTCCACCACCGGCTTCCTTCCGTGGGTGGCTGTGGATTGAACTATTACCCATTAAAACAAGGCCATGTGTTTTGGATTTTTGTAGACAAGCAGATGTGTCATGAAAACGCTGCATTTTTCAAATCCCAAGATGATATTATTAATGCAAAACAGTGGGCTCCAGAATTATTGGCAGGCTTATTAAAAATGGAGAAAAAAGGCTGCATATAAAAAGCATTCGATATTTTCTGTTCAAACATACAAGGAAAATATATACTTTTATTTCAATACATTTACTCTCATGTTTCATTGCTTTTTTTAGTGAATAATTTTTCCTGAAACAACATGTGCCAAAATGATTGGTTATTGTAAATAAATTAAGTGAAATTGGCGGTACAACTTTAATTTTGTTCATCTCAGTCTAAAGGAACTATATTGCGTCATTCCATTACTTCCTGTTTGACTAGAGTATAAAAATTAGGTAACAAGCATGGAAAATCAGGGGCAAACCTATAGCATAGGGGCTAAGTTGCTTGACTGGGACCCAGAAGGTTGTTGGTTCAAACGCCGATGTAACCACATCAGCTGTGTAACCTTGAGCAAGGCCCTTAACATTGCCTGAGGGGGGATTGGCCCCGGCTTAGTCAAATGAACTGTAGGTCGCTTTGGATAAACACCTTACTTGCATGGTAAATGGTTGGCATTTATACAGCCTTTACAATTCATGCCTCTCATTCACCCATTCACACTCCAACTGTGATTGGCTGCCATGCAAGGCACCAACCCGCTCGTCAGGAGCATTTAGGGGTGACTTGCTCAGGGACACTTTGGCACAGCCCGGGAGGGGGATCGAACCGGTAACCCTCTGACTGCCGGAAAACTGCTCTTACCGCCTCTGTCAGCCACTGTCACCCCATTACTATTTACTACTATTACCTTTATTATTACATAGTATCCTAGAATTATGTCATATCGCTTATGTAACACCTGTTCAAGTGCCAAGCTCAGGAATGCCCAGAAGTGCTCCATTAGGCCCTGAAGCCTAGAATGTTCCAAGCACTAGCAAGCGATTCTGAAATGAATGGGAGTGATTGGAATGGACTGCATGGAGTGCAATTTACATTGTTTATAGGGGAACTATTGGACAATATCAATCCTGGAATGTATTAAAAAAAAGTTGTATGATCAAATGCAAACCGCGTATGAAAGGACTTAATCAATGACATTGTTAATGTAAAAAAAAAATAATAATAGGCCATACAAAATAAATTATTTTTTTAGCTTAAAGAATCAAATATTTTGCCATGTACATATTTGTTCTTGTTTGCTACTGAATCAGCAAGTTAATTCCAAAAGAGCAATTGTTCATTAAACTAAAGATCTGTGTGCACACAACATTGAATCTAGAATGTCAGCGAGCACTAAAAAAGCTTTTTAAGCTAATATAACAAAACTGATGCTCTTCCAGGTCTCATTGACTCCAGGCAAATGTCAATACTTAGCCCCAAGTCATGAGACCAGACAGTACAGCTAAAATGTTACATAGCAGATCTGGAATGCCTTGTGTTTTTTTTTGCTTTGAGTGAGAACAGTACAGTACATGTTACCCATAGTTGTTTATATTTGACACCCATGGAGATCTATCAGATGTGCTAGCTCAATGATCTGATAAATGGCCTTGGAACACAGAAGTGTCAGAGTTATTTATCAGCCTAGCAGAGACACAGATGGTTGATCCAATGTTAATGCAGCAAACCTTCACTTTTCAACCTACATTTATGGCAGTCAACAGCCTGAAAAACTGGAACATTACAGTAATGACCAGGTACCCTTGATGTGTGCACCTGAATTTAAAAGGGAGCTAAATTACCTTTTAATTTTAGAGGAGTGTGGAGTGGGAGGGAAAGCCCCACTGAGCTCATCAGAAAGCATTCTACTTCTCCAAACAAAATGATCACCTCAGAATTTTATTTTATTGTATATTTTATTAAGCCCATTGATGAGTTTGTTAGTCCAGAGAAAAAAAACCTAATGAATAATCAACTCCGGCAACAGGCGACATAATGGCTTCCATTTGCATGTATGCCCACTCCCCTGCCTACCCCCAACACTCAACCACCTACCACCAAGCACCAAGCTCCTCCAGCTGCTTCAAGCTCTAATGACAGACAAGGTCTGTCACCCAGGCCTTTGTCATTTTCGCCATTGTTTGGAAGAATGCACCCCATCTATTACAGTGCTTGGAAGTCCCTTTATGTTCACCCCCTCCCTTCTCTGCATAGAGCTACTTCAGAGGGGGAATAGACCCGTCACAAATGAAAGGGCATGGGCGACCAGCGGGAGGTTAACAAGCAGATGACAATTTCTATCACCGGGCGGCATGCCAAGCGGCCTTCCGCGGTGTCAGGGCTGGTGTGGGACCCCTCGGCCCAGCAGAATTACGGCACAATGGGAGGAGATGTTGGGCGTCCATGGCCCGAACCCATTTTGGGAGAACGGCGGTCACCAAAGGGGCCTGAGGACATGCAAGGCCACCTCCAGTGGAGCGCTGTGGATCCGGCAGGCCAGATTTCCGCAAGGCGCTTTTCCAAGGGAAATGTGGATGGATATTGTCAGGAATGTGATTTATGCTGCTATGCTTTTTCTCCAGAGGAATGTGTCAGTTCACCTCTTTATCGTTCAGGGCTGGTATTCAAGCCCCATTTTGCATATGGGAGAAATGGGTCTGCTAGATAACAGTCCATTCCCAATCGATAAGCATAATGATTAAAAAATACCATGCCACTCATATATATAAGCCCTGGGAGAGATTATAGATAGCCTACTATCTACTGTAAAGGGTGAGCAGGGGATTAGTAAAGGTGAATATTTACCAAAAATGTAAGGTTTATTAGTCCTACATTGCTCCGTTGCATAGCAGCACAAGGTTTCCTTCCATTTTTAGTTACATTTTTAATAACTTTGTTTTGAATCAAATTCACGATGAAATTGCCTTAGTGTGAACAACAGCATCAAGGGTATTTATACGCAGCATCACAACCCTTCACAGGGAAATCACAGAGATATGAGCATGCTTTATCTCATTAGGTGGAAATCAGTGGCTGCAGGCATGTGTGTGTGTGTGCGTGCATACGTGCATGTGTGTGTGAAAGAACACAATTAACAACTGCAGAGTAAAAGCCCTGTATGGATTGATGGTTCTCTGATGTGGATTTGAGGGTTCTGTCTTTATGGAGCGCAATTATTCTAATCTTAATTACCGTAAAAAACACACAAAGCTGGTCCTCCTGTATAATTAAGCACTGCAAGGATTCCCTGTCATTGCCAACATGCAAATCCTGTCTCTGATTAGATTCCATTCAGAACACCGCCCCTGCATGTATTCCCTGTCATTGCAACCACACAAATCCCTGCTGAGCCTCCATTCACAGTCCTACTCTCACAGGGTCACTGAGATGACCCAGTGTGCTCACAGGGTGAAGGAATTTCTGCCCTCTAACTATGCAAATGACTTATAACTTTTAGCCATTTCATTAAAAAACACTGTTTCAATATTGTGAAAAATACTGTTTTAATTTTGTAATAAATGTATTACACTGCAGCTCAATTAAACACTAGAACATATAAAAAAATATGATAGTTGTCAAATCAGAACATTATTCAATATTTATGTGAATGACAATGGTGCAATTTTATTATTTACACATATGATACCAGAACACTATGGACACAAAATCTTCCATGAAGTGAAACAGAAATGTTTTATGTAACTGTATCTTTAACAAAGCAATCTCAAAATTTGTAAATCACAATGCAGTCAAACAATATTGATAACTAAGGATTGATTTGATTTTCAAATATACTACAGTTTCAGGTGTTTATAAGGCAACACAGTAGAAAGGATTAGCATGCCCAAAGCATCCTAAAATACCAAGACCTTCCCACAATTCAACAATATTTTTTAGGCAACCGTATCAAAATGATATGTCAATGTCAAACGCTACTATTATTGCCACTTGTGTGACATTAGAGCACCCATGATGGCCTGGGTGTCTCAGTACACAGTGCTGTAAAGTGACGCAGCTTTAGGCTAAAATGTCTGCACAATTAATCATATCTGGTGAATGCGGCTTCTCTTCATTAGTTTTATGGGGAATGAGCAGACAAAATAAGATGAAACATTTTTCTTTCTGTGGATTATTAAAATATTTTGTATCCAAAATCAAGCACATGTGTGCTATCAGAGTATTGGTTTGCACGTGGTCTTGAGCGCACACCCGAAAGCATTTCCCAAACATATGAGAGCAATTATGAGCAGGAATGAGAGGGGCGCGGCTCGCTGCCTGTGGCAGAGTTCATGGCCTGGTGTGAGGGAGAGGGAGGGTTCGCCTGTGGTAGAACAGGCCTCCTTTATTTGTGAAGCATCAGGTTCCATGCAGCATCTGCTGTCAACAAAGGAAGTCAGGCCTGGATCCCTGTGTCAGGTTCCCCAGAGGTGCATTACTCTTAATGAGGAAGCAACGTGTTGCTCAGCTGTTTTCAGGCGATGCAGTGGACTTCCTCTGACCTTACACAAACAGGCTCTGTCCGTTACCTCCTCTGAAGTGCTAGCAGCACACTAAAGCTCAAACTACTATTCCGCTTGAAATCTGAGACATTCAGGTTGTAGTCCAGTAACATTAGCAGCAGTGGCACTATATAGGCTGAAGTGTTTCTTTCACTTTCTTAGCAAGCAGCAACTGCATTTGCGATTCTAAACAAGTGAGCCAGAATTATTTCCATTATTGAAAACAGTACTGATCCGCATGGAAATTGAAATAAAGTCATTTTCACTTCATATCATTTTAATTTTACAATATTTGTGTAAACACTGTAAACAGTGAAATGATATACAGTACCAGGAAACACGTAGTATAGTGTTGCAGGTCTGAAATTTGTTCCTGCAATGTTCCAGTTTAACACTGTCGTGTCTAGAAAACGACAGAGTCCAAATCTCCAATTTGTCGAAAAACATCTTCACGGGGGAAAAGACACCACAGCAGCAAGCTGTTCAGGAAAATCTGACTTTATTTAGCACAAGTGCATAAAGCCGGACCAAAAACATGGGCCATGACAGCCATTTTTACACCCATTTTATACACAGTTACTCCTCCTACAACTCCACCTCCAACCTCATTCTGGCAAATTACCCACATTGTTCTTATCTTAACTCCTCCCACAACTCCTCTCACAACGTTATTATGACAAATCTCCAAAGGTCCTTATGCTCTGCCAGCTCTGTACAAAGTTCAGGACGCCTCCTGTCCTCACTTCACCCCGCACCTGCTCTTGGCAGAGTGGCAAACTACAAGATCTCATAAAGTTCTGGATGCCCCACCTCGAACACACACGTCATCCATACACGTCACTCTGTATCTTTCCACATATGGGTCACTTTTCTGTCACGATCTTATGAGCAGTAAATCATTGAAAATATACAGACATACTAAACATTTGATTAATATTCACTTCTAATATACTTTTCTAATATACAGACATACTAAACATTTGATTAATTATTCTCTTCTAAGTGAGTAAATGTATGTTGCATTCTTTGTTCTCGTTTCAACAGTTTTCACTGTGGTTTCTTGCGTTTTCATAAGCTCAGCTATAATTAATGTTCTAGTTTGATTTGATAATAAGCAGTGTACATGGGATATAGTGATTATAAGTCACTTGCATATAGATACACTTCTGGCTTAAAACATTGAGAGTCCCGGAGAAATCAGCTGTACAGTCATATCTCGCTCTGTGTCCTTGACTACACAGCTGGCTGCTTTATTAAACTCCGGTTACATATGGGTTCACTGTGTAATTCTAGCACAATTTAGCAGCTAATCAGTTTGAAACTATACAGGGTACATACAGTGCATCCGGAAAGTATTCACAGCGCTTCACTTTTCCCACATTTTGTTATGTTACAGCCTTATTCCAAAATTGAATAAATTCATTTTTTTCCTCAAAATTCTACACACAACACCCCATAATGACAACATGAAAGAAGTTTTTTTGATTTTTTTGCAAATTTATTAAAAATCAAAAACTAAGAAATCACATGTACATAAGTATTCACAGCCTATGCTCAATACTTTGTTGATGCACCTTTGGCAGCAATTATAGCCTGAAGTCTTTTTGAATATGATGCCACAAGCTTGGCACACTTCGCCCATTCCTCTTTGCAGCACCTCTCAAGCTCCATCAGGTTGGATGGGGAGCGTGGTGCACAGCCATTTTCAGATCTCTCCAGAGATGTTAAATCGGATTCAAGTCTGGGCTCTGGCTGGGCCGCTCAAGGACATTCACAGAGTTGTCCTGAAGCCACTCCTTTGATATCTTGGCTGTGTGCTTAGGGTCGTTGTCCTGCTGAAAGATGAACCGTCGGCCCAGTCTGAGGTCAAGAGCGCTCTGGAGCAGGTTTTCATCCAGGATGTCTCTGTACATTGCTGCATTCATCTTTCCCTCAATCCTGACTCGTCTCCCAGTTCCTGCCACTGAAAAACTACCCCACAGCATGATGCTGTCACCACCATGCTTCACTGTAGGGATGGTATTGGCCAGGTGATGAGCGGTGCCTGGTTTCCTCCAAACATGACGCCTGGCATTCACGCCAAAGAGTTCAATCTTTGTCTCATCAGAGCAGAGAATTTTGTTTCTCATGGTCTGCGAGTCCTTCAGGTGCCTTTTGGCAAACTCCAGGCGGGCTGCATGTGCCTTTTACTAAGGAGTAGCTTCTGTCTGGCCACTCTACCATACAGGCCTGATTGGTGGATTGCTACAGAGATGGTTGTCCTTCTGGAAAAGTTCTCCTCTCTCCACAGAGGAATGCTGGAGCTCTGACAGAGTGACCATCGGGTTCTTGATCACCTCACTGACTAAGGCCCTTCTCCCCTGATTGCTCAGTTTAGACGGGCGGCCAGCTCTAGGAAGAGTCCTGGTGGTTCCGAACTTCTTCCATTTACGGATGATGGAGGCCACTGTGCTCATTGGGACCTTCAAAGCAGAAGAAATTTTTCTGTACCCTTCCCCAGATTTGTGCCGCGAGACAATCCTGTCTCGGAAGTCTACAGACAATTCCTTTGACTTCATGCTTGGTTTGTGCTCCGACATGCACTGTCAACTGTGGGACCTTATATAGACAGATATGTGCCTTTCAAAATCATGTCCAATCAACTGAATTCACCACAGGTGGACTCCAATTAAGCTGTAGAAACATCTCAAGGTTGATCAGTGGAAACAGGATGCACCTGAGCTCAATTTTGAGCTTAATGGCAAAGGCTGTGAATACTTATGTACATGTGATTTCTTAGTTTTTTATTTTTAATCAATTTGCAAAAAAAAAAAAAAAAATTTGTGTTCATTATGGGGTGTTGTGTGTAGAATTTTGAGGAAAAAAAAGAATTTATTCCATTTTGGAATAAGGCTGTAACATAACAAAATGTGGGAAAAGTGAAGCGCTATGAATACTTTCCGGATGCACTGTATCTTACTTTTATATGGATATATTGATACACTTTTAGCATACATCGTCGAGAGTTTTGGAGGAACCAGCCTGCTCATCAAGGTGGAGTCTGATTTTGACTTGTGATTGTTTATCATGCTTTTAGGAGGGAGATCTTTTGTGCTGTGAATTTTCCCCTACAACATATACCACACATACAGCTAGTCAGTCCACCGAAGTAAGGACTGAGATGTAAACAATGTGGCAGGCACAGCTCTAGCCATTCTTGTGCCCTCAGGGAGATTGCATGGTGGGGGCGGTTGAGGGAGATAGCAGTTGTGGACAGGGGGGGAGAGATTACTGCCAGCTACCATGAATATAGCACATTCATTTTTTTATACCTTTCTTCCATGCCCCCAAAACAACCTGAATGGAGACTACCTACTTGTGGTTCAAAGCTGTCAAAGCGAATAAATACTCAGTATAAACCACGTGTAACATTATTGCATTAATCAATGTTATTGTTCTTTTTTTCAGTGTCGGTCTTGTTAAATGGACCAATAGGGTCAATAGTTGAAGGAGTTTCAGAGTATGCATAGGATGTAACCCCCCTTTCATCTGAACCAGAAATACAGTCCTATGGATACAAATAACTAACGTCACACAATCATTACAAGGCTGATATTCATCTTCCCCTCAACTCATCTTCAATCTTTTACATTTCTCTAAAAAATTATTTTGATCAAGCATGAAATTAAATGCATGTGCCAGCTACAGGTTAAATGCCAAAATTCTGAGGTGCTGGCGTTACTAGTGCAGCTAGTGGAACAGGAGTACCCAACCCAGCATTGTGTCAAAATGAGCTCCTGCTAATACCTGTATCAATGACCCTCCATCTTGGCCAAGTGACATCAGAATAGCATAACTCATAGGGTGCCTTACATCTGAATCATACTGCTGTTCACATTCATTTAAGAAATCCCTTGGGTGTTTACTGAATGGAAGGAGGTATTCCTTTGATTTTTATCAAAAAGGCATGTGGCAGTTGAAGAATAGCATTTCATCCTGTCAGTCCAAATACCTCCTAAATTAACAGCTCATTCTATCACAAAGGTTTTTGTCAGCTGGGTTGAGTGTCTACTGGGTGAAAGGGGCCTTTGGAGCTGGGTTCAACAGGAAGCCACAGAATTCTTGAAAACACTGCTGATTGTCTGGAGTGTGGTCACATTATGCCTGTGTTAACTGAAAACATTAATGTATGTACCCTACAATGAAATAGCCTTGAAAACAATTGCCGTGCATATAATGTCAAATTATAGGGTTTTTATATTCTTGTGACAAATAGGGTTGTTAGGCCTGATTTGTGCATTTATGTGTAATTTTGACCTGCATATCTTGTGGTTGTGTTTACACTATATCGCATCAGCTCATACATTGCTGTCATGTTTACGCAATATTTAGTTATCATGTGCGGCTGTAGGTATTGGAGAGGGTGCATTAAATGTCTGTTTTTGACGAGTGATCACTGAGGAGTTTCAAACATAGCTGAGGGCATGAATCTCCTTAACTTTGAGATTGTCCTTTGTTAAAGTTTCAGTAAATATGAGTCAAATAAGAAAGAGAATGGCTGGCATGAATCTCCTTTTTTAGTTTGCACTTAAGTAAGGTTGTAAAACCTCTCAATCAAATTAAAAAAAGTATCAATACAGCCTTTTAAACAACAGTGCCAAGATTAGTGGCACATCAATACAGCTCTGGCACTTGGTTTAATATGGCTCTGCAGCGAACAAGCCAAATGTGCAAGGCCCTCAGTAAAATCACACGGCCATGCTATTGGATGTAATTGCAAGGTTAGTGGGGACAACTGGCCCAGGGATAATGAGAATGGTGTGTGTTTAATGACCTCAGTAAACATCTTCACACTTGTACAAGAGTATTGGATTTATATCATGTATTTATATTTAGAAAAAAACAAAACAACAACTATATTATACTTATAAAATGGTAATATCTAAATGCATTGCTGATATCAATGTACTTGAATGAAAAATAGATCTTACAGTGAATGACAATTCATGTTTCTTTAAATGACATCAAGCGTTGTTGTTTTGCTTCAGTGAAGTATTCTGGAGAAGAGTGATATGAATTTATAAAATGAGAGAGTCCATTCATGAATGAGAATATCTAGCTTTAAGAGATTAGGCCAATGTTTTAGCCTTCTCAAATAGCATTAAAAAACAAAACAAAAGAAAGCACTTTCTTCTCATAGAAAAACAAAGGAAGAAACTCTAATCTTAGGAAGGAAGGGTACCACGGCTGATAAACCTGTTAGAGATGATAGCCGTCCTTTCAGCCGCATATAGACTTCGATGCAAGGCTGACAAGGAACAAAAGTTTCCTTGAGCAAAAAAAGGTATTTACCTTCCAGAAAAGACCAGACATTATGCCTGCAGTCGAGAGAGTTCAAGAATAGTATCCATTTTATTTTTGGGTATGCCATTTTTTAAATTGTGTCGAAAATGGGCGATACTTGATGGGTTAATCTAAAGAGGCTGACCTATTTGTTTTTTCAGGGATGACATAAAGCTCATGACCAGAGGCAGAAACGTTAACCCTTTGTGCATTGGCTCCCTTTGGGAAAGGGTTTCCACATCCTGCCCGGCTGGGTTCTCATACAAGGATGACACAGGAAATATACTCTCAGCATGCAGGGAAATAAAAAGCCTAATTGTGCATTTAATAGCTCACATCCTCCCTAGCTGCTCGAAAGCTACTTTCCTCTGACTGTGCGCTCACCATCATCTCGACAAGCAGAAAACATCATACGCCCCAGTCCAGTTTCTTCCTCATCTCAGTGAATGAAAATAGAATGTAGTCATGCTGTAAGTGTCTTTTCAATAGTCTGCGTTTTATAGTTTCCCAGAGGCTGGAGTTCAATTTGCAGTGTCACTGAACAAGAGCAAAGTCAAGCAAACTGCTAATTAGAGGAAAGCATTTTGTTTAAACGAAGGGCTAATTTCACTAGCCATGAACCAAATAGACTTTCTTCCAAAAAGGAGAACAGTGACAGTGGTGCAGCAGTGAAAGTGTGGACAATTGTCCTGCATAAGTGACAAAACCCCTTCTATGGCAAAGAGGATTCTTGTTAGATTAGGCTTGTAAAATTTGATTATGTTGAGAAAGGTATGCAGCCTTAAGACATGCCAAACAAGTTTCGTTAAATGTAAGGACATTTTCTCAGACATTCAATTTATTTTATTTTCATTGTTATCTTGAAGAACAGGGTTGGAGAGTACTTTTTAAATTGATACGGTGTATTTTTTGTGGATACTGCTATACATTTCCCTCTTTATATTTGATAGAATTTCAATAAAAAATAAAAATGAAAATAAAATACAATTAACACCAGCCAAAAAAAATGGGCAGGGGCTGAAGCCCCCATTGGGCCCTATCTGTGCACTTGCCTGGTAAAAAGGGTTGCAGGATTTTCAGGCATTGTGATGCAAAGAGGTTGATGGTGTAACCGCAGTTGCATCAGATGCAGTTTCTCAGTCAGAAACAACAGCAACATGAAAATATCACTTGCATCTGTTCAAACGCTCAAGCACCTTGTTATGATTGGTCCTATGCAAGGGTCTGCTCCACACCCCATTTACCCCATTGGCCACATTCTTTGGCACTTTCCTCTTCCTGTATCCTGCAATAATGTTGCAAAATGTTGGAAAGAATCAAACAGCACCTAAACTGAACCATGATAAATGAATTGCTGGTGTGCAGCAGTACCGTCTGATATGACTGCTCTTAAAGGACCAATAATAACTTTAGCACAAACAACACCGCTGGCTGTTTTTTAAAGAGAGTACAAACAAACACCTCTGCGGCCCATTAGTTTTAACATTTACAGCTTCTAAGATTAACTATCTTTGTTCAATTCATTTAAATTCAACTAAGATAAGATCACATTGTTCAACAGTATTGGACTGGAATCTGCACACACTTTTGTACAGTAAATGCAACATCCATTGATAGGTCATGCTCTAAGGACCTACCCTTTGCGGGCGACATGCAATGCCATGTGTGGGGAGGTGTCACACTGCCTCTCTGGGTTAATCTTTTGGCTTTTCTCATGTCAACAAAATTCACACAGTGATGTTCATACGATGCACAGGGTCTGATGTTTTCTCAATCTTAGTTTTTTCTGTTCGGATTTCACAGTTTGAATTGGACAAACTCTTCTATTTCATACTTTTATTTCTATTTAAAACAAAAACAAAAGAATTTACATTCTGATCCAGACTGATCTCATATTGCTTTGGCAATACAGCCCAACCTCTAACCACAATTCAATTTCAGAATATAAAATGCAGAAATTAAAATAAATATTAAATATTGGGTCCAAAGCCAATTAAACTAGCAATTAAATTATCATAATTTAATTCACTTAAAGTGGGAATATTAAGCCATTCCATATTATATTCAAGAGTATACATTGCACTGGCAGTGGTACAAAGCGTTCATTACCACTGATGTAAAAAAGCTATTAGCAAAAGAGTTCAGAAAGAAGACTTCACAGACTAATCTCTGCTTTGATTACTGCAGCAGCTGATGCACTTTAATGCATAAACACTGCATTATGTTTTGCTTACCGTGCAAGCTTGTTGCTTATTATAGCTAGAGCTTATCAATATTCATGTACAGACTTATGCTGCAGTCATATACATCTTGTATAAAGCACCTCCTAGTAATTAGACTTTGTGATTCTTTTTCTTCGCACCTATATTACCCCCTGTGGCCTGTTCCACAAAGCAGGGATAACCAGATAACTGTATTGATTAAAATCCACCCCCCCCACATTAGAATATGGACCAAAGTAAAAAGAGTTTTATCAGTGCAGTAATCTGGCTAACTCAGTAATCCTGCTTTGTGGAACAGGCCCCTGGTGGGCAATAATCATGACCTTTTCTCTAAATCTTATCAGTTAACTTGTGACAGATAGTTTATTTCTATAACATGTTGTATGTAACATTCACTTAATGTAAAACGTTCACATTCCTGTGGTTCCAGAAATCCAAACAGCAGCAAGCGAAAATAATTTCTCCTGGCTCAATTAGGGCATAATTCAAGTTATGTTAGCTTAAGCTTTCAGTAACTATAACACTATGTTTGTGAAAGGCAATATAAAACCCAGTATACCTGCTCACTATCCCATCTACAAACGTGTATATTTCTCATCTACAAAATGTCTGCAGGGGGTCCATCAGTTCATGTCCAACTGCCACGGTCATGACCTTCCTCCCCAAAATCACACAAAAGATGACATCACGCATGCCACGCACCCATCACTGCTTTGTTCAACTTTCACACAATTATAAAAATTTCTTGAGATTCTAAAAAAGCACAAGCTAGAAGCACATAAAAGAATTTAAGTTAATTTGCCTTGGCGAATACATTATGCAAAAATGTTCTGAAGTTACCCATGATTACATTTTTTAAAAAGTTTTGAAGGAATAGTGCGCAGAAGGTGTTATTCCTGCTGGCTAAATGACCCCATTTTAGCCTTACAGCAAGTGTCAGGACTTTGGTCTCAAGTGAATAGGCTCAGTGACTTTGTGCAAGGGCACAGTCATTTTCTGTGTAATTGGAATACTTTGTCATTCAGGGGCATTGTGTCTGGACTGAACCAGAGAGATTAGGGCCTGGAATGTCTCTGCGGTTCTGAGCCACTAAGGCAACAGTCACCTTTCATTCATAAGCAGATGAACAGGTTCCTCGAAGAATAGTCTAATGTATTTATTTTACATTGCCAAGATCCCCGGCCATGCAGAATGAGACCTGGGAGTTTAGGATGAAGATTTTTTCCCGTCACAATCCTGTCACAAAATCCAATAGACAGCGCTTACAGAGACACAAGATGAGGCTTATCTGATTAATGTGACAAGAAGAGGGGGAAGAATGCATTATCTGTGTGGTGGGCCCATTTGAATGGCTGGGAGAGGCATCCTGGGGTTGTCTGAGCTGTGGGATTCCTGTCTTTGGTATTCTCATTCCTCCATCTCCGGGCACACAATGAAATTATAAACCTTGCTGTGCAATTACCATGTGAATTACTGCCGCGGTTCTCAGGAGCGGACCATCCACGGGAGAGCATCTGGCCAAGGCTCCTCCTCCCACTCCTTTCCAGATGATGACTCGGTGGCAGAGCCACAGTCGTTGAAACAGAAACTGCTTTTCAATGATGCAACATCCACCATTTAAAATATTTTAAATCTCAACTGAAAAGGAACATTTATTTTACACATTATTTTGTAAAAACCATATCAATTTCAGATTTTTTTCATGCTTTTGAAGAGTGAAAATTTAGGAGCATATTTTCATATTAAAAGCTGCAAAATGAATGTCTAAGAGAATGTATAACTGCAGCACTCCAGTCAAAACTGTGACATTTTCAGACACAGCCGTGGTACTGCCACCCCCATCTCTATCCTCACTCATCACTCTTTGCTTTGTCCCACTGAGGACATAAATACAGCACATGTAACAGGCCTGTCTGTACATCATAACAAGGTAATGATTGTCTTTTTAATATCTGTCACCCATGTCTCGTGATGAGGTGATACACAACATGAAATTCAATTTATTTTTGTTTTGAAGCATGAAGCAATTAAACATAACAATTATCAGATTATATGCCCAGATTGCAGATGGTAGGCAGAAGAGCATCTCTGAACGCACAACGCATCAAATCTCTAAGAGGATAGGCTGCAGCAGCAGAAGACATAATAAGTCTAAAAAATAAGTCTGATAAATACCTAATAAAGTACTGAGTGTATATTATTCATGGTGTGCGTTTGTCAGTGCACATTTACTGTAAGGCTTAGCACAGTCTAGACAATGCTTTCAAGCAGTCACCTCTTGAGAAATAAAACTATTGGCATTATGCTGTTTGCTTCATGACAGCAGTGCCATTACTTGGCTGAAGCAGCAGGGCTCATTGCAGGGTAACTCTGTAGCTTTACTGCATAAATCCTCCACTAATATCACATTTAAACAACGATTATTGCGTTTGGCAACATCTCTGAAAAATCATTTTGGTGTCACTCTTGAATTACCCAAAGGATCATAGTAGTTTGGAATGATTTGGATTAAACTTCAGCTGACACAGGGGAATTATGAACAATTAAGGGTGAGGTTCTATGTGTTAACAGGTATGGTGAAGGAGCTAAATCTCATTAGAATGACTGCACCAGAAAAGTTGAATGCTTATATATTGATCTGTTGTGCCATCCTCAAAATCATTCTCTACTGTGCACAGTAGTGATTGCCGCGATAATCATTCAGTTCCAGGAAATAAGATGAAATACAGGGGCTGCTTTATGCCTCAGGTGTGCAATTTTACTTCCATACGTGAGCAATGGGTAATCATTTTTCAACTGTTCTGACTCAAAGACTCACAGTCATATTCAGATCTGCACAGAATCCAACCTAGACACCTTGTAATAACAGGTCCTTAATGCCCAATTTTAATTGCACTACATCCAGGCAAAGTGTCACCTTTCACACCTCAAATAAAAAACGGGACCGAAAATGTGCTACTTGCATAGTAGAAGTGTTTGGCGCGCATTAAAATTAACTGTGAACTGATCCCACAGGATTTTATAAAAATAAAACTAGAAATGTAGTATTTATGGTCTGTTCACATTACAGCATGGTCAATTGGAATCAGTCATTGCGAAACAAGGGCAAAACAAAAATGACGTGGTTTTGCAAGCACACTTGAACACCTGGGTCAAATACATCATTATTTTGGATTTAAATACTTTTCTGTGCTCAATTGATCTTGCCTTGTGCAATTGAACCAACCAAGAGGACCAGAAGGCAGGGTTTGCACTTTTTCACATTATTTCATAGGTTTGAATTCACCATGTTCAGTAAACCTCAGAAACATATTTTTCAACAGACCCTGGTCTGCATACTAGTATCAGACGGAGCTTTCAGGAAGCTTGAAGCTGAAGGCAAAGGAATAGAAGGAGAATACGATCTTCTCACCAAAACAAAGGAGATAGGAATCATTCAGCTGACACTCTACTCTGAGGTAGCTGGCATATCTGCGCTCAATCTTCCTTCCTGTTTTATCTGGCCTTCCCACTTACAAATCTCTTATAATTCCCAGCAAACACAGTTAATGTTTCAGCTTCTCATGTACACAGATTGCTGATTGAGAATCAGAGACAAGCACACCAGTACCAGGAATGCCTTAGAATGTGATTAGTCATCATCCCGGATATTGATGCTGGTGATTGGTCTTCTCACTGACTTTAAATGAAGCGCTGTATTAATATATAGAGATATCTACCCATACTTCATGACTGTATGCATAATCATCTGGCCTTCAATGCTTGTGGTAATTGTTCTGATTGTATGTAGGTAAGTGAAATAATGTGGATGTACTCTAATTAATAACTATTAATAACTAAAAGAAGTAATTCCAGCAGAAAAAAACACTGCCTAAATACAGATGAAATATGTAAGAGGAGATATTGTCCTTGTGCATCACTTGATAATGCATATGCAAATAAGCAGAATGACTGAATCATGATCCTACAGAACTTAATATCTTTTTTCGGCCTCTTTTCCAAGAAGGCAAAGTCTTTAAAACTTTGTTGCATTTGATTAACACCAATACATAAACAAAGTTTAATCATTAGTAATCTATTTGGACCATACATAGTTACACAATATTTTTTCATAGTCTGTTTCTTCCTGTAATAAAAAGATAATACTGCATAAATGGAGATTAGATTCATGTCATGGTGTGATTCTGTGATCAACTGTGCTTGGCGCTGAATCACTGCATCCCATGATTCAGAATTTGCTCTTTTAACATAGCAGCACAGCTCTGCTTGGGGCCTGTCGGTTTCAGAAGCGGCGTGTTTGGGTGCCTCCCTAGGGATAGTTTTGAAGACATGGGGGGTGGTGGCTTCCCCTGGATGGACTGCTTAAGCAATCATAGCAGCTGCCTGTCATTTGGCCCAAGTTGTGTTTTTAGTGGTGGATTTGCAGAAGCCCCCCACAGTGAATTTCCTGTTTGCATGCACTGGGAAAGTGCCCCCCGACCCATGAACGCAGGAGCTCCTGGCAGTGGGCGTGTTTCTTCCTTTAATAAGCTCCACTCATCACTCTAAAGACCCTTTCCTTCCGCCTTCTAACTGCGGTGATACATTCAAATGGAACTGTGTGACAGGGGCTGTTCATTGGGAAGTGATATAAGAGGTTGTATTGTTGTATTGCTAACATTTATAATCAGGGGATTACCTTAAGAATGAAAAGCCCTGGATAGCCAGTGTTTATAAAATAAGAAATGCTCTAATAGCATATTACCAGCCCTAAGGAACTCAATCCAAAGCCACCCTCTTCCTGATAGAATGAGGCCAGTTGTGCTGTGCTACTGCAGCCTACTATTCTCGCTCAAGGGATTGCATTACCCAGGCCCTGGCCTACAACGCAAGGGCCCGTGAAGAGTGCCTTCAAGAACTAAGCCACCCAGGAGCCTCCTTAATATAAATACTGTATCTGTTCTGTTTAACAAGCAAATGTGTAAGGACCACACTCATGAAGGTGTGGATGTGGACAGCATAAGTGTGGGCTTGGAAACCATTTCAGTTCCTCTCAGCATGTGTTTATTTTTCAATGATAAGAGAAGGTACGGAAAACCATACATAGGCGACAGTATGATTCATTTTTATAAATATTATTTCCCTTCACCGTTAAAATTATTCCTGTCCTGCTCAGTTTCCAGTATGCAAAGTGGTTTCAGGTTTTTTGGATAGCAAAGGCAATTTCCCTTTCCTTTCCTTTCCCTTTTAGCCTCATCTCTCCTCAACGAGATGAGTTCAGATGTTTTCTAAATGTAGTTACTGAATTAGTTGGGCCTGCTTATCTCTGTTTTTAACCAAAATGGCAAAAATTGAACATTTGGGCAATGGCTGAAATGTAATTTTTCAGTCGACAGTTCACAGTCTTTTCAGTCATTGTTAGTTTGAAAACTTTACCTGTGATATGGTGTGGTCTGAAACAGAAGCCGGCAAAGCAGGAGAGCTGGGGAGTGTACTACTAAGCGAGATTACCGGGTTAGTGAGGTAACCTAAACTGTTACCCTGGGTTTCCCATGCTACGAAGCTTGTATGCAGAGCAACGTATGTTACACGCCTAGTCTGGTCCAGTGCACTTTATATTCAGGCTATAGGGAGTGACCTATTCGCTGATGTACAGTCATGAAAGGCAACCATGAAACTGAACGTGATAGATCAAGCTCAGTTCAAGGCAGGCCAATCATGCCATAGATAAAAACAAACATTTGCAAAGCACAATTAGAAAAATTATTAGAAGCAACCATTTTTTTTATTTGTCCACCTCTTACAACAAGTCAGTCATTTGCTCTACTGCCAAACATAAAAATGGGGAAAACACATTCTTGGTTTGTAAACATGGGGAAAAAACGGTATGAAAATGAAAGGTACTTTTAGCATGAGCAAAGATTGCCTCTCGGTTCATCTATACAACTCAGCAGTCTTCTTGTCACCGACGCACAAACTCCACGCTGGCCCCTCCCCACCCCTGGCCCGGGGCCATCACACCGCCAGTCCCGCCCTTAGCTACGCCCCGGAGGGTTCCATGTTCTAACTTCTTTGTATCCATTTTTGCATACACCACCACTTTGTTAGCAAAGCTCGTCTTCACTTAGCAAGTTGATAACCACCTTTGCAGTACTGGTTAAGACCTATAGCGGTTGTTTGGTTTTGTGAAGCCAGGTTACGCAAAGAAACCCTGGGTATGTTAAACACCTTTCATAGCACATCTCTCTGGTATCCATTTGGCCTATACACGGCAATGGCATCATTGCTATTGCACAGGCTTTCATCTTGGCCTACATCCATTGGCATTCTGTGCGTGGACCTATAAGGGGTTGGTTTGTTTGTGATTAATGTTAAACTTCCATGCACTTGTTTTGTGCTAAGGGTTGTGCCCTGCTGTGAAAATCTAAAGAACTGGAACAATAGTTACTGAAGTCAGCTTCAGCAGTAACTCCCAGTAGTGCAGTTAAAAAGCTTCACTAGGGAGGAAAGGACACCAACCCAAAATTCAAAACAGCTGTTGGGTGTCCTGTTTAACTCTGCTAATTATAAACTCAGTGGGCTGCCCCCGCTCCATCTGGTCGTGTGCCACTTAATTAGGGACACTTTTAATTGATGAAAGTCAGCACACAGAAAACTTAAAACCGCAGACAAAATTAGCATTCAGCCTTGGCAAGTTTCTTCTGGATGATTTCCCATTTCATTACTGGTAGTCATAATGTTTTTCTTAATAGGCCACATACATTTATCAATGTCATTTTAATTCTATTTTGGTAAACTGGGTTCTTTGTGTCATTGAAATATTGAACATGTTCACTGATTTGTGAACCTGGGTCTAAATCATTAATGCTTTACAGATGCACATTAACCTTGCTGATCTGATGAATGTGGAATGAATTTTCTACTCCATTTGTGCCATATATATATATTCGAAGAATATTCGGTTGTGAGATAGGACTGTGGAAAACATGAAGCTACATGCATGAGCTACAATCTCTCACTTCTGCTTTTATGAAATGCTCTCACTATGAGTTGAAGCAACACCAAATTCCAGTACAGTAGTGATTAACAAAACACCCATAAAAGCACAGAGCACTATGAAATAGCTGACCACAGCCTGTATTAAACAAAGCTTTTTAAATGTAAAACTCAAGTCAACTTCAGAGTCAGACAGTAAACCAACTGTTGACCTAAACCTTAACTACTGTTGGATATAATTTATGATGATTATATTTATTATTACTACTACATTGATGTTTTTAATTTAATCAATATTGATCAACACTGTGCTATTTCAATCCAATGGTTGTAAAATGACTTGGTGCTTTCTGAAATCACACCATTCATGATGCATTATCCCAACCAATCTATCAATCAATCAAGTTTTATTGATCACATACACATGAAGTACATTGCAGTGAGATGTGTTGTTCCCGTTTGCATGTCACTCAATACACAATAATTAAACACAATAAAATAGAATGAAACTTACGAGATAATAATAGAATAACAATAATAAGTAGAAGTAGAGACATATTACACTTGGGATTGTGGTGGGGATAAAGTGACAGTGTTAAGGTTGCAGTGGGACAGTGGAGTGTGAGGAGGTAGGGGGTGGGAGGGGAGGGGACAGTTGTGCATGATTCATAAGTGAAAACTAATATGCATGTTTATGAATGAGGGTGAGGTAATGGGTTTTGCCTTTACCCCACACATCCACTTGAGCCCCAGTGAAAGAAGGAAGATTACTTCCCATGAAAACCCTGCTGTGCTTGACATTTCTCCTGAGGACATCACATTCAGAGGTCACCAGCTTCCCAGCTGAAGGTCTCTTTAAGGGTTCCTGGGCCACTAGACTCAGTTAAATGGTTTTAAAGGGAGGGGTCACTGACCTTTGACCTTTGATGTGGTGCAGAGAAAGATTGGCCACTCCCTGGCTCAGTGCAACTAGAGCTGCTCTTTCCTCAAGGATTACAAGGCATTGAGCAGGTCAGTAGACATGGAGCTGGACCCCAATGTGCCAGTACTGACAACCCACTGTGGTTTTTCTTCCCCTTAATGACATTTCCAGTTCATTTAGAGAGGCTGATGAGAAATCACAGCTACTGATCATCGAACACATGCTTGCTGTTTGATGATTGGTACTTTTTCTGTCTTTAGAGGGCCGGAAATCTTTCTTTTTTTTACCTGCTTACTTCAATGGAAAAATTTTAAGCAGTTTCCACTGTCTCCACAGTTGTCTCCACAGTCGTTTTGAAGTACAGTGAAAATATGTGATACCCATCCCTAAATGAAAAACCATACAAAAAGGAAATTGCAAGGCAAAAGCCTTGACTTTCTCTGATTAAAAGCTCAAGTGATATTTCAAAAACAGTTTATATGACAGCCTCAATGACACACAGGGGTTGTAATGAGGTGTTTTGGTGAAAGAATTATGATGTTTAATCTTCATATTTACTTTAAAGATAGGCTTGCTGCATTCCTGTGGATGATAAGTAACATGGAAAATAACAGTTATACAGCTAATAATTACAATTTTACAACTTAAATAAACATTATCTCAGTCAAGCAGCAAACACTTATCATACTGAAAGTAATAAGCATTTTGGTGTATACCCAAAAACTCATTTTAAACCTGTACCCACCATAAATTATATTCAATGATTGTATATTCAATTATGTGACATTCACCATAAGTTCAAACACATCACATTTTATTCTATATCAATTCATCAATGAAAAAAATAACATTTGAAGTCCTTCCCAGGATTTCAATCTACAGATTTCATATAACAGAAGAGGTTGATTATCTATAATAACTGGAACATCAAGTAAAAGATCTTTGAACGTGCATATGGAGTCATATGATTTATGTATTTATGTCTTATTTATGTCTTTATGTATTTGGGCGAGCAACTGAGCTAAACTATGATGTTTGTAAACACATTAATTCATAGTAAAATGTCCAGTGTTCAACTGACACTTACAATATTAAATCAACACTTACAGAATACATGTATTCCTATTCTGGCCAGAGTAGGGCCATATGTATACTGTTTGTGTCGAATTACCACTGTACACACATTTTATTTTGTTCCTTTCATTTATCTATCGTAAATAGTTTGAAGTTTTCATTTTAGGATTCCATACACATGATTCTGTAGTGGAAGAAGTACATTTGAATTTTCAATAAGGCTTTAAATTGATATTCTTAGGGATGCATATGAGACTCAATTTACTGTTGGGGGAGTGCCTAATCAGTAACACCTGAAGGTCCACAGTTTATTGACTCCTGTCTGATTATGTGCATTTTCTATCCAGGGGACACTCACTGATATCCAGTCCGATATTGACTTTGTATGCTCATGGAAAAGAATGTCAATTGAGTAAAAAATGCATTGGGGCATTTTACCCTCCATAGCCTCTACACCTACACAAAATAAAACCTACACTTATTCCAAGATATCAATACTAATTGTACATTCAGTGACAAGGGAAACACTACCCAAGAAACTGTCAAAGAAAACATAATTTGAAATATTGTTCCTTTGTCGAATTTGTTTGAGTACATCATTTATCTTATAGTTTTAAACAGTGTGATGAGTTGCTTGCTGATAGTGGCTTTCAGAAGAACAGTTTGCAACAGACAGATGAAACCAGCCTGTTGAATACTGTGACCTCATGTTTATCACCTAAAATAAGCTTATCACCCCCCACACATGTTAGACATACCTCAATAACTCAGACCAATACTTTAGTTCAGGAGAAAATTCTTCTCCATCAGGCTGTTCCCTGTATAACCTTTCAGGAAGTGAGCAGATTCCTAAACATGGAGACATGGAAATGGCAGGGGAATATCCTGTGTCTTATCCATGAGATAAGACATGCAAACTCTCATCCTGACAATCTTACTGACCAGATCCAATATGGAGTTCATCATTTACCACTCTTTTTGCAGATTCCCCATGTGACAGCCTTTTAAGTTACATCCCACCATTTCCTTTCTGTTGTGTACATAGTTAGATATCTCTGTCTGGTTTGCTTTCAAGTAGATTAAATGCCTTTTGATGATTGTCAACCTGTGTGATGACTTTATAAACATACTGAACAGCTTTTTCGAAAAGACATCTTCCCACAAGCAAAACTCAGTTCAGCGGAGGAAACGTCAATCACACTGTACCAGCTATTCAACAGGAAATATACTTTTCTTGTGTTATAGTTTGAGGTCTTTTTAGCACAGTCATTGAACAGAGGACGTTTTTGCTGTGCAGTAACATAATAAGCCGGTAATGGCTTGGCTGCTGTGAGATGCAGTCGCCAGGGTGTGCCAACTCAGTGGAGCAGGATGAGGGCAGCGCCACCCTTCTCCACCTGTGAAAGGAGAAGCTTTTCACATTCACAAGCCGAGTCACTAAATCGTGTCCCTCTTTGTAGTCATCCAATCTACAAGACAGACTTGGACCAAGAAACCAGGGCCACCTCTGAAGCTCCCCTGGCCTCCAATCAGATCTCCACCTAGCTGAAGGCCTGACGAGCCCCGTTTCCACTCGGCAGAATTCAGAGTAACTGAATCCCTTGTCTACAGTTTAGTGCCAGTGAATGGAGCCATTGTTGGTTCTGGATTAAGGCTCTCTTCCTTATCAGGGGCTGATTGCATGGCTTCATTCTTTCCCCTGGTGTTTTTGTCTGCTATCTTCTGAGGTCCAGCAGGTGGTCTTGAGAACGTCTCCAGCTCCCTTGCAGGCATGCAGATGGGAGAGGCACTCTCAGCAGGTATGAGACGGACGGGGAGCAGGGTCTGCTATGCCCACACACACACACACACACACACACACACACGTTAAGGCCAGGCACTGTGAGATCATCTAGCCATGACCAACCCCTAACCACCATTTCCTTCCCATTCATCCCAAAATTCCACACATTCAACAATCCATTGAGAACTCTGCAGGGAAATGGGTATCCAATTAAAGACCAAAGAAAAGGTATTGAAGGCCACATTAACTTTGAAACTTCTCAATCGATATCCCATTATCATCTGCACGCCCTACAAGCTTGTAATTGTGAAGCATTCTCTACCGAGAAGAAGTTATTATCCAAAACCTGTTGTAAATGGAATTTACTTCTGTGCTAAAATAGAATTGCATTAAAGGGTGTGTTTTGGGAGTTGCAGACAAAATTTATGTTATTGGCCTGAAATTAACTTTGAGTTCACACTGATTCCTAATCATAAAATCAATGATGCAGTTTCATTATACATATTACAGTTTGTCCTTAGTTTTTACCTACAAAGTAAAGGTCAAAACTTGAAAAGAAGTTAAGTATTGTTCTCAGAATTTTTTGGAATTTAATTTAATGCTTTTCTCAGATAATTAATGGAAAAACATTTCAAGTTCCTTATTTCAAGCAAAACTGATGCATTGAATATAATCTACATTTAAACAAAAGCTTAATTGTGACAGATTTATCCAATTCTACAGCTGACATGGTATATAAGATCCAGATGTCTTTTTACAAATTGCAATATATTAAGATTTACACAATACACACACAATGTATAAGCACATATTGTGTTAGACTTAAGTCGATTTTTAGTTTAAAAAAATGTTTATTCAGTGCCCAATACAATACCTCGAACCCTTTTCGGTGTAACTATGGCTATTCTGGTTTAAATGCATTTTATCCATAAGAGCTGAATGTGTTCTAGCTCCTGCCTAGAATCAACATTAAACTGTGACCCAGAATTCCCAGACAGAGTTCAGTGAAATATTCAGGTCTGGATGTGCACTGAAAATGTAATACTACTTTTCTTTACATAAATTAAGGGTACATTTTATAATAAATCGAATTCCTATTATTTAATTAAATGGACATGTTAAAAATGAAGGAAATGTTACACTACACAAGGGCAACATTTCCTGGGAAATGAAATGAAGCACTGGAGTTAATCTCTCCCCACATGCTGCTGGTAAGGCTTGTGAATGCTGCATGGCTGTCCTGTCACCGCATAATTCCCATATCTGTTTACATGATTATGTATGCATCCTGAAATCCCATTACAGCGCGTAACACCCTTATCCTTACACTTTGTGTTATTTTGGGTGCTGGGTAACTCGATCCAGAAGCAATGCTCTCCTAACCAGGTTTAATCTGAAGAGTCTATTACTGTGTGTGTGGGGCAATAAGAGGCAGGCTTGTGGCAGGTTCCCTCACTCCGTAATCATCTCAAATCGAGAGACGGTAGCCAGAAACACAGGGACGTTAAAGGTATGTGTGTGTGTGTGTGTGTGTGTGTGTGTGAGTGCGTGCGTGATGATCACCCCGGAAACAAAATCCCAGCAATATACAATATCCTTTGATCAGCTTTCCCTCATATTCTAGAAATATGTAATTCAAATAATTCCATTCCCACAAATGGTACAATTCATTTCTGAATACCCAAGAATATCCAGAAAATGTATAATTTTGGTGACAGAACTGATAAAGAATTAGCACAGGGAGCACCTGGAGGGCTGATTCCTGTGACTCCAGCATTCAGCTGAAAGTATTGCACAAGCGACCGTATTGGAGCCTGACAAGAGTGGCAGCACTGTCCTGTGACACGTGACACGTTGCACAAGACAGAGTTTGGACATGGTTCATGGATCTGTGCTGCTCTGGGCTGTGTTCTTCTTTCTGACACTGTGCCTTTTTCTCTCTTTCAACGTGCCAGATTAGCTGGTAGCAAGTCTGTGGGGCACACGTCCCAGTGTCAGAGGCCTGCGTCTGTGTCATAAATGTGAAATATGTTTCAGGGGATTGTTAGCATAGCAGGCATGCAGGAAATTCCACATCCTGGAGAACCCCATTAGCTGACATGAGAAGTAATAATAAAAGCACACCTGGGCTGATTACCAGCACTTTAAAATGAATTGACTGAGCACCAGCAGGCCGTAGCATGCAGATATTAGCTGTTGGGTGAGCGGTGATAAAATACCTTTTCTACCCACATAATTGACATTTTAACAGAGCTGTTGAGTTCAGGTGAGAAAAGAAGACCTGTTACCAGAAGCCTGCAGGTTAGAAAACCGTGTCATTACTTATGTCATGCAAAGCACTGAACATACCTGCTGTATAAAACTGTCTAAGTAATATGCTATGCATGTATGTTCCCCTAGAAACTAACTAGGAGATGAGCAACTAAATGCATTTAATTATAATCGATATGGAAATTTTAAGACATAATTATTAAGTCTCTAGGACTCTTGGAATTAGAAAAATATGATTGAATAATGTGAACATACAGTATATGGTAGCTATAAAAGCTAGCTGAGATATTAAATATTAAACACATTATCTTTTGTTGTCTGTAAGCTCTCTCTTATCAATTGCCAGCCATGTTTTAAACTGGTATTGGGTTACATCTATTACTTTTCAGTAATAATGGAAATACATAGCTAATTTAGGATCAAATATAGGTGGAAGAGGTTTACCACATCATGTTTGTATTTGTACATTGGTCAAATTTCATGCAGCCCAACTAAATCAAATAATATAGTCAAGAACAAGATCTTTTCCTCACTTGGCCTGATCACAGAATGTTAAATTACTGTCATTTCAGTTGGACAGTCATTTGTTTTGCTCTTCGCTGTTCTCCATGATTGAATCGGTTCATCAAAAGCAGCCTCCCTTTGTTCCGTGTCCTTTGAAAAGGAACACTTAAGCAATGCTTGATCTTGTTCAAAGGCTGCAGCGTACATTGCATGAGTCACCGGTGACAGTTCAGCTGAGGGAAGAGCGAATGATGCATGAGCGCACAGGTGACACACGCTACATACGTGTGCCGTTTCTTCTTTTTGTGTTACCGAATTCCGAGTGAGAACTGGTTTCTCTAACCTTCTTTGTTTTACCTCCTCCACCCATCACTGGTATGTAGGATGAGGTTAACCAGCCAGTGCTTTGATAAACCAGCCGTTGGAACCCAGGTTACCTCATAATGAATGTTACAATTCTTTCCCACGATACTAAGGTATGTCACACGACACTGAGTCATGCGCACTCACTGTGGAAAATAGAAAATATATAGGGGCATTTACCTTTCAGACAAATGTTCTGGAAACAGGCTATTGAAACCTGAGCTCTTATTATCCAATCTTTTCTCATAACATGCTATGGTGTATTTAACAGTTGCATTTATTTGATGTGTTAGGTAAATATTTGAAGCTGTCAGGTAAGTATTTCATACACTGCATGTTGAAGGTTATCAAAAATATTGAAGCATGCATTTGTTCCTCTCAGTGTCCCGGTGGGCGTAGCTATGCGTGCTGACCTGCAGTGTTGTTCAGGAGCCAGTAAAACTGGTGTTTCTCAACCCGCCTCTGGGAGTCATTTTAGACAGGAATGTAAACAATAGGCTGGAGTCTCAGCACTCAAACGGGTGCAGGGGATGGTTCATGAGATGCTCAGCACTGCTGGGGAAAATGCACACATGTATAAAATTGCTAATGTGTGCTGGGGTACAATTGAGGAGCATTCCTTGAAGAGATGTTGTGTAAAATCACTATTGGGAAATTAAAGGGTGAGGAAAAACACTCCTAATGAAGTCCAATAAAGGCTTTTACAGTTGCTGATTATGTACTTCTTTGCAGAAAATGAAAAGGGGCCTTTTCATGTACTTCCCTCATCCCCCACAGTTTGCAAATAAAGGTTGTGGTTGTCAAGGTGACTTGACAAAAAAAGCAGAGCTGTCTGGCATACTTTCCCTGGTTCCTGAGAGACTTGCTTGGCTAAAGCCGTGGCGTAGATAAAATGATTTCAGTTTCTCCAGTACAGAACAAAGTCTTAATAATGCACTGGATTTAGTAGAGGACAATAAAAGTCCTCTGCACCTTCTAAAGCTGCCTAAAAATGTGAAGAACGCAGCATTGAATCAGGCTCAGTCTCGGCTTCCTCATTCCATAAAACCATGTGATGGAGGTCAAAATGTGTTTAGGGTTCAAGGGGGAAATTCTTGAAAGTGCATACAAAAATGGGTGCAAGAAAACAATACACAAAGTAGATCACAATAATCACAAAATACTAACATTAGAAGATTTATTTACCTAAATATTCTGACTTGTGAGCTGCATGCTACCTCACCAGTAAGTTGTAAAGCCATAACATTCAACAGAAGACAACGCAACACGATTTACAGTAAAGAGAAAAACTCTTTGATCTTTATTAGCCATGAATTTCACATTGTGAAAAAAAATCACTTGTACAAAGTAATGTCAAACTGCAGTAGTCCAAAAAATCAGAGCAAAAGTAAAACTGACATTGAACCGTTACATCTCCTTTTTTTGTGAATTTTACATTTGTTGCAAACATATTCAGAGCGTCAGCCAGAAAAAGAGCATCTCCAATTGGTCTTATACAAGCAGGTGTCTGACCCCCAGCAATTATGCAGGAAAAAAAGTGCGTGTGGGGGGGGCTCATTGTTGACTGTTACTATGGCAACCATGGGCCTCAATGGGAGAACCTTCTTATCTGATGATGAGGATTTGAAGTGCAGTATGCTGTGAATGGCTCTTCGGGGTCAAAACTAGGGAAGTGTGGAGATTTGGAATGGCGGAGCAGTTTGCCAGAATATCCCCATCAATTCCACAAGGCAGTCCCTGATGGGGTAAGCTCCATGAGAATTATTAGCAATATGTTGGTCTCGTTTGAACCATTATATTAGGTAATGTCATAGTCGGTTACATTACACTAAGCATGAACATTTCAGCCTCACCTAACTGAGGTTTCCTGTGTTGCTGAAAGTTTCCATTTTG
This sequence comes from Conger conger, assembly GCF_963514075.1. Classification (NCBI taxonomy): domain Eukaryota; kingdom Metazoa; phylum Chordata; class Actinopteri; order Anguilliformes; family Congridae; genus Conger; species Conger conger. Next base: position 36,911,859 of record NC_083771.1, read on the forward strand.
CCTGTCCATCCATAAATATAATTTGCACAAAACCATGCTACACATATGCAGCATTTTCCCAATATTTTCTTAGAATCTTTTTTTTTTATTTTTTATTTTTTTTAAATGATGGACTGTTCAGTAAATCAATGAAATACTGTGCTGAAGATTAATGGTATATCCACCATAAATTATAAACTGTAGTCAGATTAAACAGGGGAAGAACCATGTTCACTGTCACGCAAGCAACTATAGCGTATATGACTCATTTTAAACTATAGTGACACTCCAGCATACACAGCCATAACACATCACAGCTGTTTATGCAGACATCTGCTTCTTTACATTCCTGCTGTTAAAAATGGATACAGCCTTTTTCCGGAGTCGGCACTTTTGATCCCAGCCGTAAGAACAGTGCCGGCCATTTTATATCAGACATTTTTTGTATTTTGTACTGTAAAATTTCAATTTAGTTTTTGCTTTATAGCTACCACACCGGGATCGGGGTCAGATTCGTTTTGGCACAGATGGTAATATTAGATGAATATAATGACATGATATTTGGGTAAGCACTTACCCATGGAGGCCAGACCCCAATCTAGAATTCATTCCGATCCAGTCAATTTCTCATCAACACCCACTCCACAACCTGGAAACCCGCTGAGCTGGTGGTTACGCTCTGGGTTATCTGACCACATACACTCCCGAGACGCCCGCACAACCTGTGACCGACCCGTCACTGCAGTCACATGCCATGCAGAGAGGGGGGAAGGGAGCGATTAGCATCATCTGCCTCTCCCCCCCCCCAAAATGGTTTCCACTTCAGAGAAACTCAAAATGTGCAAAACAATAGCCCAGTCAGAACGGACCTCAGCGGGCCATGCATGGTACGACACAAAGCGCGGAACTTTGAGAAGAATACGAGCCGTGAAACAATAAATAACGTTTCATCCCAAAAAGTAAACATGTTCATAAAATAAAAGAAAGTGAAAATACACAGATTCTTCTTATAAATAAAAACTGGTACATACATTAAAGCCAGGTCTTAAGACAAGCATTCCATTTCAGCATTAATACAAAAATTCACAAGTAGTTTTTTTTAAGTGTTGGTTTGGAAAAAGGTCCTTCTCTTTGCCTCCCGACGTCTCCCCGCTGTGGCCATATGTCCACAGAAAGGCTGTTCTCAAAGGGCTTCAGCTGTATCTTCACTCAAGCCAACCTGTCAAGACAAGATCCCATTCTTCCCCCACACAGCTGCTGCTGGCGGCACCTCAGCCGTTCTCCGTTTCACCGCACACCGGCAGGTCCCACTCAAACTCAGCCAGGCAACCATGCCCATCTTTCCCAGTCCCAAAATCTATTTTGCAGGGTGATTAAATTGTGACAATATGACTGTGTCCTTGATTAACAGCTTTAGCTCAGACGTGGTTTGCTCTGGCCTGCGTTCAGGGTGATGCGGACTTGCCCAAGGACGGCGAGGAGAAGGGCAAAGCATGGGAGTGCGCTGGTGGGTCTCCATCGTAGACTGCCGTTCTCCAGAAGCTTCCGTCGGCCTCCACCCCTGACTTCAGTCGTTCATCCTTCATGCTAAATGCTAAAGTCCCTGTGCAGACACCTATAGCAATATGAAAAGACAGCAGTGCGAGATACTGCACGTTCATCTGCACAGATACCACGCGATTCATCTGAACACACAGGCTCCAAATGCATCACGTAATCCCAGTGGCATTTGTCATTAATATCTGCCTTGTGGGCATTTAATAAGCAGAATTCTCTGGCACAAATAGGTTTCGATGTGCGTGGGAAGACCGAAAAATGAGTATCAGGAATGCAGTTACATCCCTCTGAACTGACAATTTCAGTTGTTTAAAGCATGAATGGACTTTAGAATTCACATTTATATAATTTGCAAGTAACTTGTAATGCTAAAAATACAGCTACCCTTGTCTTTGCACCTGCTGTATAACTATTCGATTGTATTTTTTGTCCTAGTCTTCTTGACTGCACAGGGACTTTAAATGTATGCGTGTTCACAGTTGAAATCCAGTAGAAGTGTTGCAACAACAGGACAATCTATGGAAAGAGAAAACAAAACAATTGTCAGAGGCAGACCTTAGAAACCAGTGCAGTAAACATATATGCATGTCATTTGTTGTCCGGTTTGAATTGTGGCCCCACTGGCTCTGAAATTGAAGCCTACTATCCATTAAGGTTCTGGAGATACTATATTGAAGGTATTTGAACAAAACAACCAGAAATCTACATGAGGAAAATTTTGTACATCCCTATCTATGTCCTGCAAGACAAAAAACACATTTGCCAAAACAGAGATGGGCACTGGATATATTAAACATTAAGAAAGTGTTGTTCAGGCTACCTTGAAGTTCCGTTTCAATGATATCTTACTATGTGTAGTCTGCACTTTGCTTTAATAGTAACATTTAACCAACATCCACGGCAACTCTGCTAGTGTGCCCGTTTTATTTCCTGTGCCTTACATCCCTTCTGCTGCAGGTTTTATGGCTTCAAAAAGTCAATATGTAATGCATTTCTAATATCCATTTTAAAGATGTGCTCTCGTCCCATGTGGTCCGCAGGAGAATAGGGCCTCCATGCAGCATCCTTAAGCACACACAATGGGGGATCAAACAATTCAGCATCCTCCATGTTGTGCCCAGTCTGCCCCCGCCAAGCATTCTTTAATTTGGGGCTATAAAAATGATTTGTCATCTCTGAAGTCTGCTCTGTTCCCAAGTCACAGAGAAAGAAAAGCAATTAGCGAATGATTGCCATCGCTATCCACCATAGAGCACGGACAGCGAAAAAATCCCCCCGGTCCACCCCCAACGCTTACCCCAGACCAACACCCTGGAAAGAAATATTCTGCATGCTTGCCTTAAAGCAAAGCACTGTGAATGACAATCCACTTGAGGAATGGGGTTAATTCAGCAAGGAAAAACTAATAAAGGTAAATAAAACTTGCTCTAAACCTGGCCCCAGCCATTAATCAGTGATCATGAAAGCCGGTAATGATATATGACCTAATTTTAACATGCTGGGAAGGGTTTTTTTTTCCAGCCTAGATCTGTGATTAGGGTGGGTGGGTCACAATTTCGATTTTCAACGGGCCCCTTGTCAGTGATCCAAGGTGAAACCTCAGACGACAAAACAGTCCCGTTCCTGGCCCTGTTCTCCCCAGCGCAGGTCTCCAGCGCGTTCTCTTTGTGTCAACCCACCGGTGTGTCAGAGGCTGCGAGAGCCAGGGGCAGGACGGTGAGTAAACAGTGACCAGTAAACTCCTGGGGGTGACTAGAGTGACCAGAGCCAGTGTGAAAACGGAGAGCTCCAGGGCCAGCTTCCCTTTCCTCTCCCCTCCCTCCAACCCCACCACTGGGGGACAATAACGCCTTCCCAGGGGCCCCTGCCAAAGCCGCTCACGACCGCTTTAAACGCATTAATAGAGCGTCACAAAGGGACCACCACTTTGAAATTTACTGCCCAACCTAGGTGGGCAGCATTCCACAGCAAAACAAAGGTGGCAATGGAATTCCTGTCAGGGGTTCACAATACCCCTGCCGCTGAAAGGCGAGCCACAGGGGTCCAGGCCAGACTGGTTACTAATGGTCTGCATATATTGAGAGGCCTGTGCTAATCTATTCCATCCCTGCTTTTGCAGTGTTGAGTCATGCTTGTGTACAAACCATATGTGCCAATACCGCATGAGGTTTCTTTGATATTAAGAAGCCAAAAAAACCTACACTAAAATAACTATATGAATGACTCCGGTGTGACTTTGAAATCATGTTGAGCAGCCTGGTTGATCCCCCAACTGATCACCAATATTATTATTTTTTAAAGGCATGTATTAGTGAATAAAGTAAACCCGTCATTTATTTTGTGAATTCTGTAATACAGATGCTAATCTGATTCTGCAGTTGCAAATCCCAAAACCACTTCCATTGTGTCTGTTTGTCATCATCTTGAGGGCTTTAATATAAAGCTGTGCAGTCACAGGGGACCGGAAAATAACAGGGGCAGTCTACAACATAAACATTCCAGACAGAAACACAAGTGCAGATGTGTGGAACCCCTCTGTATAGAATTAAAAGTCACTTCAATTAGTTTCTGATGCAATACAAGTATAATACTCCACCGACTTCAAACAAAGTCTGCCTACAACCCAAGCACACACAACAAACAAATCAAATCAAATCCAGACATCTGTGATTGTATTACCCCTAGCAGGCTTTTGCAGCCTGCACACAGCATGGCTAATTGGTGTTACACCACTGGGGACAATTATAGTACTTCCATCTATCGCCTTCTCGTATATTCTAATTTGCCATTTTGGCTACTCAGTGCCTCATGCTGAAGAATCATAATTCAATGAGCCATCTGTCCAACCAGTATCTCCTAAAGAACAGAACCCTGAAGCACATGTCTGAGTGCATCTTTGTCCTTTTATATCAGTGGGCCATCTAGGTGAGATGGCACCACACCGTTTCTGCATTTGGAAACCAAGAAAATAATTGACCGCAAGTTTCTCTTTCCCTGTAAGTCGCTGGTCCCACCCTGTGGTTCTGGTTCACACTGAATTAAAGTAGCCTCCCACGTAATGGTTAAATCCTAAGTTTACAGAGAATGGCAGAGGTAGGCTCACCTCATTTACATTTTCCTAGTGACTTTCCATTGGTTGTAATAGTGCCACTCTTTGTCTCAGGGAATTGGACATTGCTTAGAGTAGTGGTAGACGCCAAACAGTCCAGTTAGATGATTGCCGGGCCACTGACCAGATGGATAAAACGACCCACATTCATATTCATGGATACAATCTGCCACAGCAAATTTAATCAGAAGCACATTACTCTATCAAAACTCAATTTCAGTTTAATTCAATAATCGGCCTTGTCCTTGTAAAAACTGTAATGGGTAAATGCTACAATTCATTTTCAGCAGTGGTTGTTTAAAGTCATGTGCGAATGCAATCTGAACCATGTATAATATTTTTCTTGCTATAATGAGGTTCCTGAGTGAAATATATTTTGCATCAATTGGCTTCAGTTTCATACCTTAGAGGAGCTTATGCTGGAAGATGTTTCCATGTGCTAACGAAGGCAGTGGGGATAAGGGAGTATGGCACAGTGGTAATACTATTCCAGGTGTCCAGTGTGGGGTCATAGCAGTCCAGAGTTTTGCACCGCTGGGTACCAAAGTAGCCACCGACTACATACAGTTTATTGCCAGAGGCCACCGCCTGACAGCTCATGCGCTTGGCTGTGACGTCCCCCACTTTAGTCCACTGGTAAGTCTCGCTGTTGAACTTGTAGGCAGAGCATGCAGAGAACTCAGTGTCTCCTCCCATGACGAAGATCTGGTTGCCGAGGACGGCTGCGGCCGTGTAGCGCCAGGGCTGGGGGCACGTGGCTGGCACAGTCCAGCAGTTCTCCAGCGGGTCATAGCACTGCACTTTGGGCAGCTTGTCGTGGCTCACGCTGGTGCCCCCGAAGGCGAAGAGCTTGAGCTTGACACTGACCACTGCCGCGTTGCTCACCCCTTCCCGGAGCGTGGCCACCATGGTCCACTTGTTGGTGGCTGGGTCATACTGCTCCACTTGCTTGAGTGACACGGACGGGGAGGCCGGGAGGCAGCCGGTGGCGGCCGTGTGCCCACCCACCACGTAGAGGCAGTGCTTGAGCTCAGCCGAGCCGTGCCCAAACCGCGCGATCAGCATGGGCGCGGCCTTGGACCACTCCTCGTGCAGCGTGTCATAGACCCACACGTCCTTGGACACCCCATTTTCGGAGCCTCGGCCCCCTGTGACGTATACCTTGCAGCCAATGGCACAGGCGCTAAACTCCTTGCGAGGGCTGGGGATGTCAGCCTTGGGGATGATTTCTTTGGCCTTCTGGTCGACCAGGTACAGCTTGTCACACATGAAGGTCTGGCCTCCCAACAGGAAGAGGGCATGGCTGGTCTTCCTGGGCCGGGCACACAGGCTGTTCACCACACCATCGTTCTGCAGGATCTTCAGCTTGCAGCGGATGGCCTCGTCCACCAGCTCTTTGCTCTTGGCCTGCTTGTTGATGAGCTCCTCAGTGGAGACGTTCTCCATGAGGAAGATGGCGGGCAGCAGGGCCAGGCGCACGGTGCGCAGCAGCTCGGGCAGGTCGCAGTACCGCCTGTCCAGGTCATAGTTCACCCAGTTGAGGGCCGACTCGTAGACCAGCCTCTCATCCTCGGTCTCCAGCTCCTCGTGGGAAAGCAGCTGGACCAGGATGTCTTTGGGCAGCTGCAGAAAGTCCTCCGTCTTGCAGATGGTGGGGAAGTTGTTCAGGCACATGCCCCAGGAGAGCTCGGACAGCTTGGCGCACTGGTGGGCGTCCGACAGCAGCAGCATGCCCAGGCAGTTGGTGGGGTGCAGGTTCTTCTCCAGGAACTCCGCGCAGGCGTCCCGGATGTCCTGAAACTCCAGCATGTCTCCGGCCTCCAGCAGCGACTCTGCATTCTCCTCGTTGATGATGACCCGGGAGGAGTAGGCGTAGTCCAGCAGCAGCTCCAGCACCTCGGGGTGAATGGAGTCGTGGAAGTTGACCTCGCTGGCCTGGCTCTCCATGAGGCCGCCGCTGAACATGGCCTCGAAGTAGCGGCTGCAGGCGGCCAGCACGGCCCGGTGACAGGGGAAGGAGCGGTTGCCGGCGTGCAGGAGCACGTCGGTGAAGAGCCTCTGTTGCCGCAGAGCGTTCAGGTGCATCAGCACGCTGTCGGCGTAGGATGACTTGTGGAACAGGTAGATATTCATGGAGCCCGTGCTTGCCCGGGACTTGCGATTTTCATGGACGCAGATGGACATTTTCATTGAATCCTACAAACAGAATAAATTTAATTGATTTAGACAATGACTGAAAAATGACTGTCATCAACAGACAGAGGATAAAAAATGCCTGAGATTCAAAATATGCCCCCGTCAGCTTTAACATCTCATATTAATTCACAGGCAACTTAGGTATGACTGTTATCAACAGAATTTAGTCCTTTGATAATAGTGCCAAAACAAAGTCAAGCACAAGCCAATGAAAAGGGCACCGTTGTGTGATGTCATACTGCAAACAACTCCTGTATGCATTTCTGATGTCGGTCCGGGAATCTACTTGAGTCTAATCACTGCCAGGTGGTCAGAGCAGAACGCATGCATAATGGCTGGAATTTTGAGGTTAAACAACTTATAAAGCAGTCACATTTTGCAGCCATTATTTCTCACTGAATGTTCACATCACGTGTTTACATCAATTAACTGACACCTGCAACCCTATAAATGAATATACCGATTTAACAATTAGCAGTTCCAATTTTCAGGTAATCGATATCCTATCCTTATCCAGCTGACATTTCTGCTATTGAATATATATCGAGCTTCTACACCAGTGTTACAAATATACGCATCCTACATTAATAACCTGAATCTGATGTTCCAGCGTATCAATTCATAATTAAACATACTGCGCGAATAATAAATACATATTAAACATAAACAGGTAGCGTATAGGCTAGGTCAATAGTTTTAAAAGACAAGAAAACATAACTTACGTCTAAGGTAAACCAATGATCATAGGCTAACGTCGTTTACACACGAACTGTAACATTTATTTTTATTCGTTTTTCTTAATATTATTTTAAACCTGACAACACGTCGCGGACAACTGTTCAACGTCTACATGGCATGCATTGATCATTCAAAAAGTTGTTCCGCCACAAGCTAAATTATATAAAACAATTTTACACAAATTACCACATGAAAGCGAATACATATTTTACAAAAACCTACCTCTTTGTGTGAAAGTAGGAGTTCAAGTCGGTCCGTTTTAGTCCTCGAACATGCCACTTTGGGAAAAGCCACGATGCTACAAAAACTGAATAAATTGCATCCAGCTTATTCGGTGGGGGTAGTTAAAGGAATTGCAGACTTGAAAAGGCTTCGTCTCTCTATGTCTTTCGCTTATTCCGTATGTTGAAATACGTTGAAAAGCACTGATATAACTGATTCGGTCTGAGAGATAATTTCTCAAGCTATATCGCGTCGTTTACCATGCATGGTCTACAATAAAAAAGATCTCCAGCTGGCCGTCTCACCCTCAGCTCTGGTCGTACAATCAGTTGGGCAGCTCGTGTGGGTCTCCTCGTTTATGTCAATGGGTGTGTTTTTAGTATTGTGAGGGAGGAACATTCCTGTGTTGAGGAAGAAAAATGGGTGGAGTATGCAAAGTAGCTGGCTGGGCCAAGAGGAAAACAGTAGATCAGCCAAGGGAAAGGGAAACGGGTAATAAAACACGGGCAACCTGACAGCAGTAAAGCCTTCTGTATAACTCCGAATGTATTATGGACAATTTAAATATTTTCAAAGCGGCATTGTAAGAGCAAGGTTAGCGATAATTAAATTCCAATTCAGGCACATAGGTCTATCGATGGAGACTGGTCCACTCCTGTTTAAATGTTTAAACAAAAACTGGAGCCAATGTATAGTCAACTGTAGCCCAGGCCTAATGATACTGCAATACACATTAAATCAATTGAATCAGCCTAGTTACTAGCTGAAACTGAATGCTTACAAAAAATTCTCTATTTATCTTCTTTATCTTCACTTCGCCTACATTGATATTTATGTTGCTCGCAGTTTACGAAACGAACATTGTTAATTTCTGTATCTGAAACTGAACTTCGTTGTTGTTTAAATAATCATGCCTATTAAAATCATAATCAAACATGTTTTGCACTTCTATCCAATATGCAGGAATTCAAGCTGTTATTTAGGTTTCCTTGAGGAAACCCATGTAAATAGGCAGAAAAAGGACACGGGACGAATGAACTGTTGTGCATGGCGGCGTCAGCTGTTCCTTAAGTTCGCAACCGTCCTCCAGCGAGATGGACAAGAAAACAACTCCCTCGGGGAAACAATGGCCCCCGCACAACCCGAAAAGCGTGTATAATTACATTATCGAAAATGAATAGTTTATTCGTGCCTCTGTCTGTCCTGCAGGAGAAGAAGCATATTGAATTAATTGCACCATTTGCAAGTGCTGGATTTTGCCATCATTAGCATGAAATGCTTGTTTGTCATTTCATTGCTGCTGTAAAAGATTACTTGTTAATGCCAGAAAGCGAGTTGTTACTCACAACTCTGCTTCTCCGTAGCTGTCGTTACTCATTGTTTTTCATTTGTAATTTTCCAACAGTTGTGTAATTACATTTCGAGAAACTGGAAGAGCAGTAACCATTTCCAAAGTGCGTGCGTGCGTGCGAACTGTGAAGGGGATGGGCACATTGTATTCAAACTTAAAATAAAATTCAAATTCTGCAAAATGTAGCAGTTGGATAGAAACTGTTGTCAGAAGACAGGCAGAATCTGGGAAATCATTGACTTGCCAATAGCGCCACCCAGTGAATAATTTTTGTCACATGGATCAGGTAAATCTGTCAGTTATATCTTCTAAATAAGGTAAAGAAAGAATGAAACTATGAAAAGGTCTGGATTTGCCCTTGTTCACCTGCATCACAAAAACATGTTTATTAATGCAGTTTTGTCTGGGAACATAACGCATTTATATTAAATATTACAGATTTAATAATATAAGTATTCTTACATCTTACATTCTTACATGGGGCGACATGGCTCAGGCAGTAAGAGCAGTCGTCTGGCAGTCGGAGGGTTGCCGGTGTGATCCCCCGCCCGGGCTGTGTTGAAGTGTCCCTGAGCAAGACACCTAACCCCCAAATGCTCCTGACGAGCTGGTCGGCGCCTTGCATGGCGGTCAATCGCCGTTGGTGTATGAATGGGTGAATGGAGAAGCATCAATTGTACAGCGTTTTGGATAAAGGTGCTATATAAACGCCTGCCATTTACCATTTACCATTTACATATAAATTCAGATAAGCCAAGCTAATTCTCAACATCTGAACAAACACCTTGCATTTATGACAGGAACAAAGTCATTGAACCATTGCATGGTGTTCAGTCAACCATTTCATGTAGTTCATGCAATCAGTTGACTGAATCTTCAAAACCACTTTGATTCTGTGGTCAGAGCAGTCAACCAAATGACAGGAGGTTTGGAAAGGGATGTCAAATCCATGCTGCTCTTAGCTGCTCTGCCTTGTTTCCACTGATGCTTGAAGTCACTGTTGTTAATGGAGCAAATCTACTAGCCATGGAACCAAAACAGAGTATACACACTAAAGGAGCACAAGATGAGTCAGGGAGACCAAGGCACCACCTAATCATTAGAAATATAGCTCATACATTACAACTGTCTTCACAGAATATGTACCACTCATGTACTTTAACCACTACGCTACAGGCCACCCTCTAATTAGCTATCTAAAGACACCAAACACTGTATGTGGAAAACCCATGATCTATACAGTATTATTTCAACTTACAATAGTTCTGGGTGCATTCCAGTGAGGTGGCAGAATTACACAGAGGCAGCACAATGATGGGAGTAATAGTCCTGTACTGCTGAGCACTGTCTTTTCATCAAACCTTGCTGACCCTGTGTCAACATGGTAAAGACAGTCTGTTTCCTTCTTGGGGTATGTAGAGAGGCACACTTATGTAAGATGCCCTACACCATCATTAGGCTGAAGAATAAATGAATCACACATAGCCAAAAAATTATGTGTGTCAAAATCAACTGTTTGAGGCAAGCCTCAAGAATAGAATGTCAGGTTACAATGTGCCGCTCCTTAATGTGTACGCTCATCCTACTTCTTTAAATTGCCCCACAGCGCCCCCCTATGGACAGATGAGTTGCTATAGGGGAGCAAAACACTGTTTATCCACAGCCTTGTGGGTACTGAATGAAGCCAGTGCTGCATTTCAAAGAAAAGCTGTGGATCTGAACTGAGGACTGAAACCTGTTAGGTGGGGAGCCATGTGAGCCATGAAAGTGGTTGGGGAGAAAACTGGACATTCCGAATTAGGGTGGGAATTTCATACATACAGCCCCACATTGGGTGCAAAATCATCTTCAAGAAAAAAACAAAACATTAAACAATTCTCAATAACAATCGGCATTTATAGAACATACATCCTGTAAAAAGTATAAATATACATTCACTGAGCACTTTATTGAACTTTTCTGTAACTGCTGAACATCCAGTGAGCAGCAGTGTTGCGGGCAGAAATACATTATTAATGAGAGAGGCCAGAGGAGAAGGGACAGACTGGTCGAAGCTGACAGGAAGGTGACAGTAACGCAAATAACCACACATTATCACTGTGGTATGCAGAAGAGCATCTCTAAATGCATCAAACCTCTAAGTGGATAGGCTACGGGAGTAGAAGACTTAATTAATCAAAATAAATAAGTCTAAGAAACACCTAATGAAGTGCTCACTGAGTGCTCCCTCTCTCATTAAGTGTTTCTGCCCACAGAACTGCTGCTTGCTGGATGTTTTTTTGTTTTTCACACCATTCTCTACAAATTCTACAGACCATTGAGGTGAAAGTCCCATGAGATCAGCAGTTTCTGAAATACTGAAACCATTTTGGTCTGAAAAACAGCTGAACCTCTTGACCATGTCTGCATGCTTTTATGCATAGCTCTGCTGCCACAAAATTGGCTGATTAGATAATCAAAAGAATGAGTAGGTGTAAGGTTGTGTGCTCAGTGAGTATATAGATATATTATATACCTACTCCCAGTTTGGGGAGCTGCGTTTTTTTTTTCAATCTTCAATCACGTAATTTAAACATGCCTCGTCTTACCTGCGTTCTGAAACCTCATATTGGCATCGCTCATCAAAGCAGCCTGCATATGTACTTCCCTTCTGGAAACAGACCTTGTGATCAGTCAGCTGACTTCTCAGTTAGTATAGTCGCACTAACAGCGACTTCGCTTCACTCATCATGATTGCACTGCTAAACATAGGAGCTCTGTTGCTCGTGGTTACTACATGCCATGGACAATATGAGCAAGAGGTGGACGTTCCTAACATTATAAATTCGGAATACGGGTCTCTGTGGCCTCTACCACAAAGTGTGCAGATATCATCAGTGCCATTCAGTCTAAGCAGGAATAGTTTTCAGATAGTCCATTCGCAGAAGTCTTCAGCTGGTCCCAACTGCGACCTTCTGCAAAATGCGTTTCGCAGGTAAGACAAACATGCATTTGCCAATTCATATTATTTGATAATGTAGCATACTTAAGATATAGTTACGGTTTAACTGCACACGAAGTATTTATTGTGCGATAAATTCTCTCTAGTTACCTAAGACGGCCCCTTTTTAGCTTTGAAGTAACATCATGACATAGCAAGCTAGTGTTTCAAAGGAGATTGCTAAATTAGATTGCATACGATGCCTAACGTTACTAGTTCCGTAAAATCTAGACGCATAGATGGTTAGAATCGGCGTGACAAAATGTAGGCTACGGTAGCTGCAGTAGCCTTACTTGTAAAACTAAGCTAGCTTTATACATTCATTTCCACTTTCTTTTTGGCTAGTTTAAAACCACCTTCCGGGTTGCAACTGGTCTGTTTTGTCTTTGTCTCGCAGGTATTTTGAATACATGTTTGGGTTCACTAAGAATCAGGGAAGGTACAGGAGTGGATTGGTATCGGAGGTGTCTGAACTACAGGTGTTGATCACATCGGCTGATCCAGAATGTGACGCATATCCAAGTGTAACATCTGATGAGTCATGTGAGTTTCCGTATTAAAACCCGTGATCATTTTTATTCAGTAGCACGAAGGTCATTGGGACTACCACACACAGTTCCGTCACCACGGCTGATTGCTGACAGTTTAGAGTAAACCGGAAGTATAAGAATGCTTTTACAGCGTACAGGATGCAAGTAGATTCAAACCGACAATATTTCACTCACTGAAGGCATCACAAACTTTGGCCAGTGCAATGAAATTGTAGATTCAAACCGACGATATTTCACTCACTGAAGGCATCACAAACTTTGGCCAATGCAATGAAATTGGCTCATTTCAATGCAGAATTTGGCGATTGTTGCTTTCACTCAAAGATTTGATAATTCTGTATGAATATAAAAATACATATCCGAGTCCTTTTGGATCTCTACATTTGGTACAACAAAGAGGTTAACTTTGCACAGAATAACCTGGCACATAGATCAGATTTTTGATCATTTCGAACTGTTCAAGCTCCTCATCCATGTGTGAAAGATTGAATTGTGATTAGCTTGAGTTGATCTAGAATTGCTCTTGTCATGTAATATTTATTTAACTTTTCTTTCTACCAGATGAACTCACTGTAGACCAGCCCACTGCTGTACTGACTGCTAACAAGGTGTGGGGAGCCCTCCGAGGTAGATAATTATATATTACTATGAACCATGCCTTTTGAGATGCAATGAGAAATGTGATAATCAGTTCAACTTTAATTATCATCAGTAATACCCAATTCAATTGCTGTGCTGGCCTGGTTGGGTATTATCTACAGTGTAGTTATTTTCAAGTGTCTATGTACTAATGTAGTTATGTCATATTGTGTTTCCAGCACTTGCAATACATTGTAAACATCTCTTTTTGTTACAAGGACTTGAGACGTTCAGCCAGTTGGTGTATGAAGATGACTATGGAGCTGTAAGTTTCTAATTATCTGTGGATGCATGGATGTGAATGGATAAGCCTAAATAACTGATACCTAAGCAAATTTGAGGGGCACCAATTCCGGCTTTTAACAATTTATTGCATACTAGGAAACTGAAAATGTGTAGTCTTACAGAACAAACCTGTTTTAAATTGTGCCCCTTTTAGAAGATAAAAAAGGAAATGGCCAAGGTCTTTTTCAGGAATTTACTCCACAGAATTCAACTCACACCTTAAATCATTATGCTGAATAAACGAGTTGTAGTTTATTATTCATTATTATTTCCGTGCTTCTTTTTGCTAAAGAATACAAAAATATTGCCAATGAGACAAGACTCATTTAATGTGTCAAGCATTACTTAAAACAAGCTAATATGTTCTACTTGAGAGAGAAAAAAGTCAATACAAGACTAAAATGTTTTGTACTTTGTAGGTGCACAAATGTATAACATGGTGTACAGTATTCCTTTTGAACAACACTCACTCTGCTTTCTGTTTACTTAAAATAGAGGAGCATTAACAAGACTGTGGTAAAAGACTTTCCCAGGTTTGCTCACAGAGGCATTCTACTGGACACCGCCCGCCACTTTCTACCCATCAAAGTCATTATGGCAAACCTGGTGAGTCTGGCATGTGTCTGAGGATTGAGATGAACGGGCACTGGATTTTCATTTAAAACATTTACACAAACACCGCAAGTAAAGCAGTGTAGCTGAATTCATATACATTTTCCCTTTCTATCCAGAGCTTAAGATGTTTAAAATAGGTGTAGTTTAAAGCCCATACTTTAAATAATTATCTTTTTACTACAGAGACAACACCTTCAACATTTAAGTCATAAATAGGAAAAATACAACTATACAAAATCAAGTTTCCTTGTGGAGATTACAAACGGCTAAAACTGAAATAAATGAAAATGAGATTCTCACAAGTAGAATTTTGCTGCAATGAAAAAGTGAAAGGTGACAGACAGACCAACCAACTCATGCATACATAATTATTCTTTCCTTGTAAACTGATTCCTTATAAATTAATTACCCTTGCATCATGCTAACATTATTCTGCTAATGCCCTTAATTGGTAAAGCTTGTGAACTAGAACTTTTTAACTTGTTCTTTTAAAATGACCCTTTTTTATGATGGAGACTTTATTTTGAACTGAAATGATAAAGTATGAATACATGTACATATGATTTGACTGTCTTGAGTGCTATCCTGTTTCACAAAATGATGTACCTGTTCAACAGGAAGCCATGGCGATGAACAAGTACAATGTCTTCCATTGGCACATAGTTGATGACAACTCCTTCCCCTACCAGAGTCCGTCCTTCCCTGACCTTAGCCAAAAGGTAAAAACTTTTTTCAGTAAATAAATAAAATCATTTCAACATATGTTTTGTTTCCCTTTGTCTAAAGATCCAAAACCATTTAGTGTGACAAATCTTATTAAAATTTTAAAAACTTTGAGTATTTTAAGTACAATGTTATTAAAAACTTTGTTTGTAGCTGTGTACTGGAAGGTGATGTTGTCTGTGAGATAATGGCTTTACATCAAAAGCATAACCACAGCAGCACAGTATTCTCCAACTGGAATATTGTACAAAAACATACTAGGCATGAATTGGAAAAAACATTTTCTTCAAAATGTTGTCATTTCAGGGGGCCTTCCACCCATATACACACATTTACACTCCATCGGATGTGAAGAGGGTGATTGAATTTGCACGGACAAGGGGGATTCGTGTGGTCTCAGAGTTCGACACTCCAGGGCACACTCAGGCATGGGGCAAAGGTGATTGTGATGGAAGTTTATATGTCCAGGTTACCTCAGGGTTTGCCTTATTCGAAAAATAGATGTGATGACAGTGGCTGTGATGAAATTGTATAAATTGTGGCTAGTCTACATCTATAGCATTAGTTGTTTTCATCTCAGACTTCTCATCTTTCATTTCATCTCAGGTTTTATAGAAAGGTCTTAATAGTGTGTGTGCTCAAAGGTGTTGATCCCGATTATAGAGGTTTCGTTGGTGATTCTCGCTTGCACATGCAGGTCAGATGGGGCTCCTGACTCCATGCTATGCTGGGGACTCTCCCTCTGGAACGTTTGGCCCCGTCAACCCCATCCTGAACACCACATATGAATTCATGAGTCAGTTCTTCAAGGAGGTTAGCGCTGTTTTCCCCGATGCCTATGTTCACTTGGGTGGAGATGAAGTGGACTTCACCTGCTGGTGAGTGGCTCTACTTACAGCTCTGATCTACCAGGAATATAAAGCCCAATGAGATTACTTCTATAATGCAATTCAGCTTTTATCATCTTCTCCATATGACTCTACCATGAGGCAGTAAATGTGAAATATTAAAATTGACCAAAAATGTCAGAATTATGTAGTGTAGACACAGGAAGCAGATATGATTTATTATGTACAGCATATTTATTTTTGCTATTATTATTTAATATTATTATTTTCACTAATTCTGGGTGTTCAACAGGAAATCAAACCCTGACATTCAGAAATTCATGGATGCACAAGGCTTTGGAACAGACTATAGCAAGCTGGAGTCTTACTATATCCAGAAGTAAGTATAGCACTATTGACTGCTGCCATCTTGCATGCATACCAGATATTAACATCATTACTGAAGAGAGCAAGAAAAATGTGGCGTCCACAGAAAAAAGGCAGAAATGGCCTTTATGTAGGCATTTATGTTTGTGTTTTTGTATGGATGGTATTCAAATGGAATGTGAACATTCTACTGTAATGGTAGGATCCTGGATATTGTTGCTTCAACCAGCAAGGGCTACATGGTTTGGCAGGAAGTATTTGACAATAAAGTGAAGGTAAGTGTTATTACAGTGGAATATATTACATTTCACTACAATCATGATTGTGATACTCTTGCTTTTTGCTTTTTACATTGCAATGCATGTACTTAACACTCTGGCTTAGGTTCTGTTGGAGCTTCATGCTGAAATGAATGTATGTATGGAAGGCATGTGAATTTCGGCATATTGTATGATTTGGCGCTTTGGCCTAACCTGAAATAGAATTTAATATCTATAACAGCTAATTACAGTTGCAAGCTTTTCCATAGGTGAATGTAAACTCCACCTTTTCCATGAGCGAATCGCACATTTCCAAGATTTTATTGTGAAATTACTCTCTAAGGCACAGATGTCAAACTCCTGGAGGGCCGTAGTGTCTGCTGGTTTTTGGGGTGTTCTGGGTTCATTCAAGTCATTGATTTGTTAAAGTATCCACATGCCTTGTTCTCAAGGCCTTAATTGGCAGCTGATTGAAAGGAAACCACAAAAACCCGCAGAAACTGCGGCCCCCTGGGAATTCAGTTTGACACCCCTGCTCTAAGGCATGCAATAATTATTTCAGTTTAGTAACTAAATGCTTATTTTTACTATTTGCTCACTGCAGCTAAAGCCAGATACAGTAGTGGAGGTATGGATGGGCAATAATGTGGAAGAAGAGCTGCAGAAAGTTACTGCAGCCGGGTACACAACCATACTGTCTGCCCCATGGTACCTAGATTACATTAGCTATGGACAGGACTGGCAGAAGTACTACAAAGTTGAGCCTCTCCACTTCAATGGTTAGTCAAGGTTTTCATCTCATATTGCCTAAAACCCATTTGTAAAATTGTCTTATAAAGCTAAAACTATTCTTTAAGTGAGGACAAATGACTAAAATAGTAGTTTAGCCTGTGGTGCCAAAATGTGTTTTATTGTTCCTTACCAAGCAAACATTTCAAATTTGAATACTGGGAACTTCAATTTCAAGCTTCCATTTTAAAGCTAGTGATGTGCATTTCATAAAGAAAATGTGGAGTGTGATTGCCTCACATCAGTGGACTATTGCTGCTACTGCTATGGTGGCTGGTGTTTAAGCGGTTACTAGGGTGTATTAGTTGGTTGCTAAGGTGTTACTACATGGTTGATGGGATCTTACTAGGTGGTTGCTATGGTCTTACTTGGTGGTTGCTAGGGTCTACAAGGTGGTTGCTTGGGTATTACCAGGTTGTTGTTATGGTGCACTGTGTGATTGTGTGACTTCAGCTGGAGAGGCAGCAATTCATTCTCTATGGGACTTTTCCCTGAAAAACAAATGAATATCTCAGAAATTTGGGGGAATTTCAAAAAGCTGTATACAAGCACACCATTCTGGACTGAACTGGACATTTTCCTGTTGATTTTGTGTCAGTATCTCAAACTGTCAAAGGAGAGGGTGGACAAAAATCTGGCGGAATAATAAAGTAGAATTTTGGATAACAGTAGTGTGACTTGCTCATGAGTTTAAATAGAGGCATCAAATATTTGGAGTTGGGTGAGAATTATGGCCTTGCATACATACATTGACAATACATGCCTGACATGTTTAACCATTATTACAGCAAAGAATACTTCCACTGTACTAACATGAATTACCTACCTACCTACTTACCTAATGGCTGCCCCTTCCTTCTGTTTACTGGTTGCACACTTTCTTATGTAATGGTATGGTAATGTTTCACCCAGCAGAAAATGGCACACACTCTGTCTGTAGGTGTGCTGTTATCAAGACACAAACTTGTCTGCTCTGAATGTAGATAAATCCCGACACACTGGTTCAGGTGTGGAAAGGAAATGAGCAGAAGTACCAGCAGGAGATGGCTGCAGTTACAGCAGCGGGCTTCCAAACCATACTCTCCAGCCCCTGGTACCTCAACCGCATCTCCTATGGGCAAGACTGGAAGCAGATATACATGGCTGACCCCCACAGCTTTAATGGTGTGTGCACTTTTGTCACCTTATCCAAAGCAATTCACTGTATTCTTAAGAGGAAAATGGGTTACAATAAAGATTCATTAAAAAAAGGTAAACACCCTGAGATACCCGCAGGCTACCAGCAGTAATCCGTAAGAGGCACACCTACAGCGCTAGCTCTCCTGTAGTACAATGTAGATTTCAGTGAATAAAGTTCTCACTGGCTTTTTGGTGAGGGCATTGGAGGTGTGCACAACCTTCTACTGCAGTGTCCTTTGTAACTATAGGCATAAATGGCAATTCCAAATTAGTGAAAAAAGAAAAGAAAAGAATTAACAGCATGAAATATTGTCCAGAGCGTATCAAGTTGTACACGTTTCATCGGTGGCCTACATTCTCTGCATATCTGTATGTTTGGATAATACCTCAGCTCAGAATTTACCCTGCAATTAGAGATGACAGCAGTTCTAAAGACACCTTATGTGGCGTCTGCAAGGTTCAGATGAATTGGAATATTTTATTGAAATGTTATGCTTTTATGAAATGAAGTGAAAGCTTGTTGATTGAGGTCACCAAATATTGCTGAGTGTCACATGAAATGGACAGCTAAAACATGTGGCTTGCTTTTGACCCAACATTTATTTTATTGCTGCGGTAAGGACAATAAATGTATTTGGCACCAAGTAGTTTCCTCATTGCTCTACTTTGTTATAGTTTCTCAATTAGTCGAGATGCAGGTCATTGGACCGGTTGAACTTGTTAATTGTGCATTAACCAGGAACCGTGGAACAAAAGAAAAAGGTAGTTGGTGGAGAGGCCTGCCTGTGGGGGGAATTTGTGGATGCCACAAACCTCACACCCAGACTTTGGTAAGAAAATAACACCTCCGATACAATTAACCTGCAGCCTTCTTCTCCATCTGATCTAGTAAATGTGCAGTCTGAATTACTTGGTGTCCTAATTCATATTGTATACAATTGTACATACGCACTTGGATGGAGATGGGAGATTATGGGACATAAGCAGCTCCACATCTCAGATTGAAGGATTAGTGGTGTAACACCAGTGTGGCTGGCTGTCACCTTGCTAGGCCCCGGGCGAGCGCTGTCGCTGAACGGCTGTGGAGTGACCAATCCGTGACCAACATTGACGATGCCTACAGTCGCCTCATCCAGCACCGCTGCCGCATGGTCCAGTAAGTGTGACATCGCGTGCACTGCATCGTGGGAAATTACATGCCTGTACTCTATTTCTTGGTATAAATAGAGGTTTGGCCATCTTTAGAGGCCACAAATGAGGAGATATGCATTGCCATTGAGTTCTAGAATATGGGGTCCTGGAGGGTTTGATGAGCAGGTGTTATGATTGCAGTAGCCTTTTTAGATCAGGTGAATGAATAAATGTTGTACAGTGCTCAGGTTAGGCATAAATAGCATATTGAAATGCTACATGTCTGATGGCAAATGCAGAACAGAATGAGCTGGGTAGTAATGTTATTTTCAGCCTCATTCTGCATCCAACTTGCACTTTTTTTGTCAACCTTTTCTTTTGGTGTTGCAATGAAACCTGTCTATGTGCATTCAAAATGCACGGAAACACTGCATTGTCAAAATATGGGGGGGGGGGGGTTGCCTAACCGTAAACTAATACAAAATGGAGCATGAAGTCAATAATGAAAGGAAATGCAGCTGTACTTGAGAAACGGTGCTAACAAACCCCCTCCTCTCCGTTTGTTCCCCTCCTCCAGACGAGGGCTCCCAGCCGAACCCCTGTACGTGGGGTACTGCGACCACGAGTACAAAGGCCTCTGATAACCGCTTACTGCTGGAGCCTGGGGATCCCCAGCACTAATGTGAAGCAAAAATCACTTCCGCACTAATGTTTTAAACCTGTTCATTGGGTGATTAGCTGCTTGGATTAAACAACTTTATAGATTCACTTATAAAATGCAAAACATAAAAGGAAATTTGCTATCTTGGCTCATCTTGGCTTGGCTATTTGCCATATACATTCTCAGCAAACAGATTTATTTTGAATGACCTTTTTATAAGCATTTGTATAATTATATAAAAAAAATAAACTTGGGGACTTTTTAAATGCATGTTGTATATATCTGAATTCATCTATGGATATACTATTGTTATATATCATTGTTGACCGGGGCAGTCCAGGTTAAAGGTCTGATTACACCTGGGAGGTGAAGATGGCAACATGGAGGCTGTTCAAAGCCCTCCCAGAGTAAAATTGCAGTATGTCAAATTGTATTACAGTTTATATTACTGCTAATCATCTGATTCCGTATGTGACCCAACAAACACAAGGGTCACTGCAACAATGAGATTGTAAGTTTATGCACATTTAAAACCATAAATATGCACCTATCCAAAAAGGCAGCTGACAAACACGCTGAAGCATGCGTGTAAAACTTTATTGAGAGGTAGGTTTTCTGGAATGATCCCTCTCGAGTCAGGTGAAATGGATCTGCACAGAGGATCATGGGACCACAGAAGGCAGAGCTCAGGGGCATCAGGACAGTCCTGCCATTTTGTGCAGGAGGACACTCTGCTCCTGGGGGCTCATAGCCTCATAGCTGGACAGCTGCAGGGAGAAGGTAGCATTCCCTGAGGTCAAAGTGCGTAGGACCGTGGAGTAGCCCTGTATCGGGAAACAAAACATGTTTCAGCATGATACATGACCTATTTACGCAGAGAGCTTTTATTACCCAATACCACCGTTGTGCTGTTAATGAGTAACTCCAGTGAATGTGTTTAGCGCATGAAGAGTGTGTCTCTGCAGGCACAGGGCAGAGTCTACCGTTAGCCACGGGCTGGTATTGTTGCACCCACCATCATTTCGGCCAGAGGCACGGAGGCCAGCACCACCTTGTTGTCGTGGCGACTCTGGATGTCATGGATGGCTCCGCGTCTCTGAGCCAGGTCCCCCAGCACGGAGCTCAGGTGCCCTTCCTCCAGCGTGATCTCCAGGCTCATCAGAGGCTCCAGCAGCTGCCCGCCCGCCTGCCGCAGGACCTGAGGGCCAGGGCCAGGGCCACACACGTCAACCACTTACTGCGCACCCCACACACTGGCTGAAGATGTAAAAACCTTTCATTTTTTGTGATTTATTTATTAGATTTTTTCCCCCACCCCCCACTGCATTATTTGGTTAGTGGTTATAAAATGTAAACAACAGGGAGAAAACATAATATAATATTACAGGTCATAATACCTAGCAATATACTCCTAAACAACAGATTGAAAATCTGAAGTGCGGAGACCTTTGCTTTATGAATTCTAGCAGTGGACTAACGCACACCTAGCCACTGTTGCACACAAAAGGTGTGTTGGGGGGGACGGTTAGCTAGCATTTTCCTTGCTGCGGTTGATTTTGGCAAATACATTTGTCAATTAATGATTTTATAGTATTTATAAAAAAATAAGTGAAAGTACTTCAGAACTAATTAAAATCTTTAAACGCACGTTACTTGAATAAACACGGGTCACGGTTGCCATCTGAAAAAAGCAGCCTTGTCCTCATACGAGAGTGAAGGGTGGGGGGGGGGGTGAGAGGAGCAGTGACGGTCTTACCTTCAGCATGCAGCGGGACACACAGGCAGACACCATGGCCATGGATGTTCCCGGCTGGACGCACACAGACTCCACGCAGGTGCTCACTCCCAGCACTGGGTAACCCAGCAGCGGACCTGGAGCAGTGAGGGCGGGGGTTACTGGTCGTGCAGCACTCTGAACTCATCTCATCTGCCACCACCATTTCACTACCTTCCTGATATGTGCCGATACCGGAGGGAAGTGCTTGGAAGATACACTTCTGTCTTCCAAGGCGCATACTAAGTAGGCTATATAATAATGTCATCATCATATGCCTGTGTAACAATATTGAACACAACGAGATGTCCCACAAACCACGGACCTTATGAAGTCCAGTATGGGCTGAATCACAGATGAAAGGTTTTTTTTCTAAAGTCACACAGCATTAGAGATGAAATGCAGGTGATGGCTTCAGTCAGAAGTCAGTCGTGAACCATGTTACCGTGCAGATATGAGCTCTGTATCCCATTCTCCACCGCCATCCTGACATCTGGATGAAGCTCCACTTCCTCTTTGTAGATGATGTCACAGGAAGTGCTGGAAGTGGTGTCCTCCCAGGGGCTCACAGACAGGCCCACCGTCACCACGTGCCTCTTGTCCCCCAGAGTCCGGTCCAGGGTGTCTGCAGACCGAACCCCCCCCAGCTGGGTTAGAGCACTGAGTCTACAACTGACTCTACAGTCAGGCTGTGCGTTTCACACATACGGGACAGCGCACACACCTGTGGTAGATGCCGTGTGGAGGACGGTTTCCCTGTACGCCACCTGCAGAGGGCCCAGGTCAGTCTCAATGCCGTACTCTCTTCGGATCCGATCGTGAATTATTTCAATGTGGAGTTCCCCCATTCCACAAAGAATAGTCTAGGGAAAAAAAACACACACACAACTTCCCTTGTGAGTAAACCCCAATATAACAATAGTCAGCAGTCACTCATTTTCTTCAGAATATACTGTTCTGAATGCATTTACCACATCAACAATGGCCTACTTACGCTAGCAAATTAAATATTGTGTAATTTTGTAACTTTGAACTTATAACGCTATGGCAATTAGACAGTGTGCCTGCTGTAAATGAATAAAACAGGGATTATGGGTAGATGCTGCAAGATCCTCACCTGTCCTGAGTCTGTGTCTGTTCTTACTTTCAGGCTGGGGTCTTGCCTCTGTAGACACTTCAGAGCATGCTCCAAGTCTTTACAGAACAGAGGAGATGATCGGTTTACTCACACCAACCGTACCTCCCACATGTACGCTCTTCTGAATCAGAGCACCTATAATACTGAAAGGACCTTCAACTGCTGGTTGGACTTCTATTGATGCTGAACATTAATAAGGAACTTAGTAGGTCCCCACCTGCTTGCTTAGCCATGGTAGGGGGCTCAATGGTGCAAAAGAACACCGGTTCGGGGACCTCTACTCCGGCCAGGGCCAGACTGCTTGGCCTCTGCTCTGAGCCTCTCTCCACCGCCCCGTCCTTCTGGGCCCGCCGTTCGGCAGCCACAGCCGATGCCTTGGAGGAGACTATGGTGTCCCCCGTCACCGTCTAGGACAGAATTCAAATGAGAGTCCCACTCGGGAAAGGAGAGCGGGCAGATAGGGAGAGGGCTAACGGTTCAGCTCCACCATACGGGTAGTCCACTGCCAAATGAACATTTTGACAGTCCACTGTCGTCCGGCGTGTTTAGGCCTACTGTAAGAGCTATGCCACCCCCTAGCACAGGGCTACTCAACCCCATTCCTGGACAAGTTCACTCCAACCCTAACAAGAAACACCTCATTCGCCAGCTAGCGATCGCGCTGAGCTGAAAACCGACAGGACAGTAGATCTCAGTGGGAACGTATGACAGGACAGGACAGGAGGGTACAGCCCTGCTCCAGCAAATATGACTTCGAGACAGGGCTACCTGTTTCAGACCCACGGTGAGGGCGATGTTGCCTGCTGTCAGAGAGGGAATCTCCACATGCTGGTCAGCAAACGGCATCATCAGGCGACTCATCCTCTCCCTGCAGGGGTCAGGAAACGCACGGTGAGAAGAGTGTTGCCTTGAGACAGGGGTGCTATGGGTGGCCATTAGGATATCTCTTAGCAGCGCAGTCCACATACGTGGCGTTCCTGTTGATGTTGTGGACAGAAGACTGGGTCTTCATGGTCCCCGAGTAGATCCGTACAAACACCAGGGGCCCGCGCTGCTTGTCGTGTAGAACTTTGAACGCCAGGGCACACAGGTCATCTTTGTACCATCGCCTAGGAGGAAAAAGCACAGCAGAGGTGAGAGCAAGCATCAAGATGGTGAAAACTGACTCAAAGGCTGCAGGCACAAATTCCAGGCAGGGGCTGTAAGCTGTGTAAGGACCTACAAATAAGGGCATCAGCTAAGGAAATGTGTAAAATAACCAGACCTGGGTCAAATACGTAATTGTTTTGGATTAAAATATTTTTTTTTTGTGCTCGACTGATCTTGTCTGATGCAATTGATCCAACCAAGAGGACCAGACGTTTGCACTCTCTGAGAGTGTTTCATTGGTTCCAGTACACCAGAAAAGTGTCTGTGAGTGAGCTGTCTGTATGTGTTTGTGAGTGAGCTGTATATATGTGTTTGTGAGTGAGCTGTATGTATGTGTCTGTGAGTGAGCTGTATGTATGTGTCTGTGAGTGAGCTGTCTGTATGTGTCTGTGAGTGAGCTGTCTGTATGTGTCTGTGAGTGAGCTGTATGTATATGTATGTGAGTGAGCTGTCTGTATGTGTTTGTGAGTGAGCTGTCTGTATGTGTCTGTGAGTGAGATGTATGTGTGTGTCTGTGAGTGAGATGTATGTATGTGTTTGTGAGTGAGCTGTATGTGTGTGTTTGTGAGTGAGCTGTATATATATGTATGTGTCTGTGAGTGAGCTGTATGTATGTGTCTGTGAGTGAGCTGTCTGTATGTGTCTGTGAGTGAGCTGTATGTGTTTGTGAGTGAGCTGTATGTATGTGTTTGTGAGTGAGCTGTATGTATATGTATGTGAGTGAGCTGTCTGTATGTGGTTGTGAGTGAGCTGTCTGTATGTGTCTGTGAGTGAGCTGTATGTATGTGTCTGTGAGTGAGCTGTATGTGTGTGTTTGTGATAGACTCACGCCAGGTGGAGGTGACGTTCATTTGGGGCAGGCAGGTAGGCGGTGATGGCATCCAGTAAGGGCTGCACACCTTTGTTCTTCAGAGCACTCCCACACAGCACAGGAACCCCTTTCCGGGCCAGAGTCACCCTGCGTACCGCAGCCTGCAGCTGGAAACAGAGAGAGTGCGCACTGCCTACTACACCCTGAACACACACAGAACACACTGCCTACTACACCATGTCCTGGAGATGAACACACTGCCTACTACACCCTGTCCTGGAGATGACCACACTGCCTACTACGCCCTGTCCTGAAGATGAACACACACAGAACACACTGCCTACTACACCCTGTCCTGGAGATGAACACACACAGAACACACTGCCTACTACACCCTGTCCTGGAGATGAACACACACAGAACACACTGCCTGATGCACTCTGTCCTGGAGATGAACACACTGCCTGATGCACTCTGTCAGGGAGTTTTACACAGAACACACTACCTACTACATTATATTCTGGAGCTGAACATTTGGCCAACGTTTGGATCTAGGGCAGCAGGCTTTGGAAATGTTTGACGCCACCTTGCTCACCTTTTCAGATGGGACAGCATCAAAATCCTCACCAAACTCTCCCAGCAGCAGTTCTGCAAATTCATCATCCAGATCAGCAACCTGTGAACACGCCCAAGCCACCACAACTTCACTCTGTTACCTTGTCTAGATTAGGGGGGGTGGGGGTAATCTTCTGAATCCACACTAAGACATGGATCCATTCCAGCTCCAATTCATTATAATGCGATGTTCTCAATGTAATGCATAGTTCACTTCCCACTTCGCAGAACATAGTAGTATGAGTCATCTATCCATAGAGACAACATTATGGAGCAGGAAAGCGCACACATTTTGGATACAGTGACAAATCTTAATATGAGAACAAAATCTAAACTCAAAGTGAAATCACTAGAATCAGACACTCAATTTAAGGGTTAAGTGTTAATTACAATTAGAATTGAAAAGTATAATAGAGCTATGTTTTTCAAAATGGCAATGACCATGCTTGTTCCTTTGTATTCTGTACCTGTTCGATCAGGCTACCCCTGGCCTCTTTAGCCTGGCTCAGGAGCTGAGCATTCTCACAGGAGCTGAGGGGAATCTTCTGGAACACTCGACCGTCCTCACTGGAGGATTTCACATTCCATATCACTTGCTCTTTGGTGATCAAATCGACCAATCCCATGAAGCCTTTACCACTACCAATGGGAATCTGCAGAAGATATTTTCATATTTAAGCATTTACAAAACAGGTGTTAGTAACAGTAATACTTTTTTAATGAACCATATTTGCCCAAAATGTGTGGAAGGGCATTAGTTACAATAATTCAATGACATGTCTGTAAGCATGTTTACCTGCAGAAGGACTGGATTGGCTTTCAGTTTCTTCTTTATGCTCTCAATGGAATACAGTAAGCTAAGGGACAATGTTCAAAACAGTTAAAACACAGCAGGACCTGAGCCCAATTTGTAATCTGTTTTTACAAATGTCAGAGACGCAATTTATCTACATAACAAAATAACATTTACACACATCCCAGCTAAATTCCTGACTTTAACTATTAATGGTGTTTAAGTTAGCATAACTCAGTCAAGATATGGGATGTGTAGTGTTTCAGTATTCACCACAACTTAAAAGAAATCAAAATATTTGTGGAATTCTGAGTATACTGTGCTGAGAGAAGGCTGTCCTACCAGGCTCCAGGCTTGTCCATCTTGTTCAGGAAGCAGACACGAGGCACACAATGCTTGTCAGCCTGTCGCCAGACTGTGAGAGTCTGAGCCTGTCACCCACCCGCGCACACACACACACACACACACACACACACGCACATGCACACGCACACCCACACCCACAAACATACATACACGCACGCACACATAAGCGCACCCACACACGCACGCACGGACACACAGGTGCGCACCCCCACACACAACCATACATACACGAACGCACACACAAGCGTACCCACACCCACACACACACACACACACACACACACAGTCATTATTCAGTCCACATGGAGCAGTCTAATAACCCCTCCTAGGTGACCTACATTTCAGCTCAATCATTGTATTCTGAGGGAAGAGAGTAACTCTTGGATGTGAGTTATTGACACAACACTAAGTTTATTCCCATCTTAGATTAATTGGAAATGTAGAATGAGTACTAAATACATAATGTTTTTGTAAATGTATTACTCAAAATGAAGGTCAAACAACAAAGGGGATGTAGGCTAATTGTGAAAGTCTGACTGAAAGTCAGAAAACTGACTTGAGCATTAAGTCAAAACCAGGCCCACCTCCACTCCGGCTGAAGCATCAAAAACTGCCACAGCCCCATCCAGAACACGTAGAGCCCTCTCCACTTCCAAGGTGAAGTCCACATGCCCTGGAAACAAAGCACCCCTCAGGAACACAGGAAATACTATACTCCCCTACTGCAGTTAGCTCTGCAAAAAACTGCACAACCTCAAATCACCACCAGTGGGCAAACAATCTTTGTTGAGTCAACAGAAATAGTTCCCTGTTGTTTACCATTTGAAACATGCATATATTCTCCAAGATACAAGAGCACTTGGGGCAATAACTTGATTATTGAAACATACCAAGCGTACAGAGTCAAGAGAAACACTCAACCCTTGGACACTTCATATGTTGTAAACATATACATTATGTGATTATGTAACAGCTGAATTTCTGTCTGGCTTGTATTAAACTAAGGGTGACCACCTGGGGGCAGCACTATTTCTACAAAGCCATGAAAACAATTGGCAATATCATTTTTCTGGCAAACAACCTTTAAAAATGTTTATTCACTTTCTGGAGTTTAATATACAGTATTTCAGTTTTAGTTATGCAGACTGTCCCACCCAGTTCTGTGTGCTATGAAAGATATTTAGGTTACTACAGAAGCCCTGCCAGCTTCAGAATGGGGCAATCATGGGTGTATGGTTTAAAAAGCACAGAAAATCGACTGCATGTAATTCCAACATATAATTAATGAGTGTAAGTGTTAAAATAGTCTAAATTACTTAATTAAATTAATCAAGAACTTACACTAAGACTGGAATATTATGCAAACGTCAAGAATGTGAACAATCGCTTTAAGGTCCATACCTGGAGTGTCTATGAGGTTTATTCTGTGTTCATTCCAATCAAAGGTAACAGCAGCAGACTGAATCGTGATCCCCCTCTCTCTCTCCTGCACCATGAAGTCTGTTACTGTGTCCCCATCATCAACATCTGCAAGAACATATAAAGACACCACTATCAGACAGGATGATTAAAGGGATAATTTTGGAATGAAAGGCATATGTCTATATAATAATCTAGAATCTAGATTATTTCACAAAGCCCTTGTCTGGGAAAAATATGTTATTTTACCCACTGATATAAATGGGATGGCAAACTACTTTAGAAGCAGTGCAACAGGAGTTTCCAGCCCAGAATATAATCCAATGACAAGTACACTAACAAGAAATTAACATGACTAAACCATTTTATTTTTACAGAACATGGGATATGCCATATCATTGGCAGTATAAGCGTATGTGATATCTTCAAATGCACATCAATTCAGTTTGTCACCCTAAAACTAGATTGACATATTCTGGGTTCAATTCTGCACAGATTTATGTGGAATAAAAATCCAATGATTCTGTGCCTTCCATGGCTGAATGTCCCTGTCCTGAGGCATGAGACAGACGATGAAAGCAGATGGTGAAGGACAGCCTCACCCCCCAATGCACGAGTGTAGCCCGAGTAATACAGCATCCTCTCAGTGGTGGTCGTCTTCCCAGCATCTATGTGGGCCATGATGCCAATGTTACGGATTCTATAACACAAAGCAAGGCCAAAAGCAAAAGCATGTCACTACCGAAAACCACCATCAACGCTCAATGAATCAAGAATAATATGAGCAAACTATCAACTTATTTTAGGTTAATGACATTGCGTACGGATGTGCTGATAAACACACAAATAGATTGTTCAAGCAACATATCTCAACTGGAGTCTCATGGTTACCTGCAATTTAGCATCAGTATATATTTTGATATTATTATTATTCTGATATCATTGCAAGACACAACTTCCAAAATTCATAAACCAATCTGTGATAACACATTACTGAGGAAGCACAAGCCTGTATATCTACGTGGTACAAGTAACTTACCTAGATATATCTGGATTGACCACTGAGCGTACTGATTTGACATCATCTGTAAGACATAGAACAAAACTAAGCTGAACATTTCTCACTTATGCAGTTTTACGAAATACAGACTAATTTATAACTACCCACCAACACCCTTAGTTATGCAGCTAAGTTATATAGATAACCAATGCACCTGGTAGAAAACTGTAGTTCCTTTTCCACTGTAACTTCCATCTGCACCATGTTTCAGCTCCATTCCTCAAACACCGTGGACACTGAAAAGATGTTGAACATAACACATGTTATTTCTAACCAAATTCAAAGTAAGCAAAAATTTCAGGATATTGTCTATGTTGATGTAACGTTAATTACCCCGACAAGGCTATTGAAACACTTCAAGGTCTTTTCCAAAGCCAATCTATGTAACATCGCTACTTTCTATTCCAACTTCCTGTCTTCTGTACCTAAAATAAATATTATGGTTCGCTATTGAAGTTAATATATCTGGCTAACTATTCTTTCCAAAATATCGAAGCTTTAACATGATTAGTTGGATAAGCAAATGATCCAGCTAATCATAAGATAGCTATAAAACGGGCTAATTTCCTTGAGTTCTTTTACTTTTGCTCCGACGGACCAAAATACTTCAAAAACTGCTAATGTCATTTCACACTAATGAGTTCATATAAAGGCTGTTTCTTTTAACATCTGAGTCAAAGCGTGTTAATTTTCATTGTATGTTATGAACCGATATAAATATAATGGACTAAGTCACTACAGCTTCCCATAAAGCTAACGTTCTCACGTTCTACTCTACTATCAGGTGTAACATCATAATAGATCCTCTAGAAACGAGTGTCCTTGCTTTGCAGTTCTGGTTTCTGCAATTGGGCAGAATAATTCGATACAATTACAAAATTTATTTATTGTTCCATTATAGATTTATTATGGATAAGTGAAGGCGTTTAAGTAAATACACGTGTAATATATCTTAATCCGAAAGTGATAGAGATCATAACACAACTCTATTTAGTTACTGACGCTTCTTCCTGTGTGACAGAGGTATCCGGATGATGTTCGTTGTTGTATTTCCTTTCAAGAAACGGGCTGGGGAAAACAAGATCAAGTAACCCAGGCCCCAAGTTAAATACAGAAAAATAAGGCAAACGTGAAACAACCCATACCCTGCGGATTACATTTTGTTACTGGAAGACCTGAAGTACAAAAGGAACCATGGTAAGATTAATACGGTAGAATACATGTGTTGTTATAAATTAAAATAAATGAGCACGTGGCCGAGCTGATCTCTCGTTGCTAACTAACAGTTAGCTAGCAAAATCCAGCTACGTTAGCTAACTAAAGTTTTTATAATGCTGCAATGTTGTGTTGGCTAAAAACGCATATTTCCTTACTATCTGATTAACTTTACATTATCATTAGGCGTCAAATGCTTATTGCATGAGTAAGATATTTCGACATAGCTAAGTTAATGTTGTCGTAAAATGTACTTCTTACGACGCAGAGTCGCTCCCTGATTTATTTATTTCGTTTACATTCTGTGACTACAAACGAATCAAACTGTGTTACCCTTGCAACACTTCGACTTAAGCAATGCAGGAGTTTGTGCCGTTTTTCGACTGTCCTACGAGTGAATATTTCGTCTTTTGTGGAATGGTTCGCTCGCAAGATCGATGCAGTGACAATATATTGTAATTTGTCAGTATTTATGACTAATGTTGACAGTAAGGGGAGGGTATGAGGGGATAATCAAATTTTGGTGGCGGCAATAATGAAGCTTCCAAAAGCAGACTCTCCACCTATTGTAAAAATGCAAAGTCTGAACCGAACTCGCGGTGCATAATCCTCGCTTCATATGCTGTATCTGCAATGTCTTGTTACCAATAGTGAGGAGGGGGAGGGGGGGAAGCAAGTTTTTGGGAGGTGCAGCTACCAAAAGTTGACTATTTGGCTCTCTTTTTTACTTGTGGTTCTCTTTAAAAGAACTATGTGTAAAAGCACCCAACAGTGTAGCGTGAGAGTCAATAAATTGGGGCAACACCGGCATTGCTTGTGTTGAAAGTGTTAGTTGGATGTGCATCTATCCTGAATGTAAACAAAAACGTAAACAATTCATGGTAAGAATACATTTTATGTGAACATTCACTATCTGGTTGGCAAGAAAGATTTAAACTCAAGCCAGAATCCTCAGTGGGTGTGTGCACCACGGCTAGATACTTACCTATTGAGTTAGTTACATTAGTCAGCAGAGTTTTAGTTCTTGCTAATTTACAAATAAGTTCTTGATACTGTAAGTATATAGTAAATATTATGTCATGATGTGTGTCAGTAAGGATTTGCTTGTTAGTTAGCATTACTAAAAGACACAGACTCAGTATTTAGCTTTGCTCCCACTTGTCACTCACAGCCTCAGAACGAACACATTGAGTTACACCGCAAACGGCACGGTTATCGCCTGGACCACCATGAGAGAAAGAGGAAGAAGGAGAGTCGAGAAGTCCACGAGCGCTCACACAAGGCTAGGAAGATGATCGGATTGAAGGCCAAACTCTACCATAAACAGAGACACTCCGAGAAGATCCAGATGAAGAAAACGTAAGTACTTGCCACTGTAAAATTTCTGCCATCTCTCATGCAAGTGATCTTTGCTGTTGTCAGGACTGAAGCTCCTTGCAATGTGAAGTATGCTTTTAATCTTATTTCAATCTTATTTATATAGTGCCAAAACCAGTCAATGTCATGTGGTATTAGGCTACATACTGTTTGGGGATCTGTGACTTTTAAAAGCACTAGATATTATTTGGCCAGATAAAGGTGCAATTAATGTTTGGGGATTGCTTTCCGTTTCCTACTAGCAAACCTGTAGCCTCTTGATACTGCATTGAGAATTGAGAATGATATATAATTTGAAGTCTTATTCTCCTGTAGAACTGTAGCTATGCATGGTACCTTACTGCTAAGTACTTAGTATTGAAGTTCATCACTGTGTTCCCCCCTTTTTATGTGTTTAATGTAGCATTAAAATGCATGAGCAGAGGAAGACTAAGCAGAAGAATGATGAGAAGACCCCACAGGGTGCGGTGCCCGCCTACCTGCTGGACCGAGAGGGCCAGTCCCGGGCCAAAGTCCTCTCTAACATGATCAAGCAGAAGAGGAAGGAGAAAGCTGTGAGTACCTCATAATGACCAATACGGCATCTCCTGAGTCCCCCTGAGGAATTCCCTCTTAGTGAAGTGACACTGTACCATCTGATCTATTCCCGAGTCATTGACCCCCAGATCATTGGCCACAGCATTGCCCTGTGAGAAGGGGTTCACTCCACGCCTCATTGTAGAGTAGTTATAATGTTTTGCAGGTGCTTGTATTCTGCGTGTCCTCCAGTACAGTAACTGCACAGTTCAGCTGATCGATTGGAGTGAAGAGAAGTGCCGGCTGGCTTGCACCTTCCATTACATTACATTACATTAATGGCATTTAGCAGACACTCTTATCCAGAGCGACATACAGTTGATTAGACTAAGCAGGAGATCCTCCCCTGGAGCAATGCAGGGTTAAAGGCCTTGCTGAAGGGTCCCTGTCATGTACCTTAACCACTACGCTGCAGGCCGCTTTAGAGGAAGCGGCCTGTAGTGGAGGAGTTCCTCAATTAGTTCCTTAGAGGAGGCTCATGCTACTGTGTGCCCTGCCGAAAGGACTCAAAAAACATTGGAGCAGAAGATTAAAACAAGTTTGGTTTTTCTCCACAGGGTAAATGGGAAGTCCCATTGCCAAAGGTTCGGGCACAGGGGGAGACAGAGGTGCTCAAAGTTATCCGCACAGGGAAAAGACAGAAGAAGGCTTGGAAGAGGATGGTTACCAAGGTCTGCTTCGTTGGCGACGGATTCACTCGCAAGCCACCCAAATACGAACGATTCATCAGACCCATGGTAAGACCGCAGTGTGACTTCACCCATGTCGGGGTTTTTTTTTTCTTGGTTAATAGAAAATAATCCAGTTATTGTGTAGCACATACCTGCAATATGGTACATGGTTGGCATTTATATAGCGCCTTTATCCAAAGCACTATACAATTGATGCTTCTTGCTTCTCATTCACCCTGCCTGAGCCATGTCGCCCCATATGGGTCTCTTAACATAGTGGAGCATTTATTTTAAGAGCGTACCGACTCATTATCTGAACGGTGTATGTATGCGAGTCCAAAATGATTGACCTCTGTCTTTCGCAGGGCTTGCGTTTCAAGAAGGCTCACGTAACGCACCCGGAGCTGAAGGCCACATTCTGCCTGCCCATCCTGGGGGTGAAGAAGAACCCGTCATCCCCGCTCTACACCACGCTGGGAGTGATCACCAAGGGCACGGTGCTGGAGGTGAACGTCAGCGAGCTGGGCCTGGTCACGCAGGGTGGCAAAGTCATCTGGGGTGAGCTCCTGATCCGCGCCAGTCTCATCCCCTTCCTTCTCATCTCATTCAGTACCTGCACTTCTGAGCCTAAGCTGCTGCTGCTGCTGCTTGTAGGGACTCAAAAGTGATTGATTTAAGTCCCAGAATCTGGTGACTTAGTTATTGAATACATTGTTTCCGCTACATTCAAATAGTGGTGGCTGTAAGCTGGTACGGCCTGGTAGCCTACTCCACACCACCAAAAGATGTTCCACAGCTACAGCGCTGCTCCAAATGAAATGTGTGGAGGAAACACTAAAATAAAATAAAATGTAGGAAATAATTGGCAAATTTAGTTGCAACTGGAGGGAAGTCACAATGACACGCCCGAAAACAGTAACTGTCGTGTGATGTTTTTAGGTGTGCCAATTTGACTTTTATCTGGCCAAATTGAAAGCTGACGCTTTTATCCAAAGGGCCCAGCAGCTGCATGGGGGCTTGAAAAAAAGCATATAAAATGTATATACATATATTTTCGGTTCAGATTTTATGAATTAATTAGCCAATTTTTAAAGTTAAAGTATATTAATTTTTAATATTATGTTTTTGTTCTCTCTTGTAGGTAAATTTGCTCAAGTGACGAACAACCCGGAAAACGACGGCTGCATTAACGCAGTTCTGCTTGTGTAAACGGACTCTTTATGAACTGTGCCAGGTGTACAGAGACCAGGACTGGGTCTGACGGTGAACAGCAGGACTTCACATTCACGGATCACCGCAGTCAAATATCTGCAGTTTTGCATGCAGACTTTCTGCAAACTATTCTCCAAACAAGGAGTAAATAAAGGGTTTTTTCAAATCAATACTTTCTTCTTTTCCACCTCTCCCACCACCACTCTCGCTTTGGAGTTCAACGTTATTACCGTTCTATTTTGTGTGACCCCTCGACATCAAAGACCCATCCCCTCCCCCACTCTATTTTAACACCGCTAAATCCCCCTGCCCCATCCTCCCCTTATTGATACAATGTCGGTCTGCCCCACCTCCATTACCAAATGGTGAAAGGGGTGAGAAGGAAAAATAATCAATCATTCAATACATTTCAAACAGTGCAATAAAGGTACAAAGCCATCTTTAGAAACGTATGTGAATATCCTTCATTGCACACAAAAACATTAAGTCCATTTCAGTATAAATGCTACTAGTGATGTGTCAAATGTGCCACCTTCTCAAAGTACATTCAGGTTCTGTACATTCTGGAACACGAATACAGATGCACTCTACAACCTTACGAACACCAGTAATAACTCTTACAATATGTCACAGTGCACTATGGAATACAATGCCCATTATTCTTTCACAGGACCATAGTCTAAAAATCCTCTAACAGGCAAACTTTGGACTGACCTATCTGTGGGAAGTGTCAGTAACCTTTTTAAAAGTGGAATCTTTATGATGCGAGCACTGGCCATTTTTGTATATTGTTAAATGTGTTCCTGCGGGTCCATGCGCTATGAATCGGGTTATGTTCCAACAGTTGTCACAAATAGGCATTAAATAAATACATTTGAGCTATAGAAAAAACACGATATTAAGTTGTTTAACAAGAATCTTTATTCACTACCAGAGAATCACTGTTTTGAAGTATTCAGGTATCCAGTTGCAACCTTTATACAGCAGATTGTGTGAAATAACATCCTTACCAAAACATCATGAAAATTGTAAAATCGGTGGTAGTGGACCGTTAAGACTTGAGTTCTTGACATATGTACAGCAGCATCAACATAAGACGAGGATGCAGGATGACATTAATACAACAGGATGAAGCGGGATCCTTTAAGTGTACCTTTTGGAATTGTATATCACCTAAATGTGGAACAGAAATGCAAACCATTCCTTTAATCAAAAAAGTAAAAGATAAAAATGGATGTGCACATTTGGAACAGAGTGCAACCTCGTGAAATTTGTGCTTCTGATAGGTACCTCACATTTGCGTTCCTATCCAAAAAAAACAAACATCTTCCACCATGTGAGGGTGCTTATGTATCATTTATGCATACCGCCAGCTTTGAAGGTTTGAGGCAAAATGGTACTTTAAAACGTGGTTTAGTGACTCGGGACTTACATGTGTACAGTCCCTCTGGAGTGAACAAATATGAAGAGACACAAAGACAAAGTTATAGGGTCACCAGAGTGTAAGCAGAGAAAACAATATAAGCCCTTTCATACATGTGACATTGTTTTGTATTTTAATAGTACCAAATGTGAGAACCTAAAGTAACATGCCCATACTGTGGATCCATATGGCAGTGTTCATTATTCCATGACCAAAATGAGTTTTTCATATGGTGTATTTAACCAGCAAAAAAGATGATTGGTTACTCTTGCCCTATCGCAGCTTAAGCCTAAAATATCATGAGTACATTCTGAATTCTAATGTAAACTAAAAAGCATTCATATAAAAGTCAGTCTAAATACAGTAGATTATACACATAAAAAGGAAAAACAAGGTAGGTAGATAGATATAAGCATAATGCTCAAAAGCTGCTTTGGCTTCACAGACTTTTATTCGTATGTGGAGATGTGGTTTACTACACTTAAAAGGTAAAGCATCAATTATTGGCAACATTGGTATTCCCACTTTAAATTTGATGTATTTCTTACTAAAACCATTTTAAATGTTTATACCTTGACAGGTGATCTCAGTGAGCAGACACCATATTCTGGTGCCTTCGGCCATCCAACCCGACGGTTTACATCCATTTCAAAATGCTTCTTTTCATACTTTTTGAGTGTCCGCAAACTTAAGCAAGTTTGCAACACCAAGATAAATTCCTAAGCACAACATTCACTAAGAATCAGTAACGTTTGTTTTAAAACCCATCTGAGGGTAAACTACAATTTTGGAAGAAATTTCTCAGCTTGGAACTGTGTAAGAAATATAGAAATGTTATGTTACAGTGAATGTTGTACTGTTTTTTCCCCCTCATATTACTAGAAAATATTTTTGGTATGAATAATAATTTTATTTCTATAACTTTTAAAATCTAGCCAAAACGTAGGCCTATGTTAATCACTATATTATGACCTTGTCATCTAATGATTGGAATTAATTGTATATATAATTTTAATTCAGATCATATTTCCAATCATTTAATTTAAAAATAAGGAAAGACTGAGAAACAAACACTCTTCTGGATAATGTTTTTTTTCCCGTTTTTGTCACTGAAACATGAAAGCCAGTTTTATTCACATATTTATCTAAAGCAAAAGGCCTTTACTTATTCTCCAAATAAAAATAAACAGACCAGTTTTTCATATCTGTATCCTTCTCAAAGTATCCCCATTGACAGGTGTGTTAAGACACATATACAGGTTTTAGCAACTAATTGTTGAATCAGGACGTTGTTTAAGCTTTCTACAGACCATAGATGATTGAACATTTTATCAAGACACCAAACCTAGTGTGCAAAGTGTTTGTTTGTCCTGAAGTAAAAGCTGCAAGCGTAGAAAACTGCATTTTAACTTAGCAACAAACCCTTCTTAAATATTCAAAATATTAAGCTGAAAAATAATCAGAATAAAATGCCTACAAAACTACTGAAATGAGTGATTATGACAGCAACATAATAGAGACGTGTAAAAATGTTTCCAAAATTTCACAGCAATGCTAAGCAGTATTCAAATGTAAAAAAACTATTTTTTCCCCCCAAATGTAGCTTTTTGGGAGAAAATTGTAATCTTACAGCATGCAATAACAGCAAAATCCTACACCCACATGAGTTTCCTCTGTAGCCCACCCCCACCCCACCCCTCCCAGATCGCATACATCCCAAATAAAAAAGCCAGTTCTTCCAGCGACTACCCTATGACTTTAAATCTTACTGCGCCGTTTCGCTCTTGGTTTAGATGGTGACTGACTCGCTTTGGTCTTCAGCCTAAGAACTCTCCTGTCCACAACTGGAGGCTCATCTGTCTCATCCTCCTCATCTGAACTCTTCTCTGCTACCTCTTCCTCTGTGGTTGTGGCCTTTTCCTCCTCTTTCTCCATGCTTTCATCTTCTGGCTCCGTCTGCTCATCCTCTAGCGGTCTCTTGTTGAGCCGTGTGGACTTCCGTTTAGGGGTTGCTTGGCTTATTTTGGTCTTCTTCCTGAGAACTCTCATGTCCACTGGAGGCTCGCTGGCATCGTCCGAGCTCTGTTCTGCAGTTTCACCATCCTCCTCCTCCTCA
Organism: Conger conger; assembly: GCF_963514075.1. Lineage (NCBI taxonomy): Eukaryota > Metazoa > Chordata > Actinopteri > Anguilliformes > Congridae > Conger > Conger conger. Next base: position 36,949,753 of record NC_083771.1, read on the forward strand.
GTGGTTGTGGCTTTCTCTTCCTCAGTCTTTTCCCCCTGTTCTGCTTCATCTCCTTTTGGCACCTCCTCCTCAATCTTCTCTACATCCTCTGCAGTCTGGTCATTCTCATTGTCTCCATTTAGGTGATAAGTTACCTCCTTCAGGCCAACCAGCAGAACAGCATCTTGACTGAGTTCCATTGTGTCCTTGTCTAATGGAGGGCTGGGAGAATCTACCTTTTCCAAGGGAGCAGCTTCAGTACTAATCTTTTCTTCTATGCCCTCCTCCTCATCTTCTGGCATTTCTGTATCAGGCACAACTATGGCTACATCAGCTACTTCTGGGACAGGCTTGTCTACAGCCTTCTGGTTATCTACAGTATCTTCCACTGGGTCTACTGGTGTGTCCTCATTCACTGAAGAATCTGGTTCTGCTGCCAGGGCTTCCCCCACCAATAATGATGGTTCTTCCTCTGCCGTGGCTTCTGGGAGATCCTCTTTTACTGCTTGTGCCTCCTCCTCTTCTACTAGCGGAGTCTCTGCCTTTGTTGGGGAGCTCTGCTCATCCACTACTATCAAGGCCTCTTCTGCTGAGGAGGTCTGCTCTTCAGCTGTTGGCAAGGCCTCTTCTACTGGAGAGGACTGCTCCATATCATCTGCTGGCAAGGCCTCTTCTGTTGGGGAGGTCTGCTCAGCTTGCAGGGACTCTTCCTCAACTGCCAGGGCATCTCTTTCTCCACACATCTCCTCCTCTCCCACTGCTGATGTCTGTTCCTCTGGTTCTTCAGGAACTGCACTATCAGTGTCCTGCAGACCAAAAGAGGTTTATATGTAATGGGGAAAAGGACAATTCAGAGCCAGTCAAATTAGTCTTTTGCAATCGTGCTCACTGTACTCAGAGTAGGCAGCAAATACAGTATATAATTGCCAATCAAATGTATTTACTTTTTACTTTATCTATTTTATAACACGGGTCACACACAGTTTCATTTTCAGCCATTATGTTTTCAGAAGATCTTGTGAAATCAGTGTGCTTACATCAACATTCCTTGTGCATCAAAGCTGAAACAAACGGTTTAAAACAAGACATACACAGAATGTGAAAAGTGGAAACCATCTAATCTAACACCTTATCTTCAACTGCCTCCTCCATCTCCACATCCTTTTCCCCTTTCTCTTCCTCGGTGGCCGCTGGTTCCCCAGTGCATTCCGACTCTTCTTCCCCAAAGTCCTCTGTGATTTCACCATTTATTTGCTCCGCCTCCACCTTTGCCAAGAGCTCCACCTCCTGCAAGACCAACCCACACAATGAATCATTTGAGAGTCCTTTTCTAACCCCCTTATACTTCTTTCATACAGCATAAAGAATGCCTAATGCGCTGGAGCATATAGTAAATGGTAAATGGTTGGAATTTATATAGCGCCTTCATCCAAAGCGCTTCTCATTCGCCCATTCATACACACACCAACACGCACTCACACACTAACAGCGATTGGCAGCCATGCAAGGCACCAACCAGCTAGTCAGGAGCATTTGGGGGTTAGGCGTCATGCTCAGGGACACTTCGACATACCCAGGGCGGGATTGAACCCCCCGACTGCCAGAAGACTCTTACCCCCCTGAGCCAATGTCGCCCATATGTTCACTGTGACCGTACATTAGCAAATGACCAATGCTTCATCCTTTGTGCAGATGCACATGAAGGTGTATGGGAAATGGCAAAAAAAAAAAAAAAATGGGAGTGGGGTCAGAGAAATAACTTAAGACCACATATCATAATTAAATTTTCATTGCGCACAAGTCTACTTCTAAGACAAGCGATCCACATGGCCAAGTCTGCAGGAACAATTGTAACTGAATGCTCCAAAACTGCTGTAGAACTGGAACCTAGCATTCCTCACCAGGGTCATATTCTCCTCTTCCTGCGCGGGCGTCTCTTGGGCCACAGCCTCCACCATTTCCTCATTTACAAGACTTGGTTCTTCCTCATCTCCATCTTTCACTTCCTCATCAGTGGGGTCTGGTTGCTGCTCCCCCTCCCCTTCCTCATCAGCTGGGGCCAGTTGTCCATCCTCTTCAGAGTCCCCCACCTTTGCTGTTGCAGAATCATCCACCCTAATCACACACATCAACAGCAGAGACATGAATTATGGATTTCTAGGAATTCCAAACTTGCCGTAACTTTTTTTATTTCCCTTTCACTTTTACCCATATCTTAACTTGCACAGAGAGGGAAAAAAAACACATTATACATGCTCCCTTTGACACTCAATGTGTGACAAAGTTCTCACTGACTTATTGAAAGCATTAATCACCTGGTTATTTTGTCTGGCAGGCTTTCTTCAGTAACTTCTGCTTCCTCTCTTATCCGTTTGCGTTTATAATCGCTGCTTCTTGTGCGAGTTGAGACGGGCGTTTCTTCAATGTCTGAAATGAGGGATGACATATTGAAGTCAAAACTGTGTATGGTTAAATTTCACCAATTCACAAGTGTGGCCCAACACATCTAGTTTTTTAGGAGAATCATAGAGCCATACAACATTGACTAAACCATTCTTAATCTAAACGTGTTATATTTCTCACACTGACACTGATTAGAAGACATGTTAATTGGTACCTTTAAACTTTATAGGTGCCTTTAAAAATAGTCAGGTCCATAAATATTGGGACATTGACACAATGCTCATCTTTTTGGCTCTATACACCACCACAATGGATTTGAAATGAAACGAACAAGATGTGCTTCAATAGCAGACTTTTAGCTTTAAGTTGAGGGTATTTACATCCAAATCAGGTGAACGGTGTAGGAATTACCACAGTTTGTATATGTGCCTCCCACTTTTTAAGGGACCAAAGTAATGGGACAAACTAACAATCATAAATCAAACTTTCACTTTTTAATACTTGGTTGCAAATCCTTTGCAGTCAATTACAGCCTGAAGTCTGGAATGCATAGACATCACCAGACGCTGGATTTCATCCCAGGTGATGCTCTGCCAGGCCTCTACTGCAACTGTCTTCAGTTCCTGCTTGTTCTTGGGGCATTTTCCCTTCAGTTTTGTCTTCAGCAAGTGAAATGCATGTTCAATCGGATTCAGGTCAGGTGATTGACTTGGCCATTGCATAACATTCCACTTCTTTGCCTTAAAAAACTCTTTGGTTGCTTTCGCAGTATGCTTCGGGTCATTGTCCATCTGCACTGTGAAGCGATTTTTCAGCCTAATGATGGCTTGCTTCACTGATAGTGACAGCTCTTTGGATCTTATATTGAGAGTTGACAGCAACAGATTCCAAATGCAAATAGTACACTTGAAATGAACTCTAGACCTTTTATCTGGTCCTTGTAAATGAGATAATGAGGGAGTAACACACACCTGGCCATGGAACAGGTGAGCAGCCAATTGTCCCATTACTTTTGGTCCCTTAAAAAGTGGAAGGCACATATAGAAACCGTTGTAATTCCTACACCGTTCACCTGATTTGGATGTAAATACTCTCAGATTAAAGCTGAAAGTCTGCAGTTAAAGCACATCTTGTTCGTTTCATTTCAAATCCATTGTGGTGGTGTATAGAGCCAGAAAGATGAGAATTGTGTCGATGTCCCAATATTTATGGACCTGACTGTATGTTGTAAATTGTATAGAGAATACTTGCCGGCTCTGAGGTGCTTATTGACCATCATGACTTCCTAAAATAAAATAAAAAATAAAAAAACCTTTAATTCTGTCACTTCATTTCATAAAATAAAAAATAAAAAGAGTATTTAGTATTATATATAAAGAGTATTTATAAATGTGTAAAAAATGAAAACAGCAGCAAAATGAGCACATCCTACCACGAGATCCTACCAACAAATACATTTTTTTCTTTTTTCTTTACAGCTTTAAACTATTTTAAAGACAGACAACGGAAAGACAGAAAATGGAAGATAAACAAAACTGAACAAACCGTGACTTCAACAGAGTTTGATACGGTTTCGTTTTGCATTTCCATGGCAATGTTGTTCTCATGCAAAAGTGCATCTCCCCCCAAACGGCAAGTCACTTCTGAGAATCCACAGAATGAGAAATAGATTATAATCATGAGGGGAAAAAAATAAAATAAAAAGGGAAAAATAAAAAATAAAAAATTTGTTGTCCACCTTGTTGAATTACATTGCCATTGTTACTTACCACTCACAGCTATTGATTGAAGTTTGCTTGCTATTCTGGATCTCTGAAATGGGCCTCCAACACTTTCCACTTCCCACAGCAACTCCTTATCTGCTGGATATGTGTTAAAGTACTGTCCACACACTGGTAGAAGAGAAAGGCGACAAGACAAGTGTCATTTGACTGCACAAAATGACAGACATTAAAGTCAAATATGAGTTTGAAACATTATCAAGGGAGGCTTTCACTCGTTACAGAGATAGTCTTCTACAGACACTTTTCTTTCCATTTTCTCATGTGCCTCTAACCCATCATCTGGCAATTACCTTTTAACATGGCAGCTGAAATTGGATACTTCAACCCAAGTGAGTCCTCTTTGAAACAATCAACAAAGTCCTCCAATATCTGAAGTCCATTCCCATTACCACGGTAAATCTTCCGGACAAATATCGAGTCCATGACAGGCAGAAGGTAACGCTGAGTCAAGAAGCTATTGCACAAGCTTCCTGTTAGAGGAATAAAGAGCGATTAAGACACACAGGATCAGTGGAACAAAGCAAAACTAGGAGTTAACTATATGCAATACATAGCACTTCGCAGAGGTTGAAGGGTAAGACATCCCTAACTTATGCATGCCAAGTTAAAATTATTTAAACCCTCACAACCTTTGTATTGTAATTAGTTTTGATTGTTTTCAATGATAGAATACACACTTAGAAGCTTGGAATAGTACAGGTACCCATAGCACAGAAAAGAAAATACACCATCACAAGAACTGCAAACTATAGAAACACAGAAATGAAGTGGACATGATATTTATAGTGTGAAGCTAACATAATATTTAGAGTGAGAACAATCTTGAAAGCAGTTCAATTTATAGAGATATTCAGGCTTCTTTTCTGTGGGATGTTTGATAATTAAGGTCTTCATTTGAACCCAAATAGTTTCAAGAAATAGCATTTCAGAGAAAGGGCTTGTGTCATTTTTTCAGAATTTGTCAGAGTATTCCTAAAAGCAACATTAAACAAAATGAAAGAAACTTGGAAAGCACCTACCAGTGTAGATTTTAGTTTGTGTAAATATGGTTAAAATAAAATAGCAACTTCAATCTCATTATCAAAATATGAAAGCATTTACGAAATAGAAAGACTTTGTCAGGTCAATAACATTATCAATATACTAGTTTTAGCATTTGGCAACTGAACTACAATGACAAATTGCTTGTTTGGCGTTTGGTGTAGCTGATCAGTTAGTCTTAGTTTAATCACCCTCCCCACCATCTTCACACAGTGAATGGGGTTTACCTGTGGGTTTGACGGAGTAAAAGCCAACAGCTTCACCATTTTTCCAGAGGATTTTGGCATAATCACTTGCACTATGGCAAAGAAAAGGCACTTCATTTTTGCTCATCTCCTTCGATCTGTATATTATGCGATTGAGCACATACAGCACTATCCTCTCCCCAAGAGTCCTCACCTAGAAACAGAGTCAGACAGAGTTCCGTTACTGCATCCACAAAGGGATATCTGCCGTGCAAGATGTTCAGTTTCTTACAGGAAATGAAAAGATATTCAAATAATATGGGAAGGGCAGAAAAACAGACTCTCCAGATGACAGCCTTTCACCCCAGGGTGAATTCATATTATTATTTGTTATGAACAAAACCACTGAATGCGTGATAGAGGCTTTTCTCCTGTACATACAAAAAATAAAAAATTAAATAAAAACTTGACTATGCACCAGGATTGGGAGGCAAAGGCCGCACTTCAAAAAAATAACTGGTAAAAAAATAACTTTATCCAACTGGTACTAGTTTGCAGAAAGAAGCTATGCATTTGTTTCACATGAGAAAGTAAAATTGTGTGACACTTCCTGTCACAGTATTATTCTGTATAACCAGCTGCCCATTCTGAAGGTATACAATGTCAAAGGCTTGACCATCAGCTGTGCACAAACCATATGGGAACATTCTGAAAGATATACTCATAACATAACATGTGGGCCTGCTTGTAATTAATAAAATGATGGAAAAGTCCAAAAAAGTAACAGAAATAATATCATAGAATATATATATATAAATATATATATATATATATATATTTAAAGGCCACAATCACTCAGCCATGGGTATTTATGATTACTTGGATTCATTCAAAGCCAAATATCTTGGTTGGCACACATATATAGTGAGCCAAATGACAAATGCATGCATTTATGATGCATGTACATTTCCTAGAAAATGTAAATAGACATTAAATTATAGTTTTAACTGCATTAATAACTGAACTACAATGGATTACATTACATTCAGGTGACTGGCTGTTTCAGGAACACTACATTATCAGAAAGGCACATAATCAGAAAGGCTTATTTTCTATGACTTGACCTAGTGAATGCCAATACTGGTGGAGAAAAGCAAGAAAATCACAAAAAGAATGCAGTACAAGATGATTATTTTCTGTCCTCACCATGAAGGTGGATTCACAGTAAATTGCATTGATTATGGAAATTCAGAAAACAGTGAATGTTCATGTGACACTGAATCATGGTTACATTACTATGCAATTGGGCATGTGCTGTACCTTGAGGACTCCCTTTCGGGAAGGATCTGCAGTTCTGAGAATATCCTCCACAGCCCACCATTTGTCTGCCAGATACAGAGCCACAGCTGGGAGAAAGGGCGGGATGGTGAGCAGAAACAAAAAAGCAATAAAGCTTGTGTGACACAATAGGCTCAATAACATTAGCCAATCTTTGCGTTTTACATTATGAATTAATTTAGATTCAATCAAGTTCAAGCAAGTCAGTCAGTACATTATTGTAGCTTCAACGGATATGGGGTTGAAGAAATCGCTAGTGGTTTGCCTTAAATTAAATGGAATACCTGTGAACTGGTCTTCTGGAGTGAAAAGAGCCAACACTTTGTGTCGGAGGTCAGATCCGTAGATGGGGACAAAGCCTACATTAGAAATGCTCAGAGGGACCTTTAGAAAAGACCAGACAGAGAGATCACATAACTGAGGCATCAGATATGGCTGGCATCATGGATAGTAACACAAGATTGAGTAAAAGGGCCAACAGAAACCCATTGCAAAAGGTGCACAGTGCATATTATATTCTACATTTAGAGGCAAAGTACCTCATCCAGGGTGATTCATACATACAAGTGTAGGTTTATTATTCAAGACACGCATCATGAAAAATGATTGATGGGTAGCTAGCCAGGAATGGCTGAAATAAATAAGGAAGCAGATTTAACTGACAATACTCTGCATTATCCCGGCATTCAAAAACTGGACAACAGTTCTGATAAGTGTTATGGTGTTTACAGACCATAGAGAAGAACACTCCTGAAAAGTAGTCAATCACAACTCAAGGACACTGCAAACTAAGAATCCCTTGAGCACAGATTCTTTCTAAATCCCATGCTACCCAGAAATTAATTCACTTAGATTAAAGGTTAATCAAGAATAGGAAGCGGGCCAAAGCACATAGACATGCATGTGAAGTTATTCTTAGATGCACCTACTATTGGACAGTAAGCCTATTCACAAAGGTTGAAATAAGAGCCCTTTCTGTTACATTTCATTAATTCGCTTTAAGAAATGGGGATGAGAGATAAGGAAGCCTATCACCAAACAAAGCTGGAGTGAAACTGGGCACACTGCCCTTAAACACTCCAATTAAAAACATTAAGATGGCTTTAAGGTGAAACTTTTAGATGTGACCATTTCCAAAAATAGCTCTTTATGATGACTGTTGGAGAACATGGTGAGAAAAGGCACAATGGTCAGCCTAGCCAGAAGTGGCATTCCAGCTTTAATACACCACAGGTGCAGCACAATTATAGGCATTTTTATGAGCATAACACTACAATCACAAATGAGGCTTTCTTTGGAATCCTGTGCAAAGCAAAACCGAATTTCAGCTCAGTTGATCTCTTACCCGTCGGGAGTTTGGAAGTGAGAAGTGCTCAGCCTTGTCGGGATTACTGTAGAGGAGGTCGGACATGTAATCTTCAGCCGAATGCACCAGATCTTCATGGCTCAAGGTGGCCAGGATATCCACAGGGAATTCCATCCCTAAAATTAAATGTGACCAAAGAGTTAGAACAAAATATGTTTCTTTAGAAAGACCTACTTGGCTGTCTCGGTGGCGCAGCCTGTAGAGCACTGACCGCATGCTCATTGCGAGCTGCGACGTTGGCGGTTCGAATCCGACTGTCCGATATTTGTCGCATGTCTTTCCCTCTCTCTCGCCCCCATTCTTCCTGTCTCTCTATACTATACTGTCCAATAAAAAGCTGAAAAAGGCCTAAAAAATATCAAAAAAAAAGAAAGACCGACTAGGCACTAAATGAAAATGGAACTTGGAAATGGAAGGAAGGGACATTTAAACACATTTCAAGAAGGCCGTTTTGAAAAATATAACCTTCACATAATGATGGACAGGTAGCGACCCTCTACATGGACAGCATGTGGGCACAAGTAAGCCCTCATGAACACAGAGTCAATAGTCCTGCACTGTGTGTGCCAGTAAGCATTACTCTGGTGACCAGTGGAAGAGAAGGATATATCCACATAAAACCTCACACCATTGTGCTAATTAAACCTGTCACTCTTCCTCCCATTCCCTGAGCAAGTAGCATGGACTTCACAAAACTGAGTTAGACACATCCACAGGATCAGTCTGTATAATTTGTAGAATTGATGTTAAATGAGAAGCAGACTGCATTACTACTTAATAGCGCGCTAAATAAAATCCATCTAGACATTGAATAAATGTAAGAATGTCCCAATAAAACCTTAACGCAATTATGCATTTCACATGCCAGGCAAATTCCTCCCAAGGGCAACTATCAATACAGTTACTTATGGGTACAAATATTATTTACCCCTACTACTTTACATATTTTAAATGAACAATAGTTTCATTCAACAAACTGTATGAAGAGAATGTTCTGGTACATGTGAAAAAGGAATGCTAGAACCACATGCAACCAAGAACCTGCGTCATTATGGCAGAAGGCAGCAAAAGTCCTGCAGACAGAAACACTCCCTCTTTCTGAATGAAGCTATGGTTAATTATACTGGTTAACTGCACAATTGCACTGCAGAATTTCCAGGCAGTCTGAACTGACACATCTGAAGTGACAGGTACCGTGTCAGTTTGCCATCTGGGAGCCACAGTTTGGGAAGTTCAGACAAATGCACATTTTCATGTAAAGAAAACACAGGCAACATAAAGCAATGTTGGCTTTAGCTAATATTTAGGGCCAATAAGTACAACTCACAGCTTCCAAAGAAGAAATCCCAGTGTCATTAAGAAGACCAAAGAAGACATTGGTTTGGTATAGCAGAAAAAAATCCATGCTCAAATCGCATATACACAGGAACAATTGCATTATCATTTTTATCCCACCGCCACGCCAAAACTATTATTCTAGTTGGAAACACATATTGAAACATCTTTCAATACGTGTTCTCAATTATCTAGCTAATCATCTTTTCATATCGTTTTTCCCCCTATTCAACCATTAAACCAGTGTGCAGAGGAATGTACCACCAGAATACAGAATTTATGCAGGCACTCCCTGAAGAGAAGGAGGCACAGTGAGCAGAATGCATCAGCAACTGAAGCAGTCCACACGAGACAATAAGGGACTATCTGGAATAGCTCCTAAACCAAACTGTCCCTCCAACAAGCAATGAATAACAGCTACAACTGTTGCAATGTGCATCAACAGGCTCAGTTGACTTGGGGGTGGAGCAATCACTCAACAGAAAGTTTCATGGAGCAAGAGTGGTGTCAGCAGAAGCGACATCAATAGTCAGGAATGCAGTTTTTATTTTTTACTTTGGATGAAAAACTGTTCCAAATAGACTATAGAGAAGACAACAGACATGTTTTGATGGTCTTCGACAAGTAATCAGCAAGAGAAATGCTGACTAAAGTTACAGCTCAAGACTTACTTCCTGTGAACATACTGTACCAACATGCATGTACAATTACCTCCCTCAGTAGATGGCAAGATTACTTTTTTTCCCCAGTTTGCTTTTCACCCGAGTATCCAGAAAAACAATTATGATATTAGGCCATCAATCACTTTTTCTCCAATCAAAGACCACCACAAATGTTTGTCTTGTTGAAGGCAACTAGTTTTAAACCTTAACCTGACTAATAGAAATGAGTTTCGTTTGAGTCACTACCAAGTAGTTAGGTAGGAGAAATATCTTGGAGTTTAGGTATGTTTTGCCAAAAAACTAGCATGAACGCAAGAACAAGATGTCAGTAAAGAATGCCGATCTGGGTGCTCTCTCTAGCAGTTTCATGCCCCATTTGACCTGGTTCTCAGTGCTGCCCTGAGTGTAATATAGCCTGCAGCCCCCACCCCCCTTGGACTTCCACGCTTCATTCCGCATTCCTGGCTGGGGGACTCCTGAGCATATCAAAAGAAAAGCATTCTGTTAACAGGGTGGGACATCCAACCTACTGAGCTGAAATACTCCATTAATAAGAGCTGATTGATCCATCCAAGTCAACAGCGAGAGCTCTGTACTGTTCAGCCAGTCCAGCCTCAAGGTGCCTCACAGTTAGAGGCACCAGATGAATATCTTATGTCTCTGGGTAAATACCTTAACTCCTGGGGTTCACTCTAGCTGGCATTCTGAAATCCTAATGGTAAGAAAAGCAAACAGCTGGCTCAAATGGATAATCTACAGGAGAGTTGTGACACTGTTCCCGCCAAGAATAAACTGGGGCCAGGCTGGGTTGGAGCAGCCATTTTGAGGCGGGATTTTGTGGGGACTCTGGTTTGGATAAATGCCAGCCTAACCACAGTTGCTGAACCATTTCCCTGTGTATTCTGCAGTGTCTTAAGCAATAAGCATGGGCTCAGATTATTTTTTAACTATGCAGTACTTAATGATCACCATTCATAAACATAACAGCACAACAGAAACTTACAGAGTCACAAACTTTGTTGCAGAAAACACAGCAACAACATAAATAAGGTGCTACCAAGAACTGTGGAATGATGTGTAAACACCACATACATACAGAGTCAAGCCCTTGTCTAGTGCTTTGTCTGAGGCAATACTTTGCAAAACCCTACTTTGGACAGTCATTTTGTCAGAGCAACCCAGCCCTGCCCCTTTACAATTCCTGTTTCCACTACAGATCTGAAACAGCAAGACAAGATGGCAGCGTCATGTGAGCTACCAGCAGGTAAACATTTTTTTTTCCAATATTGGTTAAAACTCTTCCTTCTAGATCTAGATTACATTTGTAGGACTGGAATTATCCACCACATACATTGTGTATCTTCATACATTTTAAATACCTTGAATTTACATTTACATGGATTTTTCATGTCAAAAATTAACTACTCGATATTTTTAAGCAACTGTACCTCTTGGGCATGTCAGTGGAGTAAAGTACACACAATGCATATGTGCAGCACTCTGTTCAACATTCTCTGAAGTAATACAGACTATAAGGAGCTGAGCAGGAAACACCCATATAGGGGCCCCTTGTTTGTGCAAGCAGAGTCCATATAGACCTCTACCTGTGACGTCACTCTGCAGTCAACCAGCGTACACAGTGTGCTCATTCAATTTCCTCTCTGTCACCGTTTCTGTGAGTATTAACATTCCCTACACCAATGCCCCCCTGTAGCTTCCTCATGCAAAATATGCAACCCTTGATACAGAATTATTGTATCCATGAAATATTGTATCCCGAGGAAAATTCTAAAATTTCCCTCGGGATGAATAAAGTATCTATCTATCTATCTATCTGTCTTCAACTAGCACTCATTGTCGTACAACAGCTATGCTATGCTATGTCATCCGTACAAAAGAGCTTTCCCACAAAATGAGGGGAAGTCAATTATCTCAGATAACACCAAAGTCACTATAAAATTTCACAGCAGGGTAGAAGAACAAAACAATAGGCCCAACCATGCTAAAAGCTGGCAACTTGGCCAGTGATAAAAATGACCATACAAACACAAGGTGCGCAGAACAATCACTATCCATAATGGACCACAGCTTAGGGGCAATGGAGGGTTTAGGTTTGAATGGGCTTGGTGCCCCAAATGTTTCCATTATTCCTGTGCCACTCTGGGCTGCTGTTGGTGCTAGTACATACTCCCCTGTCAGGAAGGATTACTAGTCAAGCAGAAACTATGTGCAGGGGAACCAGCTGAACTCTTTGTCTCTACCCCTAGGCTGACAGCTTTACATATTGAAAGGATGTCCTTACATTCCACCGGTTCAAAGCACATTTAGTGCAAAATCTGTACACACCCCCGACCCATACCACTTTAAAACCCAGGGATCTACAGGCTGCTCTGCTCACACACATTTTGCGCTCTTAGAAGCAACTTAATTCATACATAGCACCTAATAGGTATGCATAATGTCCATGAGGGGCTTTATCAGACTGGCTATGGAGAGTTTACATATTCCTTTTGCTGATTTGGTTACACATTTAACTTCAAATATAGGCGAAAAGAATTGCAGGCAATTTGGGGTGAGGGGCAGTTCCATATCGTGAGTAAATCATTAAAGGCAGGCATTCTTTACATTTCCTGTTAAATCGTGACAGTGTTGAGCAGTGGGTACAGCTCTATGGGTTAAAAGGTGCCGAAGTATACCATTTCAGCACTCTACATGTCAATCTCTGATCCAATGTCTACAATCCAAATAACAGTAATATTCACTTCTATACTTTTTCCCTACTTGCAAAAGTGAAATTACGCTCAAAAATGCAACTCTAAATGAATTCGCAATGTACTGGGTCTGTAGACAAAGTCACACGTGATATTCACGTATTGTTCCGTGCAATGCAAAGCAGACACGCTGCACAAAGAAGGCTTTGTCAAGGCATATTTTGTTTTTTATCACCTGATTTGCCATATTAAAACTACCTTCTAAGTTACACTGGCATAACCCTTCTCCCACCTTGTCATTAGGCGTGATTAAAAAGCTGTCCCGTATGGTTTTACTTGGTACACTTCACATAAGACACAAAAACAGTGCTCTTTGCAATTTTTGGACAGGTCCGTATATAAAGACAGCCTCGTGCATGCAAAAGCAATCACATAAATGCGTGTAAAAATGCATACGAAAGCAGAGGGCCACTAGTAAGCGCAAGCGAGGGGGTGTGTTACTTTCTACAGCCATGATGTAGCAGTGGATTCCGAACAGCAGTGGAAAGAAAAAGACAAAGAGAAATAATCCCTCGTGCTTCCTCCCCCTCAATTAAAAAATATGTACATTTGCAACTGGTATTATACATATTGGTGTTCCATAATATTTTTACACATGGAACAAATGTTTAAATGTACCTTTGTTAAAAACAAAAAACAAAAAAAAAAACAGTGGGCCTACATAACCATTACTTAATTTTCACTGAAAACATTTGGAATTCAATTGAATTAGTGTAGCAGCAACTCATAACACAAGGTTTAATCCTTCAGAAATAACTGAATTAAGACTGGCCATGTGCTTACTTTATATTTATTCTTATATTTAGGGTCATCTGATGTATTATAAGCTACCCCTAGCCTACCTCTATCCGAGCACTTTTGTCTCACCACGTTTAACGAAACTGTTGGTCCTACATTTCAGAACGTAAACGTAAACTTTATTGAGGAATAATACATACATGCCAGGAAGCTGTATTTAGCAAGCTATCACTAATCCAATCTGCGAGTGATGGTTCCTAAACCAACGACATCGGGCCATGCCACCGTTTTCGTTGTGCAACAATCACTGATACAAAACCCCGATATATCTCAGAATAATAACCAAAAACGACAACAACCCCAAGTGATTGAAAACTCACCTTCGTTTTAATGATACGTGGTATTTTGCCTATTATCCTTTGGAGAAAATATTTATTTATTTTACTTGGAATTCCGAAAGCCTCTGTAATACAAGTGCGTGTCGTTCGCCTGCGCTCTGTTTGGCGCACGCTCATTGCGTGGCCCAGGGTAACTTCGAGCTGGGAATGTGCGAAATCATGTTACATAATAAACACACTCGCTGCTGAAAGTACATTGGTAATAATTTCTACCATCAATGTACATAGTCCGAAGTGTCTTACAGTTATTGTTCGAAGTAATATAACTTTCTTTCTTCTAATCTGTGGAAAAATCAGATTGATGGCGATGCCATGCCTTTTCTGGACTGTTTTGCAATGGTTTGCTCCCTACATTTCAACCAATCAGCAACAATGACACTATTTATATTGTGATATTTCTATCTTTTAACCAGGCATCATCATCATAATAATAATAATAATAATAATAATAATAATAATAATAATAATAATAATAATAATAATAATAATTTAATATGCTTTACAGCTATAATTTTATCAGACCTGAACAGTCAGCCTTGATTTTCCAACACGTGTGCTTTATTGATCAATGAATGGAATCAACCAAAGTGTGACATTTTTCAAATAAAAAAGATATTTCCCCCAAAATAAGGCTTCACAATTATTGGCACCCCTAGTTTAATACTGTATACCTGGTTTAAACACGCCTTGATGGGATTAAGGTCTTTCAATTGGCACAGCCCTGGTCCTCGTGTTTAACAGTCTACAAAGGCAATCCAAAACTGAGAATCAAAACTAGATACTGAAAGCTTTCCCATACATGCACAAAGGAAGCAATTGAATATATGTACTCATCAGAAATAGCAGACAAGCCACTCTTTCTTTTGTGCACTGACTATGACAAGGTTTCCCATCTTTCCAATCAACAAACAAGTTACAGCTGTGTCCTCCCAACAAAAGTTGTTATCAAAAGTGTCAATGATATTATGTTAGAATCCTTTGCCTTCAAAAGTGACTCTAACATTAAAACAAAGAACAACCGAAACACATCATACCTCCCTTGTAGATTCCCTTGGCATGTGCATCTAAAGGCTAAAGGAGATTTTTCTAACAAGAAATTATAACATAATTCAAAGGCCAAAGTCAATGGAAAAGATGAAAACAGTAGTTTCCAAAACTGGAGTTCAAAAGATTATTGCAAGATACAGAGAACATGTGACTCTAGACAACAATCCTACAACTGGCAGACCACAGAAACTATCCCCATCAGAAAGACAGTATTTTCTGACAAATCTGTATCTTGAAGTCAGATCTGAAGAAATCCACTGATGTTTCTGCCAATCCTTCTGTGAGAAGACAACTCAAAACTGATAGATGGGTAACTACTGAGAAAAAGAAACGGAACACCGGAGATGTAAGATTTTATTCACTGACAAGTCTAAATTGAGATTTTCAGAAGTAAGAGAAGACATTACTGTATATACCACCAAAGCAATGGAAGACTCTCAGAACCATGTTGAGAACCATCAAGCAGCTCTGGTGGAGGATCATTGCAAGCTTGGGGTTTCACCTGGTGTTGGTGATATCATTTTGTTTGAAGGCATCATGAATACTGGTGAATACAAACAAATCTTTACATAGCATGCAATACCTCTGGACAATGTTTGATTGGGAGCAAGTTCATTCCACAGCAAGATAATGACCACAGCACACTGCTGAGATCAAGCTACTGGTCTGACTTCAAAGTCTAGAACTCAAAATCATTGAATACATACAGCATTTATTGCACACTGTATTGTGTTGTAGAGAAGTGAAAACATGTTTTTAGAAATTTTAGCAAATGTATTAAAAATCAAAAACTCGTTTATATAAGTATTCAGACCCTTAATTAGTACTTTGTAGAAGCCCCAGTTGCAGCAATTATAGCTTTGAGTCTTGGATAAGTCTCTGCAGGCTCACCTGGTTTGGGCAGTTTATCTTCTTTATATCTATATTCTTCCTGGCAGATCCTCTCAAGCTCAATGAGATTGGATGGGAAGCATCTGTGAACTGCCATGTTCAGGTCTCTCCACAGATGTTCTACGGGGTTTAAGTCTGGGCTTTGGCTGGGCCATGCAAGGACAGTCAGAGACTTGCCCCAAAGCCACTCTAGCGTTGTCTTGGCTGTATGCTTTGGAGGTTTTATTCAAAGACCTCTCTGTATTTGCTGCATTCATCCTTCCCGCAATTCTGACCAGTCTCCCTGTCCCTGCCACTGAGAACCACCAATATATCATGATGCTGATGCTGCCACCACCATGCTTCACTGTAGGGATGGTATTATCCAGGTGACGAGCAGTGCCTGGTATTCGCCAGACATAGTGCTAGGAGTTCTGCTCAAAGAGTTAAATTTATGTCTCATCAGTCCTTTAAATGCCGTTTGGCAAAATCCAAGTGAGCTGTCATATGCCTTTCAGTCAAGAGTGGCTTCCATCTAGCCACTCAACCACAAAGGCCTGATTGATGGAATGCTGCTGAGATGGTTGTCCTACCTTCAGGTTCTCCCATCTCTGCAGAGGACTTATGAAGCTCTGTTAGAGTGACCGTTGGGTTTTTAGTCACCTCCATGACCAAGGTCCTTCTTGACCAGTTAATATAGGACGTGTCCTGGTGTTTTTAAACTTCTTTGATTTCAAAATTATTGAAGCCACTGTGCTCCTGGGAACACTCAAAGCTTTAGAAATGGTTTTATGCCTGATCTATGCCTCACCACAATTTTATTGTGGAGGTCTACAGAGAGTTCTTTGGACTTGATTTTTGTCCTGACATTCAGTGTGAATTATGGGACCTTATATACACTGATCTGTGCCTTTTTAAGTGCAATACATTCAATGTGCCACAAGTGGAGTCCAATCAAGTTCTAGACACATCTCAGGGATAATTAAAGCAAACACAATGTACTTGACCACAATTTGGAGTGTCACAGCAAAGGGTTTGAATACATGTGTAAACGAGAGATTTCCATGATTTTTTTAATACACTCCTAAAAACGTGCTTTCACTTTGTCATTATTGGTTATTGAGTGTAGATTGTAGATTGAGGGGGGGGGGGGGGGGAGTGTGCAAAATGTTTGATTAAAAAAAACTGAAGGCAAGTCTAATGGAAAGAATGGAAGCTGTAATAAAGGCAAAAGGTGGAAAGATTTGATATTGCACATAATCGTTAAGGTTGTCTTGTAATTCCTGGTGAAATATTAGTATTCTCCACTATTTTCTGACATTACAAAATAAATCATGTGAACTGTTTTCAATGGAAAGTAAAAGATAGGGTGGCGTCAGAGTCAAAGCATTGACTGTTGATACTGCTATGGCTGATTTGGTATGCAATGTATAGAAGCACAAGCTATGTTTGGTATCCCTTGGCTAGAAATAGACTGCATACTGTTCACTGAAGTTGCACAATGACACAGTAGTAAAGCACACTCAGTTCAACTTTGCACTACTTTCAACAAACATTTACCACATTAGTTTTTCATATATTTGGTATTTTCATGCTATGTGTCAGGTTGGTGGTAGCAGTCAAACAAGCAACAGCATTGTTTCAGTCCAATCACATAGGATTTCACCTTAAATTTATGTGATAGTATTCTGAACCATAGCTATTGTATTTTTTTTTTTGCAAATAAATATCCAATAACATATTGTTTTTGGATATTGTGTTTAGGAATGTGTTTTTAGGATAGATTCTAGTTTTCTTGCACTGCATCTGCAGTTTTGTATGAATATTAAAAAAACGGCAAAAAAAATGGTAATGTCAAGCTTTTCAAAATGCATAATCAAACACAGTAATTTCCTGCTCTACAGACTAACTGTTCTGTATAAGATGGCATTTCATTACAGATCCCTGAATGGCAGTCTTTTCTGTTGTGGGCTTTGTTTTCTCCTCTTCTTCTTCTGTTTCTTTTCAGCACTTGTCAGGCACTGATGATGTCCACCGGGCTGTGTGATATATACTGCCCACCACTGACCCCAAGCTGTTAGGTCTAAGAAAACAGCAGTAGGAGTCCAGTGGGAAGAATTTCACATTGCACTAGCAGTTGGCCTATTTGTGTAATTGGTATACTGTGTTTTATAAATCCCGTGAATAAAAGGAATGACCAGGAGCATTTAATTTTGTACAATATACCTTGCTCATGTGGCTGAACTGACTACCAGGGCATCATGGTTTATTTGGTTAAACCAGTATCACTGTACAATAATAAAAAAAAAAAACTAAAGTACACACATCCTTCTTACGGGGCATATTTGACACCAAGGAGCAGCGAAGAGATCCTGCATTGACATAACAGACCCTTTTCACCATGGCCAACACGTTGATACAATTCCTTTCATAGGCAGCAGGGGGCATACTTTAATAACTTTTTGATCTTCTTTGACTTTGACAGAGATTAATATAGTCCCTGGAAACATGCAAACATACTGTACCTTCAAAAGGGTGGAAGACGCAATTCACTTCAAGATAATTGAAGGAGGATAAATTATTTCCTAAGCTACTGCATGTCTTCTACATTTGAGATTCACTCTTGGTTGTTGTATGTTCTAGCTGATTGCTTGAGCTTGCTATCCGCATTTTAACTCACAGCTGTCTCTCACAGCTGTCTCTCTTCTTAAGGAGAGGATTCTGGAATAAATCCAGAATCACCTACCAAAGTAATACTGAAGTAGCAGCTATCTGATCTATCAGAACTAATTCTTATTGCATGATTACCATGTAGTATGAAGCTGTGTGCCAGGGCAAAATAAGGGGATAGCTGTTTAAACAGGGTTTATGTGTCTGTGATGGGAGAGAGCAACATGATCAACCTAAGCTAAAAGCTGTTGAGTTTGGGCTAGTGCTAAATTAGCTGAATTATCTGTATTATCTATTTATACAATCTAATGAAACAAAATAGCATTTTATTGGTTCATACCTGGCAAGTCAGGAATGTCTGTGTGGAGGCATAAGCGAGTCCATTCAAAATAGATGTACAAAACATAAATAACTACTGAAAAAGGCAAATTAATTAAATATTTCAGTTGATTGAAGGTTTCAGAATCTTTTCACTTCAATTTATTCCCTTTTTAGCAGCATAACTTGTATAACTTATATAGACTTATATAACAAGTCTACCCAGGAAATATATATAAAATATGACTTATTTTTATCACATTTCTTTTCAAATCTATGAATTTGGATAATTCATAACTTGACCAGTAGGTGACAGCAGCATTCAACTGCACATCAGGGCCAGATTGAATTTTGGCCTGCTGTATACTGGGTGCCATATTTTCAGAACCTGGATTTAATCTCAGTCTCATGGGCTGTCATGGAAGGCTTTTTTTTGGTTTTCCGGGAGTATTTTTACCACAATGAAATTCATTCCTAGTTTTATTCCCAATTAAAATACAATAACATGTTCACTTATTTAAAACTCTTCATAAAACGGTCTGCACCAACATGCAACTTGGCACAACAGTTAATTCCATGCCCAAAATGCAACAAAACTACCAGACACTGCAAAAATGTCTCAAAACAATTTATATAAAAATACCAGCACTAGTTTTCTTCCAACAAAAATACTTTGTCTATCATAGAACAATGATCTAAAAAACATTATCAACCAGTGGCATTAGAGTTGATGTACTATTTTCTGTCAGTCTTTGAGGACATTTAGTGCTCTCTAGTTTTTGTTTTGTTTTTGTAATTTGTTAAAGTATTACTTTCACTCATAGTGCAGCAGTGTTTTGTTGTTATTGTTGTCATTGTATTTTTACATACTTTCCATTAAAAATCCGAACTTTACTGTATGGAATGTGCCACAGTATATGCAACAGGTCATGGAAGTCATGAAAAGCCGCGGTAAAGGTTTTATTGGCATACAGCTACTAAAAATGGAAATGAGAAACAAAAACATCATGTAGTTTGCGGTGAAAAAAAGTGGAATGCTGGAAGTCACAGGTGCAGTAATGCTGGTTTTTCATCTACACAGTCTACTTCATTTAGCCATGAAAAAAGCATTCACAGTTTGGTCCACATGCACTGTAGAGCGCTGTTGTGCTAACTGTGTGAAGAGCAAAAACAAAAAGCAAACTCGCTGAGTTTCAAAAAAAGCTTGTTAGCAATTGTAAAAATAATAATTCATCAGCCGTTATGTACGTTCTATACTGTTTTTAATGGGGCATTATTTCATCTTACTGGCAACAAAATGATTAATAGGTATGACTAATGAGCAGATAGATAGGTCATGCTATCTGCTAGTCAACAGCTAGCCCAATAATGTCAACAATCTCTTTGTAGCATGGAAACTATTAGGTTGACATTCGGTACACAGTATATGCCTGGCACATTGTATTTAGCTTTTCATTATTTAACTTTAATTTTATTTAACTATTTCTCTGTTTTATTTGACAATTTGCTGTTATGAAAGGAGTCTAAACAGAATGAATATTATTCTGTCAAACATTTAAAGATAGCTTGAATATGATCTATCTACCTGAAGATTAAAAATAAATGACATAACAGACCAATTTGGATGTACTTTTCTTTAAAAAAAAAATTTTGCTATCGTATATTTTACTGAATCAACAGAAAAATTCCTGGAACAGACATATATTATTACCAAGCTGAGTCATAATTTGTACAAGGAAATAATGGAGGTAAGTTGTTATGGAACAGTAGACACAAATGCATATCCCCTTTATGAATGGTATCATTGTAGTTTGAACACTTCATTGTCGTCATAGATGTTTATGTTTTTGTTTTACAAGTGCATGACACTGCATGGAAAAAATACGTTTTTGTACTGGACACGGCACAATGCTTTTTTTTCTGTATTTTCCCATAGCAGAGTTCCAGAGAATGGTTTTTCCTCAACAGCAAATTTACATTTCAGACTGACACCACACCCTGATGTCAAACACACATCATGCACAGTCATGGACTAGTAAGAGGAGGCATGGAGGCATTCTAGACACAGTCAGAGAGACCAAACATCAGAAAGTGGTGAATCTTTTATGAAATCTTCATATCCAAAAGAATTAATAAAATTAGGACATTTAATTTTTTGAAGTAAGTATTGAGCTGCTACGGGTGTGATGCATAATTGACCACAACCTCACTCAGAAAGGGAGGATTTACCTGAAATGGTAAAAAGTATTTTTGCTGTGTACTTTGCTTCTTGGATCACATGGCACTGGCAGTTTGCCTGTCTGTGCAAACAGCATGGCTCAGCTGGTGGACTGCAGAGTGAAAAACGTGGCAGCTGCTTGAATATATCTCAGGGGACACTATGGCACTCGAGGCACTATGTGACATGTCACAGTGTACCCTCCTGAATGTAACACTGGATCAATGGAACAGGCAAACAATTATTACTATTCATTACTATTCATTGAATGGTGGAACTGTGATCCCTTTGCAGAGTGAAGACCTTGATGTTTGCAAATGTTTCCTCTTTTTTGAGTGGTTTTTTTTCAGGGTCACAGGGCTGGGCGGGCGATGGTGTGGTGATAAGGGGCCATTTTGTATCAGCCCAACCACTTCCTCCTGAGGCTTGGGTCTGTGTGTGCTCACTCCCACAGCGCACGGCAAGCACATCGGGAGCTGGCCCATCAATTATTGAGTGATACCCTATCTCACCAGGGTGATTCATTAATGAACCCCACATGCGACGTGCCTTAATTACAGCAACCGCTTACAAGTCCGAGAGGAGAGAGGAGGCACAATAAAAAGCACAGAGCGTTAACAACTGCTGCAGTGTACGGTTGAGGGGCAGGCAGGGTATTGTGTTCCCTCAGAGGGGTCTACTGGTAATATTGAGGTTTATTGCTTGCAAGTAATGCATTAGAATTACAGCTCCTTCCGCCAGGCTAAAGCATTCTGCGACATGCAGGGGGATTAGATTATAACTAAGTGCTGGTGATGTCAACCCTTAATGGCAGCTCTTCCTGTTGCTTAGAAGATACTTCTGTGTGTTTACAGATAAATGTAATGTGTGTGTGTGTGTGTGTGTGTGTGTGTGTGTGCGTGTGTGTTTGTGCATTCAGAAAAGGAGCTGGAAGGTGTGATTAAACATCCCCCACTGCTAGCCCCTATGAATAAGCATGCTACATGCCTGTGCTGCAGTCATGGTTACAAGGGTGCAATTACCTAGGATTTTTGGAAAAATAGTGTTGAAGCAGATGTTACAGCAGATGTTTCCATCATGGCTGGAACATGCAGCTAGGATTGCCAACCATGTGCTGTTTTTTCTTCTTCTTCTTCTTCTTCTTCTTCTTCTTCTTCTTCACTTATTTTAACTGAAAAGTATACTTTATAAGGTAAAAATAAAGTATAAAATATTGTGTTGGTTGTCACACTGAAAGTAGACCCACTTCATCCCAGGTTCGTAACCGCCCTCTTGCTTTTTTTTTTATGCTGATGGACCTATTTGAGTATGCTTGTTTAGGCTTGAAATAACTTGCATGTGAACATACATGTAGCCTAAAATCTGTATCTGTAATTAGCCTCAGATAAGGGAAGCTGGCTAGCAAAACAGGCAGCCTGTGTCTGTGTTCACTTCTGCCCAAAACTTTGCTGGTCTACTTGTATTTGTTATTCTAACAAGACCAGGCGAGCCCTGATGTAGTGAAGGGGGAGTAGTGTGGCAGAAATTATATAGGATGACCATTGAAGTGGAAATGGACCCTCTCTCTTCTTGGTTGCAGACATAAGTCATTCATTGAAGCATTTCCATCTCAATAGGTAACTTGTATTACTACAGAAGATCTGGGAACAATCAGGAGACAAAATATAGCTTGCATCTGTGTGAGAGTGTGTACGTGTGTCTTTCGAACTCTCACTGCATTTCTCTTTAACACTGCAGGCCTGTGGCCTTTGACCAACTTGAATCCCAGGCTCACGGATATGTGGCCCATCTTATCACTAAGCTCTGGGAGACCAAATAGTTATTTCTGGTTTACAACTGTTTGTGTGATTTTCAGGGCTAGGGGTCACTGTGTGTTCATCCAATATATGAATACTATATGATAAGATCTAACCAATCATTGACTTTGTTATATTTTACTATAAGCTAATGCATTAATCGTGTACCAATCAGAGGTAGAATTATGAATGTTGTTATATTCCATTCCATGCGTATGTATTAACTGCACAAATCAGAGGTAGGATAGTCTATGTATTAGCAGGACAAGACTACAAGACTACAAGAAATAATTTTCCTCTTGGATATATTTGCTCGTGCCTGGTCATTATAAGGAGAGAAATTCCTCAGCTCAATAATTGCCGTAGTTGGCAGGATTCTCATCAACCACTCATGTGCAGCGTATCATATCTGGCATTGGACGAGTATATTGGTTTACCACGTCCTTAGGTAATTCTGAGATTGATATGCTGTTCATATGTGAATTTACAAGAGGATAAAAGTACAGTGCATTTTGACTGTGAAGGCATGGCAAAGACTTGGTGCGTCTAATAAGAACATGTGCTGGCAAAAATTCCCCTTGGGGGATGAACGGGGCACAAATCCTATAAGTACTGTTTTCTGATGTTCAGTTGTTGCTTGTTGTCTTGAACAAAGGTGCACTCCAAAAGGACACATGGAAACTAAATTATGAGTCTTATAAGGTGTAAAATATTGCATTTTACTTACTAATAGTGTGTGAATTTCCAAAGTGCAGAGAAGGCAAGGTCCCCCATGCTTGTTTTGCCACCCACATTACAAAATAAGGAACTGTTGTCAATAAAGCAATGGCATCTTAAAATAGTTTACACAGATAGACCTGTGAGCTTGGATTTCAAGCAGTATATTCTGTTACTATAGTGATTGAAAATTGCACCATGGAAAAAAGAATGAATGTAAAAAAAAAAAAACACACATAAGGGGTTAACTGAGTTACTGTGGGCTACTGGAAAAACTTCCAGCTATTCATAGAGACAAGCATCGTATAGTACTTACTGTATTCAAATTAAAAGACCGCTATTTAAAGTGAGACCCTGATATGTTTTTACAGCAATCTCCACTGTTGTATGAATTACTTGCTTTCATGGACTTGAAGTATAAGCCAACTGAGACTCTGACACAGAGCTGTTTGCTCTGCCATCGTGTCATCTTCAGGAATCTTCCAATCCGTACCATAACCTATGTCATACATACTGGGTAAGCCTTCTTGCTTATGTGCGTTTCAACAAGGTTAGTCAGTCAGTAAGAGACAAAGTCAATTCGTGGCCAGTCCTCTTGGGCTGTTTCTGGATGTGGCCTTTTTTCTGTTCTGTATCTGTAAAGCATGTGTCCAATACACTGAACTCATACACTCTATGGTCCAATAGAAGGAGGAGGAGGGCAAGAGGATATGCGTATGGACTGGCTACTACAGTAGTGAACTGAGTTTGCAAGAGATGGCCTTGGTGGCTAACCTTTAAGCAAGGGGCTGGCCAGTGTTCGGTGACATTAGGTAGCTGCTTTTATTAGTTAACTAAGTTTTGTACGTCAGCTGGCTGGCTATGATAACTCAATCACAAGCTTGGCCTACCCAAAATATTAGGCAAATTTTAACAGTTTCAAAATACTAAAAAATGAAGACGGTCCGGTACAAAGGTTTGGGAACCCTTTCTGTTAGTACTTTGTAACTCCTCCTCTGGCAACTTTAACAGCTTGTAAACTTTCAAACCTTGCAGAACACCTCTAGCTCAGAAATATTCTTTGGCCTCCTAAAAAAAACATCCAGTGAACAGTATTTCTGTGGGAAAAAATGTGTTGTTAATGAGAGAGGTCAGAAGAAAAGGTCCAGACTGGTCGAAGCTGACAGGACGGTAACAGTAACGCAAATAATCAGAAGCCCAATAAGTCTAAAAAATAAGTCTAATAAATACCTAATATAGTGCTCAATGAGTGTATATGTCCATATATTAGATATCTGTATGATCACATATTTTTCATTCACAGTCCTGCAATCCAGTCTACATTTCTTTGCATCTTTTTAATGTTGCCACACCTAAAATGAAAGCTTCATAAAGGAAAAGAGGGCAAACTGCAATTCAAGTCATGAAAGCTGTGGAATATTGTTTTTGAGTTCTGTATATGGCTAATAAAGAAAGCTCCACTTGGTCGCCACCCCTCCTTCCACAGCATGGTGAGAGACAGTGCAGTGTGGTGGGGAGGACGTTCACCTCCCCCCACCTCCTCTGTCTGGAGCAGGATCGGGTATTTCCTCCGGCTCACAATGTGCATCCTGTTCTGCTGCCAGGAAGCAGACCCGACACGTGGCTCCACCCCGGCACACCTGCTGGGGCCAGCAAATAAGAAAAACAGGATTAGCTCCTGGGAAAAGGTGCAAGTGTCCCATTACTGCCAGCTTACCTGCTCTGCTTCCTAGGCCATACCAAAAATGTTTGGAATGTGTGGTGGTGCAGGGATGGAAAAAGGGCACTGCTTCTCATCTCGGTGTGCCTGCCACCCCCATCGCTTCGGGAAATTAAGTGAGCCAATCAACTTCCTGTAATATGAGGCCCAAGAAAACCCAAGAAGATCCATGAAAATGATTAATATTTCTGCAGTAGTCCAGCTGCAGTTTCCTTGAAGGGGGAATTTTCCCTGGGGGGAGGGAATGACAATTGTGTTAGGTGGTGTTAACTTTATCCTGTTCCGTTGGTTCATGGTTGCAGGCTTGTACATTAAACATGGCCAAGATATTAGCATTATCTTACTTCCTGTAGGCCAGCCACTGAAATATAACCCATTCAATCCTCAAACAATTAGATTATATTAATCTGCCTTTTTGACAGAATCAAATTTCACATTTCATAATCCAATTGGAGTTTTACATACCTGTTCTGCTCAACAGTGAAGTGCACCGACGGTATGCCTCACTTCCAGAAAGCTGGTCCACATCTACTTAGTACATTCAATCAGCTATGGTTCATGGGTACGGTCTTTAATTAAATTCACTCTTATAATAGCTCCACTTGCCCAGAAGAAGGTTTTGCACTTTTGTATTGCACTTTTGAAAGATGAGACTGTACTTTACGATTCGACAGCTATAATATGAAATGGAAAAGAAGTTGTGTCTGGGGCTGAAAGATGGCTGATAACCCCTGTAGAGTCAGCAGTATGCACGGTATCCCCACACCCCAGGCCTGCCTCCCTTGTTGTCACTGTTTCTTGGACTCTCGGCTGGTCGGCCACGTGCACAACTTCTGCAGGGTGGGAGTCGTGTAGTCCACACAGCCAGAAGAGAAGAAAGAGTCTTTGTCACCCGACTGGGTCCATACCCTCTGGCAGCTCCAGAGGGCGATGCTGAGCAATGGGGCTTTTGTCTCACACTGCTCCCCATCGCCCCAACGCTCCAGACCCCCCGGTCAGAGGCCCAGAGGCCCGCAGCCCAAATATGAAACACAGCTCGCAAAGGGCTGCAGCACAGGGGAGGGCTCGAGCCTCTCTTAATTAAGCGTATTTAAGAGAAGCTTTCAAACCACTATGTAGAAATGATTAGTTAGTCTCTGACACTTTGAAGTTCTGCTTCTTCAGCTTCTTTCCAGAACGCTGAGCTTTACATTTTGTTTGTTTTTGAAACCTGAGTTTAGTGTAGTAGTAATGGTGCCAATTGCTTTGCAAATGTGTGGTTTATCCTTGCTGCACACACTTGCTATATGATTTCTGAATTAATATAAAGGTTACTTTACTACAGCAGCACGGATGGCGCAGTGGGTAGTCTGTCTATGAGAGGGGACTCCATTACTCAAAGATCATGTCTGCACGTGTTGTTGACCAACACATCTGACGGTATTCTGCTTCATTTCCCCAGACTGAAGCCCATGTGAATTGAACCACTGAATGATTAGGCAGTACTATTTGTCTATTTACTCTGTCATACACCACAGCTTAACAAGAGATACCCCAGATTCTCTGTGAAATACCTCTGCTATAGATTCACAAATAAAGTTGACTTGATTGTTCTCAGAACAGTAAATCTGGACTACAATTTTATGTGTTCATACTCTCAAATCCAAGTTCATCCTATCAGTTAGTGGGTTTATGCAAATTTTATCTTGATAGAACCAAACAGGAAATTTGGAAACTTTTCAACTTTTAGCTTTTCTAGCTTTCACTTGATGAGATATAGCATATATGGTAAGAGACCCTCACTTATGAAGTGTTATCTAAACATATTGTGCCATATTGTGCTGTCTAATCTTATATTCTTCTCTTTTATATGTTACTTGCAATTTCACTTATATTGGGAATTTCCTTTTCTGTCTTAGACAGGACACAGCTGCTAGGGCAGCAGTTATGGAAAGCAATACAGAAAGTCCCACCTGCAACTACACCACCACACATTGAGAGAGAAAGCCTCTGTACGACTTTGCCCAGTTGCCTGTTCTTCTTAAACACTAAAGTGAAGCTTATTACACCGCCCTGATTTCTATAACTACAAAAGCAAATGGATAAGACAAATATGTGATGGGGTGTAACTGGTGGGAACTGGAGTGAGAAATACCATGCCATTGGATTTAATGGCAGTTTGAGTTTCACACTAAACATTAAAAGCTGACTTCCAGAATATATATGAATGAATACACAAGGCACTGTAATGGTACAAATATAAACCAACAAGGCATGAACTGAAGGCAATAACCTCTGTGAAGGCTGACTCATTTCCTTCCTGAATAGATGAGCTTGACGTGCAGTGTGCCAAAAACTCTTAGAAAGGAGGTCAATCAAGCTTTATTGTTAGCTGAATTGTGTGACTGTTTGAAAATCTTATTAGAAGAATAAGAATAAGAATGAGAATAGATGCTACAACGGTTAATATTCTTTTCAATGTCTATTTCTACAATTAACTAAATTATGATTGCAGTAGCTGCTTTACAACATGGCTTACATCATCAAAGTGTCTTTGGTGGTGCATGTCGTAATTAAAATAGAAAATGCATTTATCATTAGTAAAGTGGTTCTAAATAACCTACAGAGAACTCTTCTCCCCTGACAAAACCTTTTGGTCTTGCACAACTTGCACAATTTTTTCCTCCACAACATCGCTGATTCCAACAGTACAATCACTATCCTTGACCATAATTCAGTTAAAAAACATGGAGGGCATTTCTACCAAACTGACATTTTTAACACCCACATTTTATGCCTTCCCTGTGACCTCTCCTCGGTCATTCGCTAACTACCGAGAACCAAGAACAGACAGGGTGCCCCCACAACAGGAAACCTGAGCCTGCCTGTCTCAACACAAGCAGTAACTGTGATCAGCAGGCTCACCGCCCAGGATTCCTTAAAACAAACCATGAAGGAAAATATCCTTACTCTGCAGCACGACTAACCATGCACATGGTGTACACTATTATCTGTGCCTGCCTACCTATACGGCATCTTTTATTATCAATGTGAAAAACGAATAATTAGTGGCACAAGTACCTGCTTCTGTTTGTGTGCCCAGAACACAGAAATTCCACAGCTCAGGAATATTTGATGAAGCCAGGAAAATCTTTTATTATTTATTAAATATTATTAGTTATGGTGGCACGGATGGCGCAGTGGGTAGCACTGCCGCCTCACAGCAAGGAGGTCCTGGGGCCGGGGCCTCTCTGTGCGGAGTTTGCATGTTCTCCCTGTGTCTGCGTGGGTTTCCTCCGGGTACTCCGGTTTCCTCCCACAGTCCAAAGACATGCAGGTTAGGCTGATTGGAGAGTCTAGATTGCCCGTAGGTATGAGTGTATGAGTGTGTGAGTGAATGGTGTGTGTGCCCTGCGATGGACTGGTGACCTGTCCAGGGTGTATTCCTGCCTTTCGCCAAATGTATGCTGGGATAGGCTCCAGCCCCCCTGCGACCCTGTTCAGGATAAGCGGGTTCAGATAATGGATGGATGGATGGATGGATTATTAGTTATTAGTGAATGGAATGTATCTAGTCTATGTATGTATCTAATCTAGTCTATCCCAGTTTTTTTTTTTTTCTGATTTTTCCCTTTTTCTCCAAATTTGGTAGCCAATTGTACCTCGTCTGATTCAATTGGAGGTAGTCGTATTAGATGTACCACCCGTACCCCGTCCCTCGGCGGCCCGAATGAGAGCGACACGCCTTCTTCAAGCCGTCTCGTCTCGTGCCCGTTGCAGTGATTCCGAGGCCCCCGAGGTGTTTATTGTGCAATCCCAGTTTTTTTTGATCGTACACTGCTCCTGTTAAGTAAGCAAACAAATTATTGGGGCGGCCTGTAGCGAATTGGTTAAGGTACATGACTGGGACCTGCAAGGTTGGTGGTTAGATCCCCAGTGTAGGCAAAATAAGATCGCTTGAGCAAGGCCCTTAACCCTGCATTGTTCCACCAGAGGATTGTCTCATTACATTACATTACATTGCATTAAGGGAATTTGGCAGACGCTCTTATCCAGAGAGACGTACTGCAAAGTGCATATCCATACTTAGGGATAAGTGAGCTGAAAGACACTAGAGGGAAGTACAATTTCAACTGCTACCTGCGCTACAAAGATAAGGACCAGGGCCTATTTTATAATCAGATTATTATTATTATTATTATTATTATTATTATTATTATTTTATCGTAATACTGTAACACGCAAATGTAATACTGCAATGTTATACTGCAACCCCCCCCCCCCCACCTCTCTCATCACTCACACCTGATGACTTTGTCTCCTTCTCTGAAAAGAAGGTAGATGCTATTCGCAATTCCTTCTCCCCACCCTCTCCCCCTGCTGAACCTTCTACCTTCCCCAACTCCCTATCCTCCTTTTCTCCCCTCTCTGACTCCGACACTTTGAAACTCCTCACATCCCACCGCCCAACCACCTGTCCTCTTGACCCCATCCCCTCTCCCCTTCTACAATCTATCTCTAATGACATTCTCCCTTTCCGGTCCTCTCTAATCAACACCTCCCTCTCTTCCCTGAAGAGGGCCAGAGTCACTCCCCTGCTCAAAAAACCTGCTCTTGACCCCCCTGCTCTGAACAACTACCGGCTTGTCTCTCTTCTTCCCTTTCTTGCTAAAACTCTGGAATGGGTGGTCTGTTCCCAACTGTCCACTTATTTTCTCCAGAACAATCTTCATGATCCCAACCAGTCCGGCTTCAAGAGTGCCCATTCCACTGAGACTGCCCTGCTCGCGGTAACTGAGGCACTCCACTCCACTCTGCCAAAGCCAAATCCCTCTCCTCTGTCCTCATCTTCCTTGACCTGACGGCCGCCTTCGGTACAGTCAACCATGAGATTCTGCTCTCGTCGCTGACTGGGATGGGTGTCACAGGATCTGCACTCGCTTGGTTTTCCCCCTACCTCTCTGGTCGTTCCTACCAGGTGACTTGGAGAGGCTCAGTCTCTGACCCCCACCCCCTACAAACTGGACTCCCACAGGGCTCAGTTATTGGTCCTCTCCTCTTCTAGCTATACACCATGTCTCTTGTTTCTGTTATCACTTCCCATGGCTTTTCTTACCATTCTTACGCCGATGACACCCAACTCTTTCTTTCCTTCCCCCCAAATACCCAGGTCTCCACACAGCTCTCTGCCTGCTTGGCTGATATCTCTGTGTGGACTTCTCACCACCTGAAGCTTAACCTTGCCAAAACTGAGCTTCTCTACATCCCTGCTAAGTCCTCTCCGACAATTGACCTCTCACTGATTATTGAGGACTTTGTAGTATCCTCCTCACATACGGCCAAGAATCTTGGGGTGACTCTTGATAACAGCCTCACCCTGGCTCCACAAGTATCCTCCACTGCCAGAACCTGCAGGTTCTTCCTCAACAATATACGTTGTATCCGTCATCTCCTGACAGAGAAAGACACCCAGCTCCTAGTCGAGGAGGCGCTGCAACTCCCTCCTAGCTGGTCTCCCAGCTTGTGCCATCAAGACCCTCCAGCTGGTCTAGAATGCTGCAGCCTGCCTGATCACCAGTCAGCCCAGGTCGGCTCATGTCACCCCACTCCTCATTGGCCTCCACTAGCTTCCGGTTTCCGCTTCAAGGCCCTAGTGTTGGCATTTCAGGCTGCGAAGGGGACTGCCCTACCTTACATCCAATCCTTAATCACTCCCTACTCCCCAGCGAGACCACTCCAGTCTGCCAGCTCTGGTCGCCTTATGGTTTCCTCACTATGAGCACCTGGCAGTCGAGCTGCACGTTCATGCCTGTTTTCCGTTCTGGTTCCTCAGTGGTGGAATGACTTCCCTACCACTGTTAGGACAGCAGAATTCCTCCCGCTATTTCGACACAGACTAAAAACACACCTTTTCAAACTGTACCTTAGTCCCCCCCCCTTTTCTGATATCCCTCTTGTCTAACCCAAAAAAAAGAAGAAAAAAAACTTGCACCTACGATGACTGTATTTTTTGCTTAGAACAGCACTTCATGTGTATTTTACTTGTTATGGATGTGATGCTTTAACTTGTGGAAGAACCTATGCACTTGTAAGTCGCTTTGGATTAAAAGCGTCTGCCAAATGACTAAAATGTAAAAGTAAATGTATGAACAAACCGCTTCCCTAGCCAAACACTGCTTACCAAGCCAAACAAAACAACAGAACAAACAGTAGTCCTGACAGTTTCAGCTCTTGTTTAGTCTATATCAACTGTATGAACAAACCGCTTCCCTAGCCAAACACTGCTTACCAAGCCAAACAGTAGTCGTGACTGTTACAGTTACAGGTCATGTTTAGTCTATATCAACTGTAAGTCGCTTTGGATAAAAGTGTCAGCCAAATGACATGTTATGTAATTATTTGATAAAAATGAATGTATATTTACATCACGTTACAAACAAGAAATCTTTTCAAGTGTACTCACTTTAAATGTATGTTATTTTACTGTATGTGAGACACTACAAATATAAACCTCCACATTTGAATTGCAAATCTAAACCCTGCTGAAAAAAAGGTTTTGAAATTGCTGGTAGCTGGCAATTTTGGTAATAATTTTACGGAAGGGAAAGAATGTACCTGATAAAACATGGTAATACACTCACCGAGCACTGTATTAGGTATTTATTACACTTATTTTACTTCAACTGCTGTAGCCTATCCACTTAGAGTTATGATGTGTTGTGTGTTCAGAGATGCTGCCACCAACAATGATACTACGGTCAAAGTCACTTAGATCACATTTTCTCCACATTCTGATGGTTGATGTGAAGATTAACTGAAGCTCCTAACCTGTATTGACATGATTGTATGCATTGCACTGCTGCCACATAATTGGCTGATGAGATAATCGCATGAATGTGATTATTAGGTGTAATAAAGTAAAAATATAAAATGTCAAAAGAAACATACTAATACTATGTAGGGCCTCCCTACAGTGTCAATTCTTTGAAGCATGGATTCAACAAGATGCTGAAAACATTCCTTTGAGATTCTGTTCCATTTTGACATGATTGCATCACACAATTTCTTCAGAATTGTCAGCTGCACATTCATGCTGCGCATCTCCCATTATACCACATCCCAGAGGTGCTTGACTGGATTCAGATACGTTGACTGGGAAGGCTACTGAAGAACACTGAACTAATTGTCATGTTCATGACAATTAGTCATGAGACAACTTTTGCTTTGTGACATGGTGCATTGGCATGTTGGAAGTAGCCATTAGAAGTTGGGTACATTGTGGCCATGATTGATTGGTAATAACGGGCCCAAAGTATGCCAAGAAAACATTCCCCACACCATTACACCACCGCCACCAGCCTCGACTGTTGACACACGGCAGATTGGGTCCATGGATTAATTTGGTGCCAAATTCTGACCCTACCATCTGTATGCCTCAGCAGAAATTGAGATTCATCAGACCAGGCTACGTTTTTCCAGTCTTCAACTGTAAAAATGTGGTGAGCATGTGCCCACTGCAGCCTCAACTTTCTGATCTTGGCTGACAGAAGTGGAACCCAACATGGTCTTCTGCTTGTTATAGCCCATCCACCTCAAGGTTCGATGTGCATTCTGAGAGGCTTTTCTGCTCATCATAATTGTACATCCATAGCCGTTCTGTTACCATAGCTTTTCTGTCAGCTGGAACCAGGCTGGCCATTCTCTGTTGACCTCTCTTTTCCGTCTGCAGAACTGCTTGTCAGGATCTGTGTTTTTCGTTGTCTAGTCTTCAGTACTCAGCATGTGGTTACCCTCTGTGCGTCATTCTGTCAGTTCATTCATTTGTTTATTTTACGATCAAAACCCAGTACGATCAGTTTTGTTTTCGACTTCTGCATTTTGCTTATCCTGTGTCTAGTTTCGATCTGTTTTTGTTTTTTGACTTTTCTGTTTTCTGTCTGATTTGCCTGCTTGTTTTCGACCCTTTGTCTGTGACCACAACCCCATTTTGGATTATCCTTGTTGTTCCTGTTTGCTGGTGTATTGACCCTTTGCCTGGACACTGAATTACGAACTGCCTATTCCCTGCTTTTCCTGTTTGCTGGCTATTGAACCCCATCTGTCTGACCTGCCTTTATTTTAATAAAGACTCTTCTGGGTTTGGTGTTCTACAAGCCTGATATTGCTGCTTTTTTTTTTCTTTCTCACCATTCTGAGTAAACTCTAGAGACTGTTGTGCGTGAAAATCCCAGAACCTTTCCCCAATAGAATCTTTCTCCCATGGGAACCACAGCTGTTGGCATTCTCACAAACAATCACAGCATTGTTTCAATAATATATAGAATTGTTCTTGCAGCTCTGTTAAAGCTTTTTGGAGGCCTTGCTCACAATTCATTCTGTGGCAGCACAATGACCAAATAAGGATCTTGTTCATATCTTTGATCAAGACACTGGTGAGGAGGAGAGAGGCCAGGAAAATGCCAATGAAGATACTTTAGAGGAGGAAGTGCCAAAGAAGTATGACACAGAATATGATCTAGACTAAGAGACAGGGCCTTGCTGAATTTGTTGCTACATTCAGGTCAAAGAATGGGAATTTGTCCATCCCCACCTGAGAGACGTTAGCTGTCGACTGAAACGAGATACACCGTACGAGATATGCCATATCCGGATTTTGATGACATGTAACCACCATTGATTGAAAGATTGTGAACATTTCAATGTTTTTGTTATTGTCAGTAATACTGTTATTGTTACTGTCATTCTTTAATGTGTTCAGACATTAATTTTGTAATATGGTAAAGTTTTCATGTGTAGTTTTGCAACTATGTTCTTTTTTATCTACTAAAATCATACCGGTCAGTTTTGACTGGGAACACAACAGATGTTATTAGCATGTGATAAATAGCACAATATATTTCATCTAATATTTGTTAAAGTCAATATAATCTATACATTATGCTCTTTCGTACTCAAAAACGAGTTGTATGAGGTCAGGTCAATGAGGCCTACAGGCCATAAATAGCAAATAGAAGTTCAAAACTTGTAATGTTCACAACTTCACGTGATAATATATGTACTATTATGGATTTATAATCAGCTATAATGGGGCGATCATTTTGGACCGGGAACACCAAATTAATGAACATAACAGGGTTAAAATAATCTCCCACATTCTCAATGAGGAATTTCCCTTCAGTATCATTTATCATTTACTGTTAAGTCATTGACTGTATAAAACCTTTATTTATAAACCTTTTTTGCAGCACAAAATAATTATACCCATTATGCACAAACTCTGGACATGATGTAATGTTCGTATAGCAGTATAATTCCCTAGGGCAACAGCCAAGTTCAGTAAAAAAAGAAATATATACTTCCTGTGAAGACTCATATCCTCTGTCCACTCTTAGTCTCCGCCTGTAGGGGGAAAGGCCATGTTCCTGTGGCTGGAACCTCCAATGGTCGGACAGCCTTCGAAAATCAGCCTGAACGCCCCATGAAATAAAGCAAGCTTTAAAAACTTGTGGACTGAAGGATATGGAAATATTGCAGCTCCACCACAAACCAGCCACAAAGAACAAAACGCCCAGCTGCTACAAAAAATAACTCAATGTCACAACAAATGGAGAAACTGCACCAACAGAACCAGGGGTTTTCAGAGTCAAAAGTATCTAGCTACCTGGAAACATATGAATATAGAATATACTACCTGATCCATAGGTATTGGCACCCATGATAAATATGCACAATATTTTTTTCTAAACAAATAAATTATAGCTGTTGACATAAACTTCATTTTCCAACATATATCCTGTGCTTTATTGATACATTTGCATTTTCTTCCTGGCAAGTTTACAACCATTCCATATATTTAGCTTTTTTATTATTGCCCTGGCAGTGCCAAATACCCATTACCAGACTTGTGATGGTCAATTACCAGTTTTGACAGTTCTTTGGTTTTTCCCATGCTGATGGGAAAAATGTGCATGCTTGTTATCCAATTTCTATACGCTAGTGAAACAGGAAATGGCACAACATAGTGTCTTTAGTCTGAGACTGGGCAGCACGGATGGTGCAGTGGGTAGAACTGCCGCCTCACAGCAAGGAGGTCCTGGGTTCGAATCCCCGTCGGCCGGGGCCTCTCTGTGCGGAGTTTGCATGATCTCCCCGTGTCTGCGTGGGTTTCCTCCGGGTACTCTGGTTTCCTCCCACAGTCCAAAGACATGCATGTTAGGCTGATTGGAGAGTCTAAATTGCCCGTAGGTATAAGTGTGTGAGTGAATGGTGTGTGTGCCCTGCAATGGACTGGCGACCCGTCCAGGGTGTATTCCTGCCTTTCGCCCAATGTATGCTGGGATAGGCTCCAGCCCCCCTGCGACTCTGTTCAGGATAAGTGGGTTCAGATAATGGATGGATGGATAGTCTGAGATTAGACTAATAATTGTTAGGGGTGCCAATAATTTTGACACCTTTGGTTCTCGGAAAAAAATTTATATTACTTCATGAAAAACACTGAAACATGAGAGGAAAGGTATAAAGTTTTCCCATAAATTTGAACACAGCATATTGATTGTTATATGCGCTATTTATTACAGTATATGCAGCCTTTTTCTTTCAAGAGAGCCTGTGTTTTATTTAAAGGAAAGGCAGGGCACTCAGTAACAAACCTATATTGACACACCGCTGTCAACAGACCTATATTGTTCATTCAAAGAGTGAGCAAACAAACACATGCATTTCATACATTCCCAAAAGATTATTTTTTATTACCATTTCAGAAAACAATAAAATGTCCATATAAAAATGCAGAAAATGTGAAGTTACTACACAAATGAAACCAACCAGCATACATTCCTTAATGTATTTGTTACACAAATACAGCCCTCATCTGAACATAAAGGTCACAAATGGTGAAAACAAATCAAATATCAAGTAGTGTCCCACTGCACCTGTACACAATCAGACTTGATACCTTCTTGATGAACATTTCACAGATATATGGTTGTACAATTTTAAGTGTCAACAATAAATTATATTCCACAGACCAATTTTCTAAGTACAGTACAATGCATATTTGAAACATAATAGCACAATGTAAATGATAAAAACCCTTGCACTTACAAGTGCAATCTTAGTCCTATCCTAAAGTTTGACTCCATTGTGTTGGACACTGGTCTTGCATTGGTCTTATTTCAGGCAAAAAGGGAAGGAAGATATGCTTTTAATTCCTGTTGTCATTCCCTAGAAATAGCTCACAGGATCAGTTTAACAATATTTTCAAGAAAAGCACATTTGGCAAAACATGTAAAAAAATAAATTGTCCATGAACCCAAAATGTCAAACTTTAGTTCATTTATTATGAAAAAACAGTGAGAAAGCCTCTTCATTCTGTGTTGTGTTAATCTCAATAACAGTCACTCTTGGAGTTACTGAAGACTTGTGCTCAAAACAGCTTCCAGTACAGTAACACTTACATATTTTGAGGGAAAAATGACAATTCCAGTACATGAAAAAATAACATAAGATCATAAAAACATCCCTGTAAAAATGTCCCTGTAAATATGTATTTAAAAGCACAATTTCCATGTTCAACCATGATAATTTCAAAACGCAACATGTGGACAAAATCAACAACAGACACGACACAATACATGTTTCCAATGTGGACAATGAAAAACAATCATTCCTCACTATGGCTGAAAAAAAGCTTACTTCCCTGTTATTATAACAAACCCAGCATTCCTTTAAGAATCAGCCAGCCGCAACACACATCTATAAGAGGCGACACACCATGGTGCTTCTCACCTGCTTTTCTCCACATATTTGCAGCACATCCATTCATAATCTCTGTCCCACGAGTTTCTGGCCAGAGCCAGCCGACAAGAAACAAATATAATTGCTATTTGCCCATATCAATTTTGGTTTAAAGGCAGGTTGGTGTGTTTTCAATTTGGACTTCAGTCTGGACATTTAAAAACTTTGGTTCATCTTGATGCCAATTTTACCATGAGTCTTTGCTTCTCCAGAAGTTTTTTCTCCAAACATTTAATAAGGACCGGATCCACTTTAGGATCCACCTTGTTGGCAAACCAATGGCCGTAATTAAGAAGCCAACGCAGCTCGGCAGCCCCATAAATACAGACACTTCGCAAGTGTTTACCAGTGCAGGGTGGGTACAGGGAGCCTTCCAGATAATTCCACTTCACCAGCCGAGTCCTGCTCATGAGGTCCGTGATATCAGGCTGGGATTGCAGGATGGCACCTGGGGCAGCAGGCACTCGCACCAAAGTGGCCCAGAAGTGCTCGTCTGGAGAGTATGTGTCTGCCGACCATGCCAGGAAGTCCTTCACCAGCGGGTTCCCATCAACATAACTGACAAACTCGCGCGACAGTACAAAGTAGGCACTTCCAATAAAGATCTTGATGTTGTGAGGCGGTGGGGCTTTGGTATGAGTGGTCTTAACTGGCAGCTTCTGGTACTCAAAAGACACGTCCTTTAGCATGTACTGGAACTTAAAGCGCTGTTTCTTCAGCTCGCTGGGCCGGCTGGACTCCAGCATGTTTGCACCCTGCAGCTTCTTCAGCTCGGCCACAAGCTCATAGTTGGACCTCAGCGGGAAGTCCTGGCCACAGAGATTAATGACGTACTTCCACTTGACTTTTGATCCCAGGAGGTCCGATAAGCAGTTAAGGTCTGCCTTAAGCCTGGTGATATTGGCATACTGTACAGATTCCAGCTTGGAGGCGATGAAGACATTGGGAAGACACTTGGCAAAGTTCTCCATTGCGGATATGAAACTTTTGGCTGACTTTCGGTCATAATGGATGCAGTAAATGTTATGAGGCATGTACACTGCACGCAGGATCCTCTCCACCATGGAAGCATGCTTGTGCACTACCAATGAATATGCCAGTGGGAACTGGCGCTCCTCATTGGAGAGGGGCAGGTTGGCATATCCTCTTGACTGAATGTATCCCAGACAGTCTGAGGTCAAAGACACAATGTTGTCATCATCCAAGTCAACAATGTCTTTCCGTCTAATTTCTAGAGACTTCCCGACCTCCACTGGGTCCATTTGATAAATAGCAGAGCAATTAATATCATATGCTGGTGGCTGAACTCTATAAACATTTGCTGTAACTCCATAAGGCTCAATAAAAAAGCTGTTTTTTACAGTGGCTTTTATGTGCACAAGCTTCAGGAGACATACCACAAGCAACGACAAAGAAAAAATGAAGCACTTGTATTGTTGTCTACGTAGAAATATACATCTTATTCTCATTCTGTAGAAAAAAAAGGAAACAAAAAAAGTGTGAATGTTTTGAATGGAAGCGTATGAAAGACTATGAAACAACAATGGAACATTAATTCTCCCACCACAGTTTACAGCTCAGTTTATGGGAACACAGCCGGTTGTCTACAAGATTTTATCCAGTTTCAACAGGAAATTCCCGAATAGGGCTTTTTTCTACGGTGAGCAAAAAAGGTTAACCTTGCTTACCTTGCTCACTAAAGAACACGCTTGGAGGTTCTTGCACATTCCATTAAGAAAGTTATAGTCTTCACATGACGGTCTGTAGTAAAATAATTAAGATTACCATGTCAACCGTTATTCTAAAAGTAGCCTACGGGTGTAGACTAAACATATAAAGGCGTGTGACCTGCAGTATATTACAGCTTCATATGAATATACAAATATATTTTTAAAATATCATGTGTAAAAGAATGCAAGTATCCTCATGAACATCTTTAATACAGAATCGTAGCCAAATATGCTATACAGAGTCGCTCTAAATACTCGCTTACCGATCTGCAACAGCGGATGTTAACAATGGACAATAGACAGAACTAACACTAAAACATAACTTCGGAAAATATTGTGCTGGATGTGCCGAAACATACTGCCGAGCAACACACGCTAGTAAATATTTGCTACTTTTGTTCCAGGAAAACGTACACACATCGTACAATTAATAATGAAGAAATCTAATAAAAATCTACAAACAACCACCATTATATACCAGGTAGTCAGTTCTGCGTCAGATTTAATTCTGGATTATACAATTTTTCCTTTCCATTAGCCTACAAACACAGCAAGCCGACTTTGAGAAACTATCTGTAAACATAATTTTATTGGAGTATTAAAGTATTTTATCTGATAAAATATTGAAACCCCGAATAAAAACAAAACAAAAAAACAATGTTTAAGAAAAGCACGGTGCTTTAGCAAACTTACATTCATGAAGATGAAGACTGGTCGCGCACCTCCGAAAAGTGAGAAGGCAGTGAGTGGTATGGTCATTTCATAGGAGTGAGAGAGTGAATACGCGAAGTAGTAGGTGTGGCAATGAGAAGAACTGCAGGCGGACCAAGCAAGCGCTGAAAGAATTGTGCAATAAGACACAATGGCCGGTTTCACAGACACAGATTAAGCCTAGCCCTAGACTAGACTAA
Source organism: Conger conger (assembly GCF_963514075.1). Taxonomy (NCBI): domain Eukaryota; kingdom Metazoa; phylum Chordata; class Actinopteri; order Anguilliformes; family Congridae; genus Conger; species Conger conger. The sequence goes on from NC_083771.1 coordinate 36,989,525, forward strand.
ATTGAGTTTTGAATGGAGATTCACCATAGAAAATTAACTTTAATCTAGGGCTAAACCAAGCCTGTTACCAGATACAACGTCAAACAAAATCCCCATGATGCACTGTTCCTTGAACTTTCTAAAAGTCAACATGATTTCAATAAGGCTCCCACTAATCTTATTCAACCGAGTTATATTGCTAAGGACATGAGGCCTATGTTACAGAAAAGGACAGACTGTAAAAGGAACTTCTAAATCAAGGAATATAATTATAGGATGCATACTGCGGTTAATGTTTTATTATCCAAATGTGCTACTGTATTCTTATATTTTACCATGAATTTAATAAATGTGAATGTGTAATTGCTTAGCAGTTCATTTCAATGTGATTAATTAGCAACAATTCACGGATGGCCTGACTCCTCTAGATACAGGTGATTTAGTGTGAGATGGAAAACACTAGATGCAGCGCTGCCAATCCTGCAGTTAGAGAGCCAATCTTTATTTGCTTTTGTCTTGAACGTCACAGGAATTTAACTAAACTTTCACCAGGTCAGTTACAGTGGAGACATTATATAAGCACCAATTACCTAAATAAGAAAGAAATCAATTTGAAAATGAAAATTTATAGGGGCTTATTTGTCATACCAATGTTCAGACCAATAAATGAAATAAGGAGAGCCACAGCCAGGCGTTAAGTTCAAAGAAAGTCAAATGTATTTGTACAAGTGAGGGGAGGGGGGTAATGCAACATAAATCCTTCCTGTCCGGGGTATTGGCTTCACTCTGCCTAGAGAGAGAGCAGAGGAGAGGAGAGGGGGTGAGAGTTAGGGTGGGGCATCCAGGCTAGGCTCTGTCTGGCCTTCTTTTAGCCCTGGTCCAGGCTTGGACTCCAGCCCTTCCTCCACTGTCCTTTAGACCGCCAACCAATCCATGATCTCAACCTTCTACAATGTACTGGAATTCCCACTGTCCACACAATCTTCAATGCCGATTAATTCAAATATCCAGTTCACATAATCTTCATTCAAATAATTATTTCACACACACAATCTTCAGGGACTACCCACAACCCAGGTTGTTCTCTCACAGTTTCATCCAGTGGTGGTGGAGGAGGAGGAGGAGGAGGTGGAGGTGGAGGAGGTGGAGGTGGAGGTGGAGGTGGAGGTGGAGGTGGTGGTGGTGGTGGTGGTGGTGGTGGTGGTGGTGGTGGTGGTGGTGGTGGTGGTGGTGGTGGTGGTGGTGGTGGAGTCACTTCTCCTCCTGCGTCTCCTCTCTTCTCCAGTTTTCCTCGGTTTAAGAGCACTCAACATTGGCCCTTCTCAATAAACAGAATGCAGCTCACCTGTTGCTGCTTGCTCAGGCTGTTAACAGGTAATTAGGGAAATACTTGCCCTCAATTAGCTTCCTCAGTAGCCTGCGTTGGGGGACGGGTCTCTGAACATGCTGCTGAAGGTGGCCCTGATGCCTATCCCACTCTGCCAGAGGCACTGGTTTGCCACAATATATATATCCTGAACAATTCATAGATAGCTTATTGCAACCAAACATTACAAACAAAAAATCTGTACCAATCTACACTTATCACACCATGGTTTTATACCTAGAAAATGCATTATTCTTAAAAAAAGTGAAGTATTCATTTTAGCTGGTTTGTGCAGTTTGAAGTCAACCAGGTCACTACATTTAAAGCGTATGAATTAATGAACGGTAAGTTGGTTAGTTTATGGTAATACACCCTATTAGCAATTCATATTCCTCTCTTCTGAAGTATAAAAAAATCGAGGTTGTACCCCCTGAGGTGGGTGAGTGTGGGCTGGCCTGTGCCATGCGGACAGGCTCGGGAGAGGGTCCATCGGGGGTAGCAGGGGGAGGCTAAGGCGACACCAGCTTTGTTTTACATGCATTTCAATGAAAATGAAAACTGCATTTGCAGGCACCGTTTTAATATTGACCATCGTATACCAGCCAACAATGAACAGATGGAACAAATTTGTACTTATTTACTGTCATTGCCAGCCCTGTAGTTTCCTGTTTCACTGCTGGAGTAACTTTCAGTACTTGCAGCAGAAGGTCCGGGGAGCATTCCAAACTTCATTACATCATATTACATTATATTGCACACAGGATGCTAGAGGTTGTTAATGCAGTTGGTAAAAACTTACCCACACTGTTTATTGGCAAGACTGTATAAGACTGTATAATACAAACATCTCTGCTAGCCCTCAGATTTGACCCTTCCCTGGAGTAATACCTATGGTATTCTTGGGCCTTATCAAGTCACATAATACTGCCCAAGCCTGGAATACACCCCAAATACACCATCCTTAAATCATCTGTATCGTGAGAAGCAATTGTATCTTCCACAGTACATCCTGTTTGGATTTTACACTAAGATTCATGATGCAAAATAATCCTTATTCAGTAGATCAGCACAAAACCCACAACTGAAAAACCACCCACACAATTTACCCTGGGGGCTGCCAAGCCAGGGGATAAGTGTATAGACAACATGGCTGGGCAATGTTTTTCTTGAGGATCAACTCACTCCCAACATGCCTACTACAGTGCACTGACAATGGAAACTGCTGGCTGAAGAGCTACAGTCATTATCAGGATGTGACATCATTGTCTAGCCACCACCTACATGAAGCATCCAGCTGTCTCAGCTGGGACCAGATGCTTAATTTGGTCATTTTATTGAGCCTGCAGGCTCAACAAGCCTGTTAAGGTGGTCCATGACCAATCACACATCAAGTGCTGATGTTGGCTCCTCCCTGTGTCATATTGCATGTCCAGACAATCTGCAGGTCAGTTCCAGTGTTTCGGCTCTGCGTGTGTACACAACTCATCTCTCTTTCATTTCCTGCTAGAAGAAAGGAATTTCAGTTGTCATTTAACCTTAGAACTCCTGATGACCTGGACAGGCTTTCTGCTGCTACTTCTGCTGGCACTGGGAAGCACCTGCCATTGTCAGTGCCAAAGGATACATGGTCAACAGAGCTCACACAATGATTGACAGGTCAGTCTGAATGGTAAAAATAGGCTGGTACTGTAAATATAGTGTTGAGCATTACCTTTCAACAATGCTGAAAAACGATTTATCTTGGACATCCATTAGAATCAGAATCAGAATCAGAATCAGAATTCACTTTATTCGCCATGTAGTTTTTACATACAAGGAATTTGCTGTGGTATGTGGGTGCATGCAGACAACATAAAGAACAATACAAAAAATAGAAACATAGATATAAAAATGAGGTGGAATGTAATGTAGAATATAAATAAAAAATAAAAATAAATATTTACAATACAACATGATGCTGAAGCGGGGTGTGAGAAGTATTATTAAAGTGCAAAATATAAAATATAAAATCTATGGGTGACAATGTGTCTGTGACAATGGGGGGCCTAGTTGACATTAATCACAGGGAGACAGTGCATTGATGTAATGTGTCTGTAACGGTTGTAACGGTTCTGTGACAGTGGGGGGTCCCCCGGGCCTTGTTGATGAGGCCAGCTGCAGATGGGTAGAAACTGTTTCTGTGGTGAGAGGTTTTGGTCCTGATGGACCGCAGCCTCCTGCCAGAGGGAAGTGTTTCTAACAGTCTGTGTCCGGGGTGAGAGGAGTCGGCCACAATCCTTCCGGCACGCCTCAGAGTTCTGGAGGCGTACAGGTCCTGAAGAGATTGCAGATTTCAGCCAATCACCTTCTCTGCAGAGCAGATGATACGCTGCAGTCTGCCCTTGTCCTTGGCAGTGGCAGCAGCATACCAGATGGTGATGGAGGAGGTGAGGATGGACTCAATTATGGCGGTGTAGAAGTGCACCATCATTGTCTTTGGCAGGTTGAGCTTCTTCAACTGCTGCAGGAAGAACATCCTCTGCTGGGCTTTTTTGGTGAGGGAGCTGATATTCAACTCCCACTTGAGGTCCTGGGAGATGATGTTCCATCATCAACCATCATCAACCAGACACCATTAGGAGTCTATTTTGCTTTTTTTTGGTGTGTGTGTGTGTGTGTGTGTGTGTGTGTTGGGGGGTTGGGTGGGTGTGGGGGTTACATTTGGGCCCTTCTTACCTTTTGGAAGTAGGGCAAGGCTAGCTCTCCAATCAATGTGTTGATCTCTGGCTAGCAAGTGATATAATGTTGATGTGGTATGATGATACCATGTACCACATATGAAGACTGTGTTACAACTTTGAATAGGGAAGATGTTTATATATTTACTGTGCAACAGTTAGGCATATTTAAACCGTATGTAGTTACTCAAAGGGCCACTGGAATATTCATTCATCGCAGGCTTTTGCTACCTTCGTGCAATTCTTGCAGCTGTGCTTCAGGACAAACATGCCCAATCAACTTCATGTGGGTAGAATTAACGTCCTGCTCCCTATATGATTTTATGCTGATACTAGTAAGCATTACAGTCAGTCAACTGTATACTCATTAGCCCCCTTATGTATTGTCCCCTTTTCTTGACACAAGCTTGAAAATGACATACCCAAAATAAAATGGTTGCTATACAAGGCATAATCCTGGTCTCTTTGGGGTTTCTTTTACAAGAGTCAGAATTACACTAAACATTACTAAAAACAAAGTTACAAAAGCTTTTGTGAATGAGAAACTATTATGCATTTGCTTCCCTGGACCCTTGCAGTGAAAATGACACTGACATTACCTTGTTTTGTGGAATCTGTAGATTTCCAAAATGCAGAGAAGGTGAGGTCCCCCCACACTTGTTTTTCCACACATGTTACAAAATAAGGAACGCACTAAAGCATTGGCATCTTAAAATAGATTATACAGATAGAACCATGAGTTTTAATGCTTTTAACCGGTATATCCTGTCACCGTACTGTACTGTAACTACAGGAGCATAAGCAGGAAATAGGATGAAACTGTAAGGAAAGGTTACATAATAAAAAGTTTCCTGTTATCTTGCTCTTGCACTCTCAGCTGCTCCTGCTATCCACAACTTGTCCTCAGAGTGAGGCCATACCTTTACCCCCTCTGGAAGGGAAGTACCTGCATGTGGGTCACCGTCACTTTTGTGACAAAAAGCTTGCTTGTTTGAGAGAGATGTGATAGGCCCCATAAGTCACAGTACCATTAGTGAATTGCTGTAAGTTATTGTCATAGTCTTGAGTTAGTGATGGAAGTTCCTCTCTATAGCACAAGGTTAGATCCCCATCTGTCAGTTTTCAGATACTAAACTAAATTAAATTTGAAGATGACCTGGCTTAAAACCTGAAGAGACCTGGTGTAAGCATTTGATCCTAATGGTAGCAAGTCCTGATGGCAGCAGTTTGTACTCCAGGTATAACCAATGGGAAGGTTTGGCCAGTATCATATTAAGGTTTGCATGCTTGCTGGCAAAATAGTGAGATCATATTTTCAGAGGGGATTAGGCAGACAGGAAACCAGGACCTCACGTTTGGCCTGGCCTTCACTCATACAATCATCCCTGCTGTGTGGAAAAGCATTGCTTCCTCCAAAGAAGAAGTTTGGACAGAACACAGCAACACAATTATGCCCACCCTGTTCATGTGTCCACAGTTTCAATCACACTGCCTGCTTGTATCCCATCACTGATTCACACTCAATCCTCACCGTACCATTACAATATGCCTCCTCTTCCCTATTCTATACAACTACATGTACAGTATGGTGGGCCAAACAGTACAATACAGTAGTTGATTGCAGTGCTGCATGGCTTATTTAACAAACAACACTGCTTCTTTGTACTGGTTGTGGGAGACAAACAATATCCATTATTGGACACACAACTACATTTCAGCAGCACCATTAACCCCTTGGTCCACGGTGCAATGCCCACTCTATTTTCTGAACAGCATTTGAAATAAATATTTGCCACTTACCTGACAGTCTGGTGTGACTGTGTTTTTTGTTCTACAGTATCAGTCCCTGATAAAAGCCCAAGGTATGCGACTTCATACAGAACCAGTCATCCTCTTTATAAAACCCAAAATTAGTAACTCTCTGGACACAAGCACAAGGCTCCATTGTGTTCATATAATCCCATCATGCCAATGTATTCCAACAGATATGTTTATTATGAACAAATGTATTGTGTTCTTCATTTGCAATGACAATATTAGGCTTCTAGGCGGCACGGATGGTGCAGTGGGTAGCACTGCCGCCTCACAGCAAGGAGGTCCTGGGTTCGAATCCCCGTCGGCCGGGGCCTCTCTGTACGGAGTTTGCATGTTCTCCCCGTGTCTGCGTGGGTTTCCTCCGGGTACTCCGGTTTCCTCCCACAGTCCAAAGACATGCACGTTAGGCTGATTGGAGAGTCTAAATTGCCCGTAGGTATGAGTGTGTGAGTGAATGGTGTGTGTGCCCTGTGATAGACTGGCGACCTGTCCAGGGTGTATTCCTGCCTTTCGTATGTATGCTGTGTCAATGTATGCTGGGATAGGCTCCAGCCCCCCTGCGACCCTGATCAGGATAAGTGGGTTCAGATAATGGATGGATGGATGGATGAAACAGAAAGTGATAGAATGACACAATATAGTTCCGTTAGACTGACATTAACAAAATTAAGTGAAATTGTATTGGCAATTTAACTTTGCTTGATTTTATTTACCATAATTGTTTGGGGTGCCAATAATTTTGGCACCTGTGGTTTTCAGAACAAATGACATTACTAAATCTATTGGCAACACTAGCTGAAGCCACAGTTTAAGCAGAGTAAGCAGATATCTGTGAAAAGTAAAGCCCAGATGAACACTTTTTACTTTTTACAGATTTGGGTTTTACTTCAGTGGTCAGTGCAGTTATTCAGCAACCTCAATAATCCTGCTTTGTGGAACAGGCCCCTATTATTTTTCCAATCTCAGTTATGGGTTCTTACTGTGGCCAAACAGAAACAGACATGTTTATATCATAACTAACTTTGACATAAGGACCCTAAATATTTTGAGTACAGTAAAATACTGTGCCTGCACTGTTGGCTGTATTTACAGTATTCAGCAGGTGATCTGCAGCCTGCCCTTAATGGCTTTTTGTCCCCATCCATCATGGCCAAGTCTCTGCAGATTTAAACAGTCATTGTTTTTACAGTCACAGTTCTGGTCCTCCTCCACCAGTGCCCTGGCTGTTTTTACTTCTAACTGAGCTTTGAATGCTAAGTAATAAATCTATCAGTCAAATTATATTTGATAGTATGTCTAAAATTCATGAAGAGGTTATCACAGAGTGTACCAAACAGCAAACCACAAATTTATTTATATACTGTATATAAAACTTTATATATAGTAATAGAACAATAGAAGAATAATTGGTTCTCAGAAAATCAAATTTTATTGTTAAATTGTCCGAGATATTATTTGTTAAGAAGAACAGAGAGCTACATTATAATTAAACCAGTTTAGTTTCTTCACTTGTAACAAAAGCCAGCTGCTTCAGGGACAGTAATTCACTCAGTTTAAGACAATTGATTTTTCTTTTTTAGTTCTGGGCTTTGTCCGATAACCATCTTGTACCTTCTGACACACAGAAAGTGTGCACTGTGCCATGGCAATTTTCAACAATGTTTGTGTTTATTCAGATGGGATGAAGAAAGCCTCCTATCAAAATAATCTTGGTAATGATATTTCCGGGCAGTTCTGCATGGTTGTTTTCAACTTCTTGACGGGACTCCACTAAGTAGCTTTATTTTGCTTATTTCTATGTAAACATTGAAATGTTTTGTGTTAGTTCAGCTCCAAGACTTTATATGAAGCCTGTATACTCAGCCAAAGATGTCTTAACATGGAATATTTTTTGTTGTGTGTAAAAGGTAAATGACTGGGGTGGCATCACACCATTCACTGGAAATGTAATAATTAAGTCCAGAATTTTAAGTGTCGTTAATTAAGCCCATTCTTTGGTCAGGAGACACAAGAGAACTGTCAAACAAACATTGCTTTTGTATATTGGTTACCTTAAATTTGACAAAGGTCTGGTTTGACTTCTCAGCAATAGGTCTTCTTTCATACAAACCAGGTATACTGCATGTTTTCTGAAGGCATACAGAAATAAGAGAGGCATGAGAGAGGTAGTAGGCTACTGCTTATTACAATCTCTCACAGTAATGGTATTAATCCCAGGACAGAAAATGAATGCTTCAGGTACTGTATGTGGGTACTTTGTTGACTTTATATGGATGCCTGAGTTATGCAGAGACCACCATCTGATGTGTGAGCTGCCATTGAGAGCATAAATCATCATACACAACAAAAACATACTCAGGTACCAGAGTTAACAGTATTAATGAAAGACCATTTTCAAAATAACTGATATGCAACACAGAAGCTCAGTGTCCTCGGAAAATGTTTCAGCACGCAGCAATGGTCTCGCTATAAGAAGGCCAGTGTTTCTCCGTTGAATACCAGGGGAATTGGGTTCAGGCTGCCTCCAGTCCAATTACACACAGCGAGTGTGTAAAGTCAAAATGGATCATTTATTCAAATAAATCCTGCTTGTGAGACAGACATATTCAAGCTGTTAAACTTACTAGCCACTAAGATGATGTTGCATAATTTTTTAGGATTCCAAGACAGTGAATCAGTTGTCTAAACCATTTCTGTTGCCTTCCAGTAAATAAAAAGAAGCCTCCAAACAACCTTAAAAGGGACATTGTGCCATAATAAGCATTAAGAAATAAGACAAACATAACAACATAACCAGAAATGTGCAAGCCTTATTTACGTATCTCCTACTTGTGTGCCTGACCCCCAGAGGCTGCTAGTAGATTTTCTATATGGGGCAGTAAACCAGTATAGGATTTTACATCCAGCAATGGAGTGCACATATTTCAGCTGCAGTGCCACTTTCACAGATATGGGTACCAGAGTGTTGACACAAGACTCTATTCCAACAATTGGCTATATCAAATCGGGGTACAAACAACAGGGGTAGGTGTTCATTAAAATAAGCTTTGCCCTGTGATTTTCTGGTGCCCCCTGCTGTTGACATAAGTCCCTCCATTGAGGAACACCCCAGCCTGGTCCTATGTGCCATAACTGCGGTGATTTGCAGTTACTTAATGTCTCTTTAATCATATTACAAGTGGTACGAAAATGTCACAATAATTATGCTGCAATTAATCATAATGTTGCTCCAGATATAGAGGAACCAGCAATGACAGTTCTAGATGTATTACAGTAAGTTAGAATTTGAAAGTGATCTTTAAGCAGAGAAAATGGGCCTTGGGCTCTTCCGCTATGGGGTGATAACCACAGAGTTTAATTATGGTTGATGGTCTGACAGGATGCAGATGTGTCTGTGGAATACATATGTAGGCTGTAGCACATTTAGTTTTGCCATTATATTCAAAATGGATTTATGCAATAAAAATATATAGTTTATTGTCAGCCTATATAAAAAAATAATTAAATATAAGACAGTTCTATTATATGCGGATTTCATATATTGTTACTAAGTGATGTATTTATTCATTTATAAGTGCAATTCAAATATTTTGCTGTTAATTATACTTAAAGTTTGCTGCTTTAAAATGATAAACATTGTAATACCAATGAAAACATTACATTATTGGCATTTGGCAGATGCTCTTATCCAGAGCAATGTACAGTTGATTAGACTAAGCAGGAGACAGTCCCCCTGGAGCAATGCAGTGTTAAGGGCCTTGCTCACGGGCCCAACGGCTGTGCGGATCTTATTGTGGCTACACCAGGAATCGAACTGCTGACCTTGCGGGTCATGTACCTTAATCACAACGCTACAGGCCGCCCCTTGCAGTACCTTGCAGTAAATATGATTTGTACTGCCACCTGCTGGCTATCACTATAACTTCTCTGCATTTTTATGAGTAATATTACACAACATTAGTAATATCTTGAAATAGAGTTTGAGTCTGAAAATATGTTGTATTTTGTTTCTGTTTGTACTGTTTGGTCTCTATTCTGTGTTTTAAGTTCAGGTTGCATTTTAGGTTTTGTAAAAGCAGCTTTCCCCCCAAACTGCCTCACATATGTTTTATTCCCTATGTGAAATGACCATTACATATGCACATGCGCATATGCACACAAGCAGCACGATGCAAAAAAGCAGACTAAATGCTTCTTGAATAAATCTCAGTAAATTCATACACACACGATAGAAGACTTCCCGTTTCTGAGTGTTTGCTCATTAGAATGGATGCATTTGATTCTACTCAGTGATAATATCAACGAGAGTACATGCCACAAGGTGGCAGTGCCTGTTTTAAAAAACCTCAGCTGTTGCAGATGGTTTTTAAACACTGATTTTCATGTTTGCAGACATTATTTAAGCAAATGGTCGTTCATGCTGTGGAATGGTGGTAATTTCCCATTTGAATAGATATTCTGTACAGCCCTACTGGTTTAAGTGAGAATGTACAGGACGTTTGGGAAGCAGATAGTTAAGAGGCCATTTCAGATGGTCCAATAGGGTTAAAGGTAGAGGGATAGACAACACAGATATAACACTTTTCCTTACAAAATGTTGAAGTCAGTGTTCTCTAAGAATGAATGTAGTTAGTGAGCCAGCAGGCAAGACTAATTCTGGTTTGTATTTACCTCAGAATTGATATGACTTGATATAATCAGAAAATCGTCTCAATCATTTTAGGTCAATGTATCCTGGAAATGACAATACCAACATAATGTGCCAACCAAACAATAAGGAGTACTCCCTTGTAATCATCCAGTTAACTGTGATGGAGTGGGTAGTTTGGAATTTGAGAGGGTATATTTATCAAAGTTTAGTCAGTCATGTCTGCCAGCAGCACACCTGGTGCTTCTCCTCAGTGGCTTTTCTGTAGGTTCTCTTAGGGCCAAGTCTTGGGAGCAAGCTTGACACGTGTCAAATGGAGACCCTAAATAGCATGACTCTGCATCTGCCACCCTCCTTTCATCTCTCTCCTCCGCCTTTGACTCTCTCTGTCCCCCTGTCTCAAAACCACCTCGCACATCCCCTCTCAGTCCTTGGATATCTGACACCCTCCGTACCTCCAGGGCCAGCCTCCGCGCAGCGGAGAGGAAGTGGGGGAAATCCAGAGACGCTTCCGACCTCATGACTTACCAGTCTCTCCTGGCGGCATTCTCTTCCGATGTCACTGCCGCCAAAGCAAAATACTATCAAACGCAAATTCAGAACTCTGCTTCTAACCCCCGGAAACTTTTCTCCATTTTCTCCTCTCTCCTCAACGCACCGCCTCCTCCTCCTCAGTCCTCCTTTGCTGCTGATGACTTTGCTGATTTCTTTGATGAGAAGGTCACAGTCATCCGCAGATCCTTTACAACCACCGCCCCCCTCACTGTGCCCTTCCCCCCCTCTAGGCCCATCCCTTCCTTTTCCACTTTCTCCCCCCTTACGGACTCTGATGTTTCTCAACTCCTGCTCTGCCACCGCCCTACAACCTGTGCCCTTGACCCTATCCCCTCTTCTCTTCTCCAAACTATCACACCTGACATTCTCCCATTTGTCACCTCCCTTGTCAACTCCTCCCTGTCTTCCGGCTGTTTTCCGGCATCCTCCAAGAGGGCCCACATCACTCCGCTGCTAAAAAAGCCTACCCTGGATCCCTCCATCATCCAGAACTACCGCCCGGTATCTCTTCTTCCTTTCCTTTCTAAAACTATAGAACGAGCCGCTTCTACTCAACTTTCTTCCTTCTTTTCTAACAACAACCTGCTAGACCCCCATCAGTCTGGCTTCAGATCGGGCCACTCGACAGAGACTGCGCTCCTCTCCGTCAGTGAGTCACTTCATGCCGCACGAGCAGCCTCCCTCTCCTCTATCCTCATTCTTCTAGATCTCTCTGCTGCCTTCGACACTGTGGATCACTCCATCCTCCTGTCTGCCCTGTCAGCAACGGGCATCTGTGGCACAGCCCTGGACTGGATTGAGTCCTACCTCTCTGGTCGCTCCTTCCAGGTTGCCTGGGCTGGTTCGGTATTGACACCTCGGCCCCTCGCCACAGGAGTTCCCCAGGGCTCAGTCCTTGGCCCACTTCTTTTTTCTCTCTACACTCGCTCCCTTGGCCCTGTGATCACTGCACATGGGCTATCCTACCACTGCTATGCGGACGATACCCAACTCTTCGTCTCGTTCCCGCCGTCTGATACGCAGGTTTCAGCCCGTATCTCTGCTTGCCTGAGGGACATCCAGAGCTGGATGGACAACCACCATCTAAAGCTCAACCCAGGTAAAACTGAAATGATATTCATCCCTGCTAATACCTCTCCCCATCTGGATCTCTCCATTTCTCTCGGGGATACCACACTCACGCCGTCACCCAGTGCAAGGAACCTCGGCGTGGTGATGGACAGCAGACTGTCCCTTTCCGAGAACATTGCGGCGGTGACCCGGTCTTGCAGGTTCTTCCTATACAACATACGGAGAATCCGTCCCTTTCTCACCCCCTACTCGACCCAGCTCCTGGTCCAAGCGATGGTTCTGTCCCGCCTGGACTACTGCAATTCCCTCTTGGCTGGCCTCCCAGCGTCCGCCATCAGACCCCTCCAACTCATCCAGAATGCAGCAGCTCGTCTGGTCTTCAACCTTCCCAAATACTCACACGTCACCCCCCTGCTTACTTCCCTCCACTGGCTGCCTGTCATGGCTCGCATCAAATTCAAAACATTGGTGCTAGCCTTCCAAGCAGTTAAAGGGTCTTCCCCAGCTTATCTGCAAAAAATCATCAGACCCTACACCCCTGCCAGACCTCTTCGTTCAGCCTCCACAGGCCGCTTGGCACCTCCCCCTCTCAGAACCTCCACCTCACGCTCACGACTACTGTCTGTTCTGGCTCCACGGTGGTGGAACGAACTCCCCGTTGAGGTCAGAACTATAGAATCTCTCCCCACCTTCAAGCGCAAGCTGAAGACGCACCTCTTCAAGCAGCACCTCTCCCCATCCCTCCCTACCTCCCTGTGAACCTTAATTGTTGTCTCTGTGACTTGCTTTGTGTATCGGTATTTTTAGTTGGCTAGGTAAGCAGTGTTTGGATAGTTAACTTTGGTGACTTTTGCTCTGTTTGTTTGTTTGTTTGTTCGTTCAAAAAAAAAAAAAAAAAAAAAAAGCCCCATGTCCTTATCTTTGTTGTACAGGTAGCAGTTGAAATTGTACTTACCTCTAGGGTCTTTCAGCGAACTTATCCCTGGTTATGGGTATGCAATTTGTTGTACGTCGCTCTGGATAAGAGCGTCTGCCAAATGCCAATAATGTAATGTAATGTAATGTATTTGGGCTATGCCTCTTGGTTCCCCAGGAAAACTGTAAATTATCTTGCCAGTTCTACTTCACATGTGTTGCACATTAATAATACAAATAAAATACAAATAAAATAAAAAACACTGAACAACATAAGTAGCCTATAACATTCTCAGGAATGCCATAGGTTACCAAGAGGCTGCCAAGGGAATGGTTCTGCACAACAAAGATAAGGACCAGGGCCTATTTGAATTTTATTTTTTCGTTTTTTTTTTTTTTTTTTTAACTTTTCTTTTAACATTTAATATTAAAATGTGTGACTAGAATATTTTTTTCAATTGAAGATTCCGCATTTCATCAAAAAATAATAATTTAAAAAAATATTTAAATATATAGCTGTAATTCACTGTAGCATGTTAGAGCCAATAGATGCTGAAATTAGCGAGGAGGTCATTACGCCAATCGTCTCCCTCATGACCACGCCTCTACAAACGTAATCTCGTCCAGACAGCGGCGCTGAGGTCAAAGCGGTCTCAAAATGCGATTGGCTCTCATACCAGTGACGGAATCAGTGCCATCATTTCATCCGGATTACATCTGAGTTTCGATGGGTCGGATTTTGAGGGACGACTTTAAAAAGAAAGGTATGTAAAAATAACATTCTATTCATCTTGAAAACTCTAAGAAATGTATAATAAACTGAGTGCATAAATTCCATTGTGTAATTAGCTAAAGATGTGACCTTGTAACAGACTAGCCTAGTAAATCACCCGCTAGCTATGAAAGTGCTTGGTTTACTGACAGCACATTTGCTAACGAGATACAATTATCTACGTTAACTAAAACAGTTTCTAAATGTATCTCATTTGGAAGCGATCAGCTTGCTTGATATTTAGCTCAACTTTGCTAGTTATCTAACATGGTCTGATAACCTAGCTGGCGTTAACTCGTTCTAACGTTAGTATGGATATATTTTTCAGCTGTAGACAAGCCCTATTTGTCCACTTTCATTCCCATCTAGTTTTCAACAACTTCTTCCTGTCATAGTTCGTTGTTGTAAACTTTACCAAGGCTAATAACGCGCATGGCCTGGTGATTGCTTAGGTAGCATGTTAGCTAGCGGGTAATATGGTTGTGGGTCAGGTGGCTGCAGTAGAAATGATCTTGCCAGATACTATTCTTGATTACACATCATCATTGCAAATTGCATCAGATATATGTCTTTATTTTGGCTTGGTTCCGATGAGATTGAATTTGCACACGCGTTGCCATTGGCGATTGCCTTGCTTTAAGATGGGTGCGTCTGCATATCCCGTGACAAGGACACAGGAGTTGATCTTTGACTGTCTAGAAATCAAGCTCACTTAACCCTAGCCTTCAAGAGTATTAAACGCTAGGCGTAGTATGCTCTTGTCGGTAGCTAGAACGGGACTGGATTTTGAAATCGTTGCGAAGAAATCACATAGGATATATATGGAAAAATATGCTATGCATAATGTAGGAATTGGAGTAAGATAAATTAGGGTAACATACTAGCAACACATTTTTTGATTACTTGATCATTTCAGTTTAAAAGCAATCACAGTCAGGTTACACGTGCATGAGGACCACACGAAGTGCAACATTTGTCATTGCGGTTCTCTTCTTTGCAGTTAGTTGACGTGTCATGCATTTTCGGTTGAATTTGATGGAAAAAATAAGTTATCTATGTGAAATAAAAACATATAGCCTAGTTATATCTGTGTAAATATATTTTTTGATCAAGCAATGTTTTTACTTCTCTGTTCTGTCTCCTTTCAAATTCGCTTATTCTGAAATCATTGGTTCACATATCATAATGGTACACCTTTCTAGTACTGGGTAGGACCTCCCATTGCCAGCAAGGTGCTAGAAACATTCCTTAGATTCTGGTCCATGTTGACATGATGGCAATGACATCACACAGTTGCTGCAGATTTGACGGCTGCACATTCTCCCATCTCCCATTCCAGCACATCCCAAAGGTGCTCTATTGGATTGGGACCTGGTGACTGGAGGCTATTGGAAACATTAAACTCATTGAGTTGACATGGCGAGTTAGTAGCCTCGGTTTGTTGTTCTTAGCGGACTGGAGTGGAATCCGGTGTGGTCTTCTGCTGCTGTCGCCCATCCACTATGTACAAACAGTGCTGTAATTTCTACCTGGTGAAGTCAAAATATGTAATACCCTTTAGTAAAAGCTGAATGTGCACTTTAAACACATGTGAATTGTTTGATCACCAATGAAAAATTGTTGAGCTCAGAGGCAAATGACGCACCATGTGCCTTTGTCCCCAGACCTGTGGCGCTCACCATGAAAAGCCTTGATTAGAGCTGTTTTCCCTGGTGTTCCAGGGGACTCCGTGACATAGCTGCATCATGCTGAACTTGCTGTTCCGCATCCATGGCCTGTTCGTGGCCTCCCACCCATGGGAGGTGATCGTGGCGACCGTGACCGTGACCATCTGTTTGATGTCCATGAACATGTTCACGGCCAAAGACCAGCTCTGTGGCTGGAACTACGACTGCCCCAAGATGGAGGAGGTAAGATCGGCACTTCAGAAAGGGCAAATGAGGCAATAACATATTCGCATAGGACCCGTGGTTATTTTATTAAGCTGTATGCACCCGGAATAGTCTGAAATGAGATGACTGTCTCAATTTGGAAATTGATTTGTTTAAAATAATTTTTTGTTACAGCCAATCCTGAGCAGTGACATTATCATCTTAACCATCACAAGATGCATTGCCATTCTGTATATTTATTTCCAATTCCAAAATCTACGACAGCTTGGTTCGAAATATATATTGGGTAAGCAGTTAAATCTTAACATTTAATGTACTCATTATTTATTTTCTATCCAGCCATCCACATAAACACAGAATACATCTTATGACATTGCATTATGTAATAGGCTATTAAAGGACTGATTTTACGGTATATCATGTAATATGCAAACACCATTTTAACAGTAGTATGTTATAATACATTTTTTTTTTTTTGTCATCAGGGATTGCTGGCCTTTTCACAATATTTTCAAGCTTTGTCTTTAGCACTGTTGTTATTCATTTCTTGGACAAAGAACTCAGAGGCCTTAAGTAAGTACATTTCTTGGCTATGTTTTCATAGAGTATTTTTCAGTATCGTTTCAAAGCATGTATCATATCACCATAAAAATGATGGCACCTGCTTTTTTAACAGAACATAAAACTGTCCATTTTGTTTTTCAGTGAAGCGTTGCCTTTCTTCCTGCTACTGATCGACCTCTCCAAAGCATGCGCCCTGGCCAAGTTTGCCCTAAGCTCCAACTCTCAGGTACTCTGAATAAGTCCAGCCATTCTTGGTCCTTTGGATTTAAAAATGTGTAATCTGTGATGTTGTTTCTCATTGTGCCAAAATGCCTTGTGTTGTAGGATGAAGTGAGAGACAACATTGCTCGTGGAATGGCCATCCTGGGTCCTACCTTCACACTGGATGCCCTGGTGGAGTGTCTGGTGATTGGGGTTGGCACCATGTCCGGTGAGTGAATGTTCCCGTTTTGTAGGAGATTTAAGAAAAGCTCATCCATTTGGAAGCCTTAATTGGTTGACACCACATTGAAGCTTAGGTCTCTGTAGCCTGGGATGTATAGGTCTTGTTGTATGTATGCTCAAAGTGTAGTTTTCTGTTTGTGTGCGCGCAGCTTCTCACTTCCTGTTTACCCTTCCCTGTGTTGTGCCAGGTGTACGTCAGCTGGAGATCATGTGCTGCTTCGGCTGCATGTCCGTCCTGGCCAACTACTTTGTGTTCATGACCTTCTTCCCTGCCTGCGTCTCCCTGGTGCTGGAGGTGGGTTTCTTCTGTAGACTCTTTATGTGGGGTGTGGGGGGGCTGGGGAGCTCCAGTGGCCATGTTTTCTGCTGACTCCTCCTTTTGTACCCCCCTCGAGTAGCTGTCCCGGGAGAGCCGAGAGGGCCACCCCATCTGGAAGCTCAGCCACTTTGCCCGTGTGATGGAAGAGGAGGAGGACAATAAGCCCAACCCTGTCACCCAGAGAGTGAAGATGATTATGGTGAGGGAGGGGCCTCAAACACTTGTTACAACTTCTTGAAATGTCTAGCAGGGCGCTCTGGTGAAGATACGTAGAATGGATACATGCAGCTCTCTGTCTCCATGACATGACCTTTTGGAAGTATATTCATCTTGAGTCTGAAGATGATAGAAATGGTCTTTGTTAAACTAGAGAGGTCTTTGGTGTCCTAAGAACATTGCTGTGTTTGGAAGAAGAAGTTACCATGCATTTGCATTCAGAAGGTTGGGTTCTGATATTTTTTCCCCCTTCCAGTCTCTAGGCCTGGTCTTAGTTCATGCTCACAGTCGTTGGATCACAGAACCATCCTCCCAGAACCACATAGTCGAGGGACCTTGTGTGGCTCTGAGCCTCAAGGACAACGCGCCCAAGAAGATTGACCTAGAGAGGCCTCTGTGGCAGCTTCATCTATTCAGGTACCGTCATCCTTGTGTTTGGGGACTTTGCTGCTCATTTCCCTTTAATTTAATTGGAGAAATGTCCAATCTGTCTAAGCACCACTAGTCAATTCTTGTTAAACATAAAGGAATTCCTGATTCAGAATCTAAAGGATTCTTCTCTGTTTTCTTCATGGTTTGTATCGCTGTCCACTTGAGGAGAAGCCTATGGCTGTGGAATATACTAAGGAACACCTATAATTTCACTGATGTGTCCAGAAATGGTACGGTGCTGGAACCGGGTGTCTCCTCCACACAGGGTGGTGAGCATGGACATCGAGCAGGTCATCACTCTGGGGCTGGCTCTCCTCCTGGCCATCAAGTATGTCTTCTTCGAGCAGGTGGAGATGGAGTCCACACTCTCCCTAAGCAACCCCATCACCGGCCCCCCTCCGGCCCCAAGGAGGGGCGGGGGCGAGTGCTGCAGGGGGGACCCCGCCCTGCCCCGTTCCAAGCAGGGGAACACCAAGCAGCACTGCCATCTCGTCAAGGAGCAGAAAGGTATGTGGGGCAAAGTTCTCTTTCAAAAAAAGTTTATTTTACAATTTAAATCAGGTAGTGGTATTGGCATAAGATAGAAATATATGTTGCCAAAACAAATGCTAATAGTTATAACAACAATTTAAAAAACAAAATCAAAGAGTAACTGTCTCTTTGTCCTGCTGTGTACAGACCAACTCTTGTTTGTCTACAAACACTGCTCTACTCATGCCTTTCTTGTCAATGCAGCTGAGGGTGTTTGTCCTCTGCCTGCTCCAGTGGAGCCGAAGAGCCCCGTCGTTTTGGGAAGAAGGGCCACGGTGTCAGAGATTTTGAATACGCTGACAAAACTGTCCCCAGAGCCCCGTCCTGTTGATGAGTGTGTCTCCATACTGAGGAACCCAGAGGTGTGTTTCACGCTCCCATGACTGTTACATGCGCCGTATATTGACTGTTCTTGGTCACATGCAGTGAAAGCTTTGAGGTTCGCTTAGTACGCCCTCAACATGTTGACTTGTTCCAGATGGGTGCCGGTTACCTAAGCGACGCGGAGGTGATCTCACTGGTGAACTCCAAGCACATCCCAGGGTACAAGCTGGAGACCCTGATGGAGACGCCTGAGCGCGGAGTGGTCATTCGCCGGAAGATAATCTCATCACAGCTGTTGAATCCCTCAGCCCTCACCTGCTTGCCATACAAGGACTACGACTACTCCAAGGTACAGTCACAGGCCTATTGGGCCTGGTGGAATGCTTTACCTTCACCCTATTGTGAGGTGTAGTATGAAAGGATACAGAGGGAGCAAACCTTTAGCTTGAAGTGTAACAATGCCAGTGATCCCATCCATCCCCTTCAGCTAGTCATTAACCGACATGCGCAGTTAAATGTAGTTTACATGGACAGTACTACTGTTTGTTTGGATTCTCTTGAAGTGTCATCATTGACCTCTTGCCGGGCAGGTGGTGGGGACGTGCTGTGAGAACGTGATTGGCTACATGCCCGTGCCAGTGGGAGTGGCTGGGCCGCTGCTCTTGGATGGGAAGCAGTTTCAGGTCCCCATGGCAACAACAGAGGGCTGCTTGGTGGCTAGCACCAACCGAGGGTGCAGAGCCATTGCTGTGAGTGAACCTGAGCTTGACTAGGGATGCAACTCTCTATATAATTAATATAATCTACATTATAATAATGCAGGCATTTAGCATCTATCAATCAGCATTTTATGTACATATTTTATGGAGTATGAATCGATCTGTATTTTTATATAGCACAATTTACAATCAGTTTGTCACTCAACACTTCCCAGAAGGGATTAAAAAAAAAAAAACATTTAAAATAAGAAACTGCAAAATGCTTCCCCGACTCATCTACAGGCAGCAGTTGGTACAGTAAAAGCATGCGTTGTTAAACTCTTGAAGGCGGTGTAAATAAGGCATGAGGTAAATGCTTATGTGCGTCTCCCCTAAGCTGAGCGGAGGCGTCAGCAGCCGGGTTCTGGCTGACGGAATGACCCGCGGGCCGGTGGTACAGCTTCCCTCGGCCTGCCAGGCCGCTGAGGTCAAGGCCTGGCTGGAGACCGCCGATGGCTTCCAGTGCGTCAAGGAGGCCTTCGACCACACCAGCAGGTGGGGGTTCCCCGAGCTCAGACCGCCATCGTGACGAATGCTTTGTGAGGACACAGAGAGGGTGCTCCATGAGGATGCATTGGCTGTTTCTGCTCCATTAGGTTTGCGCGGCTGGAGAAGCTGATGGTCACCCTGGCCGGGCGGAACCTGTACATCCGCTTCCACTCCACCACCGGGGACGCCATGGGCATGAACATGATCTCCAAGGTCAGTGTGAGGTCTGGTTGTGCATGGGCTGGTGGCTGTTTGTGCAGCTTTATGTTTCTGTACGATGGCAAACTGACTAATCTGTGTTGGTAGGGATGTAGAATGGATAGTGGCATTGTGGAACCACATTTACACTTGGTGTGTGTGTGTGTGTGTGTGTGTGTGTTGTGTATGATACAGGGCACTGAACAGGCACTCTCCAGACTCCAGAAGGAGTTTCCTGAGCTGCACGTCCTGGCTGTGAGCGGGAACTTCTGCACTGACAAGAAACCAGCTGCCATTAACTGGATTGAGGGCCGAGGAAAGTCAGCAGTGTGTGAGGCCACCATCCCAGCCCGGGTGGTCAGAGAGGTGACCTGCAGTCTTTCAGCTTTCTGTCTTAGCAGTGAGAACATGTAGGAAACCTGCTTTCCTGAAACATGATTTTCTTCCTCTACCACCTTAAGGTTTTGAAGACCACCACAGAAGCCCTCGTCAACCTTAACATTAACAAGAATTTAGTGGGCTCCGCGATGGCTGGCAGCATTGGGGGCTTCAACGCACACGCGGCCAACATCGTGACCGCCATTTACATCGCCTGTGGGCAGGTGATGACACCCGCTTCTGTCTTCTGTTTAAGCCTAATGTGTAAAAACGGGCTGTTCTCCTACCCTGAGGTGCTGAGCTGGCGTTTCAGATTATCACTGAGTTTTTTTTTTTTTCTGGCAGGACCCAGCCCAGACGGTGGGCAGCTCGAACTGCATCACGCTGATGGAGCCCACGGGCCCCTCCGGAGACGACCTGTACATCAGCTGCACCATGCCCTCCATAGAGCTGGGCACCGTCGGGGGGGGCACCTGCTTGGCCCCCCAGCAGTCCTGTCTGCAGGTACAGAAAGAGCCAGTGACAGGGGTGTTAGGGTTGGAGTGGGGGGTGACTGAACCTGTGTGGACACTGCGTTTCAGATACTGGGCGTACAGGGGTCCAGTCAGGACGGGCCTGGGGAGAACGCCCGCCAGCTGGCCCGTGTGGTGTGTGCCGCCGTCCTGGCCGGGGAGCTGTCCCTCATGGCCGCCCTCGCCGCCGGTCACCTGGTCAGGAGTCACATGACCCACAACAGGTACGCTGGGTCACCTATCCAATTACTCAGGAGTAACTGAATAAAGCCTGACAGGAGCTAATCAGAGATTACGCTTAAACGGCTATCCCCACCACGTCAGAGTAAATGCCTGGCTTTTATTTTTAGCTCCTCTGTAATGGAGTTAATCGCTGCTGTGGGTGAATGCAGTATATGTATATGTACAGTGGGCAGGCTGGTTACCACAGCTGTGTGGATCAATCCTGGTTCTCCCAGTCTGCAGTATCTTCAATTACCTGAAGCCATTTTTTTTAAGTTTGTGCTTTGCTTTTTTCTGTTTAAACAGGTCTAAAGACAGCTTGCAATAAACTACAGGGACATGTACCAAGAAAGTAGCCTCAAATCGGAATGTATGCAAGTAGGATCCCTCAATGCCAAGGGGAAGCCTGCTAATGTGTGACCTCTTCATGGAACTCCAGTATAGAACACCAAGAAGGAAACCTCCAGCCTGGATGGAAAGTTCAAGCTGCAGATAAAAGACTGATGATTTCATGCAGATTTATTTATCAAATGGAAAGCAGTGTGTTCTCCAAACATGGTTGATGTTCATACCACAAGAGTTGGTACATTATTAGAAGGCAGCTGGGCAGTGTTCACTATGTCAACAGGGTCCAAAGGCAATGGGTGTCAATGCTTAATTGTTTCTGAGTGAAGCCATTTACAACTGACAAATGTGTCATTTACTTTTGAAGTCCTTGGGCTAACCAAGTAAATCTGATCTTAATATTCTGCAGTTGTACTGCACGGCTTACTTAGAGCAGGCTCTATCAGCTGGAAACTATGGCAATTTAAATAAATTATGGTGCTCTAATATTATAAGCTTTTCTGATATGGAAGAAGCTGAATTTGTATTTATGTGTCCGTTACTATTTCGCTTTTTAATAGATTTGACTTTAATAGATTTGACACCTGCTAAATTCAGCATATGGTGTTACATGCACTAGTAAATATTAAGTGATTATATATTTATATATGAAGTTATTTTACAAACCAAACTTGAATGTGTTTTCCTATCACCAGGTAAAAACTGCTGGACAGTCATGTTGTACATTTTGAAAATGAAAAGATTTAAAACTAATTCTAATATTCTAATAATATTCTATTATACACAATCCTTAAACAGGGTCTACTGTTGATGCCTATAAAATGGCTGTCTATAAATGGCTTACTTTCAGATGCTCTCCTGGATTCCTCCACTACAGTAAGATTGTTTCAAATGTTATCTTCAGGTCAGTGGAGATAACAAGTGTGTGTACGCATGTGTATTTATTTAAACTCACGATATGACCGCTGCCACAGGACAGTGAAAGTATGTTTAATAGTTCACTCCGTATGTTTTTGGACTTTAAATTAAAATATTATCTAAAATCGTGATCCGTACAACAAAATACAGCCACAAAAGGTTTTGCAGTTGGGATTGAATTGTCCAAAATAAGGTCTTGACATGCCTGATTTAGTTTTTTCTTTTAATTATTCTGTATTTTTGTAATGAAATGTGCAATAATATTAAAAAAAGAAATTGTTCATTGTTCTCATTTCTAAAATACACAATTACTGATATGTGTTGAAGTGGTGGATCTGGTCACAGCGTCGCACTGCAATCAGTAATGGGAAGAGATCCGTACCGTACACCTGCAGAACGGTATGCTGGATAATCATCATTTGAATATCTGAACTACAGATTTAAAAGATTAGGACTATAATCAATGTATTTTATAGTTGTGCTACCAAGTGCACACTTTCTGTACTGTTGTACTTTCCATAGAGGAAATGGTTATTTAATTTCATCAGAGTGCGGAAAAGCTGTTTAAGATGCATTTGTGGTCTTGTTGGGCGTGGCAGAGGAGAAAGTCCTTAGAGAAGTCTTAGTGAACCGACAGCATTTTGTCACCAGAGGCAGAGCCAGCCAATCAGGTGTCTCTGCATCACCCTGCCAGTGCAGAGGCAGCAAGCTTATTAACACCAATCATCTCCACCTGAATCTGTTAAGAACTCAGTGGTTAACCTCAGCAAGGTTAAATGTCAGTCCAGTACAATTAGCTGTAATTTAGCAAGACACAAGAACCAACATTAGATGCTCTGGTCCCATTCTGCCAGTACTTTGCATTGCCACAGAAAACAAATTGTGTTAATATTAATCCATTTAAACAACTCCAAATGCAAAGTGGTGTTCATGCCTTCATGGACACAGATGTGGTTAGAAGGTGCTAAATCTAAAGCTCCAAATTCCAATATTGAAGAGAGGTTACACAACACACACACACAACTTGCATTAAATGCATACAAACATGCACTTTTCAGAGAAACCGCAAGCGATTGATATCAGTAAGAGAGGACACTCGTATGGGGAGAATTAGTGGGCTTACTGAGAGAGATGATGCATTAATGCCATGGATGTAGCATCAGCCTTTGTCATTTCATTAGGCCTCTCTTGGAAACACTCCTTAAAACACCTTCACATTTGAAGTGATTCACATTCAATATTTCAATAACAGTATAGACATGCTGCCGATGGAGACTCTTTCTGAAATCCTTTATCCCGTCTTAAGCTTTTAGCCCATGTGAGAGTGGGCAACCATTGAAACTAATGTTCTAATTAAGATCGCAAAAGGCCTGCTAACCAGGCAAGTTTGCCTGAAGGCAAAATGGTTTAAATGGACTTTACTGTTATAGTACTTCAAAATAAGTACTCATTCTGCCGGGAAGAAACCACACAAAGTAACCGTATTAATTTTTAATACCTTTATATCTTGAATACTGTATTCAAATAGAACATGTTATCATACAAGTTTTGATTTCCATTTTCTTTTTACATTACGGAATGGAGAATTTAATAAAGCTCCTATAAAAACATCTATACACTGCCAAAAGCATCATAAGACAGACAAAACCATGGAAACCATGACGGGAGGCAGAGGACGATCCACACTGCCGTGTTCACGAGCTCCGCCTGCCCCCTCCCGAAAACCTGTGCCACACATTCAGATTATAGCTGAAAGCACAGAGATAGCTGGATACATATGGAATGAAGGAGAACTCCGATCCTTCTCGTCCTCTCTCACAGGAACGCGAGTGCACTACATTGCAATATTAGTCACCGCACACGACCTTTAGTGAAATCATTTTATTTACAGAACATTTTCCCCAAAAGCATTACATTCAGTGCAAATGCAACTAATGAGAACCCAAGCCAGAAAAAACTCCCGCCCCCCAACCCACAGCTCGTCCTGCCTTTCAACAGGACCCAAGTCAAGAAATGCATCCTTCAAGTGGGATTGTGGGAACCCATGCCCTGCCTGGGGGCGAGAGTTCAGCGATGGGCCGCTCTTCTTTTTTGGACTAAAAAAAGCTGACTGGCGCAAAGCTCTAGCAGGACTCTCCACAATGACAGGCTGTCCCCATCCATTGCAAAATCACAATGCTCCTTAAAAAAGAGATGTTAACCCCGCTCCCCTTGACATTTCTATATAAATGTGCTTTTCCAATAAAGAAATAAAAGCTAAAAAGTATGTCTTCTCTTGTTGACATCATCTTGCTGGAAGTACCCAGTGATAAATCATATGCCCTGCTACAGTGGGGTAAGACTGAGGCACTTTCTCTAGTGATTTTATTGGGTTTACACCCCATATATTTCTTCTTCTCTAAGGCATATGAAGACTCAACAGTCACAGAGAACATAAACACATATTTTTACAAACACATTTCATGTGTATGTTTGATAAAATGATATGTGAATCTAATGGACCAAACTTGAAATGTTCACTACCTACACCAACACCTACAAAAAAGAAAATCTGTCACTGAAATGCAATGGAAAAGTTCTGCTCATTTCTCTACAGTTCAGTTTAGAATTCATAAGCCAGGGCAGTTAACGTCATGACCTGCTGGGACATCACTGTTGATGAATAACGCAACTGGGTTGGCTGCTGTTGCGTTTTGGAAGGCCAAACAAATGCATTGCTTGGCTGGTAATGCTCCCACTGCAGCTTTCTGCTATCTGGCTGGTAACTCTGTTCTAAACTCAAAGTCTATACTGGAACAACGTGGCCTTTTTACCCTTGTCTCTAATTTCAGTCCCACTTCTATACATCACACCACATCTGTCACACACATACAACTAAAATCCCTGGTAGAAATATAGATTTATGACCAAAAATATGTGAACATAAACAAAAAGACAAAGATCAAATTTTCAAACTCTTCCTCCATCGGACGCAGTGAGTGGTCTTCACCAGAGAGACGAGTGAAAAGGTCATAGGTCAGCAACAGCCCTCAGGTTTCACAAACAAGACAGTTGTTTAAGAAAAAAGGCGACCCATTGTTTTTCATTTCAGGAAAAAATAGCAGCATGAAATTAAGCCTTGAGACCAGCGCTTATACATAGCAAATCCAAACAATCCAAAACAAATCACAATAATATATATATATTTATATATATATATAAAAGGCCATTTACAATTAGCAGGACCAAAATAGACTCGGTTTATGCTCAACCTTCAAAATTGCCATATAAACGAATTACATATATACCAATATTAAATTTTTTGACAGGAAAAAAAACATAACAAAAATAAAAATAAAATACACATTTGGCTATCCACTTGCAGTTCTACAGTAAGATGTGAGCGCTAATGGTGGTTAAAGCCTTTGAACCCCACTGCAGAAAATGAGGGAGATGTAGTTGGTGGGAGTACGCAGGTAGTGTTGGGGAGTTCTGGAACAGTCTGCAGACGGGAGCGTGGTGGGGTCCATGCTGCTGGCCGGTCCTCTTGCGTCCGGGGCGTCTGGGAAAGTGTACTCTGTGTGGCCTCCGCCAGCAGGGGGCAGAACAGCGCAGGGCAGGCGGCTGTACCTGGGCTCTGCGCAGACACAGTTTGGGCGTTGCTAGCGTTAGCACAAACATTTGCACAAGGGTTTAGAGGGCGGTGTGCTTGGTTGACTGCAATAGTGCGGCTCATCGTGTCTGGCCCTGTCTTCTTGTACTCTCTATCTTCATCTAGCACTGTTGAGTTGAATTTGCTTCAATCTTGGTACTATATTTGTTCACCATATCTGCTGTACCATGCCTTGCATCCAGTCTTCTGAGCCTACTGACTTGGCCTATATATACCATGTGAGCTAGATATTATGTTCATGGCTGTAGACTGGTCCCTTATGCGAACTGCTATCTGACCTGTGTTTGGCAGTTGTTAATACAACCTTAATGCACTTACTGTAGGTTCCTGTGGATAAAGGTGCCCGCTAAATAAATGTAATAGCTTTGCTCTCCATATTCCACCACGTTATATCATCTGATTATAGTTTTATAGCGAACAATACAATCAATCCACAGAAACTGGGCTATGGTACACTACCGCAAATGAGTATCATCAGTTACAAATTAACGCAGGTGGATGAACCAAATCAATAAATTAATCCAGTTAATCCAACAGCCTTAACTGCAAGAGGGCTACTATAGAAAGCAAAGACACACCTACAGTTGTGGCACAAAGGAGCGGGTGCTTGGTGCTTTTTTAACAGCGGTGTTCTGGCATACCTGACGGGTTTAGAAGAGGATGGGTTTGCCGGCGGTCTTCTCCTGGACGTACGAGGTGAAGCGCTTCAGGAATTTGGGGTACTCCCGCTTGGCCACTGCTCTCAGGACCGAAGCTGGAGCCCAGCCCCCAGGATTGACTGCGGACAGCGGGGCAGGGACCACGTTAAAGAACAACAGGCTGCGCTTATAGCACCCCTCACCTCAGGACCGCAGAGCCCTGCACAGAGACCCACAGACCAGAGCCACTCACCGTTAGCCACGTAGGTGATTTTACAGAGGATGTTGTCCCTGCTGATCTCTTTGTCGCCCTCTGGTGGGCTGACCAGGGTCTGGCAGATCATGGCGATGCTGATTTTGGCACGGACGCACCTGTTGCTGGGCTGCGAGGAGATGCAAAAAGGAAGATGAGCGTGTGACGGTCAGCCGGTGCCACCAATCACAGCGCGCGGCCGGGCCCCCGGGACCGGGCTGCACCGCGGCTGTGCTCCGTGATTGGCTGCCCGTGTGTCCATCAGAAGCGCTGGGAGGCGGAGGGGCGGGCGCAGGCTTACAGGGGCGTTGTCGTGATCCACGGAGAAGTTGCACACCAGCCAGGTGTCGGGATCGTTCTCGTTGTTGGCCAGTATCTTGCGGATAGCCGAGAGGTACAGGACGTCCCTCTGAGAGGCAGGCCACACCCTCTGCAACGCATCACCCAACACACAAGGTCTTAATGACTATAACAAAACATCATTATCATTTCTTCATTTTCCACACAGGTTCCAAGCAGCCTGCAAATAGTAGAATGAGCACAGAAATCATTTCACGGTCTTTACTCCAATAAATCCCTTAAATGAAAAAGGTTTCTTAACGTGTTCGGGGTGTGTAAGTTCACTCGTTCCTTCAAGAAAGAGTATGATTGTAATTTTTCATTTCCTACCCCACACCTCGGCAGAACGTGCACGCTTAAAAGGAAATCACTGGCGCATTACCTTGTGTGTCTGATAAACGATGATAGCGTTGTCCGATAACGTTTCCACAACATTGAAGTTTTCGATGGTTGCTGAAAAACAAAATGAAAGCAAGGTCAGGGTTTTGTTTCCCTTCCGAGCTGGCGGCAGACAGGGTGAAAGCCGGAGGAGGCTCTCCACTCACTCTCCCAGTCGTTCCGAACGTCCGTGTCCCAGAAGTAGTGGCAGACCTCGTGGCCGGTGACTCCTTTGACGGCGTGGGTGGCCTTCAGAGGGTCCAGCACTATCCCGTTCTCCTCCACCTCTCTCCTGTACACCTGCAACACACCAACAGCTTACCAGCCGTCACACACGCTAACACACTGGACGCTCTTAATTTTGGAAAAAAGTCAGAGCCAAGAGCGCCATCTAGTGGCGCACAAAGAAAGCATACGTGGTGACGTCTGCACAATGGCAGGTTATCAGCGAGCTAGTATCACTATAGTATCACAGCCTTCTCAGCCTTAAAGCCCAGGCTTATTGGCTTATTGTGGAGAGGACAGATGGCAGCCTTAAGTCGCTGCAGAGAAAGTGAGAAAGCAGTGCGGCTGTACATGAATGACTACAGTGACGCTGGGGACAGCTTTAGGAAGCGGTTCCGCAGCCTAATGGAACAGCGATGCAGGAAGCCATTATCCAGCCCGCTGTGGGCTCTCCGGGTCACGTGACCGCAGGGCCAGCGAGCTCACCTTCATCTCCCCCTCCTCCACCACCAGCTGCCAGTTTGCGTCACCTCCCATGTCCTGCAGGGAGTAGGTCATGTGGTTCTGCACCATCTCCTCCACCTGCAAGGCAAAGGGCACTCGTCACACCCCCTCTCCGCGCGAAACCGGGCCCGGCTTCGGTTCCACCTCCCCCCCGACGGGCGCTTTGCATCCAAACGTCAAATGCAAAGGTAAAGGGAGAAATAAAGGCAGTCTGTGCGAACGAGGCACTCTCCCATACTGCAGGCAAAAGCGCTCCATATCACGTGTGAAAGCACGCACGCACACACTCTACAGGTAACGGCACTCCATATGATGTGTGAAAGCCCTCTCACACGCACACGCACACGCACACACACACACACGCAAACGCAAACGCACACACACTATACAGGCAACAGAACTCCATATGAAGTGTGAAAGCACACACACACAAGCACATACAAGCACACACAAGCACACACAAGCACACACAAGCACACACAAGCACACACAAGCCCCGCAAGCATGTCCCTCACCCACTCCCTAGTAACTTGAATGTATTTTTTAATTAACTCCCCACCCACACAAATAACCAGCAAAAACCAGGCATGGGCAGACACTGGCAGGCATCTGTGCTCTGCTACACTGGTATTGATTAGTACAAGAGGGCGGGACAGCTCAAGTGATGAAGCTCCAATTTCATCCTGATGAGACTAAATAATATTTCATCTTATCCCAGCACCACATTCCATAAAACCATTTCTCCACTTTACAAGCTTCTTTATCCATATATTATAAAATATATAAATAAAATAAATAAATAAAATCTTTTACATCGCTTACAAGCAAAACGAGCAAGGTGGTTAACTGGAAGAGGTTAATTAAAGGACATAACCACCATGCTTGGCAGGTGGTAGCTGACTGTGGATGCGTTCTCAGGAGGGTTAAACTCACTGCATGCACTGGGGCTTGGTGCAGTGCAGCAGTGACCCTGCCTGAATACCGTACCTGTGCGCTGAACCGGTGAGCATCGGGAGAGACGCTGGCTACGTCAGCGGGTGACACGGAGGGAGAGCAACTATGGGGCTACAGGAAACAGACCGAGAGCCCTGTCACCACACCTTCCCCCGCAAGCCCCTCACCCACAGCGCCTTTAACACCGACACCCCCACAGCGCCTTTAACACCGACACCCCCACGCCCTCCACAGCGCCTTTAACACCGACACCCCCACAGCGGCTTTAACACCGACACCCCCACAGCGCCTTTAACACCGACACCCCCACGCCCTCCACAGCGCCTTTACACCGACACCCCCACAGCGGCTTTAACACCGACACCCCCACAGCGCCTTTAACACCGACACCCCCACGCCCTCCACAGCGCCTTTACACCGACACCCCCACAGCGGCTTTAACACCGACACCCCCACAGCGCCTTTAACACCGACACCCCCACGCCCTCCACAGCACCTTTAACACCGACACCCCCACGCCCTCCACAGCGCCTTTAACACTGACACCCCCACAGCGCCTTTAACACTGACACCCCCACGCCCTCCACCTCCACTGAGGCTCTGAGCGTTGGGAACCTGGGCCGACACTCGCTGTGGACAGGGAGGACCAGAGGCGCAGCTGGGGGAGGCGCAGCACTGGGAGGTGCAGCACTGGGAGGTGCAGTATGGGGAGGTGCAGCAGGGGGAGGTGCAGTACGGGGAGGTGCAGCAGGGGGAGGTGCAGTACGGGGAGGTGCAGTGCAGGGAGGCGCAGCGGGGGAGGTGAAAGCGTACCTACAGGGAGGACAGGAGGCGCAGCACTGGGAGGTGCGGCAGGGGGAGGTGCAGTGCAGGGAGGCGCAGCAGGGGGAGGTGAAAGCGTACCTACAGGGAGGACAGGAGGCGCAGCACTGGGAGGTGCAGCAGGGGGAGGTGCAGTGCAGGGAGGCGCAGCAGGGGGAGGTGAAAGCGTACCTACAGGGAGGACAGGAGGCGCAGCACTGGGAGGCGCAGCAGGGGGAGGTGCAGTGCAGGGAGGCGCAGCGGGGGAGGTGAAAGCGTACCTACAGGGAGGACAGGAGGCGCAGCACTGGGAGGCACAGCAAGGGGAGGTGCAGTGCAGGGAGGCGCAGCAGGGGGAGGTGAAAGCGTACCTACAGGGAGGACAGGAGGCGCAGCACTGGGAGGTGCAGCAGGGGGAGGTGCAGTGCGAGGAGGTGAAAGCATACCTTCTGGGCGAAGCGGTGAGTGCCGATAATGGAGTAGGCGTCTCCGCAGGGCGGGGGGCTGCTCCGGTGGAGCCGGGATTTCTCGGCGTGGGACTGCGGGACATCGGGAGAAAGCCGTTACTCCAACACTGCCTCCATGAAAACAAGGCCTGCCTTTGCTTTACAGGAAAATATGATGGATTTTTCAGATTTGTGCAGTGTAGGCATGCATTCGGTTGACATGGTCCATAGAAACTGAAACCGCTCTCTCACGTCTGAGTGCTGGCTCTAGGCAGCAGGGCAAACTCTACGCCCATGAGGTCATGGCCCTGTCACACTGCAGGGATGAAACAACCTTCCCCTATTATGTTTGTAGTTCAGTCACACAGAGAAGTGAGTGAAAAAACCCATGGAACTACAACCCCCAGGCTGTACCTTGGACCAGCTCTGACAGTGGGTGGGAAGTCCATTCTTAGGGCAGTACTAAAGGCAGAATTCAACCATTCCACTCCAAGTTTCAGCCTTTGAACAACACATCATTCAGATTGAATAAAAAACAAATAAACTAGCAGATGAACATATTTATTAGGAGAATAATAAGATGTTAATTACCGTTACCTGCTCTTCTATCTTGTCTTGTCGGTCAAGGGCAGCTTCAACAGCATCAAAAAACTCTTCTTCATTAATAAGGCTGTTTGGCCCTTCCTGTAACAACCAGATTGCATTACATGTAAACATGTACCAGTGCATCAAACAAAAGACCCAAACAAGACAGCACAGTTGTGCAGGTGAAATTAAATCGGGAAATAAATAAGTAAATAAACTGTGACCTCTGCCCTGCAAAAGGATGCTCATATTAGCTACATTTGAAGATGGTGGCTACATGGGGGAGCCCAGAGGTAAGGGTCCTGAACCCCCACAGAGAGGTGGCTCCTGTACCTCATAATCAGGGCCTCCGAAGTGAGACTTCTTTTTCAGCTCCACCATGGCAGTCTTACAGGCGTCCTCCACCCGCCTCCTCTTCTCCATTTCCTACACACACACACGCACACGCACACGCACACGCGCACGCGCACACGCACACGCACACGCACACACACGCATACACGCATACACGCATACACGCACACGCGCGCGCAGACGCACACACACACACAGATGCACGCACACATACACAGACGCACACACACACACACAAAGTAGAGAGGACTTGTGAGACACTGCATCATTCAGCACACACATTACAGTAACAGCATTACAGTAACAGCACAGAATACCCTCAGAACCCTGTACGTGGAGTGCTGTACGCATTTGAGAGAGGCAGTCTAAAGCGTGAAATTAAATATGCACCTCCACAAGACGTTCAAGATGCAGGATCAAACAAGCCCTCACAGTCCACCCAGGACTGCCTGAGGAACCACATTCCATCAGAAAAGGGAGCCCCTCAGAACAAACCCAACTGCACCAGTTGAGTGCCTGTCCTGGGTCTGGACCAGTCAGCAGTTTGCTGCCATGTGGATGTGGTCCACTGTTTGGCACTGCCCTGCTTTAGACCGAACACAGACCCTGAAACACACCGCCCCTCTCCCCCTCAGTCCAGAAAGAGCCGGAATAAGCAGACAGGGAGGTAATAGCAGTGTGCAGTGAGCCTTTCACCCCAGGCTGACCTGAGCAGTTTCAGCGCTCAGAAACACTTCACCGCCAATATCGCCGGCTACACAGAGTACTCCGTGAGGATGAAAAATATCTGGCTAAATTGACCCACTTCAGCTTTAGTGTTCCCATAGGCCAACCGCCCCACCACTTCTGAACCCCCACTGCAGATGGCAGTTAATCAGCTATTTCTCTTTGCTGGTCACAGGATGTAGCCAGTCAGATGACACTTCCATGATAAAACCACCTACAGAAGTTAACAGGCCCTAAAGAAAGCCATGTGATACAGTCGCTGCTGGTCCACTCCCTGCAGGACAGCACTTGTGTTACCTCATTACCCACTTTGGGGAAAATCTCAGAGGAGCAATCTTCCAAGAATAATGGAACTGTGGGCAATTTCTAATGACACCAATTTCGAATCACCATGGAAACTACTAATCACAATTTAAAATGATTGAACAGCAGTATTAAATCTGAAGGCAGTCCCGTTGGCAGTCGAGTTCATACCAAGTCTCATTTGACACTGCATCTTTAGAAAAGGCCATTGGCAGGGCAAGTTGCATTGAAGATTTAACAGTCCGATCCTGACTGAGTATAAAATGCATACATCTCTCTCACAGTGCTATTGATTAGTCATAGTTACGTGGTCCTAGAACAGGAGCTTTTACACTTTCTTAGGGTGTTTTCACACTTGGTTTGGTTCAGCCTCTCAAATGGACTCAGGCCGATGACTCAGCATTTTTGTGCATGTGTGAACTTATTCAGACCCCTCTGAAACGAACCAAACTCACACTACCCCTGGAAGTGGTCTCAGCAGGGTTCATTTGTGGTTCTTTTGGAGCTCCACTTAATTTGTGCATTGTAAACACGAAGTGCCCCTGGTCCGGTTCACGTTTTACTGTATAGTTTAATATCTCGAGACTCGCCATGAATCGATCGTACACAGCTGCAGACTTCTGAGCGTTCCCGTCTAAAATGAAATGGATGTTCGGGGGGATCGTGTGGTCAGTAGAAACCTACGCTCTTCCTGCATCAACTCAATGATAAACACATCTGCGGAAGCCATCTAGAAGTAACTGACACATTTCTCAGGGGTTGACATAAATGGTATACAAGTACGCAATAACTGCAAAAACATTCAAATGTAGGACACTTGTCACAGTGGCGTAAATGCATACGTATTTTTAAGCATTTCTATTGGGACATAAAAAGATAAAAATGCATGGCCATTTTAACATGTAAGCTACTTGTGTCAACCCCTCCCCATAAGCCAAAGCTTCAGCAGTCCTATTCAAGCCCACTTGCAATGTAAACACAGCAGAGATGCAAGTTCATCTGCAGCTGGGCGACTTTTGGGTTCATTTTAAAGGAGCCTGACACTCTACCTTATACACTCACTTCAGCCAGCTGGGCGACTTTTGGGTTCATTTTAAAGGAGCTGAGAGTGTGAACAGCCTGACCCTACCTTATCCACTCTCTTCTGCCAGCTGTCCTCCCTCTTGACCATCAGGTCGATGCAGTGGGACAGAGTGGCCAGGATCCCAGCGGTGGTGGCCTTGAACGTGATGGCCTCGCCTTTAAAATCAATCCCGTTCATCCCTTTGGGGCTCAGAGACGGAAACACTGGAAGAAAACGACACCTGATAAATCTCGCCTTTCTGCAGTTCAAACACCTTCTAATGAAAGAAGGATCACAGAAAAAACGACTGCAGGAAACGGGATTCTCTCTGCCTGGGTACAGGTCTACATGCCAACAAAAATAACAAGTGTCTGAGCGAATGACGTTAGAAGTGATCGTTATTCTTCAGACGCACAAACACAACCCACAGCGCACAGCACAGCCAAAGAGACTGAAAGAAGCGATTTGTCAGTAAGGTTTATGAGAAGCTGCGTACACATTTGCAATTGTTGCGCATAATACTGAAGCCAGAGATAATCACACAGCTCTTTTCCAAGAAAACGCACGTGACATAATAAGCGTGAGGAAAGCCAGGGGCACACACTCACATTTCTCCTTGCTGCCGTTGTTGTTGTGCAGGAACTCTCCGTCAGGGCGAGTGGAGGGGAAGTCATCTTCATCGTCTTCCACGACTGGAGAGAGAGAGAGAGAGAGCACACGCTAGTCCCCTCAGCCACGGGCTACTCTGCTGTCGGGGTCACCGGCGTGACGGCGGGCCGGCGATAGGGACCGACCCGCCCGCCCGCGCCGTTACCGTGCCGACCCGCCCGCCCGCGCCGTTACCGCGCCGACCGGACGCCTCGGCACGGCCGCCGCAGACAAAAGCGCCGCTTCTTCTTGAAGAATGAAAAAATAAAAGCCTAACAAAAGAAACGGGCGATTCTCCCCCGCTGGTGAACAGCCTGTCTGTGCTGCACAGCGGAGAGCGAGCCCAGCGATGACTGGCCGCATTCTGCACTGCTGCAGGCAGAGTGGGCAGAGGCATGCGTTCACGCATTCTCCAAACACGCCGGTCCTGCTGTGTCAGTTCAGCCCGCGCCTGGACTCACGCTGCGCTGCAGGGGCTTTTCGCCCCGCCACCACACGGAGGAATATTAAAACCTCACACCTCCGGCAACCGCTCCAGTTCAAATAATGTCTTTATTATTGCCCTGCTTTTTAATTTAACACTCCTGTGTGCACTTGGAGCTCTAAAAGCCTCAAAAAAAATTCGCTCCAATACAGTTAGCAAGAAAGATGAAAAATGAAAAAATCAATACTGGAAATTTCTCTGTAGCCATGACAAGGCTCCTGGCATGGTAATGGTTCATGAATCCCAAAAGTGCGTTTTATACAACTTGCAGCGGTAAGAACAAGCAGAAATAACCTTTATTCCTCATAGCATCTTAGTCGAACATCAGATTCCTTGCTATGTAGTGAAATGAACCCCAACCCACCTTTATCCCTCTGGAATTCGTCTTTAGAGACGTCAGCACAGGCGTCAAAGTACTTCTGCAGCGTGTCCACCTGCCTGCACAGAATGTCCCGGAACGTCTCCATCTCCGCCAGCTTCTCGCGCAAACTGTGTCCTTTCTGGCAAAACACAAACAAAACCAGTTCACTTACCAGTGCTGCATTTCTACAGGCTTGACTGGTTCTAGTTTGACTATGTACTGCAAGCACAGTTTGTCCTGTCATTTTCAGGGAAACAAGCTGAAAAAAGTTCAATACCGTGCATACATAGCAAAACACCGCCCACGTTAAGAACACACAAGGCACACTACAGGTAAAGTTGGTATCATGACAACACACAAGGCACACACTGACAGTGAGCACACTACAGGTAAAGCTGGGATCTTAATAACACACAAGGCACACAGTTACAGTGAATGCACTCCACAGGTAATGTTGTATTTCTTAACACACAAGGCACACAGTTACAATGAATGTGCTCTACAGGTAATGTTAGTATCTTAATAACACACAAGGCACACAGTTACAGTGAATGCACTCTACAGGTAATGTTAGGATCTTAATAACACACAAGGCACACAGTTACAGTGAATGCACTCTACAGGTAATGTTAGGATCTTAATAACACACAAGGCACACAGTTACAGTGAATGCACTCCACAGGTAATGTTAGTATCTTAACACACAAGGCACACAGTTACAGTGAATGCGCTCCACAGGTAATGTTGGGCCTCACCTTGAAAGATGATGTGGAGGTGGCGGAGTAGCCGCTGGCAGCAGACGTGAGGGACAGCATGGAGCCATGGCGACGGAGACTGGACTCAGAGCCGTAGCCCGATTCTGCCTGCAGATACACACAACACAGTCAGTTCTGTCAGTTCAGCTCTGAGTGTACAGAGTGTGTGCACACAGGCACACAGGCACACACACACACAGACAATGATTGCAGCCCGGACTGGAGAAAACAGCTTGTGCGATCTTAAGTATGCGAGAACATATGTTAGGACAGTAGGGAAGCGATTAAATCACTAAATGACCATGACCTCGGTCTCGGCTGGGCACGCTCAGTTAAAGGCGCCTGGTGCGTGGGCTGAGGCCTGTTCAGAAAGCTTGTCTGGATGCTGAAGCACCGTGGGAGTGGCTGACCCCAGGTCAGTTTCACAGCTGAGGAGCCCAACTGATGCGCCGCGGGAGTGGCTGACTCCAGGTCAGTTTCACAGCTGAGGAGCCCAACTGAAGCTCCGCGGGAGTGGCTGACCCCAGGTCAGCTTCACAATTGAGGAGCCCGACCGCCTGTCTCTCTGCCGCTGTAGGACAGTGAGTGCGAGAATGCACTCGTTGTGCCTGCATGCTCTTTAAGGCAGCAGGAAAACAGTATGGACAGTGAAGTGCACAAGCTCCACTGAGCGCAGTACTGATGGGCCCCACTGAGCGCAGTACTGATGGGCCCCACTGAGCGCAGTACTGATGAGCCCCACTGAGCGCAGTACTGATGGGCCCCACTGAGCGCAGTACTGATGAGCCCCACTGAGCACAGTACTGATGAGCTCCACTGAGCACAGTACTGATGAGCCCCACTGAGCACAGTACTGATGAGCTCCACTGAGCGCAGTACTGATGAGCCCCACTGAGCGCAGTACTGATGAGCCCCACTGAGCGCAGTACTGATGAGCTCCACTGAGCGCAGTACTGATGAGCCCCACTGAGCACAGTACTGATGGGCCCCACTGAGCAATAAAACAACAAACGCATCTTTTAAAAATACAAACGGGTGCAAATGTCAATAGTTTAACATTTAAAGTAATTGCTCAAACAGTCATCTAGAGCTCCTGTGCCCATAAAACCACAGCTTACTACATTCAAGAATTCAACAAGGGCAGAAAGTTCCACCAAAGGGGAATACAATGCTACTGAACATGTCATTTTGGAAAATTACCAATGTCTGGCATTGTTTTAGTAGTCATAAACAGTCATCTCACTGTGGGTAAGGCCGTCATAATTTCAACAAATTCATGATGTTTTCAAGTGTACTTTTACTACGGTAGTTCAAGTACGAGGTGAACCCAGTCCCAGAACCTATTCAGGTTATGTAACTAACATTTCCAGACTTGCCTTCTTCACAAGTGTAACAACAGAGCACTGTAAAAGTGAAATATTTACACACCTCCAAAAACATGAAGGGCCCTTCGGTGTTCTTACACTTATGTAACAGCTCTCAAAACGTAGCTGCAGCCACAGAGAATAACGCTCCGTTCATGCGTAACGGGAAAAACAACACACCGCAAATCACGGGACCCAGGAATTACCCCGGAATCCCAATCCCAGGAATTGGGTTTACGCTCCCCATGTAAAAGCTCTCCAGGCCACACACTCAACTGGGGGCCACACACAGTTCAGAGTAGCCAGGCAGGCCAGAAAGGTAGCCAGCCAGGCATGCAGGCAGTGGAGAGGCAGGCTGTTCCAATTACATGAATCTGAGTAAATTAATTAATAAAAACCTCATTTTACCGACTGCTTTATTTAAAAGCAGTTGGCCAAACAAAGGTCTGTATTCGGTCGGCCATTTTGTCACCAGGCAGCACTTAACAGGTGGGACAGAAATGAACAGCGCACAATTTGCATTCCCCAGTGTGGCACAACACGTGGCTTGTGGCCATGAAGGGGAGACAGGGCCGTGTTGGTGTGGATCTGCTCAGCGGGACCCTGTGTAGAAAGGCTGGCGGTCTGGGCCGCGCTGCTGACCCAGGCGGGGTGAGACGGCTGAGGACAGACAGCTGCCACCAGCTCTCAGGTGGGGAGCTGCCCGTTGTGCCTTCAGCAAAGCTCCACACCTCCACTGCTCCAGCTAACACCCTTTACGGGAATACAGAACAGACACGCACAAGGCATGCAAGCCACCCTGAGCATTAAGTCACATTAAGGCATTAAGCATATGCCATTATCTAGAGTGCAGTGCCTTTCACAGCTTACAGTTAACACTGAAACCAAGATGGTGACGGATGACATGATTTCTTTTCTGTAGCAAGAACCGCTGCAAGAGCATCAAGCAGCTCTTTAACCGGCCCATCACATTAATGAGTAGTATGTTTCCTGGTGACCGGTGATGTATAAATAAGGGCATCTACTCAGGAGTACTGTTAAAATGTAGTCGTCCGACATAAAACAAAGGCAGACGTTATCCACGGAGAGCGTTGTGAGGCAGACGAAGGGGCGCAGAGAGGCTCCAGCGGCTCCTCCAGCAGACTGCTGTCAGCAGCCATGGCTGCAGTCCAGGACCGCCACATCACAGGTATTACACTGGGACTAATTAAATAAGAGCTCAAATGGTCTGACCCGTATCAGCTAAAAACAGTGAGACCGCTGTGCGCGGACACGCACTCAATATAGGCTAAGAGACGTGATTTAAGTGTTTATGAAAACCACTGATCGCAGTGCTTCCTGTTTCCATGCTGCTCCTCTGTACTACAGCACTGAAGCGGCTGGATGAAAAAGACTGCAGGGGCCTGACTCGTCGTTTGGAACTAGAGCCTTTTTAACTCCCTCATCCGTTACCGTTTTTCATTACCGTAAGGGCAGAGAGGAACATTATCCTGATGCCATTAAACCCCAATTAAATTTCATATCACAAACTGACAGATCCAGGACAAGCCTAAACGCATTAGCCCAGACCTTCCTTTTTTTTCCCCGCACATTGCCATTTCCTACCTAGAGGTTTACAGATAAACACCAATCAACCAACTGTTTTTCATAGTCCCTCTCATATAGATTTCTGGATCAAATGTGGTTTGCCCACAATGGGAGTCATGCCAGTATCTGTAGAGAGCATAAAAGTGATAGGATTTGGGACTGTACTATTCCAAATATGATTTATGTACTGAAAAGAGCCTTCATCTGTCCCAAGTGGCACTGAAGAGTTATCTGCATGGGGATACAACAAAGTTGTGCTCATTTACAATATTCCCAAGCCAAAAATTATATTTTTCCATTTATGTAGAACTCAGGGCAGTTACACTGATGGAATCGGTACAGTTATGCTAGTGGATCAGCAGTAGGATGGAATGAGAACAGTTATGCTGACAGAATCAGGGCAGTAGGATGGAATCAGAGCAGTTATGATGATGGAATCAGGACAGTTACGCGGATGGAATCAATGCAGAAGGATGGAATCAAAGCTGTTATACTATGCTGATTGAATCAGGGCAGTTATGCTGATGGAATCAGGGCCATTAATGTTGATGGAATCTGCAATTACCCTGATGGAATCAGGGAAGTTATCCTGAAGGAATCAGATCAGTTATGTTATGCAGATGGAATAGTGCAGTTATACAGAAGAAGTCAGCAGTTGTGCTGATGGGAGTCAGAGCAGTAGGATCGAATCAGAGCAGTAGGATCGAATCAGAGCAGTTATCCTGATGGAATCAGAGCAGTTATACGGAAGACGTCTGCAGTTATGCTGATGGAATCAGAGCAGTTATCCTGATGGAATCAGAGCAGTTATGTTACGCTGATGGAATCAGGGCACTTGAGCTGATGGAATTAGGGCAGTTACGCTAATGGAATCAGGGGAGTTATGCTGACGGAATCAGAGCATTTACGCCGACGGAATCAGAGCATTGACGCTGACGGAATCAGAGCATTGACGCTGACGGAATCAGAGCATTTACACTGACTGAATCAGAGCATTTACACTGACTGAATCAGAGCATTTACACTGACTGAATCAGAGCAGTTACATTGATGGAATCATAGGAGTTATGCAGGCTAAACTGACAGCCCACAGCTCACTCATACACAGACCAGACAAAGTGATGCAGGTGGAATGAGCTGATACAGGCCAGGAAGTAAATATGTACATGCAGCCAGAAGCAGCCTGGCCCCATCGTCACAGGGAAAGTTTTCAAATACAGCCAACAGGAACACTGATAAATTCAAACCACCGAGGAAACCATTCCACAAAACAACATTTTCATCATAAAAAAATTGGGAGAAAAAATAATTCTATTTGAGTGAATTAAGTTAAAATTGTAATTAGCTAGATTTTAACACCAATGGTTCTCCAAGCTGAACCAAACTTAAAGCTAGAAAGTTTGCTCAGGAGCAACCAAACACTCAACTGTTGGGAAAATATATAATTACACATTTCAGACCCAACAGCAATGAGGTGGAAACTCATTCATTCATCAAATGTAGCTCTGTCTAAGAGCTGCGCAGATGGCAAATGGCTAAATTCACAGCCAAACGAACAAATATAGAGGCTGGGATTTTTATGGCTTAAATTTGTAACGCAGTCATTAAATTCCAGAGGAGCTGTCGGTATAATCCAAATGGAGTATTTCAATATAAAACCACTTTTCCAAACCATCTCCACTACAATTGCTTGCTACATTGCAATGCACATACACTAGATCCGGTGCTAGGCCAGCATACCGCCAAAGGCAAAGCACATGGAGAGAGAGAGAGAGAAGGGGGGAAGAAAAAAAAAAAAAAAAAAAAGAACAGCAGCATGCAAGCAAAAGGTTGGCTTGAGCGGAGCATAAACAGCCTTCAGGGATACAATACAGTCTCAGCCAGCAGGAGCAGGGTCAGAGTTAGCAGCTACACCAGCCTCAGCCAGCAG